>NC_051176.1:40097757-40697757 GCF_013339695.2 Rhipicephalus sanguineus
ACTGGTGAGCCTCCTAGTTCTTTTTCTCCACTGCGTGTCAACGCTTTTTTCATACAAATACCTGAAACCTTCTCTGCCCATCTACTCTCCTTCATTTTCCTCAGCCTCTCTTCGAATCTCATTTTGCTCTGCGCTTCCTCACTTCAAAGCCTGTCCATCCCATATCACCTTCACCGCCTCATTTGTCGTCTTCCGTGAGCGCCCAACGCGAGGCGGCCCACCGTCCTTTGATTTACATCCATTCCTGATTGCACCTCTGACTTCATGCACACCACTGAGTTCCCAATGTAAGCCCCGAACCATCGCACCCTTCCACAGCCCCGAAGCACCTCGTACCTATTGTACCCCATAAAGCTCTGTGCTTCATAATTGCAGCATTCCTCTTTCCCTTTGCTACCGATGCTTTCTCTTGTACCTCCATATATCTGTCCCCCTCATTTACCTGGTGCAGTCTTGCAGCGCCATCTGCACGCAGAGGCTGTAAGGCTAGGGTAACGTAAAGAAAAGTCGTCCGCGACAGGACTCGACCTGCAATCTTCTGATCCGAAGTCAGACGCCTTATCCATTAGGCCACGCGGACGTACTTCAACCTGCAGTTGTCTAGGTGGCGACGTTGTCGATGCGTTGAACTTATCGTTCTCTTTCTTTTTGTTATGTTTGGTCTATCTTAGTAAAGGTCGAAACAACTTGGCATCCATTGTCAAAAATTTGGAACTATGGACCTCATTTTTGTTTTCTAATAATTGGCGTACACAGAACTGGTGCAGTCTTGCAGCGCCATCTGTACGCAGAGGCTGTAAGGCTAGGGTAACGTAAAAAAAAGTCGTCCGCGACAGGACTCGAACCTGCAATCTTCTGATCCGAAGTCAGACGCCTTATCCATTAGGCCACGTGGACTTTTTTTTATCTTTATTGCCACCTTTGACATAACAGAAATTTACAAGCACTTCGTAACCAGTCTAAAATCACCAGCCTGGCTGCGACTGGCTTATTTAAAAGCGCTTCATTGCAGCCAACTCATCTAATAACACCCATTCGGGTTGTTCGTCCCTAGAATTGTACACATCTCTCATGTATACAATGCTTTCTGTGAAATATTCATGCGCAGATCGGCATCTTTATCTACATGACGCACAGCCATTCTTGTTCGCCACACGCTGTGAAGCACAAGCAACATAAACATGTCATAAGGCACATCATCTTGATTTTCCGTAGCCAAAAATCTAATACCGTATGGCGTGATTGGCAAGTCCTTTTTCAAGGTGCGCTGCAAAATGTCCCACAGATAGGCCACGTGGACACAAAACCTGCACTGTTTCTAGGTGGTGACGTTGTCGATGCGTTGACCTTATCGTGTCTTTCTTTTTTGTTATGTTTGGTCTATCTTATTAAAGGTCGAAAACAACTTGGCATCCATTATCAAAATTTGGAACTATGGACCATCATTTTTGTTTTCTAATAATTGGCGTACAAGAACTGGTGCAGTCTTGCAGCGCCATCTGTACGCAGAGGCTGTAAGGCTGGGGTAACGTAAAAAAAAAAAAAGTCGTCCGCGACGGACTCGAACCCGCAATCTTCTGATCCAAAGTCAAACGGCTTATCATTCATTCATTCATTCATTCATTCATTCATTCATTCATTCATTCATTCGTTCATTCATTATTTATACTTATTCACTAATACTGCAGGCCCAAAAAGGGCCCAACAGGCGGGCAAAAGTACACAAGGACGGGAAATAAATAAAGGCAGAGCAGTCGCATACTCAGCAGAAAATAACATTGATAAATGTAAAAAAAGAAACTGCAGCATAAAAAAGGCAAGATCAGCATACTTTCTTTAGAAGTGGCACTCCAAAGTAAGCAAAAAGTAGAAACATAATCAAACGAAAATTTTCACACACTCGAAATAAGACCATGTTGTAAAAGTAAGTCATACACATAATCATACCATAGACGCACAAATAAGTCAAGTGACACTGGCTTTTTAGACTAAGGATCAGGGAAACAGAAAATAACAGATAGTGAAGGTATAAAAATTGCACATCACGGTCAGAAGTTCAAACAGTTACATGTTCTAAGAAATCGGCGTATGTAAGGGGGAAAACGGTAGGTTGTTCCAGTCGGTGATAGTTCGCGGGAAGAAGGAATATTTGAAAAGATTACTGCGTGCCTGATAGGTTGTTAGAGAGTCAGCGTGACGATGCCGTGCTGTTCGAGCAGTAAGTGACATTAAATAAGGACTTGGGTTTATGGCAAAGAGTTTATTTTTCAGCGAAAACATTAATTTTAGTCTGTATTTTTTGCGTACCTGTAGCGTTTACAAGGCTAGTATCTTGCAAGCCATCCCGATCGGCGAGATAAAGACGACGACGCTTGTTGGCGGTTATCGGAGACCTCACTCGCTCTGATCCCGAGCTTCAAAGATGCTATTTAGGACTCTGTGAAGAATAGAATAAATTTCCAGGCGAGAACGAGCGTAATTAACGGGCCCATTTACAGCAAGTGAAAGCTTTTATCTTTTTTTTTTCCAGGTGAGGGCACTGCTGAAAGAAGTTTAGGCAGTCGACCAATATTTTTGGGGCTGCAGCTCGCAGTTATCAGCCACGCAACTGCCTATGTGGATGTCTTGCTACAAAGCCGAATTACAAAACTTTTCAGAGCCAAGGCATAGCGGCGACCGAAATTCGCGACACCGGCACGAGTCCCACTTTCTCGATTCGGCGCGCGATGTCGGAAAACGGAAACGTGGCCGCCATAATCGGATGTGCCGTAATTCAGGCTGTTGCCGTCCTTTAGCGATCTTAACCCGCAGCTGTCAAGCTTTTCTTTTTTTGCGATAGCAATTATATACACTCCATGCGAATTTTTTGCTTTCGCCATGATCTTCCTCCTCAAGTCCAAATCGCGATTACATCACCCCGCGCGTCGTACTCCATATGCAAGTGAAAGTGCGCGAGCGCTGCCGACGAACGGGGCTTAAGCAGAGGTGAAACGAGCCGACCGTCTCCTTCGCGCTGGGCACATGGAGAGAAGAGCCGGAGGGTTGGGGAGGGGGGGGGGGGCTGCGTAAGTCCGACAGGAAGTGCGTGCTTTGTACCAGCGGGTGTGGTCGCGTGTGCCGCGATATCTTCAGAGGGTATCAGCAGACGGCTCATACCTTTGTAGGTGTTTGTGCTAATTGCAAAACTTTCGTTGAAGCCATAATAGTGGCGGATCTAGACGGGGGAGGTGGCGGTAGCGGCGATCGCCCCCCCCCCTTCCTCCAAAGCCAGCCCCCGCCCCCTCCCTTCAGTGCCTGTCGTCCACCTCCTTTGTCAGGCTGCCTGTTGAGTTGCCCCTTTGTCAGGTTCCTTTGCCTGCCACTGCCCAAAGGGGTAAGGAGGATATTGTCCCTGCTCTCTACCTCTCTCCTCATCGCCCTACCCTTTCCTACTTCCCTATGCACATTTCCAACGAAGACTTCTTAGGCGCCGCCATAATCTGGGTTGTTGTAAATATGCGTGACCCCCAAAATGCACTGCTGAGGAGGTGGCTTCAGCCCTTGTACTCCCCCCCCCCTTCCAATGTAGACACCTGGATCTGCCCCTGAGCCATAGATAGGTCACGTCTCTTACTGCAGTGGCTGCGTTTCCTGAAGGAGTGAGCTGCTGGCCTATACTCGTATAAAATTCCTATTTGTTGCTATCGGATTCATTATTTCGCTCTCGCGTGAAACTGTGACTTTTTTTTTAACGTGCGGCAGTTTTCAAGTTGCACGTTCGTGGAGAGCAAATGGTTCGGCTGGGCAACGTGATAGCAGAGGGTCGCAGTGCTCTGGGCAACGCGCGAGGATTTGACTACAAGCCGCAGCAGCAGAATAAGCGCAATTCCACAGTGCGTTAAACCTGCATTTGTTTCGTCTCTACACGTGACACTTGGCAAGGCGTCTAATTGTGATTGCTGCACCTCAGGCTCAACAAAATTTAATTTTTTTCACGCAAAAAAAATTTTATGTTGCCGTATTAGTCGAGCATTCTTGTGGCATTTTCAGTTTAAAATTAATCCTTCGGTAACTATGCCTTGCATGAAAAGTGGAATTTCAGTTTCGATATAACGAAGTAAATTACCGCTTTCATCAACTTCGCTGTATTGAGGTTTAACTGTTCTCTGCACTGTTCGAATGGGATTAAGTCATTTTTATTTTTAACGTGCGTACGAGAGTGACATCATCAGTCGACATGACGTCTGCCCATCTTGACATAAAACAAAGTTCTGTTTCACTCAGGGAATTTTAGCAAAAGCACTCAAAAACCTGGGAAACTCGGGGTAATTAGGAATGTCAACTCGGTAGACACCCTGTGTATATATAGATATATATATATTAATATTAATATATATGGTGCACTGTGTATATACATATATACACAGAGTGTATCCCGTAATTAGAACGAAATATTTAAAACAAAAGTGGTTAAGCATAGAGAAAGGGAAACAACCAGGGGTGTGCGAATAGTGAAATTTCATCTCGAATCGAATAGTACCGAATAGTGGCCAAAATGACGAATTTCTAATCCAACATCGAATACAAAAGGTTTTATTGAAAATTCAAACAAAGAAGAACGGTAATGCTGCGCTTTATCGTCATGAGTGCTCCGGGCCCAAAAAATCTTCGGCCGCCCGTTCACAGCAGCGTTTTAACTGCGCGCCAGAACGATGGGAGTTTCTGAACGAGTGGTGCGATGCAGCAGTGGCGACTGCACAGCGTGAACAAATTTTCACATACCAAGCCAATCACGGAGGTTTTCGCGGGCAAAATTCGGCATAGAGTTTCCTAATATTAACTAGAGGGAACTCTGACGCTGCGATCGTTTAGCCACCGTGGTAATGATGGGTAGTACACGGATTTGCCTAGTCTTCGTGCTTTCGGGCTTCGTACGCACTTTTGGCTGTGTTTATTGTTGTGTTTTGGTTTCGTTTCGGGTAAAAGAATGGATCGTTGTGAACTTCGTGACCACATATGAATTGGTGAGCTTTAAAAGGCTAAGTGGTAAAGTGGAACTGCTGAACGTTTGCTTGAAATTCGGGACGTTTTACGGCGCTTGCGGCATAAGCGACCGAACTTCGCCAGAAGTCAGTGTCTTGGTTTCGGAAGCGAAGTTGTGAAGGGCTTGATAGTTCTCTCGTGTGTTCTTTTTGCTTGCGGAAATGGCATAATCTCCTTTAAAAAACATGTGGTCATTTTGAACCAGGATATCGGCACAAGTTTTAACGAAAGGCGTACTGTAAAGGCGTTAGAGTTAGTTTCAGCAACCCCACCCTAAGCAAGTTGCACCGTTGCCCTTTGTCGCGTTTTAGGTATTCGTCATATCGAATTATTCGAAACTTCGAATACTAGCTCTTCGAAAGTCGAATCGAATTATTCGATTCGATTTCGAAACTCGAATATTCGCACACCCCTAGAAAGAACTTAAAGAGCGGCGGTCACTGCCACAGAGTAGCAAATTGGGCGAGTTTGAAAATATTCATGATGGCCAAACGGAGCACCCCTACTGAAACGATCCGTATATGCGGATCCATACATACGGAATTATTGGACTACGGAAAGCCGCATGATGCGGAATCCGCATCTTACGGCAAGCCGTATCGTGCGGAAAGATGCGGACATCCCCAGCTTATGGAAAGTGCCATATCATGCGGAAAGATGCGGACATCCCCAGCTTATGGAAAGTGCCATATCGTGCGGAAATATGCGGACAACAGCAGCTTACGGAAAACCGCATAATGCGAAAATCAGATGGACGTCCTAGATCTCGTGGAAAGCAACATAAGAGGCAATTGGCATTCACGTTGTTTGTAAAGCTGTACTGTGTAGAAATCGTGTGAATATTTCTTTTCAATGTTGCATGAAGGTGAAATATGATTGGTATCTAGACACAGCCTTGATGAGCAAACAGGCTTTTAGAAGAAACAAATGTGTTAAGAAGCTACTGAATTAATATGCTGGACATCATAAGCTGCAGTCATACTGCAATGAAATAATGCAGGGTTTTATGTAATAGAAAAAACACCAGCTAAAACTCTCCCTGCTTAGGACGGCATAAAATTTAGCTTTTGGTAAAATTCAATAAAATTAGTCTTCGCATAAACACAGAATTTACATGCTCTTCAAAACCAGCCCGCTGCAAGGACTAAAACTTGTTTTATATAGCACGTTCTAGCTGTGTCAATTTGCATACCTCAATTGACTGTTCAAATGAGGTGACCTTGCACCATCACTTCACGAGTTGTATCTCACCCATGGAAAGATGGTGCAAAACAATGTGCAACAACAGGACTTTAAAAATGAAAACTTTATAATGAATTAATATTCATGCCGTTTTGAAAGCCTCACACTGGAATCATTTCTTAAGGACTTTAAGCAGGTCCCCCAAATGGCGAACGAGATTCTGGTGGCGCTGTGCCTCCAGGACGTTGCTTGGATGCGCCTTGAGGTGTTCTCCGTAGGCATCTGCATGCATAAATCATAAACACATGATGTCAGACGCACATGTAAGCAGCTTAGTTCACATGCAGAAGAAATAACACACAGAATGATGCTGAAAAAGAAATGCACATACTGCTTTTTATGTATTTGTGTGAATAGAAAAGGAAAAAGCACGAGTGAGCTCCACCGCATGCAAAAAATGTAATGGCATGCTTATTGCATAGAAAATAACTAGGTGCTTCTTACTATTTTGAACATATTTATGTGTAGTAAATCTGGTGAAATCTCATTACGTAAAACCTTGAATTAAATGTCTCCTGTATACTAACAAAAACAAGTATTGCCAGTAAAAGCCCTAAATGAGCATTTAGTAATGTGTACATGTGCATTTACTTCCCTTAAACTTTAGTTTGCAATAATACCATCTTGAACAGCTTTGTAACATGAAATGCTGCAAGTTATGAAGCTGAAAAAGCAGCACACAAGTAGGCAGGTCTGTGCCAGCCAGACCAAAACAGCCCACCAAACAGAAATAGGCATAAGCGAACGGCAAGCTTTAGAATTAATCAATTCGTGTCATAAAAAATTGAATACAACTGCACAATGTGGAGCATTCTCTATCAAAAGCATAATAGCACATCATAAACAAAGGTAATTTATTGGCATACTCAAGACATATAGAAAGTGAATTGCAATTGAGCTGGAAGAGTATGGTAGCATAGGTGATTTCCCCTACACAAAATCAAATTTATTATGTGAACTCTGGCAATTAGAAATCAAAATTATTACACTGTTGGAGACTTGAAAAACCAAAAAGTACTTGCGTTCATGAACACTGACGATATATCCAATAGAAAGATCGACTAGAGAAATATTTAACCACCTATCCACAAATTTCTAACACACCCCTAGAAAATACCTAATCGGCGCTTATGACACAGCAGTGTAATATCATTGTTAGAGAAATGACATGGAATAGCACCCCGCTCGAGTACAATAAGACTAATTTTCAAACTCAATTATGCAGAAAAAAACAAAGCACGAAGCAAAGCAAAGCAACGGACATCTGGCAACCTAACTGCCATCGCAGGACGGGAAGTTCAGAGTGCGCATTACAAGGGAACGATAATAAAATTTGGTTGACAGAATTAGTGCTGCAGTCATAATGCAAGTAAGTGCACCATCTGGTTAACCCTAACCAGCATAGGAAGAAAAATTATAACACTGAATCCTGTGATCCAAGGCCACGAAATGCAGTAAGGACTGTCTGTGGAACGAGAAGAAACATTTCAAAT
This sequence comes from Rhipicephalus sanguineus, assembly GCF_013339695.2. Taxonomy (NCBI): domain Eukaryota; kingdom Metazoa; phylum Arthropoda; class Arachnida; order Ixodida; family Ixodidae; genus Rhipicephalus; species Rhipicephalus sanguineus. The sequence goes on from NC_051176.1 coordinate 40,105,515, forward strand.
GGCTACAAGAAAAAATTACGTTTAGTTATATTTCCTTTTTGCCAGTATCTTCAACTTTTCAATGTAAACATGTGCCCCAGTCTAAGGTGTATAAAATATTTATGTACAGTTCACACCATTTATAACGCAATCGTTTACAGTGCAGGACCAGTTATAATGCAGTTTTTTTCTGAATTCAGCATACCCTCCCATAAAGCACCACGTATACACGCATGCTTACTGTGCAGTCCCCCCACATGAAACACCGGCTATAAGGCGGCTGCCGCAAAATTCTCAGAGACACGGAGCGAGTGCGCTTCGGATCAGCCTGGGCGAGAAGAACCACAGCGTTATGGAGGATGAGATGCAGCGAATGAACAGGAAACAGTGGAAGAAAAAAAAAAGAAAAACAAGGGGGGCATCATGGTGTGAGGAGGGGAAGTGATTGCCTAGGCAACAGAAAAGCCTTTGCTCCCTTTGCTCTGGCTGCTTGTTGTGTGTGTGCTGCGCTCGGAAGGGCCACCCGTGTCGGCATGAAGTGCACGTAACTGCTGTTTGGCTCTTCGGTTTTCTGTCGGGAAAACAGTCTCATCGTAGAGCGAGATATTGTACGTGCGACCTCTATTCCCCAGCAAGTGATAATGTTTTGAGACACGACAGAGCTTTTGCCTTTGCCACCAGCAGGTGGACTTACAAGCTTGGAAGACTCTTTCAGGATAGTTGGCGTGACTTTCCCGATCGCGGACCGGAACTTCGTTTCACACCTGCTGCCCACTGTTTAGGACAAGAGTGCAACATCTTCTACGCCCGATATCCGTGTTGTTTGGGGCAAACTCCCACACGCTAGGCCTAATGAGCACTAGCTACCTAGTCGTTAGTGTCTGCGGACAATCAAGGTTGCAGTTTGGTGCCGAGTCAATGAAACGTTTTGCAGTTGTTGCATTTAGGAGTGACTTAAATCTTCACCAAAAACTAGGGAGTGCATGTGCAACACTAGATTGGTGGTTCATGGTTGCCACTGTTTTTTGGACATCGCCCCCGGAATTTCAATAGCCTTTCGACGTATACTTTCTGGCCAGTGTGGTACCACAGCGAAGTTCGCATAAATGTGGAGGTCTGAAAGAGTCAGTCAGCGGCTTTCCACTACGGCACTCTTTCTTTTTGTTTTCTTGTTTCCGCGTTCACTATGTCGACACTGCAGGTCCGCAGACATTAACCTTTCAACATTGGCAAATTTATGCCCAAGTTGCATGCCTAGATAGTCGGAATCATGCGGGTGCCTGTTGGTCATGTTTTCCAGATGTACAGCCTTTCACAAATGTTGTTTGTTTACAGGGCAGTACCGCTTATAGTGCAGATATTTGCGACTCTGGCAACTTGTTATAAGCGGTCCATGCTGTACCTGGTTTATTCAATGAATGTGCTGATATGGTTTTTTGGCAAATAATGGCCATTTATGCATCATTTATCTGTAACGAGACCGTTTGACCAGTATGCCACTGCATCTGATTCACTGGATGTGATCAATGGAATATGTAGCATCCATGATGCAACGGATACCCAATTTTTCACCATACGTGCTGACCAACCAAGGTGCTTATGATAACAATGCCAAGCATACATGCAGGGCCTCCCGTGAGTAAAATTTCAGCATTTAATCTATGCTAGGCTCATTTGTGCTCTTACGCCCGGAACAACTCAAGTATAATGCAAAATGTTGGCAGCATAGCGAATTTTCCTGATGCATCTGAACATTTACTGAGGTGACAAAGCTACAGTAGTCTGTGGCGGCAGCCACAACCATTTTGAAACTTCTGAACAGCTGCACCACTTGGGGCCACTAACAGCACTGGTGCAAAAGCCGACACTACCTGGCTAGAGAAATTACCACACTTGTCACCCCTATTCCTCTAGCCACCCCGGCTGAATCTCACCCACTATTCAGCACGTGTGACAGGACAAAAACGAAACCATCCAGGCACTCACACTGTAGAGCATGAAGTTCCTCTGGGGGTGGTCACCTCCTTTCTCCTTGATGAAACAGCAGCATAGTGCACTGGTATGCACTACTGGCGCAGGTTTTCAATGCACCACAGTAGCCTTCCTGTTTGTGTCACAGAGAGCTTGGGGTCCTTAGGTCTCTACTGGAGACCACTGCCGCTTCTGGTTTTCTGCTTAAGATCAACCTGCACAAGGTCGTAGATGAGGTCTTTAGAATTGTAAATTATGATAGCCGAATTTCTACAGCAAATGAAAACACTCCCATTTTCCAGAAGGCACATTGAGGCATCCCTTCTTAAAGTTAAGGCCCTGCATTTGCAACCTCTATTTTAGTTCTTTTGTTTTGAAGCTGCGCTTGTCTTCGAACGTGTTAGTTCACTATGCACTGTATGTAAAAAAAGCTCATCCAGCACAACCACAACCCTAACTGGACAGGCAAGCAACGTTAGCTGAATGTTCTGGACGGCTTCTTTATGAAATGGCTTATGTTGACACTGATGGTGGTACTACACTGAAAAATATGCAAAGATTTATTAATCATTAAAGGGACCGATAACTGGCCAGAACGTGTCATAGATCCTGGCGGAAATATAAAGACCGTGAATTGCAGGGCATGCTTTTCGCAATTTGAGTAGGATTAAATTTTTTAATTGCGTTTAAAGGTAAAAAAACAGTATGTCATGCATCCTAGCAGAAGATGCCTGATGATGTGTATCGAGTCGTTCTGTTTGCTGTACAGTAAAAGTTCGTTAATTTGACTCCCGTTAATTCGGAAAATCGGTTCATTTAGACACGTCATCTGGTCCCTGTAAATATACGCTTCATTCTATGAGACTGGGCGCTCTTCCCCTGGCATGGTGAAGAGGAGCACTCGGCCAGGAAGAGAGACGAGCTGACGAACGAAGCATAGAGAAGGAAAAAGTGAAACCAGAGAGGGCCTGTACTGTATCATCAAACGCGTGTAACTCCACTATTACGGCACAGTTTCAAAAAATTCTCATGGTTATGTGTTCGTTGTAGACTTATGCACAACTGCAAAACCACAACTAAATTTCGACCTCTGGGTGGTTTAGGGCCGTTTAAAGTAGCAAGCTTGAGACATTTGCATTTGTTTGGCACATGATTTGTCACAGTGATATCCGATATGTTAACCTCGTTTCGAATGTACGTCGTGTGCCTTTATTGTATATGTAACCACCAGTAACTGTGGTTACGAAGCAACATGGCACAGCCCATGCAGCCATGACCGCCCACTTCAATCCGAAGTCGTTTGCTGCTTGCCCCCAACCATCAGCCACAAATAAACGGTAAAGTCAGCTATAGCTATGAACCACGTTACGCTGAGAACAAAGCATCAGGTGTGTTTTGTCATTATTGAGATCAGTTGTTGTTTAGTCACATGTGTTAAGCCTTGTCACCAAGAACTTGAGAGTACATTGTGGAAACAATGTAAAATAGTCACAAATACATTGCTGTCGAAGCATGAGGATGCAAATGTAAAGCAAATAGAAGTGCCACTTTAAAAGTGCCACTCTTCACATTTATATTCTAATTACTACAAAACACCCCCTATACTTTCCTTGGCACTGCTGTCTGTTAGTTCCCATTAATATTGTGTCTAACAAAGAAAAACGAGCCCTTAAAAAGTAATCTTCTTTCCTTCATTCATAGCGAGGGTCTCGTTCTGGCAGACATGATGCCTTCAAGTAGTATGCGAGGGATTATTGGTCAGCTGCCTGCTCGTAAATAGATAACGTGCTACGTGACGCCAAAAAGGCAAAAAAAAGAGTGTTCCACACTCGCCGCCATGGCTGCGACTGGCGCTGACTGACACTCTTAAGTTTCAATTCACATATATACCCTATAAAGTGGACGGGGAGATGACCGCCGCCGTAGCCAGTGGTAGAGCATAGGACGCGTTATTCGAAGGTCGCAGGTTCGGTCTGCCGGCGGCAAGTTATCTTTCGTCCACTTTACATTCTTCACATTTTATTCTAATTACTACAAATAACACCCCCTATACTTTCCTTGGCATTGCTGTCTGTTAGTTCCCATTAATATTGTGTCTAACAAAGAAAAACGAGCCCTTAAAAAGTAATCTTCTTTCCTTAAAAATTACAGGCCACACAGTGCACGATGACAACTTGATAAATTCGACGTGAAAGGCACGCGCTTCAAGTCGTGCTGTCATGTTTTCGTTTTCCCTGTTCTGCTACCAGCTTACTTTACTTACCCAGCACATGTGCAGAGATGCCATGAAAACACCAAGCAGCTGATGCAGCATGGATGAATACATCTTCAGGAATTTCCGCCCTTCCTACTGGCAAAGCCACCCTGCAGCCCCCACAGTGCTGCAACCAATTTGTGAGATGAGCATAGTTTACTTAATGTTTTTCAGTCACAGTATACATGCAAGACACAGAAGCATTCTATAGGGAGCTTGCACCAACGGTGGCAATGAGGTAGCACCCATTTTGTTGTCACAGCCAGTTGAGCTGGCAATCGGGGAAGTGCGTGCAGTTGTGGGTTGTAGTAGTTGCATGCAAAGTATGGCAAAGTCACAGTCACAGAAAGATGGTTGCAACGTCTTCAAGATGCCGAAGGTGCGCCTCAGTGAGCACAAGACGAAGGAGCTATCAGAACAGTGCCAGCGTGGATGGCTCTAGCGCATAGGCAACCCTGACAAGCATCACGTTTGTCCTCATTGCTTCTTTAGGGTAGGCAAATGCACACAAAATGTATCAGGTTCTGCTGTGACGACCCAGGATCGTTGTGGCTTCATGTGTAAGGTCCCTTTTTAATGAGGCCTTCACTGTTTCTGCAACTGGGCCACTGTACAGACGAATTAAAACAATGATAAAATTAATATTTACCAGTAGTTCGAGCGTCCTTACAACTTGCTCATGTCATGACCACGACGCTATCGGCCCCAGCTTTTCTCGTAGGCTCGTGTAACTAGCCACTTCTCACAGTGTTGTGGCCTAGAGCCGTTTATGACTTCACTGCTGCTGCATGACAAAGCTCGACAAAACGTAAGGCAAGTAATTCGCAAATGTCCGAGGCGTCAACACGTGGCCACAGGTTTACGTACATGATGCAGTCGGCTGCATGAAGTGTGAACGGGTGAGGATAAATGGCTTTTTTCGTTGTATCGTAAGGATCCTTCCAGAAGGGTGCTGCTGAGTACATATTTGCTGACCTCATGCTCCTTGCTCAAACTAATGTCAAAGATTGCAACCTCAATGTCATCAAGGAGATCACACCAGTATGTACTGTACTTGCGCTTCTTTCCATGAAGCTACCGCACGCGCTCCCAGAAAAGCTTCGCGAAGTCCCTAAAGAGACCGAAACGTTTCAGTAGCTCTGTTTAGTCCACTACACACGAAACAGAGAAACTCCGAAAGCCAAGCATAGTTTACCTACCAGAAGAAAGTGCTGAGGATAGACGTGATGCTTGTTGGGACTGTCCTGTGCGTGAGCCATTTACCACGACACTGCTCAAAATAAATCCTTGTCTTGTCGTGCTCGTTAAAGGAATACTGACACGATTTTGAGACATTGAAAAAGGGACATTTTTTGTTTCTTCCGTATGCAGCGATAACGCTGTCCACACACCAGAGTTGAATATCTATAAAATATTTTAATTTGACTTTGAAGTTTTCGTTGCTGAGCATCTGCAAGCCAGCCCCACTGCAATGGACATTATCCCAACGAGTCAAGACAGTTCCCCTGAGTTAGCGAGTTCTGCATCCTGCATGCAGCCTAAATCATAGAAATCACTGTCAGAGTCACTGGACGACAATTTGCTCATCGTTGCTTACGTGCACAACGAGCAGATGACGGATTTGCCCCTAGTACGTCGCGAGTTTCTGTATCCCCGTGACGTCACACTGCTATGAAACGTCACTGAGAAGCCGCCCCCTCGATATCGAAACCGAATGTGTCTTTTTAAGGTAGCGGTAATTAAAATATATATGATGCATTCCCAGGCACCACAATACTCGCTTTAGGTTTCTCGACACCAGTATTTTTTTAGAGAAACAATACGAAAATTTTTAAAATTCGTGTTAGTATCCTTTAAGGGGTAAGGCAAAATTTAAAAAAAATCACTTTTTTGTTGTTTGCAATTTGGGAAGTGTATCCTTTTCTCCATATTTTGCATATTCGTGCTTTTCTTTGAATGTTTTTTTTTGTAGCTGAGAACCTCATTTTCCGAAAGCAAGTAGTGAGTGAACACGCACCCAAGACAAGCGTCGTGCACTCAGTGCTTTACAGTCCATTTTCCTGAATTGTCGGCTAACTTTCTGCATGCCTAATTTTTCAGCAAAGACAATCCGAAGATGCTGTGTGCGTCCTTTATTCCCATTCGTGGTTCAGAGCGCGTCTATTCAAACAATTTTAGCTCCTAGCTTCATACACCTTGTGTCTGGTCGTGCCAATCGTAAGTTGAGATGCTGAGATAGAGAAAGCCTTCAGCGACAGTAATTTCGTGGCAACTAATTCAGTTGTCTTGTAAATGCAAATAATGCTAGCAACGTACTGAGGTGCCGAACACTGAACCATCACACTCTTCGTCATTGAATCCCAGCCTTTTCAGCGTCCTTCAAGGCAACTCGCGCACAGGGTGACAACGGGTACGCTCTAATGGGCATCAATATTATTTGTGATGCAATTAACAGAACTGCGCATGCAAACTGTGTGGTGCAAGTGTTCAGCTAAACCGAATTGTGTCGCAAAGTCCTTGCTCTTTGTTTAGGCTTCAGAGTCTTAAAGATTGCGATGATGATGCTTTTTTTTTTCATCTATTGATGGCAGTATCACACGTGCCAAAATTCTGAAATCATTAGGACTGAAGCCTGGCCAAAGCACAGTAAATTTGCTGAAAGAAGTTGACCACAATCGACGATAGATTGTGACAGAGCTGCATGACAGCTCACATAAGAACTGCACAAGGGGAGAAATTCGGCCTTGTTGGTAAAACATTAGGAAAAACTAAATTTAGCGCAAAATGACACAACGACGAGAAGGGAGGACACAAAACGTGCGCTAACTTTCAACAAAATGGTTTATTATTCCAACCGAAGCACAAATATATCAGTGGTGATGCTCAAAACGCTACAGCCATATGTCATGCGCAGAGAACTTTTTGACATTCTGATTTTAACAGGAGACGTGCAGAGAAGGCGATATTTTCTTATAACCTTTTAATACAAGCTATGCGCACCAACCACAAAACTAATGCATGTTCAAAAAAATACAATTCTTTTTCTGACAGGGGACGGCATGCTTACACAATCGCTACCCAACTTTGGCGATTTTGGCGGCCTCTACTATTAGTCTCGTTAGTTCATCACGGTTGGTCAATAACACCTTGGTGTTCCCAAAACCCGGGGCGCGACCCACAAGCTCTGCAATGCATCGTGAGCCAGCCATCGTTAACCCTTCTTCACAAGGCTGAGTGCTCTCGTACCTGTCAGTTTAGACAGCGCCCCGTCTGTCCCGACGTACTGCTTTCCGCAAGAGAGGGGAATCTGATTCACCACCGCCTACCTACAGTCCACGAACTGAGTCCTATGTCTTATCTTGCAAGCAGAGGCGTCTTGCGGTGCTGGACTACTCAGTCTGCAGGTAGAATTAAGCTTAATTCGATTAATTCTATCTGCAGACTGAGTAGTCCAGCACCGCAAAACGCCTCTGCTTGCAAGATAAGACATAGGACTCAGTTCGTGGACTGTAGGTAGGCGGTGGTGAATCAGATTCCCCTCTCTTGCGGAAAGCAGTACGTCGGACAGACGGGCACTGTCTAAATGACAGGTTACGAGAGCACTTCAGCCTTGTGAAGAAGGGTAACGATGGCTGGCTCACGATGCATTGCAGAGCTTGTGGGTGCGCCCCGGGTTTTGGGAACATCAAGATGTTATTGACCAACCGTGATGAACTAACGAGACTAATAGCAGAGGCCGCCAAAATCGCAAAGTTGGGTAGCGATTGTGTAAGCATGCCGTCCCTGTCAGAAAAAGAATTGTATTTTTTAACATGCATTAGTTTTGTGGTTGGTGCGCATAGCTTGTATAAAAGGTTATGATAAGAAAATATCACTTCTCTGCACGTCTCCTGTTAAAATCAGAATGACAAGAAAGTTCTCTGCGCATGACATCTGGCTGTAGTGTTTGAGCATCACCACTGCATATATTTGTGCTTCGGTTGGAATAAACCATTTTGTTGGAAGTTAGCGCACGTGTTGTGTCCTCCCTTCTCGTCCTTGTGTCATTTCGCGCTAAATTTAATTTTCCTAATGTCACATAAAAGCAAGGCAAGCAAGACTACAGGCTCCAAAGGGGAAAAAAAATGACTTTGGCAATGATTACCAAGCTTGTAGGTACTAAATAAAAGTTTAACGTTGTTTGTGGCAAGAGATCCCCTTTCAGTTGTTTTCTTACTTTAACCTTGATTGACTTCAAACTATGTTTTTTATTACTTAGCTACCATTATTTTCCATGTATTTCAAGATAACTAGTTCATTATTTTTCTTTGTATTCAGCCTAAGTGCATACAAATACTGTACCAGAATTGAAATTAGGCACTTACCTGTTTTTGTGTTACAAATTTTGAAAGATGCAAATTAACCCAAAATTTAGGTGCTAGTGGTAAAAAGTTCACTGAAAAAGTGATAACAATCAGATTTTAATGAATCTGGTACAGTTGAAAGAGTGCCAAATTTTGAAGAAAATTATTATTGTATTATGTGGATAACTCTATTAGGTTTTGAAAAAACTGTTCCTCGACATGGTCAAAAATGCATGGTATGTATAGGGTTTACCTTGTGCCCTTCAGTGTGTTGTAGACGCAGCAACCATCTTTCTCCAACTGCAACTTCCTTGTCTTACTTTGGGTGCAACTTCTACAGTAGAGTAGCTATATGCTCGCTACAATACAAGGGGAACATATACCACACAGTGCATCATCACGGCAGAACCTTTGAAGCGGGAGCTGCTGCCGTGTGCACTTTCCCGACTACCACGTCAACTGGCTATGACAACAAAATAGCCACCTATATCCCCCACCGTGTAAGCTTCCTATAGGAACGCCGACATTTTTTAAAGATAGAACTCAAACAATGGTTAATGTTGCCCCCAGTGTGAAGTGTTCCTAGCAGCAAGCATGTTGCCACAACATTCACGTAACTTCTCAATGTGGCGGCGACAACGTTTCAACATTTGGTGCTATAAGGTTATTGCCAGTGCACATGAGGAATTGAAAATCTATTTCAAACACACCTGAATGAGTGGAAAGTAAGCATGCAGCGGTCTTTTGTGAGGTGTTCAATGTAATAGCATAGTTTGCTTTGCTAAAAAGCACGCCTATGCTTAATCTATTTGATATATGCTTCAACTATTTGATATGTACGCTTGTGAGGACTACGAGAGAGAACATCGAATACATGTTGAATCAATGATTACCAATATAAATGTGACTTACTGAACAGCAAGGGATACCTTTTCGCTTGAGCAATTGTTTATGAACACTATTGCGCTTGCCAACTACATATAGTCCAAAATAGTCGTAAATAAGCCAGTTGGTATGAATGCATAGTAATGAACAGCGCAAAGTATGAACGACAGACAAAAGGAAGAACAATGCAGGACGAGCACAGACTGTCAACTGAAAAATTTATTGCGCAGGAACCTTGCCTAAATAACATTAGCCGCACACCTCGTGCAAATGAGGAGCCGGTTAGAAAAAACAGTTACGAAATCAATGAAGCTGTTGATTTTGTAACTTGCTTTTTCTAACCGTACCCTCACGTGCACGAGGTGTATGGTTAATGCTATTTAGGCAAGGTCTTGTGCAATAAATATTTCATTTGACAGTCTGTGCTTGTCCCGCATTGTTCTAACTTATGTCTCTCGTTCTTGCTTTATGCTGTTCATTACTATGCATTAAGTCACCCTGAACTTTAAATGCTAACTTCAGTGCTTACACTCGTATTGCTGACCACTGTACTATAGCACAAATTGGGCAAGAAAAGCATAACAGAAAAGCCTGTTGCTAAAAGTATGCAAACATAGGCGTTCTAGTGCAAACAAGATGCGGACAGAAGGGTGAGACGTAACTGTGTGCTGGTCCTGTCGTTACATGTCAACCTTCTGTCCTTGTCTTGTTGCGCTAAAACACGCACATGCCTGATGAGCTAGTCAGATGAAAAATTCTCCTGCATCGTACCTATAAATCTTTGCATCAGCAACTCCACAGCACTGTGATAATCACACCACTGCCACACAGCAGCGTAATGTATTCTACTACATGCTGGCAGCACATTAATGTATAAAAAGCGAACCTCTGACAGAATATGAAGTCTCACATTGTGCATGCAAGTTTTCATAACCGTCAGATGTCCAACGTGGATGCTGGCTGGTGCAATATCACTGACACGCGAAGGCGACGTGCATATACACACAAAGATTCTTTTAACACCTCTCCCTACAGAAGGCAAACACACGATTACGTTTAACTAGCTCAAGCCAGCGTTCAAGCGCATAATAAACACTTCACCGTGAATGTAGGCTAATTATTACAATTTAAGTGGTTGGCTAGCTGAATTGAGCCACGTTACAAATTATATAGCCCATGAACGTGAGCAAAATGCTGCCCAGCAGCAAATGGCGCTGCAGGCTTTGATTTATCAACAACAAACGAAGCAAGCGCCACTTGCGTCCTGCTGACTGCAATGCACATGAGAAAAAATCGATCATCACACACATGCATGTTCTCGCAGTTCTCGCGAATTCGCTCCCGTAAGGCCGTGCCGATGCGCCATGGCTACGCTCAGATCAGCGTAGTCGAAGCGAATCGGAAACGCGCACAATGTCGTCGCTCGCAAAGGTGCGTAAGGCTGCCTCTTTACGACGCCACGTCCGAGTGCGGTAACAGAGCCTTGCGCTGAGTAGCATACTTTACATAATAAGCTGTCCCACTTACCTTTAGTTCCTTTCGCACTGGCGTGTAGCAGGTGGCCACGGGCGTCAGCCATGGAGTCATTCGAGCGCCCGCACATTTCGTTGATACCTTGAACGACTCGTACTTCATCGGCACTCCGAGAACAGCGGGAATTGCACGCAATCTTTGCACACCGCACAAACGAGGAACGAAGCTTCCTTACGTAAATTTAACGCTTTTACCTTCAATCTTCTTGTGGACGAGAACACGCGCGAAACGCTCGCAAACAAAGGCAAATAACATCTGGCTTCGGCTATGGATGGATCTAGCTTGATTTGTTGTTCGTGAAAAAGAAAAAGAAAACGTCGCCGTGTGAAGTTGTTAGAGAACGCATGTTATTGGCAAAATAGTTAAAAAATAATGACGTCTTCAAGAAAAATTTATACGAGAAAAGGTAAATAATTTTTCAGTAGCTTTTTTTTCTTTTTGTTCTAGCAGACGACAGGTTTCTACTGCTTGTACCACGGACGTAGTAGTGCGGCTTTACGATCGATGCTTGCCGCCGAAGCAAAAACTCTACAGTAGTGTATGTACGTCCTCAGTGAATAGCAGGATGACTCCAAAGCAGTAACACTTTTACGTAATGCAGTATGTGATCTTGCAAGGCATGATGTTTCGTTGCGTTGAAGCAAAGTGAAGCAAGTAGAGCACTGCACGGGCCGATTTTTCCGGCCCGGGCCCGGCCCGGCCCGAAAATGCCATGCTCCGGCCCGCCCGAGCCCGGCCCGGTGTTCTTAATGTGGCCCGTACCCGGCCCGGGCCCGAAAGGTTTGGGCCCGGCCCGGCCCGGCCCGTTTCAGCTAGTTATGCCTTGAGCATAAAGGAGGCACTGTCCAAACTTCGGTTATTGTGAAGATACCTGCCCCACAAAATATATTTTCTAGAGATTGTTTTAGGAACTTATTTCAGTGTCACGACTTTCACTGGTACTGTGGTATACTTTCGGTAAATTACGCGCGTAACACTCTTGCGAAATGATTGCAGGCCAATATAAAATTAATTGGAGTCATAGCTGGCTCTTTCATGTACGCACGCAGTGCTAACCACGCCATCTCATTTTTGCATTTCAAAGAACAACTACAAAATATATACCTGCATAAAGTGGAGAAAAAAAGCACGGCAGACATTTTTAGGTTGAGTCTACATCAACTGCATACGAGCTAGGGCTGTTGAGTAAAAGTAGAAAGTCTCCTGCAAACTTCATCTATTGCACAATGCAATGAAAAAAAAAAACGTGCTCTAGCTGCTTCTGGGAGGATTACACCAGGCTGGGCAGCGTTACATAAATTAAAGCTGTCGTGTTGACTCCTCGGCAGGCAACTGCACCCAATCTACATTACGTTTTCGTGCTCAAAACAACAAGTTCTTGTTGTTTGAGCACGAAAACGTAGTTTCTTCCCCGAGTCACCGCCACCGCAGGGCCATAGATCTGTCAAGCAAGGCACACCCGTTAACGAGCGAGCCACCGTCCTCGTGTCAGACGTGTGTACAGTAACGGTGTGTTGAATAAAGGGTGCTTTAAATAAAACTAATCAGTCTGCGTGTTGGTTATCCCAGACTCCCGATGCTTCTCTAGCCTGATCACTCCAGTTGAGTCACACCTCGGGGAAATTGGTGTCTCTATGTCTGGCGCCTCACCACTAGTAATGGCAAAATCAACAACGGCGTTCGCCCTGTGATAAGAGTCGCTCCGCATATTGCACTCAAAATGCACGAAAAAACAGCTCCTGAGATATTAATGACTCACAAGTCGCGTTGCCAGTCTACGGGCATGCGAGCGTAGCTGCATACTCGAAATGTTTCCCTAGAGCGAACGCGCACATCTTATATACACTAATCTAGGCAGTTTACCGTTGCTTTCCTTACACGGTACCCAAGAACGTCTTTCACTCACTATAATGGCGGAAACTTATATTAGGCGTTTCTTGAAATCTGGTGTAGCATACCGATGGAGCAAAATTGTAGACGTCTTGTACTGTGCAATTTCTGTGCACGCCAATGCACTCCAGATTGTTTAAATTACCCGGAGCCCTCAACGACGGCGTCTCATGTAGCCTGGGTTGCTTCGGGAATTAAACCCCACAAAACAACAAAAACAAAGCCACACAACGTACACACGCAATTATACATATACGTATGTGACCCGGGCCTAATACGGGCCTGGCTCAGGCCGACCCGAGCCCGAAGATCATGGGCCCGAGCCCGGCCCGGGCCCGATCCAACACCCCTTACCCGGCCCGGCCCGCGGCCGTGCCGGGCCCGGGCTTTCGGGCAGGCCCGGGCCCGTGCAGTGCTCTAGAAGCAAGCCGGCGTGATCAGCTGATGTCGCCGCTACGCGCGGCACTGCCGTGTGCTTCATTCATTTCCCGCGCTGAATTCGTGATCGAGCGAAACAGCCACGGAGGGGAACACAGCTAGACGCACGGGTTACGACGTATCACTCCAGTTTCGCGCAATGGCCGACTATTAATCGCAGAGAGCCTCGGGGAACAAGCTTCAACTGCTTGTGTAAATTACATTGCTTGTGTGTAAGCATCCGTGTTTTCATACGCGAGCGATCGGCAACCTATAGTGAAAAGATACGAGAAAAGTGTGAGGCGTAGATACGGTCCCAAAATATATGCTAATAGTATGATCTCATATTGTACCTACTATGCACTCTCAGATAGCGCGTAAGCACTTTCATCTATTAAATTAGGAAGATGTCATGACCAGTGTGCGGGTGGCGTAGCAGGCTGGAGTAGCAGGCTCACGCGTAGAGATCACGACTTGTTTGCGTGGGTTCGAGTCCTATTCTTTTTATTTACATTTGGGAGCTGAAAACTTAAAAATAAAACAAAAAACATTAGGTTAGAATAGTGTGGTGGCACTGTGTTTGCTTGCACGCCGGTTATTTTTCTCTTTTTTGGCATTATCCACTTGACGATATTGCAAAACAAGGACCGCAAAAAGGGACCGAGCTAAACAAAAAACTAGGGGTACAAAGTAAAGTGATAGAAAGTGTACCTCGCTAGCAAGTGAGAAGATGATGCACTCGGGGCCCCGCGATTATTCTATCGCGCTCCACTCTTTAAGGTGAACCTCGAGCATCCTCACTTTATTGCACTCTCTGTGTTGCGCATGTGTCTCCACCATAGGTCAGCAAAAAATGTGGAACTCACTCAGACTCACTCACGAAATGTATCTTGCCCTTAGGGTTCACTCGGACTCAGACTCACCAAACTTTTCCTCAACTGGACTCACTCGGACTCAGACTCACTATAATTTTTCTCAACCGGACTCACTCGGACTCAGACTCACCGAATTATAATTCCCTCGAACTCACTCAGACTCAGACTCATGGCTCGATCTGAGTCTGAGTGAGTCGAGTGAGTTCGACTCATGAGTCCGTTTCGCCTATAATTAGCTTTTTCTACCGTAGTGTCAAAGCTCTTTAACAAGGATATCTCGCAAATCGGTGCTCTACTTTGCACATTTCATCTCGCACCTTGAAGTACGAGTTATCAGTTTGCAATTTAGTAAGGACATTTTTATTAAAAGAGATGACTCACACGAGATATTTTTATCAATACCTTCCCGTGAAATAATCTGCGGGGGAGGTCAAGGCACCTCCTCCTCCTCTCCCTGCACAACTCACCGCTCTGATCTATAGATATCAAGCCGACGTATCAACGGTAGCGCGTGCAAGTATGTGTGATTAGACGTGAGTATAAACGTGAGCCAACATAAAGTTGATAGTAATGCTGAAGTTGAGGTGATAGGACCATAGGTCGGCAAAAAATCTGGAGCTCACTCAGACTCACTCATGAAATATAGCTTGCGCTTAGGGCTCACTCGGACTCAGACTCACAAAAATTTTCCTCGACCGGACCTCACTCGGACTCAGACTCACTATAAATTTTTCTCAACCGGACTCACTCGGACTCAGACTCACAAAGACATTACCCACTTCGGACTCACTCGGACTCAGACTCGCGTCTCGATCTGAGTCTGAGTGAGTCGACTCATGAGTGAGTTTGCCGACCTATGGTCTCCACGCAGCCATGATCTAATTCTAAAGCCCTTGTTGCGTCTCCAAACTTATTAAAACAGGCGCTTAAATTTTATCATATAACATGCCATTGCAAGCATAATCTGCACTTCGGGCCGAAACAATGCTATTGCAATTTCTCAAAACAACCCAGTTCTGTACGTGAGTATCCGTGCATCAATGATGGACACTGTTATGTGTCCATGCACATCAGTTGGGCTCTTTTTCTGACCAGTGACCCCCCCCCCCCCCCTCCACTGTTGGGCAACAAATCAGTTCAGCCTGGTTAACCTCCCTGCCTTTCTTTCATCTTTTTCCTCTTTGTTTTTCCGCTTCATTTCATCTACCCTTGTTGTTGAAAGAGGTATTAAAACATATGTGTCAAGACTCATTGTGTATTAGAAAGTAGAGCACAGGCAAATATGCTTCATTCGTCTGTACTTAAAATTGGCCACTTGATAACTTGCATGAAAAGTATAACCAAGCACCTCGACATGTGGTTTTGGGCTCTTCAACAGGGAGCTTCTGTATGACGATGCATATGTGTTATTGATCACCTGTGATTTGAACAACGTCCACACTTGCTCGCACATCAACATGTGAATAGGAGTCACTTGTTCAGCCACATAACCTAATGATAAAAGTATTACGTAGTAAGATCAGAAGTGCAAGATTGTCACTTTGGTGATAGCTTTCTCTTGAACAGATGTAAGTACATCAATACTACCTCTATGGCTGAACTACGTAAACAGATCTGTGCACTAAGACTCTTTGTACACTAGATGGGAGAGAGTGAAGCTCTTTACCAAAAACATATAAAGTTTTCATACGCATGACACTGTGCACAGCGGGTACGTCGTGGAAGAAAACGTATTTCACCAAATCCAGTCTCAGGAGAAGTTTAAATGGCATCATATTACAGGACACACAGGTAGCACTACTAGTCTTTAAACCACAGACACTTGCTACCTCAAATTGGGATCCCTGAGATACATTTATTATGATCCTTTAGGCAGAAGTTAAGTGCGTGCAAGTGACTATTAAGGTGACTCTGAGTATGCTCTCATGACCGTATATATGCAGGAAGTAGTGCCTAATACTGCTTAAGGCAAAGTGCCTTGTTTCAATGTGAATCTTTTCAATTATCAAAAGCCTACAGGTCACTGGGCCTTCTTTGGTTGAAGTCTTGTTGCTTTAATACTGAGAATACCAGAAGTTCAATAACGCACACCTATGACAAATGAAGAACAGTGTTCATGAAGTCATTTTATGACAATATGAACGTGTCTTTGTTGCCAGTGCGAATGTGCTACTACAAAGGTTAAACGATAATTTCATGCTGTGCTTACCTGCACCTAATAACTCATTCACTTACTTTAGGCCATCCTACTACAGCCCACCTTGTAAAGTTTCTGGGTAGCCAACCATGAATATATACAAATATTTTTCTCAATACTAAACTTCTGTCGAACTTAATCACTTACAACCATCTTTGTGTATATAGGCCTCTTACCTACAGTAGATATGACGACTACGGCTTGGCATACTACTCACTTGTGAGTACACACACTCATTTGAAAGCATGACTGTGAGTACGAGTGAGTGATGAGGGGCATGAGCAAACCTGAGTATGAACGTGAGTAAGTACACATCAGAGTGAGTTGGCGTGAGTATGAATGTGAGTGAGTAGGTGTCGAGTACGAACGTGAGTCCTCATAGGTGCATCAATGATGAACACTGTTATGTGTGCGTACACATCCCTTGTGCTTTCATGAGTAATTCTTTTTCTGACCACCTTCCCTCCCACCGTAGGGCAGCAAGTCAGTTCAACCTGGTTAACCTGCCTGCCTTTAATTCTTTCGTCTTTTATCTCTTTTTATTTTCTGTTTCATTTTATGTACCCTTGTAGTATGAATAGGTATTAATCACGTGCATCAACACCCAGGGTCTATAGGAAAGTAGAGCAGAGAGGCAAATTTGCTTCATGTCTGTATTTTACAGTTGGCTAGTTGATAACTTGCATGAAAACTGATAACCAAGCAGCTCGACATGTGGTTGGGGATCTTCGACAGTGAGCATCACTATCACGATGCGTATGTGTTATTGATCACTTGAGATTTGAACAGCATTCTTACTTATTAGCACATACGACAACATGTAAAAAAAAGATCAGGCACTTATTCAGCTGTATAACCAGCTGATGACAAAGGTATTACAGTAGTAGGATCAGAAGTGCAACATTGTCACTCTTAATGAGAGCAGTGAGCTTTCTCTTCTACAGATTTGAGTACATCAACACTTCCTTTATGGCTGAACTATGTAAACACATGTGTGCTCTTAAACCCTTTTGAGCAACTAAATGGTTGAGAGTGAAGCTTTAAACAAAAACTGCATACATTTGTTTCATGATGAAGTATTCATATGTACAACACTGTGCGTATGCATATCACAATATGTAAGAAAACGTGTTTAATTAAGACCAGTGTCTCAGAGAAGTTAAAATTGCATCATATAAAGAGGACACGCAGGTAGCACCACTAGTTTACGAACGATTTACACGTGTATACCTTAAATCATGATCTCTGATATATCATATATATTTAATGTGGGCTTTTAGGCAGAACTTAGGTGTGTGCAAGCAATATTATAAGGTGACTCTGAGTGTGTTCTTATGACGTACACATAGATATAAAATGAAGGAAGTACTGCCTAATACTACTTCAGAGAATGGGCTTGTTCAATGTGAATCTTTCCAAACAGCAACGCCTACAGGCCACTGGGTCTTCTTTGATTGAAGTCATTGTTGTTTAATACTGAGAATACAAGAAGTTCAATAACACACAATTATGACAAAAGAAAAGTTTTTGTGGAGTCATTTTATGGCAAAGAGAATGTGTCTTTGTTGCCAGTGCTCATGTGCTACTACAATGGGTTAAACTAGTAATTTCACGCTGTGCTTAACCTAACCGCAGCTAAAGACTTCATTGACTTACTTTAAGACATGTTACTTTCAGCCCACCTTGTACAGCTTCTGGGTAACCAATCCATGAACATAGACAAATATTTTATGAATACAAAACTCACTTTTGTTGAACTGAATCATTTGCAACCATCAATGCGTATACAGGTCTTTTACCTAGAGAAGATGTGAAAATCAGCTCGGCATACTCACTCATAAGCATAGGTCGGCAAACTCACTAATGAGTCGACTCAGACTCAGATCGAGCCGTGAGTCTGAGTCTGAGTGAGTCAGGTTGAGTAATATTTTAGTGAATCTGAGACCGAGTGAGTCCGGTTGAGAAAATTTTCAGGGAGTCTGAGTCCGAGTGAGTCTGGTTTAGAAAAATTTTGGTGAGTCTGAGTTCTAGTGAGCACTAAAGGCAAAATATGCTTGGTGAGTGAGCCTGAGTGAACTCCACATTTTTTGCCGACCTATGCTCATGAGTACACACTCACAGTCATTTGAAAGGCATGAGTGTGATTACGAGTGAGTGACAAGGGCGTAAGCAAACCTGAGTATGAGCCTGAGTGGTTACTCATGAGTATGAGTCGGTGTGCAGTATGGACGTGAGTGAGTATCAATGAGTGTGGTTCGGTGTGAGTATAAACATGAGTGAGTACTCGTGAGTGTGAGTATGAACCAGTGATGAGGGATGCGAGATGTGTGTATGAACATGAGTG
Organism: Rhipicephalus sanguineus; assembly: GCF_013339695.2. Classification (NCBI taxonomy): domain Eukaryota; kingdom Metazoa; phylum Arthropoda; class Arachnida; order Ixodida; family Ixodidae; genus Rhipicephalus; species Rhipicephalus sanguineus. Next base: position 40,124,203 of record NC_051176.1, read on the forward strand.
AATATTTATCGGTGTGAGTAGGCATGAGTGTGAGTATGAGTGAGTGTTGAGGGGTGGGAGTAGGCATGAGAATGAACATGAGTTAATATTCATCAATAAGAGTAGGCATGAGTGAGTGTTGACGGGTGGGATTAGACGTGAGTATTAACGTGAGTGAATAGACATCGGTGTGAGTAGGTGTGAGTAAGAGTCTTCGAGAGGTGTGAGTAGACACCATGTGAATACTCATTGGTGTGAGTAGCCGTGAGTCTGAGTATGGGTGAGTGTTGAGGGGTGTGAGTTGACGTAAGTATGAACATCATACCGTACAGACGACTATGAACATGAGTGAATACTCGTGTTGGGTTATATTTTTGGGTTGGTATGTCTATTTGTGTTTTTATACTTTTGCATATATATAATTCTTATTCCTGCATTAATTACTGTGCCTCCTTGTTTGTTTATTCAAGCCTGCATATCTTTATTTTTTAATCGCCTTAATATGATCTTTTAATATTGCAGTATTCAGAAACAAATAAATAAATATTCTGCATATTTGATAGAGAAGCTTATGCGCTAAAAATATTTTCACTTCTGCCGTACAAATGTTTTCCGCACATGCGTATCACACGAATGGTTCCACTCAATTTCACCAGTGCGCCCATGCATCCTCCTTATCATAGGCGTGCGCACAAGGGGGGGGGGCGCCCCCCCCCCTATTCACCTAAGAGGGGGGGCGCAAAGTCAGTTCCACACATTGACATAATAGGGAAGGAGGCACTGCGACTCGGGGGGGGGGGGGGCGCAATGTCAGCCCCCCCCCCCCGAGGAAGCGCTGGCATAATTGGGAGGGGGGGCGCCGGCCATGTTCATTTGTGCTCTGGTGTCGTTTTTGCCTGTATCGCGGGTGTTGATCGTCCGATTGCTCATGTTGTGGTGATTGAGGCGGTGGCTACACGAAATTGCTGCAGCTGTCTCATTTCTGCAGCCAGCTCAGTTGTTGGCCACGTTGCTTTTCAACTGGCTCTTGGCTTGACCTCGTTCGTGTCGTGCAGCTGTGGCAAGTTGTGTAAAATGGCTGCGTTTATATTCTAGGAGCACCTTTTAGTGATAAAAAATTATTTTTGGTACTACGTGCATGTCAAGCATGTTTTCATAGATTTTTATTGCTCCCAAAGTCACGGCTCAGGAGGGCTAAGGTCATGGTCATCATTTTAAAATGACATTTGTTTTCGCCAATATTAATGAGAACTAACAGTTCTTATCAATATTGACGTGTTCTCATTGAGTGTTAGTTCTCAATAATATTGTGCCTAACAAAGAAAACGGGCCCTTAAATTTATGCTTGTTTCCTTCATTTCATCGTGTGACAGCACACAGGTAAAATGACATTAACTTAATGTCATTCGCTGTAAATGATATTAGATTTGCCGTGTGACAGGGGTATTGCACACAGTCATCTGCAGAAGTTGTATCCATTCTCGAATAGCACAAATAGCGCACATTGACACAGGCGAGTGAGATGATACAGGCACTCGCCTGTGTCCTTGTGTCTTATTTGCGCTATTCCACAATGCATTCGTACCAACTATAGCTCGGATTTCCTTACCAGTGAAAATGTATCTACACAATTAAGTTATACATTTTCCGCATAGGCCACAATCCACACGCTTTCCATACACTTATGACGATTTTCCGTATGCACCTTACAAACTCCGTACGTTTCCATAACACCTTAGGTTTCCACATCTTCCTTATGAAAGTTTCCGTACACTCCATAAAGTTTCCTTATCCTTCCATATTTTCCATAAGGAACATTCCATACACTCCGTAAAATTTCCTTATCCTTCCATATTTTCCATAAGGACCTCTCCATATACTCCGTAAAATTTCCTTATCCTTCCATATTTTCCATAATGAACTTTCCGTATATACCATACAACTTCCGTATGCTTCCATAAAATTCCATATTTTTTCCGTATCTCTCATAAGGAAACTGTATGGAGTCCATATTTTTTCCATACGATTTTATACGGAACGTTTCAGTAGGGACAGTGCGCGAAATGGCCTGTGTTGTCTTTTCCTCTTGTCGTACTATGTTCTATTTGCACTGGTCGTCATGGCTGCCATAGAGCCATGCGACCGAGTTACAGAGAAAGGGAATCGAGAGTCTGTTTTCCTTACCCAACAAATGCACTGGACGCGCGAAGTGCCTGCTTCTGAAAGAGTGCAGCTTTCGGTTTCGGTTATAGGCCCGCGCAGTTTGAAAATTTGGAGCGTGCTACATCGGGCTTTGTTTTTGTTTTTTTTTTAAAGCCGGTCTCTTGGTTATACTTTTGAATGGCCAAGGTGACAAATGTTTGTATTGTTTTGAGAATACACAAGATTCCAAGAAATATTCACGAGCCGTCATTGCAGCTACCCTCTGGGCACGATGCAATGCCTAAAGATAGACGGATGACGCCTTGTGATCTGTTCATTGAGGCGAAAGCCTTAGATGCCTCATCAAAAGTGAAAACTGACTGGCATCCCGCGTCAGCGTCCCCATTCGGTGGCGTCAACACGAGCGATGCAAACAATCATCACGTCATGACGTCGCCACACGACGTCACAGATCGCCAGAAGTTATGACGTAATCGTGACGTCACCGCGACGCAACTTCACATGATGACGTCATCACATGACATCGTAGCTTGGTCAAAGGTGGGCTGATCACGGAGGCAGTACAAAACCAGGTGAGGTGCCTCCGACCCTGAAGGCAGTGGAAAACCACGTTTGATGCAGAAAGCTTTCGGACGGTGGCGGGGCAAGAAAAAGAAAGTCGCTTTCGCCTTACCGTCGTCTTATGTGAATGCATAAGGGACCCTGTGAGTTTTTCTCTATCGCGGTTTCATTGTTCCTTGAATATTATGCCTTGGATTACGGCGACTCAATTGCGTTCGCACGTATACGCGCACGTGAGTGTGTGCTAACGTTTGTTTGTTTGTTGGGCTTATTGGCGCATAAGCAACCCAGGCTGTCATGCGCCAAACACAAGGTGTACATTGTGTAAGAAGCTGGGCCTCCTCGGTGAGCTCTTGTCTGAGCAAGGGCGCCGACGGTCCCAACTGACAGGAATGAAAACCTCGTTCCTCTTCTCGAAGATGGGAAAGTGGATGAGGTGACAGTGCTTAACACGGTACACGGTAAGTTTAAAGTTTTCCTAGAAGTCCTGCTTCCCTTAAAAACTTCAAACACATGATGTGTCAACGAGCGCATCTTCGCCTAAAACCAGTGCTGGGTTTACTGTCAGCTCATCTCCGCATGTTTCACATTTGGGCTTATCTTGCTTCGTTAGAATGAAGCTGTGTGTGAGGTGCGTCGGTCCTATACGAAGACGGCATAGCAGCACCTCTTTAGCACGTTCTTGGTTAGTGCAGGATTTCCATTCACCCAACACAGGTTTTACTACATGTAGTTCGTTATTGGTCTCGTTGGTCCACGCAGACTGCCATTTTAACGCGATAGCGTTACAGAGCTCGTTTCGCAGAAATTCCGGGGTCGGCGTCGTTGGTTGTGAGCGAAAAATCATCATCTTGTCCGTGACCGAAATATCGATAAAGCTGCAAATAAAATAAATAATAAGCATGTTGGGTCCGAGTGAGAATAGAACCCAGGCCGTCTGCGCGGCAAGCAGGTGTTCTACCACACAGCCACGCCTCTGCCTGGAACTGCACTGAAAGTAGTAACTTTCATGCTTCACAAACATACGCATCCTGTATACAGGTGTCACAGTACGAGATGTAATATCGCAGTAATTATGCGTGGTACAAGCGTACAACATTATCGGGCGTCACACCATGTGGATATCACAACGACTTGGCGGTTTAAAGTCAGCCACCCATTACAGAGGGCACACACATTATACTGCGCGTATTCCCTTAAGACCACGTAGTGGGTGCATCGCAACTTCGGAAAAGTTTCTCGCGCATAATAGCTTTAAAGCATACTGCCCATTACATAAGGCACACTCCTTAGTGCGCGCACTGTGTTACACACACGTAGCGGTCGAAGTACGCACTAGGGGCAGGATATCGCTATCGCGGTCAACTCTTAAAGGCGAAGCTTAAACGTCCCCCATTTTTTCTCCTTAGTTTGCAATTTACTAACTTCATTCAGTCTTTAGGAGGTACATTCATTTTCTATATTTGTTTATGACCAGCTTGTGCCGCGCATACGTCTACTGTATCATTGCCACTAGTTCTGACGTGGCTTGGAACCCTGTATGACAATGTTCTGTCTTCGCATGGTGGCCTTTATTATATTTTGTATAACATCCACCAGTAGTGGTGTCGCTGCGTTTTTTGAGTGAATACCTGTGAGCACATTTAGGGAGCCTGTCTGTACTACAATACTATTTGTGAAGTTTTCCTGCAGTATTTATTGTGCGGCTACAGAAATGGCATACCATTCGGCAGTGAAAATGGATGTACACTGTGGAAGCCTTAGCGTTTCTTCCCGGTCTTCTTGTACCACTGCACTTCCAACATGGCTGGTCGTTTTTGAACCATCGGTAGAATAACTCTGGAAGCCGCTGTATTTTCCCTCTAGTGCTCGAAATTCCAGAATAATGTGTTGTGGTGGTGGGAAGAAACGCTAAGGCTTCCACAGTGTACATCCATTTTCACTGCCGAATGGTATGCCATTTCTGTAGCCGCACAATAAATACTGCAGGAAAACTTCACAAATGTACAAATGTACCGTGTTAAGCACTGTCACCTCATCCACTTTCCCATTTTCGAGAAGAGGAACGAGGTTTTCATTCCTGTCAGTTGGGACCGTCGGCGCCCTTGCTCAGACAAGAGCTCACCGAGGAGGCTCAGCTTCTTACACAATGTACACCTTGCGTTTGGCGCATGACAGCCTGGGTTGCTTATGCGCCAATAAGCCCAACAAACAAACAAACGTTAGCACACACTCACATGCGCGTATACGTGCGAACGCAATTGAGCCGCCGTAATCCAAGGCATAATATTCAAGGAACAATGAAACCGCGATAGAGAAAAACTCACAGGGTCCCTTATGCATTCACATAAGACGATTGTAAGGCGAAAGCGACCTTCTTTTTCTTGCCCCGCCACCGTCCGAAAGCTTTCTGCATCAAACGTGGTTTTCCACTGCCTCCAGGGTCGGAGGCACCTCACCTGGTTTTGTACTGCCTCCGTGATCAGCCCACCTTTGACCAAGCTACGATGTCATGTGATGACGTCATCATGTGAAGTTGCGTCGCGGTGACGTCACGATGACGTCATAACTTCTGGCGATCTGTGACGTCGTGTGGTGACGTCATGACGTGATGATTGTTTGCATCGCTCGTGTTGACGCCACCGAATGGGGACGCTGACGCGGGATGCCAGTCAGTTTTCACTTTTGATGAGGCATCTAAGGTTTTCGCCTCAATGAACAGATCACAAGGCGTCATCCGTCTATCTTTAGGCATTGCATCGTGCCCAGAGGGTAGCTGCAATGACGGCTCGTGAATATTTCTTGGAATCTTGCGTATTCACACAACAATACAAACATTTGTCACTTTGGCCATTCAAAAGTATAACCAAGAGACCGGCTTAAAAAAAAAAATGCCCGATGTAGCACGCTCCAAATTTTCAGACTGCGCGGGCCTATAACCGAAACCGAAAGCTGCACTCTTTCAGAAGCAGGCACTTCGTGCGTCCAGTGCATTTGTTGGGTAAGGAAAACAGACTCTCGATTCCCTTTCTCTGTAACTCGGTCGCATGGCTCTATGGCAGCCATGACGACCAGTGCAAACAGAACACAGTACGACAAGAGGAAAAGACAACACAGGCCATTTCGCGCACTGTGCTCCGTTTGGCCATCATGAATATTTTCAAACTCGCCCAATTTGCTACTCTGTGGCAGTGACCGCCGCTCTTTAAGTTCTTTCTAGGGGTGTGCGAATATTCGAGTTTCGAAATCGAATCGAATAATTCGATTCGATTTTCGAATAGCTAGTATTCGAAGTTTCGAATAATTCGATATGACGAATACCTAAAACGCGACAAAGGCCAACGGTGCAACTTGCTTAGGGTGGGGTTGCTGAAACTAACTCTAACGCCTTTACAGTACGCCTTTCGTTAAAACTTGTGCCGATATCCTGGTTCAAAATGACCACATGTTTATTTTAAAGGAGATTATGCCATTTCCGCAAGCAAAAAGAACACACGAGAGAACTATCAAGCCCTTCACAACTTCGCTTCCGAAACCAAGACACTGACTTCTGGCGAAGTTCGGTCGCTTATGCCGCAAGCGCCGTAAAACGTCCCGAATTTCAAGCAAACGTTCAGCAGTTCCACTTTACCACTTAGCCTTTTAAAGCTCACCAATTCATATGTGGTCACGAAGTTCACAACGATCCATTCTTTTACCCGAAACGAAACCAAAACACAACAATAAACACAGCCAAAAGTGCGTACGAAGCCCGAAAGCACGAAGACTAGGCAAATCCGTGTACTACCCATCATTACCACGGTGGCTAAACGATCGCAGCGTCAGAGCTCCCTCTAGTTAATATTAGGAAACTCTATGCCGAATTTTGCCCGCGAAAACCTCCGTGATTGGCTTGGCATGTGAAAATTTGTTCACGCTGTGCAGTCGCCACTGCTGCATCGCACCACTCGTTCAGAAACTCCCATCGTTCCGGCGCGCAGTTAAAACGCTGCTGTGAACGGGCGGCCGAAGATTTTTTGGGCCCGGAGCACTCATGACGATAAAGCGCAGCATTACCGTTCTTCTTTGTTTGAATTTTCAATAAAACCTTTTGTATTCGATGTTGGATTAGAAATTCGTCATTTTTGGCCACTATTCGGCACTATTCGATTCGAGATGAAATTTCACTATTCGCACACCCCTGGTTGTTTCCCTTTCTCTATGCTTACCACTTTTGTCTTAAATATTTCGTTCTAATTACGGGATACACTCTGTGTATATATATGTATATACACAGAGTGCACCATATATATATATATATATATATATATATATATATATATATATATATATATATATATATATATATATATATATATATATATATATATATATATATATATATATACAAGGTGTCTACCGGGTTGACATTCCTAAATTCCCCGAGTTTCCCAGGTTTTTGAGTGCTTTTGCTAAAATTCCCTGAGTGAAACAGAACTTTGTTTTATGTCAAGATGGGCAGACACCATGTCGACTGATGATGTCACTCTCTAGTACGCACGTTAAAAAATAAAGATGGCTTAATCCTATTCGAACAGTGCAGAGAACAGTTAAACCTCAATACAGCGAAGTTGATAAAAGCGGCAATTTACTTCGTTATATCGAAACTGAAATTCCACATTTCATGCAAGGCATAGTTACCGAAGGATTAATTTTAAACTGAAAATGCCACAAGAACGCTCGACTAATACGGCAACATAACAAAATTTTTTTGCGTGAAAAAGAAATAAATTTTGTTGAGCCTGAGGTGCAGCAATCACAATTAGATGCCTTGCCAGAGTGTCACGTGTAGCGACGAAACAAATGCAGGTTTAACGCACTGTGGAATTGCGCTTATTCTGCTGCTGCGGCTTGTAGTCAAATCCTCGCGCGTTGCCCAGAGCACTGCGACGCCTCTGCTATCACGTTGCCCAGCCGAACCATTTGCTCTCCACGAACGTGCAACATTGAAAACTGCCGCACGTTAAAAAAAAAAAGTCACAGTTTCACCGCGAGAGCGAAATAATGAATCCGATAGCAACAAATAGGAATTTTATACGAGTATAGGCTAGCAGCTCACTCCTTCAGGAAACGCAGCCACTGCAGTAAGAGACGTGACCTATCTATGGCTCAGGGGCAGATCCAGGTGTCTACATTGGAAGGGGGGGGGGAGTACAAGGGCTGAAGCCACCGCCTCAGCAGTGCATTTTGGTGGGTCACGCATATTTACAACAGCCCAGATTATGGCGGCGCCTAAGAAGTCTTCGTTGGAAATGTGCATAGGGAAGCAGGAAAGGGTAGAGCGATGAGGAGAGAGGTAGAGAGCAGGGACAAGATTCTACTTGCCCCTTTCGGGCAGTGGCAGGCAAAGCAACCTGACAAAGGGGGCAAACTCAACAGGCAGCCTGACAAAGGAGGTGGACGACAGGCACTGAAGGGAGGGGGCGGGGGCTGGCTTTGGAGGAAGGGGGGGGGGGGGGGCAATCGCCGCTACCGCCACCTCCCCCCTCTAGATCCGCCACTATTATGGCTTCAACGAAAGTTTTGCAATTAGAGCACAGCACCTACAAAGGTATGAGCCGTCTGCTGATACCCTCTCAAGATATCGCGGCACACGCGACCACACCCGCTGGTACAAAGCACGCACTTCCTGTCGGAATCACGCAGCCCCCCCCCCTCCCCAACCCTCCGGCTCTTATCTCCATGTGCCCATCGCGCGAAGGAGACGGTCGGCTCGTTTCACCTCTGCTTAAGCCCCGTTCGTCGGCAGCGCTCGCGCACTTTCACTTGCATATGGAGTACGACGCGCGGGGTGATGTAATCGCGATTTGGACTTGAGGAGGAAGATCATGGCGAAAGCAAAAAATTCGCATGGAGTGTATATAATTGCTATCGCAAAAAAAGAAAAGCTTGACAGCTGCGGGTTAAGATCGCATAAAGCACGGCAACAGCCTGAATTACGGCACATCCGATTATGGCGGCCACGTTTCCGTTTTCCGACATCGCACGCCGAATCGAGCAAGTGGGACCCGTGCCGGTGTCGCGAATTTCGGTCGTCGCTATGCCTTGGCTCTGAAAAGTTTTGTAATTCGGCTTTGTAGCAAGACATCCACATAGGCAGTTGCGTGGCTGATAACTGCGAGCTGCAGCCCCCCAAAATATTGGTCGACTGCCTAAAACTTCTTTCAGCAGTGCCCTCACCGGGGAAAAAAATGATAAAAGCTTTCACTTGCTGTAAATAGGCCCGTTACTTACGCTCGTTCTCGCCTGGAAATTTATTCTATTCTTCACAGAGTCCTAAATAGCATCTTTAAAGCTCGGGATCAGAGCGAGTGAGGTCTCCGATAACCGCCAACAAGCGTCGTCGTCTTTTATCTCGCCGATCGGGATGGCTTGCAAGATACTAGCCTTGTCGACGACATCCGCTTCCTGAACGATCGCTTGCAAGATAACTCAAGCTCATTACATCTCTGCTACCGCTTCTACAACTGATCATGCTTGTTACTTGACAAGCGGCGTTAACAAAAACACCATATCGCGCGCTAACGCACAGCACGCGCGACAAAGAATACAGAACTACACGGCGTAGTCACAGACCACCCTGACAACATTGCGCGATACGATGAGCCGTGGTTCATGGTTCCCGCACACCACGCATTAGCCGGATTCTCTTCAACTCCACCGCTTCTGAAGGCGAGCAGAGCATCGAGGTGCGCCCCTTCCCCGCAGCCGCAGCGGCCGTTCGATTTGAAAAATGCGTTCACAAAACCTCGAGCCAGCGTTACCGCGACTTTCGTTCCCTTTCAATAAAGTTACTGTGGATTTTCCCTGATGGGAGCACAATATCCCTGAGGTTTCCCTGAGTATTTCCAGATTATCGAAAATCCCTGAGAATTCCCGGAGTTTCCGGTCGTCGGTAGACACCCTGCAGCTGATCTATATATATATATATATATATATATATATATATATATATATATATATATATATATATATATATATATATATATATATATATATATATATATATATATATGAAGCCAAAGTCAATGCTCAATAGCCTGGCGAAAGAGAAAGAGTTCACGATACCTAGGACGACTACTCACAGGAGCCCCTAATCACGAAAGATAAATTCACCGAAGAATAAGAATGGGCTGGAGAACTTTCGGCAGGCACTCCCAAATAATGTCGAAATCTGCCACTGTCAATAAAGCGAAAAGTATAGAATCACTGCATACTGCCTGTTTTAACACGTGGGGCTGAAACATGGAGGATAACAAAGCAACTAGAGAAAAAGTTGAGGACCACGCAGCGTGCATTGGGACGTATAATGATAGGAGTAACATCAAAAAATCGGAGGACAGCAGAATAGGTCAGGAAACGAACAGGGGCTGCAGACATCCTAGCTGACATCAAGCTACAGAAATGGACCTGGGCTGGCCACATAACGCGTAGAACAGACAACTGGTGAACAGTAAGGGCAACAGAATGGTTACCAAGGGATGGGAAACGCAGTCGAGGACGGCGGAGAGTTAGATGGAGTGACGAAATGAAGAAGTTAGCAGGCATAAAATGGAATCAGCTCGCACAGGTTAGAGTAAACTGCAGAGGTCTTCGTCCAGCAGTGAACAGGCTTAGCATGGTGATATATATATATATATATATATATATATATATATATATATATATATATATATATATATATATATATATATATATATATATATATTTCAGCTCGAAAAAATAATTTCACGATCGTGGCGCCCCCTCGAAGTTCGCTTGTATTTGTTAAACTGTGCCTAATAGAAAAATATGTATAAAATCTATTTTGGTGTGTTGAGCTTTGAAACCTTGCTTGCGCTATTACACAGGTTCCGTTTAGTTGTCCGATTTATTAATTGCGAAATTTTTGCGTTTTATTACCAGCTACGTATTTTCAAAAACTACAAAAATATTCAAAGTTCGTGATTTTTTCTTGAGCTGTCTCGAATTCTCCCTAACCAAGCTTCATAATAGTATGATTTTCAGGAAAGTGTATTTTAGTACAAAGATGTTTAGGGGTAAAACAAACTCGAAATCTTCCCGCAAAAAAATCGTGAAATTAGAGAAAATACGCGATTTGTCGCATGTTTGACCGTATTTTTCACACTGATGCGGTTCAAGTAAAAATCTTCGTCATGCGCCGTTTGATAGAATACTTCATCATTAAGTAATGAAGAAAGTCTAATCAAATAATTTTTTGTTTTAAGGAAGAAAATAATTTTTGAATTTGACCTTCCGAACGCGCCCTGCATTTCTTTTTGTTGCCATTTCGCCGCAAAGCAGCTGGTCGCCCTTGCACCTGACACTCGTCACAGGCGGCGGCAGGATGCGAGATGTATGTCAGTGGCTCGTGAGTGCTCGAAAGTCTTGTCGCATTGATGTCGGGGCGACGATTGATGAATTCGCGTTACAATATCAGCTAGCTTGGCGGGCTCAATGGGAAATATGGACGCCCGAGAGCAGCTTATGGCGTCGTTGGAACACTGTGGTACAGGGCCGTCTGCACAACTAGCATACACATACTGAAAGAAATAACGCACATTGTATACACTTTTTTTTTCTGGGTATACGGATGGATGCTATGAGCGTCCCCTTTATGACGGGGCGGTGCCATCTGTGCCACCAGGCTCTAAAAAAAACAAGAAAAAAAAACGCGCTGTTGCAACGACCATCCCATTCGGAGCGTATTCCCAGAGTCTCCACACTACGCATCCTCGGCCTTCTTATTCAAAAAGATGGAACCGGTGGAGCGGAAATAGAAAAGCTACAACGAACAGTTCAGCAAGTAACGCATCTTATCAAGCGAGTTGCAAACAAACGCCATGGACTGAAAGAGGAGGACTGCATAATTATGATTCAAGCGTTACTCACAAGCACCGTAACCTACGGGACTCCATACGTGGACATGAAGAACGGCCAGCGTAACAAGGTGAAAGTCCTCATTCGCAGAGCCTATAAAATTGCCATGGGACTTTCGCCGACCACATCCACGACAAAACTCCTCAAGATGGGGGTTCACAATACCTGGGAAGAGTTAATTGAAGCGCAAAAGGTGAACCAACTGGAAAGACTAAAGCTGACAAAAACGGGACAAGCACTTCTAAGGAACCTTCTAAGGAAAAGAAGCACACCTGCCCCAGTCGATTCCCCATGAAATCAAGGATAAAATACATGTGTGTACAATACCTAGGAACATGCACCCGGAACATGATAAGGGACGAACACAAGCACGAGCACAATTGTTACAGCAGAGGCTAGCGAGCTATAACAACAATGAGAGCGTACGATACACGGATGCTGCAAAATATATCGAGGAGTAAACCAATATGTAGCCAGCGTGGTGGATGAAACGGGTCATATCCAGCTTTTGTGGACACATCACAGCCAGCGCCCCTGGCGGCCCCGGCGCGAAGCTAGCGCGTTTTCAATGGAACTGGCGAGTTTTTCCCGAATAATTATGTGTAGAGGGTGAATGTTAAAAAACGCAGACCACAGAGCGCTTCTGGGAACCTAAACGCACGAGAGGATTGCAGCGATCATGTTGCAGTAAGCTTCAATTTTGTTCCCAGAGCAGTTAACGATTGTACAATGGCAGTCTATGGAAACGGCGAAAAAAGTGGCCCGTTTTTCGAGACAAAAATGGTCACTGTGGCAAAACTAAGCAAGTTACGTTAATGGTCAGGAAATCACATGTAGTGCTGGCACTCAGCTTTCGTTTGAAGCCATTCTCAACTTGCCGCAAGTGGTAGAACATTGTTCCCTAACTCGTTTTTTGAAACGCGGTCCTTCAAATGCTTGTGGTAAATTCATAAACCCTTGCTTATCGCCGGCGACAAGGCATCGAACGTGGCCGAGCACAATAAAGAAAAAAAAAAAAAAGAACGTGGCCGAGCGAGCTAACCGTTCAAGTTCAGAGCGCGGCATCACCGCGCCGTCTTCGGTTCGATACCTGGCGACGGATCAGCATTTTTTTTTCTTTCAGCCCGTGACTTAGTTCCACAGCTTTGCACAGGATGTCGCTGCGGAAACAAAGAAGAGCTTTCGTTTCGGTTTCGGTTCTTGACTGTAATCTTGAGCTGCCGTTTCTTTTTCTCTTTATTTTATGGCTTTTTTAGTGCATGTTTAAACACGCCACGCGTATCACATCGTTCAGATCTACATTTGGAATTCTTACTTTATTCTTTTATAAACGACCTAAGGAACAGAACGCCCGATCAAGTTATGGTGAACAAAGCTCTTTCGAACTTTTGTACGCGTATTGTGGTGGAAACTTAATTCTCCGTTCTCATGATTTCGTTACAATCTTCTCAGGTACCTGCAATTCAGCAACGTAAAGGAAACCAACTAAGCTTAGAAAAGCGAGGCATATAGTAATGAAATGATAAAGTTAAACGTTTTTGCAGTTGCTTTTTACTTTAGGGCTAACGCAAGTGTCGATCGTAATGTTAACGAAAGATGGGGAATTGTTCGAGGGATTCTTCTCCTTGTTAGACACAGCTAATGAAACCAACAGATAATTAAGCCAAGCAAATAATAGGAAACATTATTCGTTGTTTTTTCAACAGTAGTGCAATGATTTCGCCCTTACTTGTTCAAAGAAATAAAAATCGCTACCTGGACCGCCATCAGTGGACGGCTCGTATACCCTTCTACATGCTGCGCTCTCAACGCGAAGAGACTGTGCGAAATTTCCTTTTTAACCCGGAGTGGCTGTGTTCTGTTACAGCAACATTTTGTAGAGTTACGCGAGACTGCAGGACCTAGAAGAGTTAGCTGCCAGCCTTACTTCATTTGTTGTTATCGCACTCATTGCATCGCCCTGCGGTGAAGCTGGGATTTTCATTCATCTCTTGTCATATCTATCGTCCTACGTGAACAGAAAAAGACCAGCATGCCTTCTCCTTTAACATCACAAAGCACTGTGCGCTGCATCGGATAGGTCCGTGTGATATGACGTACGTGTGTGGATCAAATCTTTGGGGAAGTCCAGGGACTGGTGCTGCCAGTTACAAAACGAAAATCCTCTGATTGAGCAGCTTTTCGCACACACTCGCAGCCCACCTCAACGTATCGCAGTAAGATGCCATTTTAACCCCTTCAGACACGCATTATGATTCACTGTCTGGAAATGCGTCAAATTCGCATGGCATGATGCGAAGGCACTCACTATTACATTCCAGGAAAGAAAACGAACGAATGTGTTGCTTTGTGTGAGTTTGAGCAATTGATGTTAATTCGCGTGTAACTAATTATCTAATTATTCTGCCATCAGTCAGCTTCAATACTTGCATAAAAAGAATCAACTATTAGGCCCGAAAAGCATGCACACCTTCTTTTTTGGTTGTATTCGTTTCGAGCGCAGAAAAAAATACTCTTGACGTTGGTCCTGGAACGCGGCACGTCGAACGATCGCCTAACACGGTAGTGCCTCCAGCAAAGTGATCCTCTGCAGCAATACGCACGACAATGAAGTTAAATGACCGCTATCCAATCAGGAAGCGTGCACGAATGTCCACACTCAGTTTCAGGACATTTTAAGAAACAGGCGGCGTGGGACGCGCCTCTGAAGTTAGTGTCCCCAAACGAGGACGCCGTGTCGCAAAGGGTTAAACATTTATAAATAAAAATGTGCACAGCATGTACAGTCGCGCTCAATATGACTTGCAACACGGGAGCGCGTAGTCTCACGAGTTCAAAGACTGCGCATCGCTTCCAGTAGCCCTTACTTTCTTAACTAAACACTGTTCTCTCACTTGGGTATGATACCAAATAAGAAAATATCATTTAGTTGTTGAAATAAAAACAAGTTGAAGCTATGCGCAATCTTTGAACTCGTGAGGCCACGCGCTCCCGTGTTGCAACTCATATTGAGCGCGACTGTACAAGTTGCGCAAGGCTGGAACCGACAGCGGAGCTAGTTTTCGACCTAGCTTGTTCTAAGGTTTTGCTAGTAATACCAAGCTATTGCTAGAGGTGCAAAGTGTTTGCGCGTATAGTACTACACTAACAGAATAGATGGAGTAAATAGGGCGTCTTTTTGTCCCACAACAATGATCGTCATTTATTTTGCCTTCCTTTCCTTGCGTTATTGCCGCGCGCCCTGCACTTTCTGGTCACGAACGGCATGTGCGCTATCAGTGGTGCGATCTTGTACGCGTTCCAAAATAAGCACGGAGGCGTGGCGTTACATCCAGCAGCACGCGATTGGTCAGCCGGTATGAGAACTGGCTAACCTCCCTGTCTTTGCCTTTTTCTCCTCCTCCTCCTCCATCCTTGTAGGAAAGTGGCCAGCATCGAGTTTTCAAGAAAGGAAACGATTATTACTGTGGGACAAAAAGGCGCCCTTTTTACTCGATCTTTTCTGTGGGTGTAGGATATGGCTAGGCTTGGATATTCTATTCTCAGGTTTCAGTCGGTTCCCCACACTACGCACTTGTTACGTGGTTCTGAAGGCGACATGTCGCGTCACTATTAGTTACGTGATGGGATTTTAGTCACCCAGAGAGAAAGTACAACTTTATTAGAGTCCAGTGCAGACACGCTGAGGTTGCCCCGCGCCACCCGGTTGTTCCGAAGTTTTTGGCGGAAACATGTCACATAAATAGTTACGTGACGTTACGGGATTTTAGTCGCGTGACTAATTACATAATCTTACATGGTTTTAGTCACGTGACTAGTTTTTACGTGTTGTAACGTGATTGTAGTCACGTAAGTAGATGTTGTGCGATGTTACGTGATTTCACTGAGGCGACAATTGCAGGCCTGGCGTACAAAAAATTGCAGTTACAGGAAACAACAACCCATCATCGATACCACATATATTTTACGATCATGAGAAATTCACTTTCGTTGCTCGAAAGAGCAAGCGAAGCTGCAGGTATGCACCTTTTTATCACGTTTAAATATTTCTTCGGCTTCTACGTTTTTTTGTATGCTATTTGCTCTATTATGTTTTTCTTTCGTGGTCAAAAGCGCGTATATATTGCTGTAAGCTTGAAAATATAGCCAGTTGTAAGTTCAGCGCCGTCTTCCGACATCGTCCTCGTTCCCTACGCTGTCAAACTTCGAATTATGACCTACAGCGCATTTTTGCAAACAGAAAGCAGCTGTTTTCAATTCTGCATTTCGTTCCTTATCTTTGGAATGTGGGGACACTTGCAAGGAGCGTTGCAAGGAGCCTTTGTCCGTAGTATCTTTATAATGCCTATCGTATCACGTGCCAGCCGCCGCGCGCTGTGGCTGAATCGGTTGATCGTCCGTGCTGGCTGTTCGCGCGTAATTGCGGGGGTGCGGGTTCGAATCCCAATGCGTTGTTTTCTTCTTCTTTGTTGTCTCTCTCAGACATGCTTATGTTTGCCGCGGTGGTACAGCGGTTACGGTGCTCGGCTGCTGACGCAAAGGGCACAGGTTTGACGGCGGCTCCAGGATTGTTTCGAATGAGGCGAAAATGCTAGAGGCTCGTGTACTTGGTTTTAGATGCACGTTAACGAAGCCGAAGTGGTCGGAATCTCCGCAGCCCTCCTCTACGGCACGCCTCATAAACATATTGTGATTTTCACACATAGAACTCCAGCAATGGTTATTACTAGTGCAACACTGGTGGAGCATTGCACCAGAGATATTTGCTGCAGTTTAGGTTCGCTCATGGAAATGGAGCAAGTAAACTTCTCATGTTTTTATTATTTATTACCACGCAACCCATTACATAATAACGAAGGAAAGGAACCACCGCGCACGATTTTAGTTAACCTCAACCACAAGAAGGCAATACACAACGAAACCAAGGCAAGCATGAGGGCACCCATTGATAATATAATGAAGCGTTTTAAACAAGTACTCTACTATTAGATACAGACGCAGAAACGTAACCAGCAGTTGTAGAACCAACGCAAAGCTTGCATTGTCGAATCGTCGCCTTATTTCTATGGGAGCACCGTTATCTGCTTCTGCAAGTAGTGCTGTTCTTTTGCATTACATTTGCTTCTCCTCCGAAAAAGCCATCCTGGCTAATTACGGACAGATGCACAGTGATAGTAAGGCTTTAGCAGACCCATATGCACAATCTCATGCCTCAAATTGTTTGATTGCAATAAGTCTCAAGCGACTTGACGGCTTAGATCAAGTACGAGGCTTGCGAGACCAGACGGTACGGGCCGTGGTACTTCGGAAGAAATTTCGTAGACCAACCGGGTCCACCTAGGAGTCCAGAGCCCAGGCCCGTATCTAGGGGGTATGCCGTAGGGACATACCCCCTAGCTGTCCTCCCAAAAGTTTGATGGAGGGGGTGTTTTACCAACAACAATAATGAGCATAGGGGTTTTTCTCAAACTGTCAAGGTTTTCAGCAAGTGCACCCCCCCTCCCCCCCCCCCCCCCCTCCCCCCCCCCCTTCTGCTGAGTGGCGCAGGCCGCCGGCGACGGCGACGGGACCGGTGGGAGCGTAAAGGTACGTGCACACTGGCGGGAAGCATGCCGCGGCGGCGTCCCGCCCGTCGGCGCCTCCGCGCGGCAAGCAGCAACACGCTGTCCACATTGCCGGCGCGAGAATCACGAGACAAGAACGGCCATGTCGAGGAGCGCGCACCCGCCGGCTTGCTGCCGGCTCGCGATTTCTCCCAGAAAGACGGAGAGGAGCTGCGCGGGTGAGGAGAACATGGTCTGGTTGCTATGACGACAGCCCGTGTGAGAAGGAAGAGGAGGTAAAGCAGGCGTTGATTGGTGGTTTGCTTGCGCGGCAGCCGGCGGTAGCGGCGAAAATAGGTCCCCGAGCGATCGAGTCGGCGGGAGAAAGATTTTGACGCTCCGCGGGAGAAAGAGAGAAAAGCGGCATCGAGCGAGCGGTGAGCGGCGGGCGGGAGAGTGCCGCGCCGCCAGTGTGTTCAGTGGTGAGCGGCGGGCGGGAGAGTGCCGCGCCGCCAGTGTGTTCGTACCCTAAGGGCCCGCTCACGCTAGCGGCAAGCCTGCCGCAACGGCGCGGTGCCGCAGAACGTCCGCCGTCGCCGCACGCGCGAGAGCTGTCCTACTTGCACGGCAAGCTTCGCCGGCGAGCCTCCGAAAAACATGGCCGCACTGCTAAAAGCGGTTGTCGTCCGCCTCGAATCTATCAACTGGTACCGTGCGCTCTGTAGCGCGTAAGCTCTGAACTGATGATTCCATTTGCTTTAGATTCATGTCCTTAAGCTTCGACAGCGAAGTATTCGTGCAGATTCGGCCCCGTTTTTGAAAGCCGCACTCAAATAATCGATGGTGTAGGCTTAGCGAGTCGAGATGGGCGCTTCCGAATGCTCGGAGGACATATATTCGGCGTTTGTTAGTTGTTTCTAATCCTCCATAGCTGGCGCCACTTGACCTGGCGCCTGCTTGGGGACTATTTATTCGGTTTTACGCGACGCTTTTTTTAATTCCGGGCAGACTAAAACGCCCTATTGACTGCTGAAACCATGCCTGGCAACGACACGAACGACATACGCACTTCTAGCGTGAAAAACGCGGAGCAGAAAGCAAGCAGCTCGAAACGTCCAGCGGCAGACGCACACGACGCGGAAAGCCGAAAGCAGACGACGCGGCGCACCGTAGTCATGGCAACCGCTCCTCCGTCGCTGATTGGCCATGTCGCTCTGCGGCAAACGGAGGACGGCGAGAAAATGGGTCTCGGACCTATTCTGCGAACGGCAAAGAACGGCTGACGTGCGCGAACGAAATCGCTTGCAACAATACCTTGGTTTGGGCGAGTTGGTCCATCATTAGTGAAAACTTGAAAGCGCGAACGACGAACACGAAATCGCTTGCGCACGGCAGCCTGAGCACGTCAAACGGCAAACGGCGAGCTGCCGTGCCGCTAGCGTGAGCGGGCCCTAACAGACGGCGAAACGGTATGCAAGCAGACGCGGAAACGCGACAAAGCGCGGCCGCGAGCCGTTGCCATAGAAACGACGGAGTGATCTCCCACCGGCTGCTTTGCTGCTGGCTTGCGTTTCCTTTATTGAATTCTCGGCGCTCGCCACTTTCCTATGAATAATGCTGTCTCACGCTGATAACGTGCATGCCATTCGTGACCTGGGAGTGCTGGGCGCGCGGTGATAAGGCAATCGAGAGGCATAAAAGATATCAGGACTATTTTTGTGAGGCGAAACGACACCCTTTCAACACGTTCTTTAGTGTACGCTGCTTTCCTGATCAGCATAAGTAATTTTATCGAGAATATTAGCCGATGACACAATGGCTTTGTTGCCGCGACGCCACTTCACGCAGTTGAAAGAGTAATCACTTAGAGGGAACTTCAGGCATGTACACATGTGTGTTGTCTTTACTGCTGAATTTCCCGGAACAGGTACCCATGTCGGCAGCAATGTACAACAGAGCGAATGAAAACAGCGAGGAAGAAGACTTGAAAACTAACAAGCGCTTTTCGCATTACAGTTCTGCTTAACGATTCAATGAGCCAAGTATTCGATGCTCACTAGGTTGCCCTCCGCACTGTTAGCGAGCCAAGCCCAATAATGTTTCATCAAACTATATGGACAGATCGAGCTCGTCTCGCTTGTTCGCCTCAGGTTCATGACTAACGTGTCGCTGATGCACTATATATATATATATATATATATATATATATATATATATATATATATATATATATATATATATATATATATATATATATATATATATATATATGTGTGTGTGTGTGTGTGTGTGTGTGTGTGTGTGTGTGTGTGTGTGTGTGCGCGAGAGTGAAGAAAGAGAGAGTGACAGAACTGACGAAAAACCAGATATCTAATGACACAGGAGTGGCACCCTCGAACTTCACGAGTAGCTTCCTGCCCAGTAAGCTGGCTCCCTTTCGCGCCCACAACGCGTCAGCGATGTTGTACGCCGTGTCAAGTAGGCGGCAGCAGTCATAGGAGCGCCTGTTCTTTTTTTTTGCGCTTGTGTGGCTTTTTTCATCACCGCAACTCCGATCTTCTGGCAGACTGTTGCGGCTGTCACGCGCTGCGGCTGTCATAACGTGTGGCGCGCAAAGAGCAATAATAATTCTTGGTGTTTAACGTCCCAAAGTCACGGCATGATTTTTAGGGACGCCATAGTGGAGGGCTTCGGAAATTTTTAACCACCTGGGGTTCTTTAACGTGTACATAATAGTGACGCTAAAAGGAGTATCTAGGCTGAGAACCGCTTTCAACTTGGGCAGCTTTTCATACAGGTCTATGTACGGCCTCACACCAGTATAGACGTCTGCAGCAATGTATTAACTGCAATGCCAGCTGCCGGAAAGTGGACGTCCCAATCGTCCTCTCCTTTCTGCTCTACTGCATTATATAGAGCGAGTTTTCCCTGGGTATTAGGATTAGTTCGCTCGGTGAGGTCGTTTGTCTTGGTATGGAACGCGATTTCGTAGTGGTCCTGGACACATTCTTGTGAAGGTTCCTTCCTAGTTTCAGGCTGCAAAATGTTGTTCATATCAAAAATGTTGTTCAGATCAGATAGATGTTGATCGGATATCAATTCCTTCAGCAAGCGATGTCTTCGCTTTTCTCTGCTGTGAGGGTTCGCTTTTCCCTACTGTGTCTTGTGACCCGGCCGTTGTTGAGCAAGTCAAATGCATTTTGTATTCTACATTAAGAGTGATACAGAATAAAAAAGTGGTTTTCAGAGATTGTACGAATAGTTAATATATTATGTTGCATTAACAATCATTGTTGTGAGCCCAAAAACACCAGAATTCGCTTTTCTGAAACTCTTTGTGCTGATCAAAGTGGACGATTGGGCCATTAGGTGATTCATGATGGACTTTGTGCTTGCTGAAGTGCAAAGTTGAAAGAGACTGCGCCTACAGCACATGATTGGAGAGCTTCACGAGAGCTTCCAGGCCATTAGAGTAACCTGTCAGCAAATGAGTCAGTCGACTGTGGAAAAAAAAAGGAAAAGAAAGAAAGAAAAAGAAGAAATGCAATAGGTTAGATAGGTGCCTTTTTCAGGTGGGATAGACGGCAGATCTAGATGTTATTACACAACACGTCTGTCGTATCTGTTGTACTATACGTTCATTCCTAACAAAAAAGTAACGAATTTCACCTTTTCCTGTGTGCAAGATCATCTTCCAATGACTGTATCTCTTTTGCACAGCCGCTTCAATGGCGCCAAGCTTGCGGTGGCAGCCACATTTCGATAAGAATTAAATGAAAACAAATAAACACTATCTTTAACTTCGTTTTTTTTTTTAACCGTCATTCCTAGCGTTCTCAAACTTATCCAGTTTTAATTTCAGGTATCGCAAGGAGCAAACGAGCAACACCTAAGTGGTACACCAAAGGAAATTCGGTTATTATGCAACCACAATATCCTGTTCGTACCCAAACATAATGGTTCCCGCTAGCTCAAAAAGAAACTTGGAAAGCAGCATGCTGCTCCAAAAGCTCACCGGTACGGCAGCGCAAGAAACTAAACAAACAAACAAATAAAAAACACGATTCTCTTGATGCATCGCGGGTGCGTATATAATGGCCTGACATTTGGCACGGTACGTCTAGAAAAACTGCCGATTCATTGCCAGTCGTCGCCGTCGAGATAACGCCGACACACAGCGCTCTTTTTCGCGCACTGAGGTGAAGTGACAGTCTCGGGGCGTGTGTACCGCTTCTTTTGATTCTCTTTTATTTAGTGCCGCGTCACTGCATACGTCTTGGCGGGACTTTTGAATTCTTTAAGGTCGATACGCCACGTGGTGGCGTTCACGCGAACTAGACCGCTGGTGTCCAGAAAAGCTGCATATGAGAGAGCTCGCTGCTGCTTCGACACATGCAAATGATGTAACCACCGACCGCAGAGGAACTGGGCATTGCATTCGCTCTCAGTACAAGTTCTTCGTCAGTAACCATCGTGACAGATTCATAAGAAGCGTGTCGAAGATTCCTAAAAGGTACAATTAGCAGATCAGCCCTTCAAGTTCTCCTCAAGTGTGACTTCGAAGACGCAAGTATCCTCTGGACACCGGGGCATGAATCTCTAGCGGGGAACCGAGCGGCGCATGCCGCAGCCCGAGAGCACACACACCGGGCTACCCCGCAGCGATATTCGGACTCCGGAAACGCAGAGGAGCGAATACCGAGGAAATATTCAGAAATACTCGCGCACTACAGGAAGCAATGACGCCACTATCCACCTGCTCACAAAAGGCTGACTAGAGAGCAAGCAGTGACTTGGAGAAGGCTCCAGGCAGGCACCTATCCGCACGGTACACTACTCCACGCAATGTACCCCGACAACTTCAGTAGGAACTGCAGATACTGCCCGGAGAGTGCTAACAACCTTTACCACATGGTATGGGGATGCCGAAACAACCCAAGTATTCCGCCCATAGACGAACAGAGCATCCAAGAAAATCCGGAAGACCAGTGGGAGGCGTTGCTGACGTCACTAAACCCTGAGGACCAGCTCCGACTGGTGGACAGGGCTAACAGGGCTCTGGCATCAGCTGCAAGCCATGGCTACCTGGAATAAGGAAGCCACCCACCTCTGGGCGAAGAGAACGCGCGCCTGGTCAGAAAATAAAGTTTAATTCTCTCTGTCTGTTTCGCAACTAAGTGTTGTCTTGAGGTTCGTCGTAATCTGCCTGCCGCCGAGCGAGTTCTCGCTCGGTATTTCTGCGTCGCGAGGGCATGGGCGGGCATGGGGCGGGTGCATCAACCGGAAAAGCAGCAGAAACATCATGGCGGCACTTCGGCTTCCGCTAGGCGGGGAGCCGGTGTAAAGGGAGAGGGGGAGGACCATAGAGTTTCTTACAATAATACCTAGAGGGGAATCTGGCGCTAGTGTCTACGCGGGCTCGTTGAGACGCGCTTCAACCACCATGGGAATGATGGGAAGTACAGGCTTCGGATCCGCTTCGGATGGATTGCGTTCTTGAGATTCGCGACGCTTGTTTGCCGAGTGTAAAACAAAGTGATATGAAGTTAACTCGAATTAAAACTTGCTTAATTCTTTTGTATGTAAAACTTATTGCAAAAAGTTTGCGTGGCCGTGAGATGGAACAAATTCAACCACCAGGGTATGCATCACTCTGCAACTGTGTTCCAGATTTGGCATCACCAAATAATGAATTATTTTTGTACAACACTTGAAAAGAAACACGCTTGTTTTTCCCTCGAAAGTACGCATTATCTATTTATGGAAATAACAGTACTGTATTGAGTGAGAAACACTTAACTTATCGTCTGCTGCGATGTCAGGTGCGTCTGTTCAAGTGGTCTGCCTCCAACGCATCTCTCGTTTTGTTGTGAAGTCGAGTCAGAGGAGCGCGACGGTGCGTCTACTTAGCTTCGCCGTCGTTTTGCAGCTGATTTGAACGAGTTTTGGTAAGACGCGCTTATCAAACAAACGTGAACTCGATGCAGTTTGCTGCACTGACATAGGACGCTACATCTGTGCGCAGCGGTGAGTGCACGACGCTTTGCTAAAACTGTCAAATACAACCTGTAAAGCTGCAGCGTCGCAGCAAACCAAGAGATCTAGCGGTCTTCAGCCTCTTTGAACAACAAAGGCGCTGCTTAAATGCTTTAAAACGCACCCCACTACCCACGCCTCGCGAAGAACGAAACTGAAACTGTAGAAAAAGATCCGTAGACAGTTCGCTAGCTAACGCTATTCAATCCATTGGGTAGTGAGCTCACTCTCCGGGGAGAGGGTACGTTGCCGCGGCGCAAAAAATGTAAACGAGTTTTCGTTTTCCTGAGTGCCCGCGTGGCGGCGCTACCATCGTCAGCTGGGATCAGTGATGGGATCAGTGATGAGACGAGCTAGCGCAAAACTCGCAACTAAGGCTGGGATCAGTGATGAGACGAGCTAGCGCAAAACTCGCAACTAAGGCTAATGGACGTAACCTCGTGATAATCGCGGGAGGCCTAAACGACGTCTTGAATGAAGAATCAGCCGAACTAGCGCCCACATTGGCGAAAGGGGTCGATGACATGCGCGCCATTTCCCCTCAGGTGCAGATAGTGGTATGCACAATACCGGAGGTACCAGTGAGGAATATCAACTTGCAAAGAGCGGTTGTCGACGCAAACAAAGAGATATGGCGAATTAGTCGAGAGAAGGGCTTCGAGGTAGTGGATATAAACAGGGAGGTGCACAGGTGGGGCGGTTTCCAAAGAGACAGAATTCACTTCGATAAGAGGCTTGGTCATGAGGTGGGTTGGCGACTGGCAGGTCGCGCAGTAGCTTTTTTGGGGGGCACGCGGGCCCTTCGGTGCCCAGGGTAGCTTGTAATGAGGAAAACAACCAGGGGGACTCTTTGACAGGCAGTATAGCGAAAAACCAGAGAAAAGGTAAAAGAAAGGAGAAGGCGCGTGTTGCAATTAGTTACATAAACATGCAGGGTGGCAGAAAAAAGACAAAATGGTTAGAGATTGAGGGACAGTTAAACAAGGAACAGATAGGTGTTTATGCGGTTACAGAAACACACCTTAGAGACTTGGAAGAGCCACCACATATTGACAATTATATTTGGGAAGGATGTAACAGGATCACATCAGAAAGGAGAGGTGGGGGTGTTGGAATGCTAATTCATAGCAGAACAAAATTGGATAGAGTGAAACAAACGTGTTCAGAGCACATGTGGGTTTCGGGCACAGTAGGTGGAAAGAAAACGTGGCTAGGTGTAGCTTACTTGTGGACGGGGAATAACTGCAGAGAAAAGAATCTGGAGATAGTGAAATGCATAAGCACCGATATTAAAGAATTTGGTCCTGATGCCGAAATAATCCTTCTAGGGGACATGAACGCTCACATTCATGACCTTGACGGATATTCAGACACCAATGGCAAGTTATTGCTAGATCTCTGCGAGCAACATAGTCTTGAGATAGTTAACGTGGGGCCTAAGTGTGAGGGGCAGATCACGTGGGAAGTCCGAAACCGGCAATCGAGCATTGATTATTGTCTCATGACAGAAGGAATATATGACAAACTTAGAGAGATGAGAATGGACGAGGAAGGCATTAACAGCTTGGGTAGTGATCATAAACGCATAATATTACAAATGGGATATAAAACTGATAATAAGAACATAGAATCAAAGTTTGGCAGCTTGTATCTAAATGACAAACAAATAACAAATATAGCCGCAAGAGTCGAGGAAAAAGTAGACGAACTACCAGGTAAAGACTGGAAGTATAGTGAGCTGCTACATATAATCACAAAAGAAATGGAAAAAGAGAAGAAAACTATTTGTTGGAAAGGAAAGAGAAAGCCAAAAAGTTGGTGGAACAAAGAAATCCGGGAGGCGATCGAGAAGCGACGTGAGGCATCACGGGAGCACAGACAAGCAAAAAAGGAGAAGCGGCCACAGGACGAAGTCAACCAAATATGGGAAATATATTTAGAGCAAAAATCCATTGTGCAGAAATTAGTCGAGGCAAAAATTAAAGGTGAAAGTGAACGCTGGATCACAGAGATTCGCGAAAAGAAGAAGGCCGCGCCTAGGATATTTTGGAGCCACCTAAAAGCGCTGGGTAGGAAGTCTGTCACAATGCAACAACATATGGTAGATGAAGGAGGAAATCAATTGGAAGGGTATGAAGCGCTAGGTTACATCCGAAAGATAACAGCCGATTCATTTAAAAAGGTCGCCCAGCTAGGGATTCCCCCGGTGAGTAAAAGTGCGCAAAGGAGTGCAACCGCCAAAGATGTAGTACTAGAGAATTTCAATTGGAAGAAAGCCGAAGGAAAAATTCCTAAGCGCACTACACCGGGCTTAGATGGGGTTCCCGTCAGCCTCATTAACGAACTCGGACATAACACTAAAGAAGCACTGCTGAAAGCCGTAGAAAAGTGCTTACAGGAGAGGGAAATACCAGACAGTTGGCGAAAAAGTAGAATGAACTTAATCTATAAAGGCAGGGGAGAAAAGGATAACATTCGCTCGTATAGACCGCTAACCATTACATCGGTGCTATACAGGTTGACGATGCAGGCAGTAAAATTAAAAATAGAAGCGTGGGTAGAACAAAATGATATTTTGGGAGAACTTCAGAATGGATTTCGAATCGACAGGCGGTTAGACGATAATCTGTTTGTTCTTACCCAGTGTATAGAAATATCGAAAATAGAAAACAGGCCCTTATACGTAGCTTATCTAGATATTACCGGGGCGTATGACAACGTTAATCAGGAAATTTTGTGGGATATACTGAAAGAAGTGGGCATAGGTGACGACTGTATACAGCTTTTGAGGGAAATATACCGAGAAAATACAGTTTGTATAGAATGGGAAGGAATAAGTAGCAAGGACAGCGTTGAAATCAGCAAGGGGCTGAGACAGGGATGTCCTTTGTCCCCGCTGTTATTCATGCTGTACATGGTGAGGATGGAAAAAGCGCTAGAAGGTAGCAACATTGGATTTAATTTGTCACACAAACAGGTCGGCACGATGGTTGAGCAGAAGCTTCCAGGTCTATTTTATGCTGATGATATTGTCTTATTTGCGGACAGTCAAGATGATATACAGCGACTGGCAGATATATGCGGAAGGGAATGTGAGGCTTTAGGACTAGGATTTAGTGCAACAAAATGTGGATTGATGGTATTCAATGATCACGAAGACCATGCGGTCTTTATACAGGGCCAAAAAATACCGAGGGTAAGCGAGTACAAGTACCTCGGAGTATGGGTAAATGAGGGGGATAGATATATGGAGGTACAAGAGAAAGCATCGGTAGCAAAGGGAAAGAGGAATGCTGCAATTATGAAGCACAGAGCTTTATGGGGGTACAATAGGTACGAGGTGCTTCGAGGGCTGTGGAAGGGTGTGATGGTCCCGGGGCTTACATTTGGGAACTCAGTGGTGTGCATGAAGTCAGAGGTACAATCAGGAATGGATGTAAATCAAAGGACGGTGGGCCGCCTCGCGTTGGGCGCTCACGGGAAGACGACAAATGAGGCTGTAAAGGGTGATATGGGATGGACAGGCTTTGAAGTGCGGGAAGCTCAGAGCAAAATGAGATTCGAAGAGAGGCTGAGGAAAATGAAGAAGAGTAGATGGGCAGAGAAGGTTTTCAGGTATTTGTATAGAAAAAGCGTTGACACGCAGTGGAGAAAAAGAACTAGGAGGCTCACCAGTAAATATACGGCTAGCAGTGCGGGCGATATGGCACCAAGGAGCATTAAGCGGAAGGTCAGAGAGGCGGAGAGGACTTATTGGATGGCAGCGATGGAAAAGAAGCCGGCTCTGAGTAACTACCGAAAGGGAAAAAAACGAAATAAGGAGGGAAAGGTTTTATGATAATTCAAGGGGAAGCGCTTTACTGTTTGAAGCAAGGTCGGGCTGCCTTAGAACGCGTAGTTATAAAGCGAGATTCAGTAACGAAGAAGAACAATGTACATGCTGCGGGGGAACTAAGGAAACGATGGAACATGTACTGATTGAATGTGGCGATATTCACCCAGGTATACGTGTGGGCACGAGTCTACATGAAGCCTTGGGTTTTAGGGACAACAATGGAAAGCCAAACACGTCCGCGATAGAAATAAGTAAGAGACGGTTAGAGTATTGGTGGCAGAAAAGTAGAGATAAAGAACAAAAATAAATAATGGGGGGAAAAATAAGGTCATTCTGCCTTAAGAGGCAGAGAGATAGACCATGAATTTATATTTTTTTTGGTATAATAACATAGATTTAATCAATGTAAATAAGGTATTAGGCCAACATAAAACAAGGAAGTTTTTTTTTTTTTTTTTTTTTTTTTCTCCGAGCCTGGTGGCAGACATGTCACCGCCCCGTTACAAAGGGGACGCTCATAGCATCCATCCATCCATGGGAGCCTTCGCGCCTTCGCCCCGCTGCTGTAGGGCTGCTGCTGTGTTTCGTCGTCGCTGCAGGTTTTCGGCCGAGCATTGCTTCGTCAATACGTTTCATTTTTCAGTTCCTGTAGTTGTGAATGATGTATATTGGTAGCAAGACTTGTTCACGGGCTGCTTTTCATGTGAAGAACTCCATGCAGACAGCATTTTAGATGTGCTGACCATTGTGAAAGCAAGGCTTTGGCAAGATGTTGGGTGCCGAAGCCATGCCTCAATGCTCTCTCAAAAAATAATCCAATTCTATGTTGTTACGCGATTTCATTTTTACATTAAGGGGCTAAACACAGACAGAGCAGGCAAACGCCAAAAAGCAAAGCACTTCAAGATAAGCCGCTGCACTTAAATTTTTTTTCCTTGCTATAGAAGATTTTTTAAATTTTATTATTATTCCTGCGTTTAGATTTTACAAGTGTAGGTTAAACTTGAAGTATGAATCTTCTCTGAATGTTCTTTTTCTGTTTCACTGACCCAAATACAAGAAAATGCCAGATTTGAAAAACAAGCAAGATAGTATGTTAATTGCCACTCGCCATGCATACTATAGCAATAAACCCTTAATTCAATTGTGAATGGTGGCTTTGGTCCTTGGCGTACCATCAACAG
Source organism: Rhipicephalus sanguineus (assembly GCF_013339695.2). NCBI lineage: Eukaryota > Metazoa > Arthropoda > Arachnida > Ixodida > Ixodidae > Rhipicephalus > Rhipicephalus sanguineus. The sequence goes on from NC_051176.1 coordinate 40,152,423, forward strand.
TGCGATTAATATGATCTACCAGAACGTCAGTAGATCTATAAAAATGCATGTGTTTGAATGGAAATGTGTCTATTATTTGTCATTTTTTTAGTATTTCTTCTGATTCAGTGTCTTCACTTATTGTGTGAACAATATGTGTTGAGTATTCATGTGCTTTTGTGAACTTTTTAAATTTATGCTATGCTAAGTATGCTATTGAAAATATTTAGCGTCTCTTTGTGAGTATTTTTCTAGCATATATATTGGGCTGTTTTAGGAGACATGCTTTTTGCCGCACACGCTGATAAGTACAAAATGGGGCAAGGCCCTCTTCAAGCTATTTCAGCTTTTTTACATCTGTTTTCACTTTGAAAAAAAAATAATGAAAGCGATTGATACGCATGGCTTTTGTGGACGTAAGGTCATTGTGCTGCCCCACCAAATAAACTTTTCACTTATTTCCGCGAACGATTGTTGTCTACGTTTTTCCACACCTTCATTACAAATTCATTTTTCTAAATACAGGAGTGCGGACAAATAGTTCTGTAGAAAAGAGTGCATATGAACCTTTTAGGCATATTATAGTGTCAGCAGAACTGCTAACTGAATTTTGCACTCAACTGATAGCGGTGTTTGCATGCAATTTCTTACACAAATATAATTTCCAGCATGTGAGGGGTCTTCAAGAAGCAAAATCTGATTGCATGGTCTACCCTTACTTTCGGTCTTTTATTTCTTGGGCATAATTAGGATAGGTCTTTCCTGCTGTGCACTCCCACACATTTTCTTGCACTTTTCAGGAGAATATATCAACTGAGAGCGCGTAAGGTGCTTAAGTGTGTAGTAATATTGTTTTATTTAGTGAGAGTATGACCTCACTAAAGAGACTACCGAGTACAAACGCTAGCATGAAAATATTAGTCTCTTTTATCTAAAGGCAATCGATGTCAGTGCACGTTAAAGAACCCCAGGTGGTCGAAATTTCCGCAGTCCTCCATTACGGCGTGCTTCATAATTAGAAAGTGGTTCTGGCACGTAAGACCCCATAAATTAATTAATTATCTAAACGCAATAAAACTGCGAGATCTTTTTTTTTAAGCGAGAGCTCGCTACTGCAATACAAAACTGGCGGTTTACAGCATATATTGCATCCGGCGCCCGCTGATGACGCGCTCATGTTTAGCGATACTTCATGCGCCAGAACGACGGCCAAAGCAAGAATATGCTCACGCAAAAGAAAAAAAAGGCAACGAAAATGGCTATGTACAGGGGTTGCACAAGAGTAGTTTGTGCTTGAAGCGCTGGCAAACTAACCTTCGCGCTGAGGGCAGCAACGCGTCGCTTACATTGCAGGTGGTGGTGGCGCCATCTACCAGGTGAGACATAAAGTGCGTCAGTGCACGGCCTCCAGTCAGCCCACTACCCCTTTCTAGAACACTTTACCATCATTCCCATGGTGGTTGAACGATCGCAGCGCCAGTTTCCTCTCTAGCCCGGGCGAATTGGTGCTACTTAAAGGGACACTAAAGGCAAATAACAATTTATGTCAGAGTGAAAGCCCAATGTATGACAACTTCTAAAACGGCAATATTATCAACAGCAGTGCCCTACTTACCGAGAAATTAAGCTAAATGTATCAGATGATGAGCGCCACGAGTGGGACATTTTCGAAGTGATCCCAATGACGTATGGAAGTCGGCTTACAATAAATCACTAGTAATCAAACTAGCAGCAGTGAAAAAAGAACATTCCGAGCATCAAAAGACGTAATAAAATGCTGTTTGTTTGTTTCCGCTTTATTCATGGCGTTGCCATGGGGAACGGCGCGGGTGGTTCAAAGGTTCCGTTTTCGCCGAACTGCGCCTCGCCCGTCTCAGCGGTAGTTTCGGTATCGCGTACTGCCGTGCGTGTTTTGCGCGCTCGTGAAAGTCGCTCTGACAGAAAGTTCGACAAAATGCCGCATGCGTGTGATATTGCCGGATGCCCGAATGGTGCACAACGCCAGTGCTGCAGCAAGGAAACCGGTGTGTCTTTTCACTGGGTGCCGCGGAATGAACCCTTACGCTCGAAGTGGCTTAGTGATGCCATTGCGCCAGTGTGCTAAACAGTAAAAACCTCTGCGTGTGTGCTCGCTGCACTTTCGTACTGAGGATTACGAGACCAACCGCAACTTGGTGAAGGCTTTGAATGTGCCCATCCGAGCAAGTCTTTGCCGCAGTGCCGTCGTTGCTACTGTGGGTCCCGCTACTTCCGCTCGGCTGCTACTAGTGTCGGCGGCCGCGCAGTAAAAGTGGGCAACGTTGGGCACGGCAGCAGTGACGTATGAAAGTCGTATTTTCAGGCGGGAGATTTGAAGCGCGCTAACGCGATGCGGACCACTAAAAACGTGATTTTATTTCAAAATAAGCACTTCCTTGGCACAAAAGCAGCAATACGAGGTTTCTGGACCGCTATTTCAACAATCAACGTCGACTTAATATTTGCCTTTAGTGTACCTTTAACCTAGCCGGAGGAAAACGCATGGAGGACCTTTAGGTTCGCCGGTCATTGATTTCCCAAGTTGTGCCGGCTAAAGTCCCTAGATTTTTAAGAAAAAATCTCGGGACTTTAGTGCCGGCGACTTCAAGGTTTATCGACTTCCTTCTGCGGCTGCCCGGTAGACCATATGTCATCTTTGCTCAGCCACCACTAAGCGTATTCTTTAAACCTTGTTGGTTAGATTTGATCCTGCACCCTGCATAGATTTGTGTCTATTGTTGAGTGCTCGTTACATTTCTTTGTCGTCATCCTTTATCGAGATTAAGTGCATGTGTGCTAGTTTCTTTGTTGCCACTTTTGTGTAGCTCAGCAAGGCGTTGCTTCGGGCTAGTTGGTAATCCATAATAACGAGATTTATAGCGCGGAACTTCTACACAAGGGACAAAGGAACACGACGAGCACAAGCGCTAACTTCCAACTAACGTTTAATATCTGTGCTCGCAAATATATACAGTGAAAGAAAGAAAATAAAAGAAGAAACAGCTACAGCCACTCATCTGATCAGCACCACACGTGTTCGTTGCATTGCATTTTTACCAGCTGCCATCAAGATATCCCGTTTCTCTTTGGGATAAGAGAAGGGATGGTGCGCTGACACACTCGTAATCACCGCAGTTCATTGCTGCGGCTTCTATTATTTCACGCGTGCACCGGTCTTTGTCTCTAAACAACACTGCCGTATTGTCAAAGTACGGTATGCACCCACACTCCTGGCAATGTTGCCCCAGGTGCCCTTGTCTTCCTTTTGCCACGTTGCCGCTGTGCTCCCTTAAACAGTTGTTGAGGCATCTTTCCGTCTGCCCGACGTATGTTCTGCCACACGACAGCGGTATCCTGTACACAACACCTTCGGCGCATGCGACGTATCTGTTCTTTTGTGTATCACTGATCAGTCGATGGATGGATGGATGCGAAACTTTATTGTAAGTCCTGAGGTGCACGACTCAACGCGCAGCGGGCCGCTCCCACGTTGGGACAGTCAGGCCAAGCCCGACCGCCGCATCGTGGGCCCTCTGTACTAGAGGTGTGCACGGGCTCCGGGTAGCCCGAAAGCCCGAGCCCGACCCGCGGGACGGGCTCGGGCGGGCCGACGTATTTTCACCTCGGGCCCGGACCGGGCTCGGGCTACTTGGAGTTTTAGCGGGCCGGGCTCGATGCAAAGCCCGACTCAAGCCCGAAATATAGAGAATGAGCGGGAATTGTTTTCCAGCACTCATACAGCGCCTTTTCCGCCACCGCCTTTTACCGCTTTTCCTTTCCAATGCAGTTGTTCAGCGAGTGGAGCGACAGTGGTGAGAATGTAGCAGTTACAAAAGATGAGCTCTACGATTATCTCTCTATGGAATCGCCCTCCTGTCCATCTGAAGTTTTAATCTTCTGAAAAAACAAGCAGCAGAGATATCCCAAGCTTGCCAGGCTGGCAAAAAAATATATTAGCAATTCCGGCGACGAGTGCAAGCAGCGAACGTAACTTCAGTTCGGCGGGCTACATAATGCGAAAGCGCCGCACTTCGTTGAAGCCGGAATCGTTGGACTGCTTGCTGTTTTTGCACGACAGTTTGTAATCTGTGTAATGGAGACTGTTCGTCGTGTGTCGTTTGATCATATTTGATATGCTCAATAAAATGCCAAATTACCGGAAAACGATGTTTTGTTTTCGCAGCGAACCTTCAAAAAGCCGGGCCGGGCCCGGGATCGTGTTTTCGTACGTCGGGTCGGGCCGGGCGGGCTCGCAGCCCTTTGCCGTCGGGCTCGGGCGGGCCTTCGACAAAGTCAGCGGGCCCGGGCCGGGCTCGGGCTCGGAAGTACGGCCCGTGCACAGCTCTACTCTGGACAGCCCATAGTTGTGCCCCGACATCGGGGCTCTTGATTTGCCCCTCGTTACGGGGCTCTCCGTGCCCCGTAACGAGGGGCAACGCCAGAGGATGTGGTCTATAGGCTAGCGAATTCGTTGCAGTGCATGCAGGAGCTATTGGGATAAATGTCGGGATAAATTTTATGTAATAAAGCCGGGCTGGGATACGAACCCTTCTGGAGTAACCTGAGAGTCAATGCCTGCGCTCGACTTAATTTCTTGTTAGGAAGGGGAAAGTCTCTTCTGCCGAGATAGAAGTGCTGCGAAAGTCGATAAAAATCTTTTCTACTCCCGACTCTGGCTCTTTCATTTTAGGAAGTCCAATTCAAAATATTTATATTGCGCACGTATCTCATATGATGACATGCAATGGTGCGAGGAAATGAAAGTGTTAGCGTCATTTGTACTAATCGAATTATTTATTCGACTGAGCTTCGCATTGCTTGAAAGATCTCGCGCGCTGTGGAAAGAGAACAGCCACCGTGCGTTTAGATGCGTTGGCATACGGTACTTGCTCATACCACCTCAGAAACAATGCTTCACTTCTCTCGCTTTAGAAGATGTAACGCAATTCCAATTATTCAATTCAGAAAGAGTTCGGGGTTCTCATTTGTGAGATTGTGTTCAGCGCCTTCATCGCTCCGAACACCGTCAACAGCTATGAACTTTGGCTTCTAAAAGCTGCAAAGAAGGCAGTACAAGTGGATTTGCCATATATTTGTCTTTCCCGAAACGTACCCCCCCCCTCAAAAAATAAAAAAACTGGCTACCGGCCTGGTCTCGACACACTGAGCAACTACAGTCGGATACAACTTTAGAAGTCGGCGTCATTTCCTCCTCAAAGGCGGATGCGCACAAGCCTGCATCAATGGGCGCGCACTCCAGACTGACGTCATGAGCCGGACGGCCGATATTTCCGCCTTCGGAGAACATCGGCGCGTGCACGGAGGCGATCGGCTGCCGCGCTTTAAGGGGTATTCAGACGGGGGAGAAATGCTCGGGGGGTAAAGGCGGAGCCTAGTGACGTCAACTCGCGAGGAGAAGTCTCCACAAATGCCCCCCACTCACACGGACGGGGCGAACGGAGGGGGAGACCAGTGTTACCAGACTACTCCTGTGGCTTGTACCGCCCGTTTCACCAGCTGCTGACGACGATGACCCCAGCTACAGATGACCCCAACTGCAGACTGGACACCCACTGCCGCTCTCTGCAGGAGCAAGTGCAACAATGTGGCCAAACAAGAGCCCGAAATTCCGCCACATCCCCCACCGCCGGGGGATCGTTTGTCCTTTCGGGGAAAACGTCCCCGTCTCCTCCGAGGAGGCGCGGGGGGGTCACGCCCACTCGCTAATCCGTGACGTCGCGGTCACGTGATCCGCAATCCCCCCGTCTCCCCCGAGCATTTCTCCCCCCGTCTGAATACCCGCGACGTCACGGATTAGCGAGTGGGCGTGACTCCCCCGCGCCTCTTCGGGGAGACGGGGACCTTTTCCCCGAAAGGACAAACAATCCCCCGGCGGTAGGGGATAGAGCGAAATTTCGGGCTCTTGTTTGGCCACATTGTTGCACTTGCTTCTGCAAAGAGCGGCAGCGGGTGTACAGTCTGCAGCTACATGGTCGTCTGCAGCTCGTCGTCAGCAGCTCGTCAAACGGGTGGTGCAAGCTACCAGAGTAGTCTAGTAACACTGGTCTCCCCCTCCGTTCACCTCGCCCGTGTGAGTGGGGGGCATTTGTGGAGATTCCTCGCGTGCTGACGTCACAAGGCTCCGCCTTTATCCCCCGAGCATTTGTCCCCCGTCTGAATACCCCTTTAGTCGGCTGAGAGGGGCCTCTCCGGACTCGAACCGGTGCAAGCGTAGCCTCGAACCGGTGCATTTTCACCACTTTCTCCCTCTCCACCTCCTGTCCGGCCGCCCGGCCACTGCCGTATGGTGTGTGCGGATTCCCGCGTTTTGCATTGCGTGGCGCGCGAGAGGTCAGTGTGTTTCCATTTTTCGGTGCACTAAAGCAGTTGTGCTGCCGAAAATTGGCAGCCGAGGCACGCGAAGTGCACCATGCTTTCAAACGACTTCGCTTCTCTTACGTCGCACGCCTTCTTCTCCAATAAATAGCATATCATACGTGGTGTCTGCACCTGTGGCCATTTCTCATGTCATCACATCAGCTTGTGATTGTGCGTGGGTGCTGGTACACTTTATCATCTGCACCAAAGAGAACCAATGTCAAAGCTGGCGATTAATACACAATATGTTTGGCCAAGAGTTGTTCTCTCACGACATCATCTCTGATTTCTATGCTACAACACATTATTTACAGTGCCTGCGGCTAGAAAATGTTCCATCTTATATAGTGCATGCAATTTCGAGATTATCAAATTAGCACTTTCCAATCGACATGACAGAAAGGCCCGCATGACATAAGTTTGGCGCAGGTACGCACCTCTAACGTTTCGTCGAGAGTACGTTCTTTCTCGACTTGTCAATCTTGTGACGATAACTGGGGTAGCGTTATGACAACCGCACCTTTTTTTTGGTTCTTTTTTTTTTTTCGCGCAGCAACCGGGGTGTCGTGAATAATCGACCCACGTTCGTTAAAGCCAGGTCGTTACCTCAACACGTGCGCTCGTCGTAATGCTTCTCAAATACTCGCCAAAACTGACAATAATGTTACCAGAAATAGGAGCCCTTTCGGCTAGTGGCGGCTGCTCGCGCCGAAGGGATCTTACGCCGTGCCGTGCTTCCAGATGTGCAACAGGCTTGTTTTCATTTTATCATCGTGTTGCTTCTACGCCGAATCTTGAGCTCACTCGCCGTACATCCGTTTCTTATCCTGTACAACGATCAGAGGCCACACACTACGACGACGACACGAATCAACACAGGCATCGGTGTTTTGCTCCCTTCGTTCCATAATTTTTGTATTGCAATGTGCCAAACGGAACGAAATGGTCTGTTTGGGATTATAATTACGTTGAACTTGAATACTCACGGCAAAGAAACCCGAGAGTCATCTTAAACACTAATGCGCACACCTAGCGTGCAGCCGGAAAATGCTTTACGTTTTTGCTCGTCTCCATTTACGTTTCACCGATTACTTCGAGAGCTGTCCTAATGATCAACGCTTTTTTATAGTGCATATTCCAAGAACCCCACAAGGCCAGCTATAACAAAAAATACAAAGCAATTTACCAATTTACACGTGCTGCTTAAGAACTGCATTGGCATATTCTACTCATCGTCGGCGCTACTGCGGGAGCGCCTCGTGGGCCGCCGCTGCTTGCTGTTTTCAGCAATTTTGAAGCTGACAGCTTAGCGATTACAGTGAAACCTCAGTGATACGAATCTCACGGGACCACCAAAAATATTCGTATCATCCAAAATTCGTATCACCAGAGAGCATGGAAAATTAGCATGCGACAAAAGAAAGCTGGCGTACATTTTCATTTATTGTCTTTCAGGGCCGCAACAACGTCAGGAAGAACCCTGAATGATTGTCAGTTAAGTTTTTAGATGTCGGCAATCATACCAGAACTCGTACAAATACGGCCCGTGCACGCGTATTTAATTAATGAACCAGGTGTGGTGTCACCCGCGAGAGCAGTAGCCCCTTCCAAATTTTAACATACTTTTTTGCATGACACCGGAGTATACTGAATCGAAAGTAATGAAAGAAGCGCTTTGATGCGATGGATCAAGGCCACAAAATTACAGAATCACGGTCCTGTGTTATGGTTTTGTTATCGCGGAGGTGTTGGGGATATTTTTGGGGAGATTTACGGCCGTGCCCGCACAAGTGTGACCTCAACGGTCGCGCATGTTGACATTGTGAGGCCTGACTCCTTCGCCAAGACCGTCCTCGCCTTCTTTCGGTCCTCGTCCACCTTCCGTAGGATGATCTGATGCACGAGGCAGGCACGTGTAAACGCAGTAGAACGACATCAGCCCGCGTCGACGCTATAGAAAAAAAAAAAAAAGCATGGCGCTAATGTTCTCTGTAATCTAAACGCTAAGGCACACGGAGGCACGTAAGAGCCTCAAAGATTCGCGCACACAATCTCTGAGGCCGTGACGCGTCTCTGAAATTTTATTCTGACCGTAAGAAAAGTGTTTTCCTTAAACCGTGATTCTGACGATCTGGCGGTGCGGCGCGCATGCCCACGCTTGCGTTGCCACGCTCGCACGTGCTTGGCGCGTCTTCCGCGACAGCGCGGACAGCACCTCTTCGCACCTGGGTGGTAGCGTACGTTCGTATCAAACGTCGCTGGGTGAAAGTCGGTTCGCAACAACCGTACTCCATTACATTGCAGGCCAATGGTCTTGGCCGGGACCATCGAAAAATTTGTATCACCCCGAAATTCGTATGACCTCTGATCGTATCACTGAGGTTTCACTCTACTTACTGGCGCCTTTACACTTGTGAAGCGTTGCTGTGTTTGGCCGTGTACCGCGAAGAACAGCAATACCTTGCTGCATACACCGCCGCGAACCCCACACACCGGAAGGGCGGCGAAGCATCGCAGACGCTAGACGGCGCTGCGGCGGGGAAGTGCTTTAAAAATGGCAGCCCCCTTGTGAAATTGGTGTTAGTTGCAGACTTGAAGAAGACAAGTCCGCTCGTCGAAACATTGGATCCAGCGCCTGTTTAAGGCCGACGTTGACACGTTCCGTTTGTAAGCAAAAACTCGGCGCAGCTGCGTGGGGGCTAAGCGAAGAGCGAGAGGAGGCATAGCATAGCAACATAGCAAGGTAACGGCTGAGGAGGGGAGAGAGAAAGCGCAGTATAGCAACACCCCCTAGACAGTTGGAGAGGGAACAAGGAGCAGAGGCGCAGGTGGTGTGGGCGGAGCCCCGTAGGAGGAGAGCCAATGAGAAGCGCGCACCAGTCACAGGTGTTCGGAGAGCGGCGAGGATGAGGGAGAGCGCAAGCTGAGAGACAGGTGGGCGGAGCTAAGGAGAAACGGTGGCGTAGCGGCGGCAGGATTTTACGACAGACGGTCGCTTCGTGAACTGCTCTAACCGCTTCCTCATCTTGTATATCTCTTCTTCTCCTTCTGTCGCACCTGTCGACTTCTGATCACTTCCTTTTCTAGTTCTTTCTACTTTTCTGTTTTTCCCCAAGGCGCTGAGCCGTGCTCCCTATTAGGCTGCAGAAAATAGCGCCTTCTTACCCCCAGTGGCGGCGCGATAGCAGTGTCGGCGCAGAGCATTCCGACGTACGGCAACGAATGATGATGAAGCAACTATCCCCGGAAGCGGCGCGGCTAGAGAAACGGCGGGAAGCTGCTCGAGCATAGGCCCAACGACGACGTGCCGATCTCGAGTTCAGAGCAAAGGAAGCCGAGGCTAAGCGACAGCGAAGAGGCGAAGACCCCGAGTTTCGATCGTCTAACGAGGTGGTGTCACTACTACGCTACGATAAGAATAAATAGACGACGACGCCGTCCACAAGAGGATAGATACACTGACGTTTCGGCACCCAGAACGGAAGCCTTGTTCACAATAAAAAAATAAAAAGTATTGTGAAAAAGGCTCCCGTTCTGGGTGCCGAAACGTTAGTATATTGTTTATCAGGGGCGTAGCGAAGGGGGGGTTGGGGGGGGGGGTTCAACCCCCCCCCCCGAAGTTTTTCAGTTTTGCATGTGTATATATACACGCACACACGAACATACATAAAGTATGGTTGAACCCCCCCCCCCCCCCCGAAAAAAATTTCTGGTTACGCCCCTGTTCTTTATCTTCTTGTGGTCGGCATCGTTGTCTTTTTATTCAATGATTCCTCCCTACCAGACGGGTGTCCGTCGAAGCCTTGATTTCACGCTACTATAAGGCCGGCTCATCAGGAGGAGAATCGCTCGGCCGTCGAGTATCGAAGAGAATCCGACCGTGGCTTGCGAGTCCTGGAAAACTTCCGTCGCCGAGAAAGAGTGGCTACAGCCGGAGCCGCAAAATCCTGCCGACGCCCATGTTTGAAACTGATCGGTTAAAGGACAGGCTGAGTTGAGAATGATAACCTTACTGGGTGCAATCTTCCCTCTCTGTGCGAGTTAACAATGTTCTCGTACAGCAGCAAGGAGAGTCGCCGGCATATGGACATCTGTAATCATCTCTTGGGTAATCCTTCTCACGCTGCGCAAGAAAGTTGCGACGACCTCCGCCTTCACTTGGGTTAGGTTCTCTGGTGTCCTCTGGGCGTTCGTACTTTTAATATTTGAGGGCAATGGCGCAAGCGGTGAACCGCCTACGATGCTGTCCAGAGCTGGAACCCGGCCTTAGTCATGCAGTTCCACTGTGCTCGGTAGCCGACCTCTTGGCCTTTTCCGTGTCCACGCTTTTGAGACACAAATATTTGCAAAAGTTAGAAGCGCAATTATTTTTATCTACGATCGTGAGCCATTCTTCATAGGCAAATTTGCTGTGCACATGTCGCCGACTTCAAACGAAGACGAACCCATATCTTTGTACGGTGCCATATCTATCGATGCATCGTTTGCGCTTCATACAAGAGCGCCCCCTGCCTTTTACAAACATAAAAAGGTAATTAGCAAGGCTACTAATTTATGGGTCAGCGGCGTGACGATTGACCTGCGGTTCGTGGTTCGTTACACCGATTGAGCGTCACTTGCATCCACGAACATCCACAGTTCTGTTTAACTGAAGAGGAATAAATGGACAGATTTCAGCGTCGTCAGTTACAGTACCAAGTTTTTAGACGCGACAGGTAAGTTTCCCGCATTTAATTTTTCTCTATCTTAGAAGACAAAGTAGGCCTCGTGATGCAGACGCGTCGAGTCCACTACCCGATGAATTCCCTATGCGTACTTGCTTCGAGCCGCTACAGATTACTGTGGGCCTGTTTATTTCAGAGAGACTGGACAACTGGTTTTGACGACAAAATCGGAAGTCAAGGTGGAAAAGAGAGAAAATTCAATGTCGGAAGTCGAAGAGGAAAAGCGAGAAGGTTCAGCGTCGGAAGTCGAGGAGGAAACGAGCGAAGATTCCGTGTCGGAAGTCGAGGAGGGAAAGAGCGAAGCTTCCCTGTCGGAAGTCGAGGAGGAAAAGAGCGATAGTTCCCTGTCGGAAGTCGAGGAGGAAAAGAGCGAGAGTTCCCTGTCGGAAGTCGAGGAGGAAAAGAGCGAGGGTTCCGTGTCGGACGTCGAGGAGGGAAAGAGCGAGGGTTCCGTGTCGGACGTCGAGGAGGGAAAGAGCGAAGGTTCCATGTCGGAAGTCGAGGAGGAAATGAGCGAGGGTTCCGTGTCGGAGGTCGAGGAGGCAAAGAGCGAAGGTGCAGTGTCCAAAGTCGAGGAGGAAAGGAGCGAAGGTTCCGTGTCGGAAGTAGAGGAGGAAAAGAGAGAAGGTTCACTTTGGGAAGACAAGGAGGAAAAGAGCGAAGGTGCAGTGTCGAAAGTCGAGGAGGAAAAGGGAGAAGCTTCAGTGTCTGAAGACAAGGAGGAAAAAAGAAAAGGTTGGCTCGCAGACTTTGCATATTTTGCATGCATCATTGTTGATGATAAGCAGCCGGGAATGGGGTTGCCAACTATGCCGAAATATATTCATACACATCCCCTTCGATTTGCTTTTCAGCGAGCCCACTCGAGCAGGCGAGAATGAGACTTGATGCCATCCTGCAAGGCCTGGTAGAGAAAAGCCTGATAGAAAATGCCTTGAAAAGGTGACCACACACAATTCTAGCGTTACTCACTTTCGTTGTTCGATTTCAGATACACTGGTATGCCCGAGGCTTTCTGTAAGAGCGTTCTCTGAAGTGCTGCTTTTTCTGTGACCGCCTACTCGTTTTCGCACAGTATTTACAAAGTCTTTAAATGGTTCTACACCAAAGAACACAATCAGGTCAACTAAACATAGTACCTGAAATAGCTACTGCAATAAGATTACACAGATAGCAGAATAGCCTTCTAATCTCTACAGTGCCGAAACAATTTATCAAATGATCTGCACCATTCCACTTGAGATCAAAATGTGATGAGGCGCACTGTCTCTACTAGTTGAATATATGTAAAGCTGGTGTAATGTATTTTTTTTCTAGACAAAATGCATTGTGTCAGGCAGAAGATGAACCAAAAACATTGGATTCTGCTGTACAGTAAGTTTGTTAATGTTATTTATTTGATAACAATGCGCAGTACGATAACGTGTGTGATGACAGTGTATTTCAATTGATGTTGCAGGGATGAACCTCCTAAGAAGATACGGAAGTGCCCCAGGAAACGCGTGCGAAAGGCTGCTCAACCTGCATATAATCCAAGTATGTTTCATTCATGAAACTAAGATGGGTTTTCTTGTATGATCGGTGGGCTGGAATGCCAGGGATACGGGCTGCCCATATGTGAAAACCTTTAGGCATCATTACACGGAATCTCAACTTTTTGCATTAATGATATTTATTTCAATAGAATAAGAGAACACTTTCAACCAGCATTTTAAAGCTAATGCTTCAATAGTCAGAAAATGTATCCCTTTTGGCTACAGATATGTGCGTAAAAAATATATTAATGCAGTATTGACCTTGCACAGGTTGAGGAGATTTCATTCTTGTAAACAACGGGTAGGTAAAAGCAACTTTTTAATGAAAACCTAAACTGGGACCAACCCATTTATGAAGTAACTTGAAGTACAGCTAAGATGTGCAGTATACTGTGTAAATTATGACAGATCCTTCTGTTAAAACAATCAAGCTTTTACTCTATGGTGCATTATTTTCCTCTCGCATTAATCATAGTCTCATGAGTAGACATCGCAAGGAAATAGAAACAAGATATTTTTATTATAGAAAGAGGTTATTCATCATATTGCAATAGCACGAGGCAAACACATACCAGCAAATCGTTCAGAGAACTTAGCATCTTACCAATTGATCAAATACCCCACTTTAATCTCATTACAAAGTACAAGCAAAGCTTGTTATGAAAGTGTGCTCAATTTCTTAAATTACGTAACCTTATAAAAACTACAGAATCGCGTTATAACATTTTTTCAATTTTGAATGTGTATATATACACGCACACATACAAACACATGCACAAACATACATAAAGGTTGTTTGAACAGCCCCCCCCCCCCCGTCAAAAAAAAAATTGTTCTGCCTGCTGGTTTGAACCTTGTTGTTGCACTAGTCATGGTTAAAAGAGACTTAAACAGTGCGTTCACACTTGTTTAAGCTCACTTGAAAATGATAACATTGCCATGTTTAACATGTCAAAAAAAAAAAAAACCTTAAGAAGCGCTCTCTTGTTGAAATGAAACGTCGACTCCAGCAACATTCAATGAATCTGATCACTTCATATCTCCATCACCTCCTGAACTCCGCTCTTGCTTGGATTCTTGTTCAAACTTGCGGCACATAGTTTATTTTTCTGCTTACCTTGTCAGACTAATCATGCTAAAAACGATAAATTTGTGCAATACTGCTCATGTCTATAACATCACTTACCACATTGTTGCTTTGTTTCTTTTTATCTTGGGAATATATTTCACTTATGCATTGTTTCTGCATCTATCCTGTTAAGTGAGTTTCTTCAGTTATGCACAGTTGTATACTTTATATAATCAGTCTTCTTGTACATTGTTGTTTCCCATTTAGCATTGTGTGGATTCATACAAGGTTGATTAAGTTGATGTTTTTTCTTTTTCTGTAAATATTGTTGTTGCCCTCAGCGGTTCTTTTTTTCCGATAATTTACTTCCAATGCCTGTGCAAAAAATGCACAAAGCTTTAACATTTGTACTCTGTGGCTTTCGGTGCCAAGAAAAACGGGTCAAGGGCCCCACTAAGCTGCCAACACAGCAGCCTTTTGCCCTTATCGTTGCATTTTCCTCTCTGCTCATTCTGTAAAAAAAATGCTAAGTAAAATTTATTTCAGGTAATGCTTCGTGGGAAAATGTATTTCATGAGTGCTTTTCTTTTCATTACAGATTCAAGCATCAGAAGGATATTTGAAAACAGCATTGACCTTAGCCAGTTTGATGAGGATTCTTCCTTGTATACAATGTGTCGTTCATGGTTACGAGATAAGCCTATGCACGCTTCTGAGCAGAACGATGATGGCAAAGTTGACAAGGAAAAGGCAGTGAGCATTTTCTTGCACACATGATGGCTGCAGGATACCGAGGGTGCCAGAAAGGAATGCAGTTTTTTACATGGGCAGAATTTCAAACAGTGCAGAAATGAGGCTTTGATACCACAGGACGAATAATTACTAAGATCAACCAACTCGGCATATTCGTTGTATTTTGCAGTGCTAGCAACTACAAAACAATAGTGAATGGTTTGAGGTTGGTCCAGGAACATGTATAGACAAAAAAAAAAAGCAAATGGAGACACTAGACTAGATTTTTTACCCTCAAGTCTATTCTACAGTCTAAGCATTGTTTCAGTGCTCAGAACTCGGGTGGTGTCTATGCTGCTAGCTAGGCATTAGCAAGCAAACTGATTGATTGATTGATTGATTTATTTATCACCACCTTACTCCTCATAGGGCATTGTGTAAGGGGTGCAGTACAGCAAATACATAATAGAGATAAATATACATCAGTAAAACATTGGTTAGTGCAGAAGATGTAACTGAACTCATGAACGTAAAATATACTAAAAAAGCAAGATACAGTGTGCGAGGGTATTACACAAAAGGTCACATAAAAGCAACTAATTAAACAGCAACAGAAAATGAAAACAACTGACAAAAAAGTGTTTTCTGCAAATAAATGTACACAAAGAAAGTAAAAAGAAAACGTGGAAAATAAACCATATCGGTAACAGTACTATATAGGCACGGATGAATGCGAAAATGCAACATATCAGGTTTTGGTACATAAATACCGTATATAACCCGCACCAAAATACAGAAAAATGTGTTTATAAAGTTAGGGGTGCGGGTTATATGCGACAGAATACGGTATTTTTTAAGACTCTCCAAGAACTTTGCGAGATCTCGCTCTGATGCCAATCATCTGGTAGGTCATTCCACAAGCGAATAGCTCGTGGAAGAGCCGATGGGTTAAAAGCCTCGGTTTCACCATACATGCATGATAAGCTGAAGTTGTCATGTAGTCTGTGTGAAGTTCGATGAGCCAGATGAAGGTGAATAGACGGCATCCTGCTGGTGTGAATGAGTTTGTGGAATAGTGACGAAAGAGAAAGATCATGACGAGTGTTTAGTAGCTCGAGTGCAAGCTCTTGTTTGAATGCTGGATGGGTAACTGTATGTAATGAATCAACTCAATCTGTTCTGGGTAGATTCTAACATGTTAATTTTCAAGTTATCTTTTACTGCTTTTAGAGGTACTGCTTTGGCTGTAGTTGGTGACAGGCGTGCTATTCAGGCCCAACTCAAATGTAACGAAAGTATACATACACGTCATTTATGCTGCTCAGTGAGAAAAGGAATAGCGTTATGTACATGACATCATTGCATGCTAAGCTTTAACTATTCAAGGAATATTGTGCCTTTTGTAGAGGCTTGATCCTTGCTTTTGTCTTCAAGAATAAGAGAATTACATGTGTAGCTGTGACAGCTTCATAGCAAGAAGCATTCCCAGCACAGAGCACTGACAACGACAGAAGATGCCTGGCTCAGCCGAACGCTATTCTTGCTATAGCTTCACGTGCTTTAGTGTTTGTCATTATTTAGTGCTACTGTGCCAGGCTATGTGCACATATTAAACCTAGATGGCGAAATTAAAGGCCCCAGCTATGGCATCTCTCATAATATGCCTGTCTTTTTAGGAACTTTAAAATCCAGTCAGTCTATTCCAATGCCTCCTTTACAAAACTGTGCTTGTCAATTCTGGTGCCACGCAATTGGACTGTCACGGATGCATCTGTTCACATGCCGCTCGCGGCGCAGCGCTGCTAACTGACACTACGCTGCCACCAAGAAGGCTGCTAAAATGTGCGCGTGGCGCCCGAATTGCGCAGCTTAGCACGTCAGCTGTCAAGTTGCCCATTGCACTGTACTTTATTTAGTGCAACAAGACTACACATAATAAATAGAGAGTACTCTTCAAGTTGCCATTTCTAACTTCTTCTTTATTCTCTTCTCCTTACACCTGAGTCTCCATGGCATGGAATCTGTCACCTTCTTCCTCAAGTGCTTGAGCTTGCTTCCCTCCCCCTACCCTTGTTTTCATCCCTTATGGGATAATAGTATTTTAAAAAGTTGGCTACAGAGGCTGACTCGACGGTGCAGTTGGGGCCTGTATACCAGATCCTCTTTAAATGTCCCGGTTGGCTTGCTGTCTTGACAACAGAGAATGGCCCTCTGTGATTAGCACGCTAGTTTGGCAATCCTTTTCTCACCAGCACGAAGTCTTTCATAACTCTTCTTGGGTCCATTGTATTCTGTTTTTTGTAAAAGTTCCTTTTCATCCTCTCCCAGTACTTCATTTCACTGTCTTCAGTTCTTCTCTCTTCTGTCAGGCAGATCGTAACTTCAACTCCTAAGGTTGTGTCGGCTGGCAAATGTGTTGGTTTTCCCGTAGCAGCAAACAGCAGTGCGCATCCCAGAGCTGTTGTATAGGACAACTTATGATGGGCTACTGCAGCTTCAAGGCAGCACTTCCATCCACCTGGGAAGTTCGGATACATACTTAAGTACTGTGCTGCGTTCCGTATAGCTCACTCCGCTAGCCCACCAGCTGCTGGATGATATGGTGCAGTAAGCAACTGCACGCTGCTTTGCCCATTCATTGAGTTGGTGACTCCAGAAAGCTGGTTCATTGTAACCAACACCTTCACATTGTGAAACATCTCGCGGTTTAGAAAGGAGATCACACTATTGGCGTCCTCCTTTCCCGCTTTTGCTGCCACCATTCTTGTGCACTCAATGATGCCCAACAGGCAGGCACGAGTTTTTTTTACACTTTCAGATTTTTTTCGAAGTTCAGCGAAGTCCATGTGAATGACCTCAAATGGTGTAGTAGAGTGTTTGGGTAATACCATCTTTTGGGTTGGCTGTTTAAACTTTGCTTTGTTGATCTGGCATTCATGACACGATTGCACGTATCTTTTTGTATCTTCATGCCGGGCCATGTGAACCGTTTGGTCAGCTTCGTGTAGGTCTGCCAGAAACCATCGTGACCACCCGAATGACAGCTTGTGTCATAAAAGTTCAGAATGTTTGAAATTAGTGCAGGAGGCACTGCAATTTTTCTTGTTTGTTCCTGTTTGTGTCAGTTGTAAAACTTCAATCCCTTCCCAAAGTTTGGTTGCACTTATTGTTTTCCATTGTACATCAACAAATATGATCCCCAATCCGGACATTGCGTCGGCGTCTTTCATTGAAGCTCCTGGCCAATGATTCACTTCAAAGTCGAACTGTTGTAGCTAGCTTACCCACTGTGTGACTTCTCCTCTTGGCTCTGCCATTTTCAAAAGATGGGTATGTGCTTCGTGGTCAGTGTACAATTTGAATTTTTGATTTTCGACGTAAGAACGGAAGTACAGCCTTTAGGATGGCCAGTGCTTCTTTCTTCATTGTCATATAATTCACTTCCACTTTGTTAAAAGTGTAACTGTGGTAACCAGTTATGCGGAGTTGGCGATTACTTGGCTGGCTTTCATCTTGCTGATAGAGTATTGCTCACATTCCGTAATGCAATGCATTCGTGTTGAGCTCGAATAGTAGAGCGAAGTCTCGTAGTGTAAGAACTGCATCAGACGATATAACTCATACCAGCTCTTTGTAGGCCGTTTCGCAAACCTCTGTCCAACAAAATGGTACATCTTTTTGCCTTAGTCTTGTCAAAGACCTCGTTTCAAGAGCATAGTGTTGGATAAACACCATAAAATGACCGGCCAGCCCCAAAAACACACGCAGTGAGCAGACATCAAAGGGCTTTGCAAGTTTTGTGATGCGTGCCACTGATTCCTCCATAGTATTTTTCGTAGTGCTGTCCAGTACTCTACTCAAAAAAGTCACCTTGCTCTTGAAGAATTCACTCTTCTTCAAGTTGACCATGAGGGTGGCTTCTGACAAAACTGTGAGAACCTGTGCCACGTGTTTTTGATGGAGGACTTCACTTTTAAAATAAACGATGATATCATCTATGCAGACATTGCAGAAGAGTTCGAATGAAAGGGTGTACAACCGTATTCATCATTTTCTGGAACCAACTGGGCGAGTTCTTCCATCCGAAAGGCAGCCGGTTGTACTCATAGATGTCAAATGGGGTTATAAAAGTGGGGCACTACTTTGTATCCTCTTGATGAGGTACTTGCCAGAAGCCTTTACAGAAGTCTATAGTACTACAAAACCAGGAACATCCACCTGTCTTGTCTATAATCCCATCCATTCTAGGCATAGGAAATGGAATAAGATGTGTCTGGCTATTAATGGCTCTGTAGGCCACACAAAGTAGGAGGCTCCCATCCTGCCTGGGAGCTATGGTGATCAGTGATGCATATGGTGATACAGATGGACAGATAATACCTGCATCCAGCACCTGCCCAAACCCATCTTTCAGCCATGCTTCCTTTTTTCTGGTGAGGTTGTATGGTCTCTTCCATACTACCATTGTGTCATGCAGTTTAAATGGACGTTCAAACTTTGTTGTACCTGGAGGATAGCCCCCTCAGCACAATAATTCCAGATATATCATAAGAATGCCATCTGATTTCAGCACAATGCAAATTTGGTCTCTCTTTCCACCTGGTTCTACATCTTGGCTCACGAACACAGTGTCATCCCAGCATATGTTAAGCTTCAGCAATTTCACGTCTGGATGAGGGAGTAGAAAGTCATACTCAATGCCTTCTATCACCAGTGCCAGCATATTTCTACAGATTGTGACTGGTACTTCAGACACATCCTCATCCATTCGCAGTGTTCCTTTTCATGGCCGTCATAGCTCCGTACAACGACAGTTCTGCCTTTGAATATGTCCTTGGGCTTTGCTTTGTTTTTTTTTCATAATTGAAACTGAAGCTCCACTGTCTAGAAGAGCTCACATAGTTTAACCGTTCATGTCAAGCTGTATGCGCAGTAAACTTTATGACACAAGTTGGACGGTCTCACATGTTGAATGAACGAGTTTAGATTTATCCTTTGCTCCATCTTTGTATTCATCTTCTGTGGGCCCATTCTGTCACTTCCAAAATGCAACAAGTACTTTTCACCCAAGAGGCTAATGCTTGGTGTCTCTGAAATATATTGTTTACTTTTGAAACTTCGTTCAGCCCAGGGATGCGATAATAGCTTGAGTAATTCCAAAACGCTTCAAGCGTTTTTGGACAGTGTATTAAAACCTGTCATTGCAAATCCCTAGGTAAGCCGTGTATGATAAGAGAAAGAAGTGATGAGATCAACAATCCAGATGTAGCTATGTGAAGAAGTTGCTGTTTTTCAAGAAAATACTCGAGTGGTGTTCCAGACTTAAAACAGCAGACTATTGGCTCATGCCACCGCTCAACTGAATTCTTGTTGAAAGTTTCCATTTACACCAAGGTTGAGTCTCCTGTTTCAAAAATCGCCACTCGTGCCAGATTTTTTGGTACCCCGCTAAGGAACTGTCGCATATTCATCACCAAGTTTTCATCAGACAGCCATCCATTGTTCTTCGCATCTTGCCCAAAGAAAGCTATTCACCCTTGTGGATTGTTGGACGCGTTGTCGAATGTCTGGATGTATTAGTCATGACGAATGCTTTGCCCACTTCGTCAATGCAGCAGCAAGAGCCTCAATAACAGCGCCTTGCTGCAAAATTTGCTGCTGTTGAGTTGTAATGGCTCGCAGCACTGCCTGTAACTCGTCAGACGAAGCTTGACAGAGTATGAAGTTCCTTTTTAGTGGTGTCAGCACCAGCTCGTTGAAAATGCTTAGTGGAATGTTGACATTCACGGAACCTCGCTTCAAAAGTTCCTCTGAAGACATGGAGGCTTCATTCAGAATGAGGTTCAGAAGCTCACCTGCAGTCACATATTCAGAAAGTTCTACGCCAGCGTTGTCCTCGACTTGATATTCCTTGAATACTGCAGTGTCACTGCGGTTGTCCACAAAGAAAGTCACCCACATACTGGCTCTTGTCGCCAGCTGTGCCAAATTATGCAAGATCACACATAATAAATAGACAGAGTACTCTTCAAGTCACCATTCCTAACATCTTCTTTGTCCTCTTCTCCTTACCCCCCAGTCTCCATGGCATGAATTCTGTTGTCTTCCTCAACTGCTTTATCTAGTTCATCGTTTATGCTAACGAAGCACTGCTCAAGTGCTTATATCGCGAGTATTTCATGTGATACAAGCGATATAATTGTGTGACACAGCTGCACCCGTTGCAAGATTTTGTTCCCGCAACCCAAATTTTGTTACAAGTGAACTACAAGAGAGATGTTTGCCTACTATATCAGGGTTAGCCTGTAAGCAGACTTATAAGTCACATTACCCACATCACTTCAATTAAATGTTGGAGTTTAATGTCCCAAAAACACAACATGATTATGAGGGTCAACATAGTGGAGGGCTCTGGAAATTTCGACCACCTGAGGTTCTTTAACATGCGCCTAAATCAAAGTACACAGGCCTCAAGCATTTTCGCCTCCAATGAAAATGTGACCGCCGCGGCTGGGATTGTTACCCACATCGTTATCAACCGTGTTCTATACTTCTTCACACGAGAACTAATTATGGAATACAAATAATTTCTTATCAACTACCATCACTATTAAATAAACTCCATTTCGCAGGCACTGAAATCATAGACTCAGCTCCGCGAATTTCTCATTAACTCTTCAAACACTTAAAAGTACTTCCATAAGTCTTATCCCCGTACATGTGCCAACTAATGTGTTCCCACATTTTTTTGTCGCTATCTTCTAGCAACATTTGCATAAAGCATTTCATTCATGATCGTTAGTTATGCTTCTCGCTGTTTCATATGTGTTTATATCCTGCATAGTTGTGATGTGTAATCACTCTAATTAGTGTATGTGTGTAATCTGTGTAACTTGGGCCAGTTATTGTGATCATTCTACTATGTATTCATTGCCACCACCACCTCTGCCTGATTTAAATGGGGGGGGGGGAGGGGTGAGGACTTAGTCAAGCGGTTAATCCCTTTTTTTTCCCACCCCCTCCATCGACATTGTACTCTATTGGTGGAAATAAAATTATTATTATTTATCTCCCTTTTGTAGAACATAAACTACGGTGCATCAGACGATGAAAATGGCATTCATTTCCTGCCCGCACCTGTTCCACTTCCCAAGGACGACACTGGCAAAGTCAAGGACCTCCGAATAGCTTCGCCTGTTCCACGGCCCAGTGAAAAGTTTTTTGTTGCATCGGTGAGGCCTTGTGATCGTGAAAAGTTATTGCACATTCAGATTTTTTATTCCACGATTCAAGAGACGGTGTCACCCACATGCTCGCTATATAAAAGACTACAGTCACACTTGACAGCGCCTGTTTAGTTTAGTTGGATAGAACTGCTTCGAGCCGTGAGCTATAAAGATGAACCAAAGACGGCTTAGGCAAACTTGGCACTTTCTATGCATGACGGGCAAACAGCTGTCTTCACTAAATTAAGAACAAGCAACATTCAATGGTCCTTGAGAAATTGCCTGTGACACTGTTTTCGACTCGGAAGCAATAGTCAAGAGACCACAGCATTAGAAACAAAATTTTTCTGGCATAGCCATGCAGCTTGTGTTTTGATGCAGTACATTGCTTAAATGGGTGCACATATACTGTACCAACTGATTTCAACTTACAGGCCTGAGCTGTGTTACATGCCTTAGCATGCCTGAGGTGTTATTCCTGAAACTTGTTCCAACCAGAAAAATGACGGCACACAGAATCCCCTCTTGTGTTACATGTGACAAAATGCTGATTTCGAATTTCAGGATGAGAGCGAGATTGTGCCTGTGAATGTCCTACTGGCTGGCCATCAGAAACGCTGGAAAGAAGTGCGCGAAAAGTAGGGACATTTTTTTTTTCTTTTTTTATGAGAAGCAGATGTGCCCTTTCTGGCTGCTTAACTTGCAAATTTACTGAAGCATTACCTGATCACGTACTTGCTATATTTCAGTGCAGATAGTGCCATTCTTATGCACTGCACTTGGTGGACATATCATCAATGAGACATCTGATATTAGTACTTTCTTGTGGTAAAAAGTGTCTGTGTTGCATAATGTACGAGTAGCCCTTGCTGCTCCAAGATTGACAAATCATCCCCGAGAGCATTGCTCTGACAAACATTTATTGCTGATGCAGTTCCTACTAAAATCAATCTTGAAAGCATATTCAGTTGTTACCCACAGCCACAGTTCAAGAGCAGTGTTTGAAGTTGCTTCCAATCAGTCAAGTACAGCATTTTGATTGCTGCAGCGCAGATTCTCCTGCATTTTTAGTGCAACCTGTAAAATTTGCTTTCACAACGTGATTATTGCGTGACGTGTAGTGGGCACACAGTGCAAATGTGCTGCCTAATGTCCAACTTCATGTAGAGGACATGTATATATCTAATACTAGTATGCACCGCACTATTTGAAAGGTGAAAAATCCTTGGAACACGGGGTGTTGGTGGAGCCTGCGTTTCGACAAGCAGACTTGTCTTCTTTAAGGCTGCTACTTCAAAGTTACAGCCTTGAAAAAGACAAGTCCGCTTGTAAAAACGTTGGCCCCAGTGACAACCCGTATTCCAAGGATTTTTCATCGCTTCAAGATTTCATCTTCCCCTGAACTACTACACTATTTAAAAAGCACTCACACTGGTTTTGTAGCAGATATTCAGGTTTGTGCAAGATATCCCAACTGCAATGAGAAGCATCGCACACAGTGAAGGTATTCTGTCACCCAGGTTCTGGACGCAGGGGTGGGTGCCAGAATTTCTTTTACCGGGGGGCAGGACAAGCGAGTTTCTTTGGAGGGAAAGAGAGGAGGGGAACTTATGAGTTGTGTTTTGACTATGTCTGCTCTTGGGCGGCAATGGGGGGTCGAAGGAAAATGTTTGGTCGGGTGGCTGCCTCCTTATGTCCCCTCCTGGTGCTGCCCCTGTCTGGACGGCAAATTCTTAAGAATGATGAATCTGGAATGCTTCCAACTGCAGCTGATGCTAAAACTGAAGCTTAAACTCCACCATTAGTTGCATATGCTCTGCAAATTTGCACCCAACTCATTCTGCTGATATCCCTTCTTACGGCCAGGTGCGTAAAGGCAGCTGTGGCAAACGAAGAGCGTTACAAGGAGAGCTCAGAGATTCTTCACAAGGCATCGAGGTGAGCTGGCGATGTATGAACTTGTTAGGCGTGAACCTCTGTGACTGGCTATTGTGTCACTGCCACCTATTTTCATACGACAGTACAAACCAATTTTCTGTCACATACTTGTAGCACCATCATGCTTTTGCCACTTGCCTCTGCCAACTAGCACCACACAATAAAGAAGTGCTATCATCACTTTAGCAAGTGCGTGTCTAAAGAGACATACTATAGATGAACTATTAAAATGAGACTGTTGCAAAACATGAGCGAAGCTGCCATTAATATCCTTACTACATACATTTAATGCAATTAGTTTTGCATTCCAGAATTGGCCATGGTGAAGTACCACAGGACAGGATGGCTTAAGGACAAAGTGGCCATACTTGCACCGATGTGGTAAGCTCTACGACGTGCAACATAAGACCTAAATGTAGTTAGAGGGACACTAAAGGCAAATAAATATTTATGTCAAAGTGAAAGTTCAATACCCGAGAACTTCTGAAACTTCAGTATTATGCACGGCAGCGCTTTAGTAATCGAGAACTTATGGTAGGTGTACGACACAATTTGCGCCACCAGTGGGATGTTCTGGTACCATGGCCTTGTGACGAAGGGCCTCAGTACAATTAATCACGAATACTCAAACTGTCCATGATAAAAATAACATTACAATGCATTTCAGGGCAACATAAAATGCACCTTGTGCATTTTGGTTAGATTAATGGAGAAAAGAACTTCTTGACGTTACCCTCGAGAATGACATGGCGGGCTCAAGAGTTCCGTTTTTGCTCGTCTGTTCTCCGCTGTCGGGCAGTAAGGGGAGGGCACGGTGCATGCTACATCAAAAGAATCTTTTCAGAAACAGGCGCTTTGAATTGTGCTAACAGTGCACAGTCCACTAAAATGTGATTTTCTTTCAAACTAAGCATTTCTTTGGCACGAAACAAGCACAACAAGCAATAATTTGCAGAAGCGTGGTAAGCTGGGCCAGTTGGTAATAATTCATTGCGGAACAGCGTAAAATAGGACTAAACAACAACAAAGAAAAGCACTTGTTTGTGTCTTTGCTGTTCTTTATTGTTTTGTCCTATTTTGCGCTGTTCTGCAAAGAAGCACTGCAAGGTTTCTGAAACATTATTTCAACAATCCACATCGACTTAGTATTTATAGTTTAGTGTCCCTTTAAGCTCACTGCATCAAAATGTATGGATTCAGTTGAAGAGGGACATAACAGTGAATGCAATAATTACTAGTAATTTGTGGTGCACTAAACTCCTACTTTGCAAACCAGCCTCAATTAAAACAATTCAAACTCATGTTTTACCCTGCTTTAGGATAATTCCACCTCTCAAGGCACTAACTATGCTGCAAATGATTCGCTACAAACATACTACCCTTTGCATAATACCTGGTCACTGTAGATGTGGATAGTGTTAGCAAGGCTCACAGCACTATCTTATGGCTTGAACGTACCTAAAAAATGACAAAAAAAGCTATTGTACATTGTAGTGAATAAATATAAACAGCTAGAATGAAACATTGGCAGTGGCACGATTGTAACGCAGCTGTTACAAAAATTGTCCTGACATGAGGACTCTCACATAACGAAAACATTCCTAGTTGGTTGGAGGAATCCTCACAAGATGTTGCTACTGTATGAAAGAAGAGCAGCAGTACAGCCCAGCAGTATCATGAAACGCATGGCTTGAGAAGAAGTCAGACGTGGACTTTTAGCAGTGACTGCTCGTCCTGAGCAATCGCGGTGGAAGTACTGGGTAACCATCACAACCACCACCCTGAAACGTTACTGCTGGACATTGCACGTCCAGTGGCGTCCAACAAACAGCCTGTCATTTACCTCTGTCCACCAAGGTTCGGCCTCGTGCAGCAGTGCAGTGCAGATGACAGTGACCTCGATGGCTCGTACCATCAGGCAAGTGTGCATAACCAATGGGATGATCCCACGAAGTTGAACAGCATAGTTTTACACCTCGTTAACACTGCAAACTTGTGGACTGAGAAACATTCGGCAGACATCAGCAACCACTGAGACACTGATGAGCTACACAGAAGACGTCACAGACCTCTCCAAACATGCCAGTGCTAGACTTGGACAAAGTCCAGGAAACTGTGCAAGATGTCCATGACATTTCCCACACAATAATTTCCTACTGTATTCAGCGATGTGTGCTGTCCTGTCTTGTGCACCTACCATTTTGTTTTTTACTGAGACTCGAATATAATTTTTATAAACTTTTCTTACTGAAAAATGTAACAAGGCTGTAGAGGCACCTATAAATAACTGCTGTACAAGCATGTAAATCATATACTGCTTCTTCATACACTCTGTGTTAAGCAAGAGTAATGCAGATCTTCTCAACCCAGCTTTTCGCTGCAGAACAGGCCAATATGTGGCAGTTTTACACCATTGGCTGCTATGAAAATTTAATTCATCAAATAGGTTGCAGTTTAGAAACAGTTCAACTTGCCTATTTCAGCTCTGATCCTGCCTACATTGAGGTTGTGCCGATCTCGGCTGCCTAAAAGCTACGTTTATAGTGCCTAAAAATCCACCCCCTCAATTTTAACCACAAACACGAAGAGGTGGTCATATTATCCACATGCATAAAAATGCTGCTATGAGCATCTAAACGTGACATTTATTGAAGAAATGGGTTTCCACATTTACAACATATTACTCGGTTAGAATACATGACTTGGGTATAGTATTGCATTCTCACTGTTTTTCCTTTCTTTCAGAGCAAGGGATCCACCTCTCCTTTCTGTCACTGCAGTGAGCCAACAATAAAGGGCACCATCACTCAGTATCCATTCCATTTACTAATTGCATTTACCACCACTAGCATCATTTGTGGCAGTGGTGGACTGTGCCATATTATTGGTTTATGCTTATTTCATGAACACAGTCACTCCGGCAAGTGTAAAAAAAAAAAATGAAACAATTGGTCAATAAGCATGGCACATCAATATATAGTAGACTTGTGTTTCATCTAAAAACTCCCATGCCTAAGCTGCACTCCTTATGAAATCTTGCTTACAAAGTATCACATTTATTGTAGCAGCTTTGACATCTTCGTCACAGACCTGTGCCAATAAGTGATTGCAAATAGTTCATACTTTGTGTTGAAGCAGTTGTGCTTAGGTGCATTACATGCATTCTAACGAAAGTTTCTTCAAACCTCACTTTCTTTCAGCAGTAATTTAGGGTAATATTAAATGTAGGACACCATGCTAGGCCCACTTTACAAAATTATACATGGGGGATAACTCTGAAAGATGACTGCTTTCTGTACACCGTAAAAAGTGAAAAAATACGAGGCTCAGTGACAATAAAAGTCAAGCTATGCAGACGCCGTATAGTCAGTCACAACCTATGAAAAAATGTCCGCTCCGCCCACAGCCACCGCTGTCGCTCCCACGAAGAATTCACATAAATGCTCCATCCAGTAGCGCTCGCTCATTTTCGTGACATCAAGCACTTGAGCGATTCAGATAAGCTGACTTTCCCGTACAAGCACAAGTTTCTGTTGCTGGTTTTAGGTCCAAAAAAGGATCGACAAAAGAGAAAACTTCGAACGTCCTAGTACATTTTGTCAGAGGCTCTGACATCGTTGCTCAGCCAAACATAATGTTTTAGGTAGTAACAACATACCACTAACTATTAATATGCATAGCATTTACATTAGCCGAGGAAAAGTACTTACGGTTCGAGTGGAAACCAGCTAGCATGACTGTCTTTCACAGGTGAGTGACAGGCACGCCGTGGTTCTGTGGGCAGAGCCTACGTTTTTTTTTTTTTTTGGGGGGGGGGGGTTGTAACCGATTATAGTAGTATTGCACCTAGAAGTGAATCCGACACCACCATATAAGAAAGTATTTCAGTGGGCACTGTGGCAGCCTTGAGAAGGCACAGGCTTTGGCTCGAGCATAGCTTGGCATCAAATATGGTTAGGGCTGCAGATTAAGTCCCCCAACAACACACAGGCATCCTAGGGATGTCCAGCAGGACTCATCCTAGAAACCATACTACTGAAAAAGAAGAACGACCTCCCTGGGATGCCCCAAAATACACTGCATGGTACCTGATGGGGATGTCATGCGTCTCATTTCTTTCTTATAACCGGACATTCGCAGTGCTTTTCAGCTTGAGAATGCTTAAGGGGAGTCTGTACAGGAGAGAAACTGCACGTAGTGCTTCTGTGATGTATGCCTTAATGTTGTTCTCGAACATTGGGCCCTTCAGCTCGAAAACTAGGGAAGAAACGTGTGCAGAAAAATACTTCTACTTTATTCAAAGCAAATGAACATCCTGCAAACTTGATCAGAAAGGAGAGATAGCATGCTTATTTAATTCTTAAGTCTTCCCTGAGATCGACGAATTTTTTAATACGTATACCATACATACTATATTTGCAGTTAAGTAATAATTATCAATTGTTTCAAAATAGTATGCTGCACTCCTTTGCAGTAAACCTTTCTACTATAAAGATGCATGCCAACCATGCATGATTTAGGGCAGGGGTCGGCAACCTGTGGCCCACAGGGCTGTATTATGTGGCCCTTGGCACGACAACAGACTACGTGACTACGTTTGCAAGAAGCACTTCTCGGAGAGTAAGTCCCATCGTTCGTTGAAAAAACTCACAGGGTCCCTTATCCATCAGACGAAGAGTAGAGCAGACTGGAAGGCGAAAGCCATCTTCTTTTTTTTCTTTAGTCGATGTGTCTGCCCTGCCCCACCTCCGTGCAAAAGCCTTCTTCACCTAACGTGGTTCTGGACTGCCTCCAGGATCGGAGGCATCGCAAGCTTTCTGCATCTCACCTGGTTTTGCACTGCCTCTTTTGCAAGGCCATCCTTTCCCCCTGGTGGCTTTCCACCTTTCACCCAATGAAGTAACTTAAGTACATGGCTCCTTAATTGTCATAACCAGCAGATCTTAGCCTTTCAATTTGTTTGTTAAAACTTTCTTGTATTGCATGGGGGCAAGACGTGGAAATGGCTCACTTCAAACATGGCGTGATGATGCCATTTTTTTTACAATCTTTTGAGTGACCTGAACAAGAATCCAGAGGCAGTTTAGAGGATCTTCGTGAATATATCCAACAAACATGCTGTTTCATAAGCCTCAACTTGATATCCAAAAACTGAAGTTCACCTTTTTCTGGTGCTTCGCAAGTAAAACGTAATACAGAACCACATTCCCCTGATAAACCCTCTCAATAAAGAAAGAAAATCAGTCACAATTCCTTATGTTCATTGTTTATCACATTGCGTGAAGAATGTAGGTGCACGATACGGCATAAATGTTTCTTTGTCCGCCCCCAACAAGCTGGCTAGAGTTTGCAAGAAAATTCAAGATAGAATGTACAGAAAAGATGACAGCGTTTGTAAAACCAGACATGGAAAACAACACGTGCCATGTAATATGGGAGTGGTATATTAGATTCCTTTAACGTGTGGGGGGGGAGTTACATCGGACAAACAGGCAGGTGTCTGAACATTAGGTTGAAAGAACACAAGCACTCATTGAACACCAGAGGGTATGCTCATTTGGCTCCTCATGCTAACAGACGTGGGTGCGCCCGAAATTCATTGAGGTAATTATTTTGAAGAGACATAAGAATCAGTTTGTTGGAGAGTTGAACGAGGCATACTACATTAGGAAACAATCTGGTTCATGTATCAGTGAACCATCGGTGACGTTACACGATTGCGAATATGAATTTTTAAGCCAGTACATGCGACTTTGATCTACAATGCTTTTTGTGTTCACTTGGTTGTTTGTTGGTACACAATGATTTTTGCATTCCTTCAGTTTGCGAATGTGGGAAACGTGCGGGCGTTGTTCTTATAAGTGTCGTTTCTGAAATAAAAAATTTAGTTGCGAGTCAGCACTGTGTGTTCATGTTCCTTCTTTTCTCTGTGAGTGTGGTTGCACTGCCGGTCCATCATGCAGTGCGAGTGCACCGGCACTGTATAAATGTTTGCCTCGTGTGCAACATGAAAGTTAGTGCACGCATTGTCTCTCTCTGTTTTTGTTCTTGTGTTGCTTACGCGCAAAAAATTCTTAGCATGCACTACCAACTAGGGCGAATTTTTTCGTAAACCAATGTCGCCCTGTGCTACAGCGTCCATTGTCTTTTAACCAAACTAGCCTCTTGTTTGTTTGTTATGCTGGTGTATTTCTGAAACATCTTCTTGGTTCATTGTGCCTTTTGTGTACAGGATGAAATCAGAATTCCAGATATTCCCAAAGCCACAATATTATTGTGGCTGCTCCTTTTGGCATTTACAAATGGTCAACGATTTAACAAAGTATTGCTGCCCTACTTGTGTGTTTGCCAAGCCAGTTTTCCCATTTTTGTTGCGCTGATACAGGTCTGCTTGATGGAGGCACCTTGTACTTTCCTGTGCCTTTTGAGTGTAGGTTCTTGGACAAAGTCGTCAGTCCATTGCTCCAGCCTATGCCAAGTGGCCAACATATTGTTTGGAATTGCTACAATAAAGTTTATGACCTGTGAAAACCTCCTGTAGCACAGCTACAGGAGGTTTTCAGGCTGCTTATGTCAAATAACATCTCAATTAAATCTCTAATATATTTTGTGCCTTTCCTGTGTAGATTTTTATCAGAAGTTTTCTAGATTTTCTTGTTTCGTGGGGTGGGCATAAAAATTCTTGCGTTTAAGGCTGTTTTGGAGTAGTTCGGCACAATTTTTTCAACTTTTTTGCTTTTGGAGCAGCTTGGCGCAGGAAAACGGAATCGTATAAAAAATGAGCAATATGCGCAGCTGTCTCACCCCTGCACACTTTACCTATGTAGCTATCCCATGAGTGTCACAGAAAGTAGTCTGTTCACACATTGAAATATTTCACCACATTAGTGAAAATTGGTAATCCTTATAAGCTAAGAAAAAGTCTATAACATATCTGGTATTGTCAGGAGCTGTTGAGGGATTTAGTATTGTTGCTTAGTTATAATCATTATTTAGCAGCTGTCTTGCTATAAAGCTTAAGTATATTGCATAGATCAATAGAACCTTGATGTTGCCAATAACAGAACACATAGTAAAAGCAGTTTGTCCTCACCAAACTATGTGTTAAGCATAAGACTATCATGGCAATAAGTTTGTGAGTGAAGTCCTTGCGATGAGCCACGGAACAAAGAAGAGGACAAACTTCAGCTAATCCTTCGGCTCTGATCTCATTTGCCGAGACTGCAGCCTTTTCCCACAGTGAAGATAAGATCGTAACAGCAGCATAGATTATTCCTGATATGTTTGGCTATTGTTGCAACAAGTTTGTGATTGAGAAGCCCTTGCAATGAGCTGCAGAAAAAACTGCAAAAGCCACAAGGGAAACAGCTCCAGCTATTTCACATATGATATCAGTGTTTCTGCTGGCTTTTCTTCAGACTGGAACAACCAAGTGAGAGGACAGACCAAATGGCAGTTCTAGGAAAATAAGTCTTTATTCAGCCTCTGAAAAACATGCAGTCTCCAGGATAAACGTAATGTAAGACCTGCACGGGCATGTATTTACACAATATGTACATCGTACCGTCACATTCACCCACAGGGGCTGTGCAATAAATACGTGGAAACTACATGCACAATGATACTACAAATCATGGCACCTCGGCAAAAGCAAAACATTAGGCACACTATCAGACGTCGAGAATGCGGCAGTGTTTGGTTCTGTCCCATTTGGGCTCCCAGCTAAGAGGGTTACAGCTGTTTGCCAAAATTCTTCTGTACTAACTGCAGAAAGTGATTTGTCAAGTGGTTTCAATACATACTAATCATTACGGCTCCTCACACTTAAACGACAAGAGCAAATGATCACCTCAACTTACTTTGCATTACGTATATAAAATGCAGCTTCAGAATTCATTAAATTGCAGCCAATGGACAGACTGACTGGCTTAACAAACACCAGTGTTAACTCCAACAGACGAATAAATCATAACACTACATATCTGCATCCAAACATTGCTTCCAACAACACACAAGACATTGTCAAATATCAATGCAGATTCTATTACCTTGTTACATGCACACAGTACAAAATACTTTGGTGAAGGCAGATAGCTGTGTTCTTGAGAACAACATGGACAACTCTGTGACATAGCAAACTACGGCTCTTCCTACTGACTTTCCTAAGTGTGGCATCATCACAGAAATCTTGCTCAATATGCATGCGAATTGCATACACATGGTGTTAAAAGTTGCAGGATGTCATATCTCAAACAGTCCATGTGATTCCTTAAAGGTATGCTACCCGAGCTGTGGAAGCTATCACTGTCCACTATGCGGGTCATCACACTGATCTTAGTGCAATGATGCTTAAGCATGAGGTTGAGGATTCCATTCACGATTTTGGTAGCCATACTCCGATAGTGGCAGATTGCAATAACACTTGCGTACCACGTGTTTGGTACACATCAACCAAGTCCAGGTGGCTGAAATTAATTTTGAGCCCTCCACTACAGCACTCCTTATATGTAATGTGTTGCTTTGGGTCACAAACTTCACAATCCTAATACAAAGAGATTAATTTCGACCACCTGGGGTTCTTTAAAGAGCACTTAAATCTAAGTACACGGATATAATAATTACACCACGTGGCATGGATGTTGATAAAGCCGTCACACCCAGACCAGCTGTGCTTTCACACTGAATGCAATTGAGGAGAGCAGGTGCCTCTCACTTTTTCAAGAAAGCCCCAGCTGCAGTGCATCCAAAGCGAGGCTAGCTCTTTGAAAACCAGCTCCACATGAGAAGCAGCGACTTGTGGCAGCTGCCTCAAGCTGTCATGCATACCAGTTATGCCTAATTGTATGCAGGAGAGATGACATATCCTTCACTACACTGATGACATACCTTTGCACATGAAACTAAAAGGATTCGAAATTGTAAAAAAAATTGTGAGACCAATTGCAATGGCTCTGCATGTTGCAACAATGTGCTTTAACATGCGTCCAAAGTGCAAATCCACTGTACCTCAAAGAGCACACCTGCAAACCCGAGTGGATGTATGTCATTTAGTTTAGAACAGTTGCAACTAACACCTAACAAGAAATGCAGTGACTGTGAAGGAATACAGGAAACAAACATGGTGCATGTGGTTAAATGAAAAGCACATTCGTAACGCAAGTGTAACATGGGCAGGAACAACACGTTGTGGAACTACTGCTACACCAAGACGTTGAAAGGCACTTATGCACGTGCAAGAAAACAAAAATGCTGTGCACCCAACACTGCTCATCAAATGCATAAATTACATGGGACAACGTCATTTGCTCATCTTTGCCTGACGACGACGACAACAGCATTTGTCAAACTCTAGAGCAGAATAACACAAACCTTCTACTTCCAGCTTGTCTTTTCGCAGCGCAGCCAATGTGAGGCTCACAATCTTGCACGCAATCGGGCTCAGTTGCTACAACTGTAAAATCCAGAGGAAGTACCACTACTCGTGCAAGTGCCCCGCCTCCCTTCAACACACATCCTCACCGGAGCCTAGCTGCAGCAGAATCGTTCTCTACATTTGCCAAATTTTTCCGCGTTGTGACCATGCAAATTGCGTCAAGTCAAAGCTGTTGGCCATTGACGCGATTGTGAGTGGCGTGGCGCACAGCCATTGAATGCCTTTTGATCTGCGAGCGAGCAGGCATCACCAAACACCAGCAATGCTTCACTGAGAGGCTGGGGATTGCTCAGCAAAATTTATTTTAGATGCGAAGTATCTTAAGGCGGAGCTCAATCCGGTGGTGGTGGTGGTGGTGGTGTGCGGCGTGACCGCCCTTACTGCGCATGCGCATACCCTCTCCACACACCTCCTCTCCACTCCCCATCCCCCTTCCCCTTTCCACTCCCCCTCTCCACATACTCTCTCCCCTCCCCCTCTCCCATACCTCTCTCCACTCTTCCTCTGAAACGCGGGCTAGACATGCCGAAATTCTCTCCTGCGCAACGCCGTGATGAGCTCGAGCGCATGCGCGTCCCCTCCCCTTCTCTCTCCTCTTCTACGCTGCCCCCTCTCGCCCACCTGTCGACCGCGCTCCCCGCTCGCCCTGTGAGAATTAACGGCCTAGCCAGGCTAGATGGAAGATACGACGCGCGTAGCGTCCCTCTTCGCGTTCCACGACGCGAGGTCGGTAGCATGCCCAATGAACGCCAACGGAACGCGATCGTGCAAGTGCTCCGGCTTTGCATCGCCTCATGGTCCCCTTTAGCGGGAGATGGTGTAATTTTAAATGAACAAGAGCAGAAGGAAACTACGTTCTGTTGTGAACTGCAACAACTGTGTCGAGGATCTCAGGATGTGGAATGTGACTGCGCGTGAGCTTCATCCGTCCACCTCAACTGCACAAGGTGTTTACGACCATTCATCATGCACGCTTTTCTGCGAGGCAAGGACAACAAACTCGACAGTTGGCGCAAGATAGCAGATTGCTGGCAACGAGTACTGGGCTAGCACTGCCTACAGCAACAACACAATGTTACCGCTACCCGTAGCACAAGCTTCAGTAAGCATGCTAGTCAGTGTTGCAGTCCCCATACAGAAACGCAAATGGCTTACTCAAGTAATTTCACCTTCTATACTAGTGATGTCAAATGTAGAATAATAGGTGGGATTTTTCTTTCTGCACCATGAGCCAGCATACGCAGAGTGATTTCTCAGAAATTCTAGCCTAAAAATTAAAATTAGATTCTGGTGTTGCAAGTGCCAAAACTGTGCTATTATGAGGCATGCTGTATTCGGGAACTTTGGTGTAATTTTGACTGTCTGGGGTGCTTTAACATGCCTTTAAAACTAAGTACATCGAAATGCGACCACCACAGCCAGGAACTGAACCTGTGTCCTCGAGCTTAGCAGCACAACATTAATTGCTAAGCTACCACGGCGGGGTACATTTCAGTCTGCTCTGCAGCTTATCAGAAATAATTCCAAAGTCTTCCTGTCAGTGCGGGTAACAAGAATGACATGACTGGAGGAGGTTGTAGACAAGCATTTTCTGGCACACGCAGAGGCCTATACCCAAAAGTTGCTGCGCACACAGCTACAACAAGAGGTGCATTGCTGTAATAGGGTTGCAAGTTTACTGCGGTAAAGACTAAAATATGTAAGATTAAAAAATGGTGGTGCAGGGTCAAACATTACACGGCTACATTTGATTCCTTCATCCAGTAGGCTAGGACATAATAAGATTTCAATGCAAGTGTAAGTGCCTCTGAAACTTTAGTAATAATGTTATGTCATCTACCCACTCGGTGCTCACTGTAATGGCTGAAACAGTGGCTGTCTTGGAGATGCCTGCAACCACTGTGACCATTCTGAACAAGAGAACGAAGGCTGATCAGAAGGGCACTCAATGGTACGCACTGTTACATGACCAAATATAGCGGTGCCCGAGGACATTACCTCCATGCATCAGCTTTGTTTTCCTGATGCCAGCCAATGGCTACCGTGTGTTCAGGCACAGGCAATACACAGGCAACCATGTGCTCCAAGTATTGAGTTTGAATTGCCGAGCTTTTTACCAAGTTTAAATGTGCTGTTGTAAAGGGGGCCACTTGATGTCCGAGCTGGGCATTGACTTTCGTTTTTACAGCGGAGAAACACACAGCGGCATAGCTTGCCTGGGAATGTGGGAATGCTGGCACTATGACAAATCAATAGGAAATTTCTTGCAGCCAAGAAACGTGCCGCAACTGCCTGAACCTCTACATAGTGATGCGACTGGAACATCTAAATCTTCAACGCACTAGCTTGTACACAATTAGGATTTTGCTTTCACCAGCTTTTTAAAAGGAGCAACGACTCTGACATAGAACGTCTGGCATGCTGTTCAGCCTTATTCCAAAAGTTTAAAAATGAAGTGCCTTTCTTAGTACCACAAGTTTACAGATAGCTCAGACTTAATTTTTCTTGCTTTTGACTGCCTTGAAAACTCAGCAACGAGTGGTGACGCATCCTGCTAAACCACTGTGAAGGCTCGAGTGCTACCTGGCAAATGACACATCCTCAAAAAAACTTTTGATTGTCGAAAAAAGGCTGAACCGGTCATCAATTACCAAAAGCCCAACTTTAAATTGACAAAAACTGACAGCTGCATGCCCGGTCATTTTATAAGGTCAAGCTGCAAGGTCGTCTCACTTTGACTGCACCTCAACCAGTAAAGACACCTTGCCTTACTACACAGTATTTACATTAAGGAGTTGCGCCTAATGTTAGTCTCATGGTCAAGACACAAAGACCTACCATGTGCCCTGTACAAGAGGAACACTCAAGAGCCCCAGAACAAACAAAAAATTAAGGCAGCTTTGCACTAGCGGTGCCAAGCCTGGAGGAAGTGCTGAGCTGGGCAGCCTTGTTTCTCTCCGGTTTCCTCTCTCTTTCTTTTTTTCTTTTTCAGTTTTTCTGTGTTTTTTTCACTCTTATTTTTATATTTCTTCCTAGTTTTCCCATTTCTTTCTATCTCTTTCTATTTCTCACTTACTTCCTCTTTTTTTCTATTTTTATACCTGGTTTTGCCTGCATTATGCTAAGAGAAGGCAGCATACGACAGCCCGGGCCCCTAAAGTGCTCCCCACTTAATATCATCAAGGTGCTCGAAGAACAAGGGGAAGAAGACTTCTCCTTGGTGCGAGCACGTGCTCAACATGCTACAGAAAGCTATGCTATACGTGGTTTTGCCAGCGTTACGACAAGCGATGACAGCATACGACAGCCCCAATACATGAAGATTTACACCAATCTTCATGTATTATAATGTATAACACACTAAGTTCTTATCACATTTGACAAAGAAATGTTTTCAAAATCTTTTGTTTCTACTCTGTGATGTACAATGCTTGGGTAGTGGAACTAATAGCAGAGGGCTGTAGAAACTTTGCAAGCAGTGCTGTCACACATTTTTGTGCTAAACAGGTTGTGTTAAAGGGACCGACAACCAATTTTTATGGTACCTGTTCTCTTTAGTGCAACGAAAAGCTTACCGGTCAGAGTGTCTAATAAAGAATGGTAACGCGGAAGACACCGTGAAACATAACCAAAATGTTCGATCTACGGCGACTATGAAGACGTATACACACAACACATGCTGCAAACAGTGGGAGATAAGAGTGAGAGCGGTTTGTTTTTGTGCGTGATGGTTTGCTGTGCATGCGTGCACTTCGTGCACGTGTGCCGCGGTTCGACACGTTGCACTAGTTGCTGTGTATGCAGTGCCACTTCTCAACGTGCAACTCCTTTTACCTCGTAGGCAGCACAGAAATGAGCGGGGATGGATAATAAAATGCACACTCTAATTTTGAGCACTAATTATGGTGCGCATGAAAGTATCGGACTACGTACAGCAAAGTGAACGACTCCATAATCCAGCTTCAAGACTCTTCTGCTAGCCCTCAAAATTCCCTTCCTTTATTCCTTCATTGCAAGGGTCTCGTTCCGGCATATTTGATGCCTTCAGGTAATATGCAAGGGCTTATTAGTCAGCTGTCCACTCGTTAAAGGCTCATGTGCTACGTGACACCATCTGGCACAAACAAAGAGTGTTCCCCACTCGCCGTCATGGCTACGAGCGGTGCTGACTAACGCTCCCAGGTTTTCATGCATATAAGATAATACCCGATAAAGTGGACGAAGGGACAACTCCTGCCGTAGCTCAATTGGTAAGAGCATCGGGTACGTAATCCAAAGGTTGCAGATTTGCTCCCTGCCAGCGGCAAGTTGCTTTTTTGTCCACTTTACTGTCTTAACATCTTTATCACAATTACTGCAACACACTTAAAACATTACAGTCAACATCCCCTATACCTTCCTTTATTATCTGTTGGTTTTCACTAAGGTTGTGTCAAACTAAAGAAAGGAATCCTCAAAATTCCCTTCCTTCGTTCATACCGGTGTTTTGTGACTTTTAAAAGTGATTTAAAAATATAAATCATACTCAGATAGCGAAAAGGATGCTTGAATCTGTCACTATAATTCACAGTTTTTTCATTTCCACCTGGATCTCATCACATGTTCTGGCCAGTTGTCGGTCCCTTTAACATCTACATCATTCTGCATAGAATATGTGAATCATGTTAGGTTAGCGCTAGATTGAGTCATGTACTGTTTCTGTAACTCTGCTTACCACACGATACACACAATGTTTGCTGTATACTGGGCTTGTGCGAATAGCAAATTGTTGGTTCGAAGCGAATTCCAAGCGAATAGGGATTTGGTCATTTAATTTCGAATAAATCGAATTCGAATATAGTATATATCACATATCATAAAGAAAAATGAGCATGTGATGACCCAACTAACCTGCACAATACATTTTAAAATTGAAACAAGGCATGCGCAAATGTCGTTCTTTTTGATTCAAAGTGAAGTGGAAGCAACTTTGAATAGCAGCAGGATTTGATTTTCGGTAGAATGCAAGTGATAAGCTGCAAA
The DNA here is from genome assembly GCF_013339695.2 of Rhipicephalus sanguineus. Classification (NCBI taxonomy): domain Eukaryota; kingdom Metazoa; phylum Arthropoda; class Arachnida; order Ixodida; family Ixodidae; genus Rhipicephalus; species Rhipicephalus sanguineus. The sequence continues at coordinate 40,190,477 of NC_051176.1, forward strand.
ATATGTTACGTTTTAAAATTTACTTTACTTAGAGCATATACACCAGTATAACGAGCTTTTAAACTTAAAAAAAATGACGAATCAACGTGAGTGTAATTTGTTCATTAAATCTTGAAGTGGGGCTTTGCGGCAGTGCGGATTTCCCCTGGATAGGTGGGTTCACAGCATACCACCCTTACCCTGTAGCGAAACCACCATTACAGGGGGTTACATGCGGTTTACATATGTCTATTCGGTCATTTCAAATACTTCGAATTTAGAATAATTTAAATTCGTCTCGAAGCGAATTCGAATACTGTCATATTCGTTCGAATATTCGAACTGCTCGAGTATTCGCACAAGCCTACCGTATACCTACACATTTTTGGACTGCCAGAGAAGTCCTGCAGCCCTGCCTGCCTCGTGTGACACTAGAGGTATACGAATCGCCAGCACGACTGCATTGGCACTCCTATCTCTGACTACCATGTCTAAAGACCTTGTATACATTTTCTCAGGCTACCACCAATCTACATGCTCAGTTCTGGCGCAACAAAGAGAAAAAATTACGGCCTGTTGATTAGTTACCCAGCTTCTCCACTCTTTGTATGGCCACATTACAGGTTATTAGGCAAATGTATGCGTTGTGCAAAAACTATTCTGTTGTAGAATGACTCAAGATTCCAAACACCGTCTGAAGAGGTGAGCCTAGAGACTCAAAGCATCACTTGTTCCTGCGAAATAAGGAGGAATCGTTCAAACAAAAATAGAAGGAGCCAATGTACAAACAGATAAACCAGTTTTAAAAAAGGTTTAATTTCTAACACTATTAGTACTTTCTCATAAAAACTAGAGTGCACTAAAAAAGGGCAAAAAAAGGACACCAAGTGCTGTGATCTCGCATATCACCGGTATAATTCAAACCTGAATCCACAGGTATTTCACATATCAAATGACACTTTTGTTACGCTAAAACATTCACGAATGGAGAGATCAATGTAAGTACTAAATCTACGTAAACTCAAAAGCCTTCGAAGGAAAACATAGCAAAATTATTTTAAAAAGTTCTATTTAAAAATATCGAAGTTTGTAAATATATATGAGCACACCGGTATGACAAATGAAAATGCTCCTAGAAAAAAATTTAAAGCCCGTGTACTTCCAATACAATACTGACTGAAAATTCGATGTAAGCATCTAAAACCCTGTTTAAATAAGTGCTACATAAATATATGGCAAAGGATACTAACAAAGCAAACAAGCACAAACTATCAAGTCTCACAGTTGCAACGAGTCGAGTGCACATGACAGAAGCTGTTAATGTGAGTACAGTGTGCACAAAATAAACATTACAAGGTCACAGTTTACAACTGGAAACACAGTTGTTGCATTATATCATACATGACTAAAGGCATACGTGGAACAGACAAAAGTAAGAAATGCTACGTAAAATGCACTTTTGGCAGAAACTGCCGAAATGCATGGCAAATAATGCCCAACTCTAATAAGAGCTTAATGATTGTGGAATGACAACGTAACGAGTCATACTCATCAGTGAACCTCGGATGAGAAACATAGGAGCACAAGGAAGGGCTGTCTCCTGAAATGAGCAAAAGTACACATCTAAAACGTGTGTATGTATCTGACACCGACTACACCAGCAATGTTTTTGCAACAGAAACTTGCTAGTACGAGTGAAATGAACTAATGTGTGAGTAACAAGTCATTTGAAAAAAAAAAAAATAATAATCATGTCACAGCCAACCTGCATTCTGCGTGTACTATCGACACCAATTAGGATGCTGCAAACTGTACATTCTCGTGGTCATTGTGAAAAGTGACAATTACAAAGATTGGTGGCCAACTTTGAAGTGTCATGCTCATGACCATGCTCAATCGTGACATATCGCATTACCATGACACAGACAGATATTGTTCTTGCTTTTCGCAAGGTTTTGCGAAAACCAAGCGCTCTGTCATCTGCATTCACCCAATGTTGATAACACAATGCCCCTAAGTTTGAGTTCACTTGAATGGCTTTGGCTGAACCGCATAAAAAACTATGTTCAGCAAGATGAAGAGGAACACATTAATCTTGCTTCGGTCTTACTTCCTAGGCTAATGCGGCAAAAAAAAATGAGCTCAGCATTGTTCAGCATGACCCGTGCCTAGACTAGCACTGCACAGAAACATAGTTGTCTCGCACCCTGCCTGCAATATGTATCTATAACCATTATGGAATGGCCTCCTTACGTCTGACAAGTGACGTCACCCTGGTAGTAACCGGCCATTCCAATTGTACTTAACCGATGACTAGCAGTTAGGTAAGTTAACTGATGAATTGTCAAGTAGTAATGCGGAAGGAAACACATTGTTTTCCCTTTCTGCTACAAGTCTTTTTCCCTCCAGAGTGGTTAGTAATACATTTTTTATCTGAGCCTGCTGTTTCAGCGTCCTATATTGGTGCTCGTAATTTCATTCCCGTTTTTTCTTATGTGTGTGCTCAGAATTTACTGCACAAGTGTAGCACTGGCCTAAATGCCAAGGTGACATTTTTGAAAACACTGACAGTACATGTATTGAATTACTCAAACTTAAATCCAGCCTTGGCACTTCATACATGGGCTGTTTCCACAGAGACTAACATAAAAATTACACGAGAATGAGACAATCAGATGTCTGCATCTTCAGCAACATGTTAGCATGCAGGTAGATATAAGCAATTACCTTTTATGAAAAGAGATATCCAGGAGCTACGTAGGCCTTCTTCAGGGTTTCTAGCTAACAAACATACTTCAGGCAACGAGACATCTTTAGAATCAATATTAGAACATAAAATTATTAAATAAAAGGTTGCTCAATGAAAATGACAATGTTGCCACTAATATTAGGCAATTTCTGATGTTTGGCAACCGGAATAAGTGCACTGCCAATGGACTGGATGCTTACTTAAAGTCATCTAAACAATTTTTGTAGTCTTTGCCGAGACACATTTCATTACATAAGATAACTTAGTCAAGTAGTAGTATTTCATTACTGCCTCCTACAATGCCTTATGTTTTAGTCGCAGAAAGCCAAGAACCAAGCATAGCCTTCTCCATGTCACCAACCACCCACTGGGGCAGCAGACAATGCTCGGTTGGCGTGCCGTGGAAGTCACCCTGACACCTCCCAGCAGTTTCCACTAAACACATGCACAAGCTGAACCATCCTTGCTTTGTTCTTTGCTCCACACTGCTTCACAAACATCAAAGAGCAAAAGCACACGTACGCGTATGCACGTGCTGATGACGGCACTTTCAAGGCACAACTTGAAATGTTAAAACACAGAGACTTTGTGTCTGTGCTAGATAATGCTAACCAGTGAATTACAAGCAAAATATGAAGCTCAGCATGCTGCTACTATTCAAGTCATGTTCATGGGTTATATCGCAAGAGGCAGAAGCAAAAGCGCTACATAGTATGTCACTTAGCTACAGCTATCTATCTGTGCAACGATGAGGAGCTCTTTTCTTAAAAAAGTATGGTGAATCAAGCACATATATAAAAAAAAATGTCACTTAGGGGGGACTCTGAGAAAATGCCTTTGGGATGCACCAACCTGTGCCCTGTAGACGCAGCAGACAAATACTGCTTATCTGACTCCTCACAAAACGGAATACACACCAGAGTTAAACATTGGCCACATTCAAGTTTTGAAGTAGTCGTGACAATAAATTAAGGTCCTAGATATCTAAACCACAGAAAAAAACACTGGAAGCCCCAGAGCACCCTAATTAATTTATTATAATAGCTTTGCTACGGCTACTTTCCGCACCATTTCCTAGAAGGTTGCTGTGTGGTGGTGCAGTGAGTCAAAAGGTGGGAATGGGGCAGCGCAGCTTTTTGACACTCACTCGGCTGTCTGCAATGCTGCTACATTGGGCCCCACTGAAGTAGCAGCACAGGAGCTACGCGGTTTCAGTGAGCCTGAGTGAGTGCCAAAATAACGCATTGTCCTGATCACGCACAACCACCATCTGCGACATTGCACCATGACACAGGCAAGTGAAACCAAAACTGGGTGCAGAAAACCTTAAAGGACTTAAGGTGTTTTAACGCTTGCCAGCATTTCTTCTAGTGTTATGGGTCACAGACCTCATAATGTACAAAAAATAGAGAGTAAAAAAATGTCATGTTGGCCGTCCCTTTACATTCGCTACTTTAACACTCACACTCGGCTTGTTCAAACTTTCTATCACAATGGCACTTCAAACGTGTGCATCACAATGAACCTGGCCACGACTGCAGTGCTTTGTGCTGTAATCAGTCGATGTCACATTAGATGCAATCTGGCTAGAAATAATGGCTGCAAGAGCTAATTAATGATAGCAGTGGTAATGATAGCAGTGAAAAAATGGCTAAATGGCCCTTTTTTTATTTTACAACTTTATTGCTTTAAGCACTGCAATCTATGTATTGATGTCATCAAATGAGCAAGCCGAATTCTTTTTCCGCAAACGATGGTGCATGTCTGGTATTTGAAATTGCCCCATTCACAACAAGTTCTTGCTTAACACCTTACCGCTCGCTTTCATGATGGACGTTGCAAAAATGTGACTCTGCTAGAAAGCAAAGTTGACATTATCAAAAGCAGCTCACTCTTTATGCTCGCCCAAACTTGCTTACCTCATTCTAGCTCAAACATTTGCTAATGCCACACATTGTAAGCACAGTAACCTCTAGTCTTATACATACAGGATACCGCAAGTTGATGAATGATACAGATGCACGCTGAAATTTCCAAAGTACTGTAAAAGAAGTTTAGGATTTTCTGCTTCATGTTAAATTAAATAAGAAAACCTATAGCAACTCTCTGCTCAGGGAACTATTAAAAATATTCTCCCGGAAATTTGCTGTACAGTGCCATTTCAAGAGACACAATAGTGTACCCACGCCTGCGGTACAAGTGGCAAGCATAAGCAAGGTGATCCCCTACTGCAAGCAATGCAAGACAGAGTGGATGGAACAAAATGGTGGTGAGGCTTAGGACGCTCTCCTGAGAAGACTGGCCTTGCTCTCCACACGATGATGATGATGTCCCGAGCAAGGTGAAGCAGCAAGCAGATGAGGCCGACTAGACGTCTGCAGTGTCATCGCCTTCCGCACTGTCGAGGAGTATTTTAGTCTCCGGCGATGACTTCTTATGCCTGCAATGACCACACGGTGCATGCTCAACTGTCAATAAAGTGCCCACAAAAATAAAAGAAAGAAAACATGCGCTTCTTGAACTTATTATAACTTCTCATTAAAGATGGCAAAAGTCATGCTAAAACTTACATTTGAAAATTTTAGCAAGGTGTTTAAACCTCTAATTTCTATTTTATTTCGATTTCTAACTTTACATGGCCTAGTACACCCACTATAGGTTTCAGTCCACTATAATAAGACATTGAAAATGCTGTTAAATCTCTACCTCACAACTTTCTATTAGTGCAAAAATGTGGCGGGTTTTGCAACTAAAACCAGAAATAGTGTCATTTTCTTTTCCCAAGGCCAAAAGATCTGCCTGCATGTAGTGGTTCGGTAAGTCTGTTCAACTTGACATGCAATACATTTACAGCTGTACGCATTTGCCGCGTGTGTAATGATACTTGAAGCATCAGAGAGTACAAAATTTCTTCACAAGACGAATTAAGTGTTCAGCTGGTTGGTTTTGCATCGCTATCGAGGTAAATTAGCACAAAAAAACGACAGTGAACACTTAGTTTCCGCATAAGACCACCCTGTCCAAGTATGTTTCATGGTGCACAAGCAATGAAAGCTCTATGCGTAAACAAGTGCAGTACAGAATGTTTGGAGCCTGCTGACGATGCAACGCACACACACTACAAGAACGTGCACTACAAAACAAGCTGTGGGGCAGTGGGATTAGAATTTCGGCGCTGCTTAGACTACAGTTGCGGATAACCAAACAGGACATTGATATGCCTCTGCTCTGCAATGATACTGTGCTGCTCAAAGGTCACGCCAATGCTGTGGCGTGCGTAAGATTGCACGATAAAAAAAATTTCTCAAGTTTTCACGTGTAACGTGAATGCATTGCTGTGGTTGAGCACCCACATACTTTTCAAGCAAGGCCAGAGCAATGATGTATGCATAAAACACATGAAGCCTTGTTATGCATTGTTGTGTGAACGTGTGGTGGCAGGTAGCTGTACAGTCAAATCCCACTACAACGAAATTGATGGGACGCGCGAAAAAATTTGTTGTCGCGGAATTTCGTTGCAGCGAAATTTCATCTATAGGCCACAAAAGTTAGGAAGATCTGATGATCATGACTCGTCCTTTGGTCCTGGCAAGCGCATGCATTGTCCTTTGCATTTAACTCTCGCTAACTCAGACGTACTTGGCCGCACACCGAGTGAATGTATTTCTGTATGTTTTGTGTGTGTATAACACACACAAAACATACAGAAAACTTAGCGCTAAACTCGGGGTGCGAGTTATACGTGAATTTCGGTGTGCAAGTTGGCTTCACGATAATGCAAGGAAGGCAGCTTTGCGTCAGTAGGCGAGTTATACACGTGGGTTATACACGATCAAATACTATATGCAGGCTACCCTCAAAGCGTGCCGAGCGTGTAGCACGGCGAAGGAGCGTGCCAAAGTTCGCTAGAGGCTAACTGAAAACGAAGTGCCGAAGCTCCGCATTACCACAGTCATAAGCGAGAGAAAGAAAGCCGAAACGCTTCGTGCCGTTTTACAACTTTATGACTTTATTGCCTTTATTCTTTCTTCCGGTGTGTTAGCTGCGTACTTCCGCGTATTCGCTATCGATGATTGCGACGATAGCGACCGCAGTTTTCTGCGCAGCGGTTGCGGCAAACGGCAGTTCCGTTTTCAATCTGTGCGTGCGTCACTGCTATCTATGATCGCGTCTACCGCGGTTTTGACCACAGCATTGCTTTGAGTCAGTGCGCGTACGTTGGATGCGCACATACTTTCGTGGTCGCCCATGACCACGTTGACACAACTGCATTTGTGTTCGTAGCGGTTGCAGCAGAATGTAGTTACGCTTGGACTAGGAGCGCGCTGGCCGCGCGTGTGCCTTCAAAATGCCGTGGATGTCATTCACGATCACAGAGCTTGTGACGACGAGCAGTATTTTTGTTTTGAGTGCTACGTCAAAAACATGACGGGAGTTCTTGAAGAACGATTCTTCCGCGGCCCGAATGTGCATCAAACCCCCCGGCAGCATCATGGTGGATGGACGATCTGTCGCAGACCATCTCAATGGCGAATAATTTACTGGGATGTGCATATGGTGGCAGAAAGCATGTCTCCGATGAAGACACGAGTCTTGCGATGCGGCCGCACTTTTCTGGCAACGAGAAATGGTCGAGTTTCTAGCGGAATTTCGCGGCAATCCTAGACAAGCTCCTTTTCCTTGTGTGGTGGCACTTGCGAAAACTTCGTTCAAGCGGAAATACCAAGAAAAGGTATTCGTTGTGACGAGACACTTTTCACATTGTTTTCTATGGGCGGCTGACGGGGAATCAAAAATTATTCGTTGTGGCGGAAATTTCGTTGTAGCAGTATTCCTTATAGCGGGATTTGACTGTATACAAAAACTGGCTGGAAGATCTGAAAGCATGAACTGTGGGACATCAGAAAACAAATTTCACAGTGATGCTAATCGATCAACAAGCTTCGTGGCAAGTAATCTCAGATAATCTGCGAGCATCTTTGTACTGCGTTGGTACCGCGCAGAGATATCACGGGGCCATCAACGCACAGCTTACTAGTTATGCTCATGCAAAATGGGCTGTGGCCCATGCATGAATATACATTTTTCACAAGATATTTAGGCCCAAATTTAGAGATGTGACACTTACATACGAGAAGATACTGAATTTACTCGACGGTAACAAGTCTTTTTTGCGCTTTTTGTTGCTTGAAGTAGACATTACAGTCGAATGATGGCAAAACTGATAATTCTGAAACAAGTACACTAAATGTCATGGTTTTTAGCTTTACATTTAGCAACCTGTAAGCTTACGCTTCAATTCAATCTACAAACTGGGTGTAGTCAAAACTTGTTCCTTGTTGGAATCGATGTTTTTGCAATGTTGCAGTGCCCTGTAGCTGTTTATGCTTCAACGCCATTGATCAACGAAATTATGGTGAAGAAGCGCATTCAGTATGGTACCTGCTTCGAGGGACGAGTGTAATGCCCTAAAAGAGGCCTTGTGGGCAAACAATGAGACACCTTTGTGGAGGCTTGCTAATTGAATTTTGTAAATGAACGTTGTACTAAAATTTAGATGGGCAATCAACTTTATTTTATATAGCTGTCAAATTCACTACTGTTGCAATCAATGCTTGTCCTTTCGCATAAAAGTGTGCTTTCTTTATATGTGACGCTTGCTTCATTCACTCCATCTTAAATGTGAGACACACATATGCTTGGTGTTGGAAATAATGTTCACCTCTGAGAGTAATACAGTTCAAGATGGAGAACTGTGCTACAAACCATGCATGATTACAAAAAACTTTTGTTAACAATAAAGAAAGAGAAAGAACCTATATAGCAGGGGTCGGCAACCTTTTGAGGCTGAGAGCCGAGTTGCATGAAGTCGACACGGCGGGGGGCCGGACGGCAAATCGGTTGGGGGAGGGCTTTCCGAACAATGAGAAAAGAATACAGCAAAATGACAATAATTTACAAAACTGGAATAGAAATCATGTTTATTTTCAGCACGCATGTCACAAGGTTGCAACTTACAAACATACATTACAAGAAAAAAAAAAAACTTTCAATGCAACTTTTGGTGCTGAACATTATGAACAAAACCGATTTGGCCTCACATTTATAGACATTTTTCTATGTGACTACTTTTCTCTTTCCTCCCATCTTCCCTTCCTCTGTTTCACCTTCCCGAAGGAGCAGGCAGGCATTGTGCCCCTCTATGTGGCAGTTGTCAGTCTGCTCCCTTTCTATTTCCTCTGTGTCTTTGTTTTTTATGTGTATCCAAACCAAATAGCCAACTTGCAAACATCTACTTCAAGGTTGCTCACCGACAGATGCAGAAAGTCATGCAGGTGTTCGTCGGTTAGTCGGGAATGGGAGTTTGATTTTATGAACTTCATTCTTGTGAAAGTCTGCTCGCAGACATATGTATTGCCGAACATTGTTATCATGGCTGCTGCTAGTTTCTTCAACCTCGAAAACTGTGAGACTGTAAGACCAGTGTAAAACTCGACAGCGTCTTTCGTATCAAATGAGTCTTTGATAGGCATGTGTGAATATTCGAACGAATACTAGAGTATTCTAATTCGCTTCGAAAAGAATTTACATTATTCTAAATTTCGAAGTATTCGAAATGAACTAATAGACATAGTACCGTAAAATCCTGAGCATGCGCCCCCTTCCCCTTTTCGGGTGATTTGAAATATGTGCCAGTGACCGAGCAAGCGACCGCCCCCCTCTCCCCTCCTGCCATTTCATTTCAACCTGTTCTCCGCTACAGAACCCTGCAGCAGCGGTTCTTAGGAAACAAAGTTCTGAGTCTTTTGATATGTGCATGATTTCTTAGTACTTTTACAGTGTTGTGCCTTGGGGTAGCATTCCGAGTTGTCGCAAATTGTTGGAACATTTGATGAACGTCTTTTCCCCCTTGTCATTACTGATGAAATTTCACATGAGAATTTCTTCTGGTTTAGTAAAAAAGTCAGAGTTTCGCTGCAAGGGCGAAGCGATGAATGCGATAGCAAGAAACTAATGCTATACGAAGTGAGGCTCGCCAATGGATACTCTCAGTTTGAACAGCGCTCCTGTTGCAAAGGCGACCGAAGCAGCGAACGAAACTAGCGTGCTTCAAGTGTCGAGCTGTGACACTTGATAGTTCGCGCTCATCTTCTGTTTGTTTGTTTAGCGGCGTCCCTTGAGCTCGAATGACTTTTGTACGCTCCGTAACATGAGCGCGGACATCAGGGTGAAAGCGTGAAACATCCCTCTTCCCTTCACCACGAGAAAACCGCGCGAGCAGAGAGCGGAAGGGCAAGGTTCTCCCTGCGGAAGAAGCGAGCGAGCTCGCCGACGACTTTTAAATGCGCCCGTCGCGCTCTTAGCGCCATCTCGCTGGTAACGAAGAAACGCTTATAAGCGCCGGCCGTCTCTGAGTCCGTCCAGCGGTAAAGGGTGTGTATATAACGCTCGCCGTTAGCTACGTGGAGGATCTGCGTTTCGTGGCGTAGTGGTTGGCGCCACTCGCTGCGGAGCGAGAGGTCCCTGGTTTGATTCCGCGCTTCGGAAGCATTTTTCTGAATTATTTTTCTTTGGGGCTTTTATATATATATACATACTTATACATATACGGTGCATGAAGGCAGCGACGGCGACGGCAAAATTCAGCCGAGACTGTCCATATAATTGCTATCGCAATAAAACAGTAAATGCATGCGTCTTCAATAAAGCAATTCATTAGAAGCACAGGTGTGCCTTCTCCTTAGAGGCTCTTCCGCTGCCATCTTGAATTTTGGTCCGCAACCGAGCAAGGCCCCCCCCCCCTCCAACTCTTGTCTGATTATCTTTCACCGTAGGGGGGGGGGGGGCGGCACTTGCTCGGGATTTTACGGTATATAAGCCGCACGCAACCCTCTGTAAAGGTGGTTTCACTGCAATGGAGGGATGCTATACCATAAATACACCTATCCAGGGAAAATCCGCACTGTCATGAAGCCCCTCTTCAAGCTTAAATGAACATGTATTACCCTCACATCGATTCATAATTTTTAAGTTAAAAGCTTGTTCTATCGGCTTATACGCTCTAAGTATAGTAAGTAGGGGTGTGCGAATATTCGAAATTTCGAATATTTTTCGAATAGTGTTTGCTATTCGATTCCATTCACACTGAAATTTTACTATTCGAACTATTCGAACTTCCCAAAGACAAATGATGTCAACGTCCGATTGAAAGTGACCCCTTCAGATTTTCAATATGCTTCACCTCATTACACTCTCGCATTGCGGCAAAGCTGCCTTTCAAGCTCCGTTACGGTCGAACTTAGCCAAGAGACTAATACCCTTGTCACACGGGTAAGCTTAACCGCTGTTATCCCCAACTGCAGTTAACGGACGTAACCACAGTTACCGTAAACCAGACAGAGGCGCTGTCACACGTTTGCAGCGCTTCCAAGCGTTCTTTAGTTCATACATGGCTGCGTTCGTGCAACACCGCTATTACACCGCCTTGTACAGGGCTTCACGCTCGATTATGGACGCGTCAGCAGCGTGTTTTGATGCGCGTCTACCAAATAGCGTGAAGCCCTGTTCAATGAACGAACGCTGCTGTGTATCAATCTCGTGAAATGCACACGATATTTTTGCAGCACGGACAAACTGGTACCTCAAAGCCGGTAATTTATCTTCCCAAATGCGTATCAACGCCTCCATCGTCGCAACGGGCCAGTTGACACGCTTTTGGCTTGATATTTCGCTGGGAGCCGAGCTGCTCGCGTCCGACATGGAGGCAGCCATGTTGTCAGTTTACGGCGCTAACAGGGGTTGCCTACCTCCGTTTACGAAAACGGCCGTTAGCGGATTAACTGCGGTTAGGGTTGTCGTGTGACAAGGTACAACAGCCGTTAGACATAACGGCCGTCGTACTTAACTGTGGTTAGACTACCCGTGTGACAAGGGTATAAGTCCAATTGGAAGTGGTCCCTAGATTTTCAATATGCTTCACCTTATCACACCCCCGTATTGCGGTAAAGCTGCCTTTCAAGCTCCGTTACGGTCGAACTTAGCCAAGAGACAAAGTCCAATTGGAAGTGGTCCCTAGATTTTCAATATGCTTCACCTTATCACACCCCCGTATTGCGGTAAAGCTGCCTTTCAAGCTCCGTTACGGTCGAACTTAGGCAAGAGACAGCCAACGTCCGATTGGAAGTAATCCCTAGATGTTCAATATGCTTCACCTCCTCACACCCCCGTATTGCGGCAAAGCTGCCTTTCAAGCTCCGTTACGGTCGAACTTAGGCAAGAGACAGCCAACGTCCGATTGGAAGTAATCCCTAGATGTTCAATATGCTTCACCTCCTCACACCCCCATATTGCGGCAAAGCTGCCTTTCAAGCTCCGTTATCGTTTGCATTTTAGCGAAAGTCAAATCCTGCTACTATTCAAAATTGCCCTTTGAACCAAATAGAATGACATTTGCACATGCCTTGTTTCAATTTTAAAAAATATTGTGCAGGTTAGTTGGGTCATGACAAATGTGCGAATTTTTTTTTTATAAAGTGTGATATATGCTATTCGAATTCGATTCGAAATTATTCGACCAAATCACTATTCGCTTTGAATCCGCCTTGAACCTAAAATTTACTATACGCACATGCCTAGTCTTTGAGCTCATCGTCTGCCTGCAGCTCAGCCACTTCCAACTATAGCATATATTTTTAGGACCTCCCTGAGATCCACAATAAAATGATTCTGAAAGATTTGGACGCTACTCAAATGATTTTGAAAATCAGAGAACCTAACTTTGAACTCCCTCTTTAACTCTTTCGGGACCGCCCCATTGGAGCATCGATCATATATGATCGAAGGCTTCCCGTGTGCTGCCATGTTATGAGCTCTGTTATGAGCAGAAGAAAACCGAGCTGAAAACAAATGTTTTTTGCAGTACCTGCAAAGTACACTTGTGTTTTACTACTGTGTGGTGCTGGTTCGTTGAGTGGCAGAAGTGCCATGAAGGCATGAGTGTTGCATTTCTTTTGAAGCATACCAAAAAAGGTGTTGTAAATATGTCTACCAAAACTTTCAAAGTCAGAAAAGAGGCAATGAGCCATGTTTTGCATATCTTGGATTTTTGTTACTGTGGCATTTTTGCCTAAGTACCTATGTTTATTCCAACCTTTTTTTATGTTGCCCTTGCAGCAAGTGTTCAATAGGACATTTTTTATCATTACTATGTGTAATCTTTATGTATAATATTTTAATCTGTATGAAAGACCATTTCATTAGCTTCATTTTGATGTACGTTACAGAAATATAGCGCTAGGACTTGATTTAATAAAAAAAAAATCTTCTGACACTCTTCCAATTGCCTCTTTTTTACGCAGTCCCGAAAGAGTTAAATCCCATAATATTTGACAGGGTTTTTCTGTGGGAAGCGGTGTGCTCATATCTCCCACAAAACTTTTGCACTTGAATATTCTTAAATGAAGATCCTTCTCGGGCCTGGTATTTTCATGAAGGATCTTCTCTCTTTTTTGGATCTGTGCAAAGAAAGGAAGTGGAGACGTTATCTGGCTAAGTGTGAAGATGGGGGACAATGCCAACTGGAAGTGATCTTTCGTTGTTGCTGCCTAAGTCCATTTGAGGTCAAAACTGCCATTTCGGCCTTCAGATAGGAAGTGACAAGGGAGGGGTGTGGGAGGTCTGACGTCGTGCCAGAGGCCGCAATATTACTGCCCCGCAGGCTGCAGGTTGCCGACTCCTGCTATATACAGTATTTGAAGATGCAACACATTGCACAATGCAGTAGTACCTGAAAATTATAAGAAAAAAAATGACGTTACATAAAGAGGTTAAACAGAATGAAAACACAAAATTGAGGTGAAATTCGCAGCACATATCCAGGATTTCATACAAGTAGCACATATCACAATGTTTCCTGAGGAACTTGCATATGAGGTAGAGTGAAAGTAATAACTTCAAACTGGTTCATCAAATCCCCTGTATGCCATATTTTACATCGATAGAAAGGCGGAAGTAGTACCAAGCAATATTATATTTACATTCATGCAAGAATATCACACAGCCAACCAATTACACAGGAGTTAACAGAAATATTAGCAGATCACACATCAAGAAACCTGCATCGGCAGTGGTTAGTCAGTTACCCTAATTCGAATTCCAGGGGTGCTAGAAACTTACTCCAATAAAATGTAGTTTGAACTAAGGCGAGCCCATATCGATATATAGCACCTGATAACCTATACACTACTGATCGCTGGTGTGGGCCTTGCCACGCTTTCCTATATGGGCACTTCCAGTCTTCCCGTGTGTTGTTAGCAGAAGGCACGTCGCCTGGAATGTGCTTTTCCACTCGCTTTCCTCGTGCCACCCCACAATACTGTGCTGTGCTTCCTTATGGGTTGCATAAATAAGCATCCTTCAAATTGCAAGCCACTAGACAGTTTTAGTGTAAAATGCTTGCATTAACGTTAGTGTGTGCCTCCTGCCAAGTCTTAGCAGAACGCCATTTGAAAGAGTTTTAGCATAGCGTACGTAAACAAGGATGCACTGCAAAACGCAAAGCTTTATTGTGCCAAGTGGCAATCGATATCGAAAATAATGCTGTGCTATCGTCCGTAGCGTGCTACTTAAGCAAGATGGCCTGGTGCAAAAACCAGCAGCACCATTTATCGTCGATGAGCAAGTCGTACACGGCAGTAAAACCAGACGAAGCTTTGAGTGCGCTACCACCAGTGGTGCCATCTGGTGCACAGAAGCCAAAGCACTCTCGCGACAATGGCATTGTCTTTCACTAGGTTTGGCAGCATAAAAAAAAACTGGCCGATCTCAAGAATGACGATAAAACATCACCCATACTTGCTTCTCGACGGGACTAAGCAAAAGTTGCTTCTCGAGATGGGACTAAGCAAAAGTTGATGCCAATATTAGTGCTTTGCTGCCATGAAAAAGTCCAAGCCAGAAGTCGAAAATCAGATTTAAGTGGGTGGCCTTACTGCCACCACATTGCTAAATCCAAAATTTAGCGTGCGCATGCAGTGCGTTATTTTGAAGTGTGTGCTAGGGTTTTGTGTTCGCTATTCTACTAAAGCTGTTTACTATCCCAGCCTGGCTGTCTGGGTTCAGTGCAGCGTTGGTTGTAGGGGCTGAGTGCATAGGCACTCTAACTTGCAGGCAATCTGCATAGACTGGGTGAGCCGAAATGGCTGCTCAGTTCACATGTACTGTCTTCCCATGCACCTATGCTCCATCTCAGAAGTTTCCTCCAGCACAGTGGAAGCTAGGGGGCCCCTTAGCCAACAGGAAGGGTGATCAGTCCCTCCAAATGTATTCCTCCGCGCCACGTCATCTTCTTGCTGTACTGTCACTTATTGCCGTTAATGTTGCTGGTTCATTAACCTAATAATGGAAGAAAATTATGACACAAGCAACTATGTAAGGAACACCCAGGATGTGTTGCTACTTTAACATTACTAATAATAGAGCAATGGTACAAATTACAACCAAACTTTCTTTCTTTTTACAAGAAACAGTGCATGCTCAATGCGATTTATTGTTCTGCTGAAGATCGCTAGACACTCATGCTGGGCAACTTAATTTTCCTGTGCGTTTCACTTTTTGGCTGCCAGAGCATCTTTGCAGATGCTTAGTAAGTTTAAGAACAATTCATTTTAAAATGTGGATTCATGTTGTGAATTTTTATGCGTGCCCGGAAATCACAGTATTTTAGGTGAGGTGCCTAAATTCACAACTATCAATGGCACCCAAAATCTTCCTTACTCACACTGGCATCCTCATCGGAGTTTTGTGTTCTCGCTCAGATTGAAAATGACTGGCTCCTAGTAGTCGATAAAGTCGTCAATGATGTGGTCTATTTCCCTCATCTTCCAGGGATGCAACCGCCGAAATAGGATTTGGAGCAATTTTTGGAGCAGCAAAATGTTGCTTTTGGAGCACAAAAATCCAAATTTGGAGCAGGTTACGAAAAAAAAAAACTTAATTTTTTTGCCCGAAATCCCAAATTTGGAGCAGTATAACAAATAAGGCTTATTTTTATAAAAGAAAAGAAAAATATTTAAAAACCATTCAACATCAGCTAATTCGTGCACAGTGCACGTGAACACTGCTATTTCAATAAAAGCAGTGTGTCGAGCCACCCCACAGTGCGAACAATGACTAAGTCCACATTAGCATTTGCAGGACCTGTCAAATAATTCGACTGGCACTGGAAATGCTAACGTGGACCTGCAAACCTGGCAACCTGGAAATTTGGGAGATTCGTAAAGCAGGAGCAAGTGGGGTTAGCGAAAAAAGAAAACTTCCGCACGCTTTTGTCTATTGTTTCTCAAGGCCGCAAAAACACCATACACAGCAGCTCCAAATGATTGCCAATAATTTTTTAGATGTCAGCGATCATACTAGTACTTGTAATTACACGGCGTGTGCACGAATGAGTAATTAAGGAACAAAATGTGCTGTGTCCCTGACAGCTAGTACTAAGAGCCCCTTCTAAATCTCAGTATGCTTTTCCGCAGGACACCAGTGTACTGCGGCAAAAGTGGCTTAAAAAGCGTTCTGCACGCAATAAATTAAGCATCAGGAAATTTGAGTACTGTCTTTTTCTATTGCTATAGCAACTATATGGACACTCTCGACGAGTTTTTGCTGTCATCTCCCGTATAAAGTCCAAATTGATGACATGTCCCTGTGCATAGCATGTTCTACTGCGGGTAAAAACGCGCGAATGCGGGTGACGAACGCGGCTGAAGCAGATATCAAGCGAGCCAGCCCATCTCCGTCGCTCGGAGGGCATATGCGATAACACCACTCCGCTCGGGAAGCCTGCCATCAAAGCATAGAGGAAACGCTCCGCCCGTCTTCAAGGAGCATGAAAAGACGCGAGAGGGGGCGAGGGGGGGGGGCTGTCGCTTGAGTAGCAACCTTGAACTTTGATTCTAAGGCCGCGGTCGCGATCGCTGGCGCACGCGCTATCTCGGCAGCCATCAGCGGGCGGCTTGTATATCCTGCTACGTGCTGCGCTCTCAATGCGAAGGCACTGTGCAGAAAGAGCATCTTTTCCTGAAGGGGCCGTATTCTCTTACACCAACGTTTTGTAGAGTTACGCGAGATCGGATACAAAAGAGTTTGCTGCCAGCCTCACTTCGTATAACATTACAATTTGTTGCTATCGCATTCATCACTTCATCCTTGTGGTGAAACTGACTTTTTTTTCTTTCACGAGGGTTTAGGGTTAGGGTTTGCACGTCTGTATTGGATGACGATGCCCACACTGCAGATGACCAATGCAGCCTCCATTTCTTGCTCAAATTTGCGCAACTGAGAAAATTTTAAGCTGGTCGGGCATTTTGGCGCAGCGTGGTGCAATTTTAACCAATTTTATGGTTTTGGCTCAGCTTGGCGCAAAAATAAGGAACTGTATCAAATTGGCACAATTGGCGCAGCTGTTGCATCCCTGATCTTCTCTTTCTCAATTACCGTATTTACTCGAATCTAGGCCGGCCCCGATTCTAAGCCGACCCCCGAAATTCACAAGGCCAGAAAAAAAGAAAAAACTTAATCATTGTACTCGAATCTAAGCCGACCCCCCCACTTTCGCACATCGTTTTTTCGAAAAAAATGTTGGCTTAGATTCGAATAAATACGGTACATGCTGAACATAATTTTTCCACTTCTGTGCACTAACTCGTGAGATGGCATCTGCAATGAGCTTTTTAAGTTCTTTCAGTTTGAACACTTGGTTTGGGAAAGCCACAGACTGTTTTATATGGCTCCAGAACAGTTCTTTTGGGTTTAGCTGGCAATGATATGGTGGCAGTCTCAAAACGAGGTGTCCAGCAGTGGCAGCAGTGCAGTCAATGCAGTATTCTTTACAGTCCACTTTCAGTGTATCGATCAGCTGCATCAATTCTTTTACCATATTGTTATTCCAAGGAATGCATTTCTGAGAAAACCATGCTTGCATTTCGTTTTTTAGGCTGCTCATATGGGGCACTTTTTCTTCTCTCGCCGAGTGGTAGGGTGAATAGTCAAAGAGAATCGCACTTCCCCACTTTTCATAGTGATGCCCATCCATCTCTTCACTTTGGTCTCCTGTGCCTTTTTTGTGCGTGAAATATTTCTCCGGCACCTTGAGTAAAACAGTTATCGTTTCCACAGTGCATCACAATCACTTGGCTCTCCTTACCACTGGGTTTCTTCATGCCAACAGACGGTGCGCACCTCATGGCTTGTTCTGCTGTTTTTATGCTCTCGACCCATACCCGATTAGTTGTACGCCCGACATTAATCCATGTTTCATCTATATATATAAAACGCACCTGCCTTAGCGACACAGTTGGCATCCGCAGTGGGCTTTTTAACTTCTTTCAGTTTGAACCCATGGTTTGTGTATTTGACGCACGCCCTTACGGCACCACTGAGTGACGTTTGTAGCTTCAAGAAGGAGGGCACTGCAGTACTGCATTTTACTCAGGAAGCCGATCTTCTTGAACAAGCGATGCATTTCTGATGATGACAGTGAAGGCAGCACTTCATCTGCATTTAGGACATCGGCAAGCTTTTTCACTGTAGGTATTTCGTTTCTCTTGAAATAGTCGTGGTGTACTCTTCGCAGCACACTCAAATCGAAGTCGTCGACTTTCTTTTTCCATTTGCAGCCTTCGCCGCCATGGGAAAAATTCTTTGGGAATGTCACTTTGCCATTTCTGCAATGTTCAGTTTCATGCTTGTAAAGGGAGCATTCACTGGAGTTTGTCACGAATGCAGTTCTCTTTATAACTGTGTTAACACTGGTGCACTTGCAGAGTTCCTCCCGAACCATGCAAACATATTTAGGGCCACCAACTTCCGCTCTTTCTAAAAATAACTTTGACATGTAAAGCTCCTGTGACTCGCTGATGCCACGTGCGGTGTTTACACACAACTCGGCGTACAAGGATTCTCCCGTCTGTTTGGCTGTGAAGCACATCCAGATGATGAACAAAGCATTCATATTAGAGCAGATGACAACACCGGAATATAATATGTGGTGGCACCACTACCATTTATAGCGGGTACCTTCCACCTGAGAATCTATATGATGTTGACATTATGCACTGTGTAGCCTGTAAGTTCTAAACTGAAGCCTGTATTTGGATTATATTTGTCCTGACCCTTCGGAAGCAATGTATTTGTGACTATAGGATTGCACTATTGCCAAGAACCATTATCAAGTTCTCTGTGCGTTAGGCTAAGCAGGTGCGGCCTAACAAACAGCTGATCTCACTAACAATGACAGAACGTACCCGATGCTTTGCCCTCAGCGTGAGATGACACAAAGCCACAACTGATTTCCCCAATTCTTTGTTGGTGTCAGCGCAGTGGGCCAGTAACAAGCGCAAGTGTAGATTGAAGAGGACGGTCACGTCCGCATAGGCATTGCCACGTTGCTTTGTAACCACAGTTACCAGCAGTTATTGATACAGCAATTAAATGGATACGACGTAAATGTGAAGTAGAATAAACCTAATAGGTATCAATGTGTCATAACACGTCCCAAACAAGCACAAATGTCTCAACCCTACCAATTGTAAGGCAATTATACAGGTATGTAGAACTATGTTTTGCTGCGCAAGCATGTGGCTTGCTCACACGCCGTAGCTTTGGTAGTGCTGCACGGTAGTGGTGAGATGGAGTATAGTCAGTGACGCTACCGAGGACTTCCGATTTGGAGCAATTTTTGGAGCAGCAAAATTTTCATTTTGAAGCACTTTGGAGCAGCAAACATTTCCATATTAGAGCACATTGGAGCAGGTAATTTCACATGCTGAAATGCACTGGAGAAGCAAGTTGCACTTACATTCAGGCACCTGAATAATTATGGGGCTCTCATGAAGAGCTAGAAATATTTCGAGTCAATGGAAATCTCAGGAGCACTCCATATTTCACTCGATAATGCAAAAATAAGGGCGCGTTAAGTCAAGCGTTCTGGAATAACCTCTTCAGCAATTATTTTCGACACTAACAAATAAACAGAATAGTGGATCAATAAAATCGCACTTTATGAAAACACTCTGAACACATCATCAGACGTGGTAGACGTGGCAGACAGAATCAGCAGACGTGATAGACAAACGCCGTGACGTACAGCAGTGCCTCAATACTAGAGTCACACTGTCCTTAATGCATTCCCCTAAGACGACTCCAAGGCGAGAGCCAGGTTCTTTTTCTTCTCGATCGATTGTATTGCTAGGTGCAACATGACATAACTTAGCTAGACTCAGAAAGCTAACCTCCTCCGACACTCCCTTTCCTCTCTCTGAGGCCTCTCTGTGCTGAATCAAGAGCATTCTCGCAGTGCTTCCAGACTATGGTTTGCGTATGAGCCGGGTTGCCTGGAAGATGGAGATCGGCTACCAGTCAAGCTTCCGCGAAAGTGTCCAAGAGCGCATTCAACCGGGGACTACATGGCATAACAAACTCTTCCATTTCTTATTACAGTGAAGCTGTATACGGCTAAGACATTCCATTTGTGTGCACAAAATCCCCTAGTGCCCTCTAGGGAGCTGTGCAAAAAAAAAAAAAAAAGTCACAGGGTCCCTTATGCATTCGCCTAAGAGGTCTCGAAGGCAAAAGCCATCTTCACATCTTTTTCTTCCCACTCAATGTACTGATCCTCCCCCGCCCCCCTCTGAAAGCTTTCTGCAGCTAACAAAGTTTTGCACTGCCTCCAGGATCGGAGGCACTGCAAGCTTTCTGGACCTCTCCTGATTTTGCACTGCCTCCATGATCGGCACACCATTCACGGAGGCAGTGCAAAGCGACTATGTCATGTGATGATGCTATCATGTGACGTCACTGTGTATGACGTCACAAGTTTTGGAGATCTATGACATCACGATGATGTCATCACGTGATGATTTTTCTCATCGCTCGTGGTGACGCCACCGACACCGATGGTAAATTTTCGCGCTTGATGAGGCATTATATGGACACTCTAGACGGGTTTTTGGTGTCGCCGTCACCGCCACTTTCCGAAGGAAGTCCAAATTGATACCACCCCGCGCATCATACGTTCTACTCACGAGCGCTGGCGACGAACGCGGCTCAATTGGAAATGAAACGAGCTGGCTGTCTCAGTCGTGCGGAGGGCGCATGAGATAACATCAGCCCGCGTACGAGGCCTGCCGTCGATTACTCATCAAACAGGGAGGAAACGCCCTGCCCGTCTTTCGTGACGAGCATGAAGGGACGCCTGCAGGGGAGGGAGCGGTGGGCTGCGTCGCTCGAAGGGCGCAGTCACTGGCGCGCGCGCGCTATCTCGAGTCATCAGGAGATGGCTCGTAAACTTGCTGTGCTCTCAATGCTTACTTCGCGTTTAGAGGACTGACGGCATGAAAACCACTTCTCTCCCTGGAGCGGCCATATTCCCTTAAACCAGCGTTTTGTTGAGTTATCTGAAAGAGTTAGCTGCTAGCATTACTTCGTATATAACAAAACAATTTGTTGGTGTCGCATTCATTGCTTCGCCCTTAAGCAAAACTGTGATTTTTTTTTTTAACTTCAGCTATTGACCTTGGAAAGCGAGGGGTGGGCGTGTAACAAGGCGTAGCCGCTTCACAGGGGGCCTTCCGACACCAGGGCCGTCAGCGATGGGCCCGCCACTGACAGCCCCTGCGCATATTAAAACCGAATTGCGGCTGCTCCGACCAAGATGCATGCTTTTATTAATGAGATTACATTTTTAAAAATGCAAGCGAAAAAATTCTAATTGCGACCCTAGCACTCATGAGCTTGGAAGGGAGGGCCTTTTAGGGGGTATTTACCGCAAGAGCGATTACAAACCCAAATGTGCTGGGGGAAGGAATTACGAAAAAAGTTTTCTGGACGAAGATCCATAGATAAAGTATAATTGAGGAAAAGTGTCAACGCGTTCCCACCGTTCACGTGCTCTTCCATGGTCATGAAGCACGGAAAATTAAACATTGTTCCATATATCTATTGCTAGCGCTCCCAGATTGCATTCCGCGATGTCCAGAAACAGAAGTGACAGACATTTTAGCAGCATGCGTGTAGTTATTACTGAAAGTTGCTTTAATTGCGTGCTGTTTATTCAGTGGAATAAATCTTGGTCCGTGGTTGTGACTTTAGCGGCGCAAAGATCAAGCTGCACATGTTTTGAGACGCCGGCAGTGTTACTGCCGGTGATAGACGCCCCCAAGCCCGAGACTCTGGCGCAGTTTGGCGCAATTTCTGTCGATATTATCAGCATGGCGCAGTAAATCCAATTTGGCGCACTTTGACGCAGTTGGCGCAAGAGTGGAATCACTGAGTATAGTGCTGGTCATTGTATTATTCCAAAGTTTCAAGGCACATTGAAGTGAGAGGCCATGTGACGTGACTTTTTTCAGAAAGATGGTCTGTAGGGTCAAGAAATTTCGTTTGAAATAATCGTAGGGCAGTTCCTCAAGTTCCAAATTTGGGATAGTTTTTCTCTATTCAAATACACACAACTTCACCAGGGCTAGCCCTGCAATCAAAAATATTCGTCAGTTAGAGTTAAAAGAGATTTCAGAATATCTACCGTAGAGGGAGAAAAGAGTTAGTTTACAGAATTGCCACAACGACACTCACAGGGTCTTCTTTGAATGAGAAGTTCATGATTCTGTCAAACATAAGGTCAGAAGTGTAACAGAAATGATTAAAAATATGCACAAAAAGTATATACACATGAGTCCTGTTAAATGTCAGAGAGACAGTCTATCTGAACTATCAACATAAAACAGTAATGAAGGAAGAGGTAAAACGGAACAAATACACCACAGGAGCACAATGCATCTTTCAGCGCAGCAGCCATGCTAAGAAGCTAAAACAGTCATGCTAGGCAAAAGCCAACACCACAGTTCAGTCCAAACAAAAGTGCTAAATTTCAAGAATTCATGCACAACATAGCACACAAGAAGCACACTGAACCCTTTCAAAAACTACAGTTAGCAAGGGTATTCACAACACACGAGCAGGAAAGAAGGGAGTCCACAGAAAAAACACAGAGATGGAGTGAAGACAGCATAGTCGTGCTTTTCCTCCAGAACCAAGTCCAAAGCCAAGCCTGAAGCAAATCCAGCAGCCATTTCTGAAGCCATGCTGTGCCTTCCAGTGCGGTGGGCATGATGTGCACAAATCGCCTCACTTGTTGGTACGTTTTCGAAGGTCCCGCCGGCCCCCACGGTTGACGACGCCACACGGCTCGTCCATCATGCGTACCAAGAGGGCCTGGTTTCCAGCATCGATGGGCGCCACAGAGATGTCGCGCACCGCTCGGAACTTGCCGCAGTTGTTCAGGTGCTCGTTTTCCAGTCGGAAGAAGTTCCACACAAAACGCCTGCATTTAGCATGGGTGAATTCAGTTACTACAGTCACCGTCCAGACAGGCTGCAAAGAAAAAAATTCAAGGAATGTCCAGCCATTGTTTAAGGATTTTCAAGACAAGATTGCCACATGCACTTCTTTCTATATTTTTATGTAATGAGCCCGTTACACGTGTAACCACTGCCTTGCACCAGTTGCGCCGGAATGTCTCGAAACGTTCCAGATTATTTTAGAATCTTCCAATAAGATTGCACGCACAACGCGAATATTACGGTTTATTCTAGAGCTAATGCGAGCACCAGCGATAATGCTAGAAGGTTCGATAAGGGGTGTAGAAAGCAGACTCATTTCACAGACGAGCAGATTATTTGATGACCAATGACCGTGTGCGCTGATATCATTGCACTTTGAGTGTTATTTTTTTTCTGGGCACAAGTCTGTCCAATAAAGAGTTTGATCTTTACCGGCTGCGACTGCTTTCTTCACTGTCACAACTATGTGACAGTATTAAGGAGCCCAGAACACACACAAGTTCTTTGAAAGTTAGTGTGGCAACTGCCAATGAAAGGGGCCCAATGGCTCCCTACCCTGCAGCAAGGAGAGGTATAAACATGAAAAATGAGGAAAGGAAGCAGGGACACATCGCAAAGACTAACGCAAAAGAATGAAAAATTTAGCATTGCAGTAAAAGAAAAATAATATTAACCACTGGCTACACTAATTACAAAACAATACAAAAAAGTCTGATGTTTTGTTAATCGTAAAGAAAAAGTAAGCTTGCCAGAAAAGGGAAGCCAAGTCAGACGGCACAATGAGTCGGAAAACCTTGAAATAGAATGCTTTCAACCTGCAAGAGCGCTAAGGCGGCAGTCAATGTAATCCCTGATTTGGTATCTTCTTGCCAAGCTCCCTGATGCTGTTTCCATGACACCAAAAGGCTTTGCATGTTTAATACAGTAAAATCTCAGTGACAGCTTAAAAGGCGCTGAAAGGTTAAAAATGTAGCTGCTACAAATCCCCAACCTCGATGTCCATACAGCTCTCAAACTGGGTTCCACAGAAACCAGGGGTTCTGTGAAGGGCATTTTAGGGTCCTACAAGCGGTCAGAATGAATGCGACCTGATCACATTTTCGCACATAATTTATTGATTTAGAGAAGGAAATTGGGATCGCAACAAAGACATCACATGCTGCATCTGCCCATTGGTAGTCTGAGCAGCGAGAGACCCATGCGGCTGTGGCGTTAAGACTCGTTACAATCCACACCTTGCAATCTTCACAATCTGCGGACTTGCGGTGGTCGCACACACTAAGCGCTTTTTTGATTCACTCTTGCTAATGTGGTTTGTAACACGCACGTGGAAATCGATTTGTAAACCTGAATTATGGCACCTCCGTTTATGGTAACCATGTTTCCTGTTTTGGAACATTGTGTGTGCATATGTCCGAAGAATCGAACAAGGTCCGGTATGGCATTCCAAATTTTGGTTGCTGCTATGCATTGGTTCCAAATAGTCTTAAGGCCAGTTTCATAGCAAAACGCCCACATAATCTTGTGGAATCAGTAGTGGTATGGCGGGTAACTGCAAGCAGTCGCAAGAAAATTTGTCAGCTACCCAAACTTTCGGCAGCAAAGTACTCACGAAAAAGCTTTCATTTGCACTAAAGTTCCTGTTAGGTGCAACTGTTCTCACAAGACATTTGTCCGATTCTTCAGAGAGTTCAGGAGAGCTTCTTTAGATATCGGGATCACAAGAAGCGGTATACAAGAACAAACAGCGATGCACTTTTCTTACCAGTCACTTGAAAGACATCCACTTTCTGAATGATCGATATCCCTTGCAAAATAAGTAAGAGCTTGTTGTGTCTAGCACAGTAGAACCCTGTTGTTACGTTCCTGGGTGTTACATTTTCCCGGCTTCTACATCGTTTCTGGCCAGTCCCGGCATAGCTGCTATAGGATCCAATGCACTGGGAACCCCACTGTTACACTGCAACCTTAGGACCATTCCTGTATGATACGTCACGAACTGGTACTCTGAGCTGGCCCGAGTGGCCAGGAAGGGCAGCCATGTTGACTTTTCACGCAGATTGGCCTGGCTTGACTATGAGATTAGCCGCGCAATGATGTGTAGACGTTACTGATGACAAGTTTTCAATTGTTTTTGATTCCCACCAGCCAAAGCTCCCACCAGCCAAAGCTCTAAACCCAAAGATCTGTATTTGCTATTCAAATGTGGCATCTACAATGTCATTTGGTTTTGCACCCACTGTTAGCAAAAGTAAATCCTCCTGAATCGGCTTGATTGTGCCATCGGATTGGTGTGGGCTCGCAGTCATCCAGGCTTCCTGCGTGTGATCGTCCTGCGTGTGGCCCCTTGAGAATACTGCCCCAGGCGCCGGAGTTGACGTTCTCATCAGCCGTATTGGCACAAGCTTTATTTAGACCAAATGTATGCTCAAGTGATCATGGCAAGAGCCACACTGCACTGCAAGTGTCTAATTAGCGCTGAAAGGCCAGTTTCCAGTCAGTAATTCGTTCCAACCTGCGCAACTCTCATCTCTAACCCCACAGGTGCTTGCGCTGTGTTGATTGGGCATGAGAAAATGCACCAGCCAATGCTGCACAATTTTTTTTCATGCAAAAGCATAGGAATAAAATTGTGTGCATTTCAGTACGAGTCTCATTTTTTTCATTTTTTTCCCATTTCTCGGCTCTTGCGTTTGTTTTTTCATGGTTTAAAAACGTATCAGCGGGGTTCTACTGAACTACCATCTCTATGGCTGCTCATACTTGTCATCTGATGCATGGCCACAAGAAGAACGCGAAATCGGGTGCTGATACAAGGCACGTGCGGCGCGAAATATTGCATAACGTCATGGTTGTTGAGTGCGCAATGCGATGTGCTAGGGTACTCGCATGCAAGCGTCTCCCGCTGCCCCAAGGTCAAGGAAGAGAGCACTCACGTTCCCACACGCTGCTCTGCTTCAGGAGCTGCTCTCTGTTGTGTGGCATGTGATTAGAAAAATTTATTGCCTCGGTGTTTTGTAACGGCACTGGAAATTCGTTACATTGAAAGTGCAGATAAAACGTGCTTCATTATATGGAGACAAAAAATACACGGTGCTGTGTAGCTATGAAGTCATACAACGTTAAATACTCCATTAATTAACTCCCCACACTGTGCCTGTTTAGATCAATGCTTCAAGTTTGTTCAACCTTCCTGCACTCATAGCTCGCACAACCACAATCTCTTATCATTCAAAACTACGACTGATTTGCACAAATATAGTTATTTTTCCTTAACAACCGAACGTTAGAATGCATTGCCACGATGTTCGCTCTTTGCCAATGACTGATTTTCTGTGCAACTGAGATGCGATGTTGCCGCCACTCCTGCCACAGCTCATGATTGGCTGCAGTACAATAAAACCCCGCTGTTACGTTCCTCACTGCTGCGTTTTCCCGGCTGTTACGTCGTTTTCCGCTGGTCCCGGCATAGCTCCCACAGGATACAATGTATTGGGAACCCTGCTGTTACGTCGTAACTGTCGGACCGTTCCCGTATGATACGTCGCAAAGTGCGCTTGGAGCCGACCAAGTGACTACAGAAGAGAGCGGTCATTGGTGCATTTTCACGCAGCTTGGCCTGGTTTGACCGTAACATTAGCCGCATGAGAGGTGCAAGCAACAGGATCTTTCGAATGATGCAAACAAATGCATCGCCTTCGAGATTCGTATTGCAAAGATGGCGTCTATGACGTAATTGCTCGTGAAAGCAAGGCCTTCGAGATTGGCATTTACTATTGACAAAAGCATAGCCTTTGAGATTTGTATTTTACAAACATGGCATATATGACGTAATTGCTTGCAAAAGCAAGGCCTTCGAGATTGGCATTCACTTCTGCCATCGCGTTGGCGTAGACTCATCATCATCATTATTTGTCAGAGGACGGGAGGAGTTCGAGCTGGTTGGAGCTCGCATGGTCGTGCGCGCGGTTCGCGGTCGGACTCGCCGCGCTGGTCGTGATTGCGTGTGCTTAGTTCTTTCATGCCTACAGCTGTTGGTGTTAAAAAAATCACATACGTTGATTACATTTCTGTGGATGAGGCCGTCCTCAGCGCCGCGTTTCTATCCGTCGACTAGATCGTGGCTGAGCGCGCCGATTTTCGTGCTGCTCGTAAGCATTGAAATAAAATTCTGTACTACTAAATATTTTGTCGTTTTCCCTGTTTTTTGGCTCTTGCGTTTCCCATCTCTTACGTTTATTTCCTACGGTCCCTTCAAAAACGTATCAGCAGGGTTCTACTGTATTTGGAAATAAATAAAATTATATTGAGGTTTAACTGCAGTAAAACACTGAGTCAACCCTAACTAAACTCCTGAATACCAATGTAGGGGTTCCATCACCCCCTGAAAAGTCGTTTGCGCCTCATGGCGCACGCATGTCTCGCATATTGGCCACAGTTAGGTTTAACAGCCGCTGAGTGAGCAGTGGCACTGTGCTCGCGTGGGTTAGGGTTAGCGCGGTGGCGCCGGCAGCACTGCCTGGGGGAGAAGTTAAGCCGGCGGACAGAAAACAGGAGCGAGCCTCTTTGGGGTTTGGTAGCGTGCGTGGATGGACGCCTCCCACGGTGGGTCCGTGGGGGACGATACCGCGGCTCGTTTCCCGCGGGCCCCTAGTGGCAAGTTGAACATTGTCAACGTCACATTTACGGTGCATTGTATGTCTTGTGTTGTCCTGGGTGTGTGTTATGTTTTCCGGGTATTGTATTAGCATTGTATAAGGTTACTTAGCGTGTTACTAGTTGTGTATTTGATTCGGCAGGCGAGCTCGCCGTGATGTAAAAAAAGAAATTAATAAATGTTCACGTGTTGTTGCACAACCGCATGAACTGTGTCCATGTGTTCCGACAGCGGCGTTCTCTTCAGACCCCACAACCACAAGGTGACTGCAATTAAAACTGCATGCATCTGCTGTATTTTCTAAAACTCATTGTGATAATTATTGCAATAACCACTGGGCTCACCTGAAGACTTCAAGCGGGGCAAGGATGGTGACCATTAGGTCTGAATGGATGACACCAAGCTCTGTCAGGGACACCGATAATGTCCATCCAAAACGGAGTGCCAAGTCCGTCAAGATGGCAAAGTAGTAATATCCCTGCAAAAATACAAAAAAAAAAAATGTCTCGCACAGAGAGCATGGACTAGGGTGCTGATGTCCCAGGATTTCAAGCCCAATAATTGCGTCATTTTAATGCATAATCAGACACGATGCAACAGCAGCGAGGAATATAAGGCAGGTCCAACCTGTGCTCACAGTAATTACATGCTTTTGAAAAAGTGGTGGCACGGTCGCTTACATATCAGAGTTTTCTATACCAATAAAGAACAGTAGGCCACTTGACTAATGAAGAAGTTTCAAATCTCTGCAAATACAGTTTGGGAACTCTGCAGCTGGGTGTGCTCTAATTGGATGTGTGCTAAAGTTGACCTGTGGTATGTATAAAGAGGAAACAGAGGTGCCTACATTCCACCAACATAATCTTGTTTATTGCCCTTGACATTGTGGCTACTGTGTTGGCTGTCACATTTGGCTATAATCCAGAACTGGGGCCATGTTGTTGAAATTGATTGTCTGAGAATACGATCCCCAATTCAGGCTTGCTAGTCTCGGTATTACCAGGCAGGTGCATCGCATAAGAATTTGACATCATCTGACAGGGATTAGCGGGAAGATGCCCGTATTTTTGGTCAATGACTCTTGGGTACACAGTCAAACCAACATATAGCAATATTCAAATGCCACAGAAATTCAACAGTCATAACTAGCAAATTTTACGACTGTTGCATCCGCACAGAAAGGCAGATGCCCAACATGTTCCATCCCCTTTATTCGTAAGCAAGTATATACAGTAGACTCTCAGTAAATGGAAATCTCTTAAATGGAACAACTGTTTCTAATTGATTGGTTTCGTACTTGACTTCCGCACCCCTGTTCATCTCTCAGTAAATGGAACTCATGTCAAACAGAACATATTTTCCTGGTCCCTTCAGGTTCCGTTTAACGAGAGTCTACTGTATACATATAGTGAACCAGAGTCCAAGAGGAGCCATGGCATCCCAACAGAACTGTGCTTACCTATATAATAACTGGGCTACAGAAAAAAAGACAAAGTATTAGAGCCCTTCTAACTGTTTGTGAAGCTGGGGAACCGTTACGACGTCGCGCGTGCATTTGGCTTCACTTGCCCGATCGTCGTTGGTGGCATTGGCTCAACAACGACACGCACAGTCGCGCTTCTGAGCGCGCTGACGTTCCTCATACTGCCACTGCTCCTCTTTGAAACGTACAACAGGCGTCCGACCTATGGCAAGTCCAAAAAGCAATTGAACACGTCGCTAGCGCGATCTCTTACGTCATGATACAACAGACATAAAAGACGGATACGCCAATCACAACGCACGTACTAGTGCGGACGCGCTCACGTGGCTACCAGTGAGATCCAAGTCATGTAATGAAGAAGCAAAACCTAAGGTCCTGCGAAAAGCATGGTGTAATGCACGTTTTTTATAACCGTAAGTTTGAAAATACTGCCAACCCGGGGTTTCATACGACGCCACGAGATGGCAAGACGTATCTGTCTGAATGAGGGTGCCTCGATGTCAGTGCTGCCTCCACCGGGAGCTGGGTGGTGACACCCCTTGTCCAGGTGAGCACCATACTGGCTTGAAGTCGTTGACGCGGACACCACCTCTTAAGGTGAGGTGCAAACATGATGACAGACACGCACGTGTAACTGCAGAAATAATAAGCTTTAATAGAAACAACAAACTCGGACATTATATTCAAGGTGCCTGCCATAGCGCGCGTCTGCATGCTCCGACACAACATGGCGGTTCTGTTGGACGCGTTGCCCGCCTAAATCTTGTCTACATGGGTACTCTTTGATCCTAGCACTGAACAGCCTCGCTGTAAAAGGTGGACGGAAGAACGAGGCAGCAGTGGTGTTACACGAGTATTATAATAGTCACTCTCGATAATACAAACTCTGACAATTCATACTTTGGTTAATTCACACAAATTTTAAATTTCTGATTGGTGCGCTATGTTAATTTTAAAGCCACTTAATTTAAGATGCTCCACTGCATAAATTCGGTGACTCATACTTTTTGCTAGTCTTTGCCTGAAGATATCTGTTGCCTTTGTCACTTCCAGTGGAACATTTGTGTTTGTGGTCACAAATAAAGCCGATTACATGCCTACAAAACAGCGAAACTAGCCCCACTATGCTCACCAATAATCACACGTTGACTTACGAAGAGAAGAAAAAAAAAGAAAAAAATGAGATGGTCTGGCCTTGGTCAATCTCATGTCGATTGATTCTTAAGTCACTTTCGCTGCAGTACATTGGTGTCATGCAGAAAAGCGCATTAATATTCCGAAGGGGGCTACCAGCTATCACTGGACACGGCACATCTTGTCCCTTAATTACACACACATACACGCGCAGTATAATAACGAGTACCAGTATGATTGCTGACATCTAAAAACATCACTGGCAGTGATGCACAGCTGCCTATGACGTTGCTGAGGCCCTGAGAAACAATAAACATTACAACACAGATTGGCATCTTGCCCCGAGTCATATTTATGAGATCATACGATATAATTCACACAGAACCCTGGAATCCCCTCGAGTTTGAATTATTGAGAGCCTACCGTAGTAGGGTGCCGGTGCCCCTCCCATTCTCCTTTCAGATGCAGATTGTGTTGGCTTGTTTAGCTCACTAAGTGGTTCTTGCTTCATGAAAGACGAGCACATACAGCTTTCACTACTATACTTCATTGAGTGCAGCAGCCAACTCTCGTAACCCTATCACATGCAACAAGCAAGCGGTGGCAAGTTCTTCGAAAGCTGGCAGCCATCTCAGCTCTGCCACCCCTGACACCTGCCACAGACTATCTGCAAGCTAATGCATGCGGGCTGCCCATGCACTCAGCAACACGAACAGCTAGCAAAGGCTAGAGGAGCAGACACAGGCTCATCTGCACCCCTGCTACATGTGTTGAACTCTCCTCCCCTTCCGCCTTTACTAGGTGCATGGCTATTATCGCACTTGGACTTAATATTAAGAACGGCCCATCCCATTAATGCTCAAAGGGGGGTGAATGGGAGACTGAAGACATGTGTGAGGGTTGTGGGTCAGAGGAGGCTGGTTCTCCTCCATGTATGTGCGGCATCTGCTTTTTTTCTTGCTGGAATTTTGCACTTCCTTTCCTTTACACAACAACACCAAGTAAGTAGATATAAATGTTGATGACAGCATTGTAGTAAGTGGTTTACTTCAACACAGAAGACATGCAAGCTCACAATGCGGTGCCTGATCGTTTCCTGTCTGGGCCGAATGCTGAAAACCAGCCGACACATGGCCGATTGCAGCTGCTATCGCTTGCCGCCAGCGAGACGAGCTACACTGCTTGCCTCGCCCACAGCACAAAGGAACCTGCCAGGGATCGCACCGCCACCAACAATGCCATAAGAAGGGCCTTAAAGAAGAAAGCAGTAGGATTTGCAGCTGAATGCTTGTGCCTAATCAAGTCACCTCGTTGTGCCTTTTAGGTGAGTGTACCATAGTCTTGTACAGTCGAACCCACTTATAACAATACTCAAGTGCCACAAAAATTTAATTGTTATAACCAATAATTGCTATAAACGGGTTGTACGAAAAAAAGCAGAACAGGGGGACAGCAGGCTGTTGTGAGGAGACTATGATATTGGATGGGATATGCCAACAGACATCAATGATAAGGATGACAAAGCTGCCGATTTTTTGGACATGCTTGAAAATTCGGACGCTTTCACGGTACTGCCACAAGCCCCATTGAGCCAATGTATGACAACGTCTGAAGTTTCGGACATTGAAACCCTTCAATGTCTCAACTTTTCCCTCAAATTGCATGTCCAAAAGTGCATTAATTAAAAGCAGCCACCGCCACTCCCGCGCCGTAGCGGATTTCAAAAGTCAGCTTTGCCACAATGCCATAATACTATGTAGTGTAGGCTAGCATACCGTGAATCCAAAGGCGCGTTGGTGGACATTGGGGTTGCGGGTGGGGGTTCAACAGCTTGACCTTTTCGTTTTCTTTCAGTTCAAGGCTTTTCCATTCCATTACCTTTCAGCACGAACACCCAACAGCCAGAATTTATTGTTATAACCAATAATGTGGCATGCGGGCATTGCTGTAAGTTGGTTATTTCACCATAGAAAACATACAAAAGTTGACGATGCAGTAGCTTCTCATTGTCATAACCAATATATTGTTAAAACCAGTATCGTTATAAGTGGGTTCGACTGTAGGTCACTCTCGTAAACTGGTTAGCTGCAAATCCCAACAGTGTGTGAATTTGTTGTGCCTTCTGGATAAGTGATGGGTGTTGACCTTTGCACATACCGTGCTCGAATAGGTCGTTTTTCTGCCTGTGGCAAAGAAGTCGAGACGCGCCTTGTATGGGTTCGTGTAGGGAAACCTACACGTAAGCTCTGCATGACAGGCCGATTAACGCTAGTATTGTTTTGTCTTGCACACTAGCTACTTTGCTCTGGGAACATTGAAATAAACCCGGGCTGGGATAGGGTTGGCCAGCTCCTCACAGCAGTTAAGGAATTAGTGGCCTCGAATGAAAAATTTCAGAAAGCTGTGACAGGGAAAGTAAAGAACATTCAATTGGGTGTCACTGAAATAAAGTGGCACCTTTCCAAACTTGAAAAAAGATCGGATAACATGATTAACCTTCGTAAATTAGTTAAGATATGGGACTACTCCTTAAGAATTCTCAAGATAAGCTACACAGTATAGAGTCCAAACAAACGCAGCAGTGTAACATGGCTGTTGATGATCTTTACAGCTGTATGTGCCACAATAATTTGCTTTTCAAAGGTATTTCTGAGACTTCTTCGGAAACATGGAAAGACAGTGAAGCGCTTGTGAAAGAATTTGTGATCAAGAATTTGGATTTACCAGCAGGTGAAATTGGGCATGCCTACAGGTTAGGTGAACGTAAAGAGGACCACGTTTGTCCTATCATTGTAAAGTTCCTGAACTTTAAAGTAGAGCTGTGCGAATAGCAAAATTTTGGGTGCGAAGCAAATTCGAATATTGAAGTGTGAGTGCGAATTGAATCGAATATTTTTCGAATATTTCTAGAACATTTTTCGAATACTTCGAAGCGAAGTTGCAGAAAAAAAGTTACACTAGGTTGATGAAGCACTGGCGGGTTGGTGTTTCATAGTTGTTAAGAATCAGGCAATGTAGAGGCCGAATTCTATTTATGTACATGATTTGATGTAACCAAAGTGTTGCCGACAACACTTTACACATGAAAGGCAAAGATGCCACTTCCTCAGCCTCGTCTCTTCTTTCAACTTCTGTGGAAGCCCAACTGATGTGGCGGACAAGGGTGTGCTCCCTTCAAGTCCGGAGTTCCAATTCTGCCTCACAGACGTCGATATATAAGAATATCTAAAATTTTGGATGTCAAAAAGCTTCGGCTTCCAATGTTTCGGACTTCTTACCCAAATTTCAGGTCCAAAACAGCATTAATTGAGCCCCCACCTCTGCCACATCTTTTATCTCCATGTTGGAACCAGCGTTTTCTTGAGTTAATACATTTGCGACCGTAACGAAGCTTGAAAGGCAGCTTTGCCGCAATACATGGGTGTGATGAGGTGAAGCATATCGAAAATCTAGGGACCACTTCCAATCGGACGTTGACTGTCTCTTGGCAAAGTTCGACCATAACGGAGCTTGAAAGGCAGCTTTGCCGCAATACGAGAGTGTAATGAGGTGAAGCATATTAAAAATCTGAAGGGGCACTTTCAATCTGACGCCTGCATTTGTTTTTGGGAAGTTCGAATAGTAAAATTCCAGTGCGAATCGAATCGAATAGCAAACACTATTTGAAAAATATTTGAAATTTCGAATATTCGCACACCCCTACTTTAAAGATAAAACCAACATCCTCACAAACGCCTTCAAGCTTAAGCACCTTGAACAGTGTGTATGGATAGAGGAAGATTTTCGCCCAGGGTACAGCAAATCAAAAAGAAACTCGGGGATTTAGCGCGAGAAAATAAGAAACCAGAAGACAGGTGTAAATAGTTGATAAGCTTGTTAACAAAACCATGTACTGTGTTGATTCATTGCCCAGGTGAAAATGTGTAACTGGGAATCTAGCTGGTTTCAACTGGTATCAACTGGGATCAAATGGTTCCAGTTGGGAAATAACTGGTCCCAGTTGATTCCAATTGAAACTGGTTCCAGTTAGCAGCTGGTTCCAGTTACAAGTCCACTGGTCCCAGTTGGTTCCAGTTGCAGCGGGTCCCAGTTAGCAGCTGGTCCCAGTTACAATGCAACTGGCCACCAACGGGAACCATGACCAGTTGAACTGGAAGCAGCAGCTGGTCCCAGTTAGAAACCATAACCAGTTAAATTGGAAGCAAGTGGTCCCAAGTGTGCCCTAACTGGAAGTGCGACCAGTTGTCCTGGTTGAACGATTCTTCAAAGTGAAAGAAGAAAGAAAATCTAACTCGAACGTATACGCAGCATTGCTGTACTTGAGCGAATGGGTTTTATCCAAGAGCTTTTTGTGTCCTACTCGCAGAATGGTACCGGATCACTGGCCTAGTAATATTCCTAGGGGCTGGTATTAAAACAGAGGACAATGAGAGAATAAGAAAATAGCATCTAATGGTTTACGAATGATTTATCTTTTCTTATTTAGACGTCATCCTCTTCGCGTTGTTTAAACCCCATTACAATAATATAAAGTCTTACCTCACCTAATTTATGTATTCTTTTTTATCTTATCGTGGGTTATTCCGTCGCGCAAATGCGCAACACAGTGCACACAAACGTACGCTTGTTTTAGCATCAATACATTCGAGTAATATTAAAAAGCTGTTGTCAATCTTTTTACGTCCATCACGGTGACATTACGCGCAACCGAAGCGGGCCCGATTGACGTCGGGGTGTTAATATTGCCGTTGTCTCGCTGGGAGCATGCCATATTTAAGTCTTGTGTGCAGCACAGCGGTTACTTCCGTTCGAGAACGAAAAATTGAGTAGTGCCGAGAGCTGCGACAGCTGAGACTGCCGACATGCTGCTGATGCTGCCGACACAAACCGTTGCACAAACGCAGCCTCTCTACATCGACAGCCGTCACATTAGTTCCGTATCTCATACACTCAAACATTGAACAAAGCAGTAAAGTAATCAAACATAAAGATTACACATAAAATAAACTGAAATGAATTATTTCGTGCCAATTCCGCAATATTTAATGAAAGAAAGAAACTGGATAGCAAAGACAGAAAATTTAGAAGCACATGCGATGCTAGTTTCGTACACCACATGGGACGAGGGCTAGCTACCAAGCGGTGGTCCGTGGATGCGCTGGTGGCGCCGGCGCTGCTTAGTTGTGCTGTTTTTCAAAAGGAACGTGCAGTCATGGCGTGCGTAAATTATATTTTGTCGAATTAGTGTTCAACAGTTTCATTTCTGGAAGACGGAAGACTTTGACTTCAGGCGAACGCCGGAGAATAAGTGTTTACGCCTGTGACAAGACGGATATGTCGATCCATTGTGTGCGAAATGCTGCGCTGCCTGCCTTGTCCACGATGCAGCCGTTTGAAGGTAATTATGTCACTCATGCTTCGAGTGCTAGTTGTTCAGTATCCTAGGGAAGATGTAGATATAATGCAAGGCAGAGTCTTTTCAGTGTTGAGACGATGAAACTTTTCATTGTAAACAAATGCTTTCGATACTGCTCTGTCATATGTTTGTTTATGGGTTTGTATGGAGTGCTCGCAAATTTGCTGCCATTTGTTTTGAAGCATCACAGAAAACGAGTGCCGTGCAATACTTGTGCTTTGAACGGCGTGCTAAATAACTATGAAGTATACTCGTGCAAATTTGTAACTCTGTCCGCGACTTTCAAGGAAAGCGCAAAGGGTCCGTATTCGCACTCTAAATGAATATTCCTAGACCTGTTGCATGTGTAGGCATATGAAATCGAGTAAAAATAAAGGTGTTTTTTTTTTTCCCTGCCTCTGATATATAAACTCGACTTTTAAAAATTCGGTATAGATCAGCCCATGATCTCTGCAGATAGTGTTTGTAGTGAGAATTTTTAGAAGGTAGGTCTGCTGTGTATATCTATAAATTGATATGACTTCTGAGACATGCATGAGACATGTTATCTCTTATTTTGCAGCAACGCCGTTTCGTTGGTCACGGGTGAATGGCACATATTCATCAGCTGCGCAGCCCGAAACTTCAGTATATTGGTTGAGAAAATACAGCACTGCATAAAAGCCGAGCGGAGGAAATCTTTCCACTGAATGTGCAAGCACAGTGCTGGTTCAAACCCAACGTTTATAACCAGCTACAGCAGGAAATGCCTAGAGCTGTGTAATATTTTTTGTATAATATCAATAAATCATGATGATCTTCTACACTTAACATGGAGTGTCAAGTGTTCCTTTGGAGTGTTTGATGTGCTCAGAATGAACATTATTTTGCACGTTCAAGGTTGTTTGAGCTAGCGTGAGTGCATGCATGTACGTTTGGGCACCAACGGGGAATGGGACCAGTTCACAACTGGGAAAGCATTTCCAACTGGTTCCAGCTTCCAAATGGGAAAGCATTTTCAACTGGTTCCAGCTTCCAACTGGGAATGTATTCCCAACTGGTCCCAGTCGCCAACTGGAAGTGCATTCCCAACTGGTCCCAGTTACCAACTGGAAATGTGTTCCTTAAAACCACTTGAAACCAGTTGGATTCCCAGTTACACATTTTCACCTGGGTAAGTAATCAGGTTCGTTCCCTACCAAAAGCTGATAGTCCCGATACGGCACACTGACTTGAACAACGAAGCTCGGTTAGACCTTTATCAATTTTAGTACCAAGCTTCAGGAGCCTATTCCATAAAAAGGACCATTTTCGTGCTTTCCTCGAGACGTGTTCTGCTGATGTCATTCTGGGAACGGAAACATGGTTGTCTGGTGACACGTCAGACCGTAAGCCGTCTAAAAACTTTACAAAGATAGAACAGCCTCACGCGGTGGTGGAGTGTTAATCGCTACAAGAAACAATATGGACACACACGTCACCGTAACTGACACGTGCCTTGAAATTTTGTGGGTTGCACTTCGCCCCTCTGCAGCTGTAACTTGTGCTATTGGAGCCTGTTACCGCCCACCGGATTCAACAGACGATTTCCCAGAGTGCCTAAACGAGTCCCTAATGCAGTGCAGAACTAATTCCAAATGTTCCCAATGTCCCCAATTCTTTTGGCTGAAGATTTTAATGATCCTAATATTGACTGGCGGGCATGCATGGCTGTCAGTGGCACAAGAAAACGCGAGTTTCAGAGTTTTCTTGATGTGCTTTCTTTATTTAGCTTAATTCAAATGGTTTCTGTGCCCACGCGCAGCGAATCATTCAAGATCTCGTGCTCACTACTGATCCAAACAGCATGTTTGTTAATGTGTTAGAAGGCGTCAGCGATCACAAAATCTTACACTGTACTTCAAATATTCAGAGAAAATAACGCGTCATACAAAGAAAACTATCTTCGACTACGGGCGAGCAAATATTAACAAGATATCAAGTCTACTCTCTTCTTTTTCTATCGATTTTTTAAGCTCTCTTAGCGACCCTGATGCGAACAAAAACTAGATGCTTATCCGTGACGAACTTATCTCACTAAGAAAAAATTCCTTCCTAAAGTCACCATAGCCACATCAACACGAAGCACGTGGTTTACGATTCGCGTAAAGCGTTGCATAAACAAAAAGAAATTATTATACTCACGAGCAAAACTGACGGCGTCTGAGGATGACTGGAAGCATTACCGTGAACATGCGCAGTTATGTAGAACGGAAATCAAAACAGCAAAAGACAAATTTTATAACTATGTTATCTCAAACACGTTAAAAAGCAATAGTAAAAAACTTTGGAAAGTTGTAAGTCCAAATTACAGCTCCAAGTCCTTAATATCAATAGTGAAAGACGAAAAACGTCTTTCCTCGTCAGACGCTGCAACAGAATTCGGTAATTTCTTTAAACTCTGTGTTTACAGATGAAATTCCAATGTCATCTAATCTACCCGTTATTCCTTTAACCTCCCATATTCAAGATATACTTATCACTCCCGAAGGTATCGCAACAGCCATTGATCAAGTTTCTGCGAATTCTGCACCAGGCCCTGACGAGAAATGCCCGAAACTGCTCAAGATAGTAAAGCCAGAATTATGTCCTATGTTAAGTGCTGTGTTCCAACAGTCCCTCAACACAGGTTGTGTCGCATAATACCAATTTTTAAATCCGGAGACCACTTTAACCCAACTAACTACAGGCCAATCTCTAACTAGTATCGGCAACAAACTACTTGAGCACATTATTTCATGTGCACTCATGAATTACTTAGGGGAAAATAACTTCTTTTTTGCCAGCCAACATGATTTCCTGCATGGTCGATCTTGCGAGACACAATTATTTGAGTTGATTACTGACATTCATATTGCTGTACAAGATAAATGCCAGATTGATGGTGTTTTTGTAGATTTCAAAAAAGCCTTCGATAAAGTCCCTCATGCTCGACTAATTTTTTTTTTTTAAAACTTTAACACTCATGTAATCAGTTGGATATCAGAATTCCTAACTAACCGCTACCAATCTGTTGTAGTTAACGACAAACACTCCCCATAAGCACACGTCAAATTGGGAGTGCCTCAGGGATCTGTGCTGAGACCGATTCTATTTATAATATACGTTAATGATATAGCTAATTCTATGACCACGGTAAGGTTATTCGCGGAAAACTGCGTGATATATAGAAAGGTGAATAACAGTGAAGATGCTAATAACATGCACAGAGATCTTAACATGGAAGCAAATGGTGCCAGGACTGGCAGATGGAAGTCAACGTAAACAAAACAAAGGTTGTTTCATTCACTACAAAATTAAACCCGATAACTAATCACTACACATTGAATAACAAGTTAGTTGAAAATGTATCTAACTTCATCTGGGAGTTCATTTAATGTGTGATTTATCATGGAACTTGCACATCGACACTATCACCAGCAGTGCTTATAAGACACTCGGATTCATCAGACGTAACTTACATATCGCCAATCCTGCTACTAAACTTTTAGCTTACAATACACCAGTCCACTCTAAACTTTACTACGCTTCACAAATCTGGAGCCCTCACCAGGCTTTTCTCATAAATAAACTAGAATCTCTTCAAAACAAAAGTACCCGTTTCATAACAAAGAATTACTCTCGGACATCTAGCATTAATGAAATAAAAATGACCCTAAAGTTGCCTTCTCTGCAATCACACAGACTGTTTCACTCATGTCCCTCTTTCACAATATCTATCATAACGATTTCCAACTGTCTGCACTTATGAAACGTGCCCATTGAATATTTGCTCGCCTGGACCACAAATTCAAATTAGAACCTTTATTCGCCCAAACTGACCTGTTTTTATAATTGCCTTTAGTACTTGTGGTTAATCATCGGAATCAACTGCCTAACGATATTGTCTGTATAACAAACCACGACGAATTTACGCAGAAATGAAAGCTTCATCTTCGTGTCTGAGTGATTTCATATACAGTAGAACCCCGCTGTTACGTTCCTCACTGCTGCGTTTTCCCGGCTGTTACGTCGTTTTCCACCGGTCCCGGCATAGCTCCCATAGGATACAATGTATTGGGAACCCCGCTGTTACGTTGTAACTGTCGGACCGTTCCCGTATGATACGTCGTGAAGTGCGCTCGGAGCCGACCGAGTGACTACCGAAGAGAGCGGCCATGGTGCATTTTCATGCAGCTTGGCCTGGTTTGACCGTAATATTAGCCGCATGATAGGCGCAAGCAACAGGATCTTTCAAATGATGCAAACAAAAGAATGGCCTTCGAGATTCGTATTGCGAAGATGGCGTCTATGACGTAATTGCTCGCGAAAGCAAGGCCTTCGAGATTGGCATTTACTATTGACAAAAGCATAGCCTTTGAGATTTGTACTGCACAAACATGGCGTCTATGACGTAATTGCTCGCGAAAGCAAGGCCTTCGAGATTGGCATTCACTTCTGCCATCGCGTTGGCGTAGACTCATCATCATCGTTATTTGTTGGAGGACGGGAGGAGTTCGCGCTGGTCGCAGCTCGCATGGTCGTGCGCGCGGTTCGCGTTCGGACTCGCCGCGCTGGTCATGATTGCGTGTGCTTAGTTCTTTCATGCCTACAGCTGTTGGTGTTAAAAAAATCACATATATTGATTACAATTCTGTGGATGAGGCCGTCCCCAGCTCCGCGTTTCTATCCATCGACTAGATCGCGGCTGAGCGCGCCAATTTTCGTGCTGCTCATAAGCATGGAAAAAAAATTCTGTACCACTAAATATTTTGTAGTTTTTTCTGTTTTTCGGCTCTTACGTTTCCCGTCTCTTACGTTTATTTCCTACGGTCCCTTCAAAAACGTATCAGCGGGGTTCTACTGTAACTGTCTCAGGTGTATATGTGCTTATAGTGATTGATTTAGCTCACTGTATTACATACAATAATTCGGTCACTTCACTACTGTTTAGGATGTAAATGTTCTGCCTCGTTTGTTTTTGTGTTATGCTTTCCTTTTTAGTGCAGTTTGTCCTTATAATTGCTTTTCTATGTTTTCATTATTGGTATGATATTATTTTTTCAAACCTTCTTTCGTACTTCACTGTTCACTTTGATTTTATGAATGTGTGCTACTCCCCCTCTATGTAGTGCCCTCAGCCCTTTAGGGTACATCAATAAATAAATGTCCTGTACAGTAAAAGCTCGTTCATTCAGATTTCACGGGACCAGAAAAAAATGTCCGAATTAACCGAATTATCAAAAGTATCATGAAAATGATAAACAACAGCCTACTGCATCAATGCACTTTCATTTTCTTGATGAATATGTAAATCCAGTACTTAATTTTGCATAATAGCAGTGTACATGCCGCAATTTTCATGATTCACGACTTCGTTCACAACGTGACCGCAGCTAAAGACCCCTGCTATTGAAGCTTGCCATCTTCAACAGCTTCCACCATGTTTCGAGTAGTGACATTGCACGCGTGCTGCCCGCAGTCAAAACGAAGCTACTGAGTGCCGCATTCGCCGTGGACAAAACAGTGTTCGGTAAAGACACAATCACAGCATCCATGCAGTTCTGAAGGCATGCGTGCTGCCTACGCCCATAGTCAAAACGAAGCTGCTGAGCACCGCATCTGCTGCTGAATAAACATGGCTCGCTAATGCACAACAATAGATGGCGATTATGCAGTTCTGAAAGCATGCGGTGAAAACGAAGCTACTGCTTGCCGCAGCTTTGACCCCAGTTGCCATCAATGCAATCATAGATACTGCCCACAAAGCTCGCGTACGCCGAGTGAAATTGAAAACAAACAAGTTTGCCACAGCCTTCAAGCTTTGGTCGCCAAAAACGTGATTGTGGCAAGATTGTGGCTGGCGACCACACCCTTTCTGAAGGTCCGCAGCCGTTTCGCTTGTTCGCAAATGCAGTTTTCGCTCCTTAGCGTCGCATATCTGCATCGTTTCGTGCTAGGCACACGCTGAGGATCGTCTCAATTAACAGGGTAGTGGCCAAATATGAGCGAATTAGCCCTTTGAGGGTCGAATTTTCTCGTGAAATGCAGTCCAAAAATGTGTAATTTTTTTATTGCTGAAATAAATT
Organism: Rhipicephalus sanguineus; assembly: GCF_013339695.2. Lineage (NCBI taxonomy): Eukaryota > Metazoa > Arthropoda > Arachnida > Ixodida > Ixodidae > Rhipicephalus > Rhipicephalus sanguineus. The sequence goes on from NC_051176.1 coordinate 40,232,374, forward strand.
CTTCAGACGCTTCTATTCAAGAAAAAAATTGTCTAAAATTTCTTTGCGTGACCGTAAAGTGCCAAAAAATAATTTTTTTGTTACATACACATGGTTCATTCATACTAACATCAAGCAAAATCCTAAAAAAACTCTTATAAGATTTTTTTATACATAAAAAATATGCATTGTATTAAACATAGCTCACAGACATATACTTGAGGAATAGTCAGCATCGGAAGAATCGCCGCTGGACTCATTAGCAGCAGAGCAACCGGCGTGTGCTTCCATAGCGTAAGCGAACTGCGTGAGCGAGCACACGGAAGAAAACTCTGGTTGTGCGCCAGTCCGCAAAGCGAAACGAGTGAAAAAGCTATAGTAATCCTTCGTACCATCGCCATTCAGACGGAGTTAGTTTTTCCGAGCCCCGAAAAAAGGAAACGCAACCACGGCGGCAGCATTTGTGTAATTTAGCACCGCACGGAAACAGATGTAACCGCGCCCTGGGGAGCAATAAACGAGACAGTCACAAGCAGTCACCCTTTGAGAGATTAGAAACCAGACAGCCATCAGCTTTGCGGGCACGAGAAGCGATAACCACCCGAAGGATGTAACCGAAGCCAGCCAGACCGTGTGCGCGTTCTGATGTGCAAGTGAAAGCTGGCGTGCCGCTTTGTGAAGCAAAAAGAACTATAGAGAGACATTGGTGCATGCCAAGCAAGAAAAATGATCGAAAACGGCGCGCATTTTAAACCAGCCGCCCATCATTAAGACATCACAACTGACGTGAACAGCAACTGAAGACTAAAGATAAGCTAATAAAAGTTACCTTCAATCTAACGCAATGAGACTCTATAAAAATGAAGTTAAAAAAGCTTATGCTCCCATCATTAAAGAGCCACAGCCGACATGAGAACCAAGAGGAAACTAGAGATAAGCAATGCACTGTGTAGTTAAACGCGACTACACTTGAGAAATTTTTTTCTAAATGCTCACAATGACAAAACACAACAGCTGACATGTACAAATGAGAAGACGAGAGAACTGATATGTTTACTTTTATTGGGAGGGAAATTATACAGACACTCTCGGTGGGTTTTTGCTGTTGCCGTCATTTTCTGTATAACGTCCAAATTGATAACATCGCCCCGTGCATCCTATGTTCTATGCGCAGTAAAAGCACGCAGGCCCTGGGGACGAATGCGGCTGAAGCAAAGATGAAATGAGCCAGCCATCTCCGTCGCACAAAGGGTCAACCCTTTGTTGTCCTACGTGCAAAGCCTTCAATTGCTCATCAAGCGGGGAGGAAATGCCTCGCCCATTTTTCGTAAGAAGCATGAAGGGAAGGAGGGGGGTGGGGTTGCATTGCTTGAGCAGCAACTGCGAGCTTGGTCATTAGGGCGGGGTCGCTGGCACTTACGGGCGCTCTATACAGTAAAAGCTCGTTAATTCGACACCCGTTAATTCGGATAATTCGGACGGCTCTATTGGTCCCGGCCAAAGTGCATGTTAATCTACGGGAGCAAACCTTCGTTAATTCGTCAGAATTGGGCTCCGCACCGCTTAATTCGGACAAATGCTGACGGCTGCCGCTACACAAAAGTGTGGTAAAGCATCGCTGGCACCACTGGAGCGAAACCGAAACCTGAGTGACATCGCCATCGTCATCAACTAGTGGGGGCGATCGCAGCGTCACTGAACGTCGGCGTCTTCTTTCTTCGCTCCAATGCGCCTCCTCCGACGCCATTTTCCCTTGTGTTGTGTCGGCACCGTCTCTTCTTGCGGAGTTCTCTTATTTTTCCCCGTTGTGACCGTGTTTACATGTGAGGCCCGAGCATGCGGCAGTAGCTGACGATGGCATCGACGAGTTATCAGCCGAGTCCACCGACGATGACTGTCCGACCTTCGATGCTGTCCTTCCCACAATATGACCCTTCAGGACTACATCGCGATTGATGATTTTGTCGCCACGACTGGTCTCCTGCCCGATCAAGAAATTATTAATGATGTCGTGACCTCATCGTCGCACCTCACGGGAAGTCTCGGAGGCGCTTTTGATATTAGAGGACGTTTGCCTGAGCACTTGCAACAGTTTGCGTGCTGTTGGCCGTTTGGAAGAGTTAAGAAAAATTGTAATGTCAGCCGGAATCTGCGCGAAAACGCAGACGACCATTACAAAATACTTCAGCAAATAAAGGTATGCCTCTGCAACTTGATTTTAATGTTGTTTTTCCTGTTTATTCGTTAATTCGGCATTCGGTTAATTCGGACATTTTTTCCGGTCCCGTGAAATCCGAATTAACGAGCTTTTACTGTATCAACAGACATTAACAAACGGCCCGCTTGCTTCGCGATGAGACGACAGATAGCACGAAAACCGCTTCGCTCCCTGGAGTGGCGTATTCCCTTACACCAGTGTTTTCTAGAGTTACACGAGATCGGATTTAAAAGAGTTAGCTGCTAGCCTTACTTCGTATAACACTACAATTTCGTGCTATCGCATTCATTGCGTCACCCTTGCGGCGAAACTGATTTTTTTCGCGCCATCACCAATGTTATGGAGAGTTCGGCATGTGATGATGATGATAGGAGCTCGCTTGGGCGGGCCACGTCGCGGATGGCGCAGCAGAAGCGGATTTGCGCAGCATGGCACAAATGGCGCAGCGTTTCCACCCTTGTATTAATTGTTGAGTTTTAACGTTCCAAAACCATAATGTGATTATGAAGGACGCCGTAATGGAGGGCTCCGGAAATTTTGACCACCTGGTGTTCTTTAACGTGCACCCAAATCTAGATACACGGACCTCAAGCATTTTCAGCTCCATCGAAAAGCGGCCGCCACGGCCGGGATTCGATCCTGCGACCTTTGGGTCAGCAGTCAAGCACCGTAACTACCAGACCACCATGATGGGTGAATGCCGAATTATCAAAAGTATCAAGAAAACAATAAACAAATGTCTGTTACATCAATACACTTTCATTTTCTTGATGAATGCATAAATCCTGTATTATTTTGCATAAGAGCAGTGTAAAAGCTGCAATTTTCATCATACTAAGACTTCGTTCTCACTGTGACCAGAGCGCCAGACTCCCATGTTAATTAGCCCGAAACATGCACTGCACCCCTCATTACTTGCTGCCACCACCATCATGCGCATGTGACGATAGTTCTTTAGCAGGTAAAATGGCCGGCAACTGATTTCGTCCATCGCAATGTAGCAAACGAGTTTTATGCCAACATGCCGACCGCAGCTGAAAGCTCATCTTCAACAGCTTCCGTTATGTTTGAGTTCCGTGAAATCGCGCGTGCATTGCATCGAGTTAAAACGAAGCTGCTGAGTACCGGATCTGCATGTGGACAAAACTGCGGTCACTAACTGATGAAGACAGCGATTTGGATAGCACTGCCATGTTTCGGTTGTCTGCGAACGCCATTTTCAGTCTTTCGTGTCACACATTTTCAGTGCTTACCGCTCGGCGCGCTCCGAGGATTGTCCGAATGAAGTGGGTTGCGGCCGAATGTCACTGAATTAACGAGAGTTTGATGCCATTAAACAATGTACATGCTGGCCGGGACCAGGGAACAAGTCCGAATAATCCAATTTCCCAAATTAACGAGCTTTTACTGTTTATATGTCATTAAAACAGCATTGTTACAAGTGGGCTTAACTGTACAGTCACTTTTGCAAAATTTCTCGTGACTCAGTACTCGATCCAAAACCTTCTACGGGCAACAGGGACAACGGCATTCCTGGCACTGCACCAAGATGGTGTGTTTAACACAGCGGGAATGCTGTTGTTTGGAGATGCCAACATGTCTGGTGCTGAACTCTTCCAATGGCTATCGAGATTATGTCACCGTATCAATGATGCCACAGCTGACTGACATGCAGGGCCCACTTTGTGCCATCAGTAATGTGGTTCAAGGCTATATCTTCATGCAAGGCTCACCAAAGTAGGCAAACAGAATTTTGACAGTAAGCTTTTATTTTTCGGTGCATCCCCCATTGGCACTGTATCATTTCACAACCCCAAAATTCTTGCAAAAGCGAATTCTTTCGATTTCCCCACTGATTTCCCACTGTTGAACACCACTACTGCAGGGTTCAACTATTTATCGATTTTCATGTATGTGCCTTCCTTCTTGTTAGACACTGTTTTATAAACGTGACATTTTCAGCAGTGACTGAGCAGCACCCACCGGGGAAGAGTAGACGATCTCCTCCCGCAGGAAGCGGTTATCGCCGGCATTGGAATCAAACAGGCCCCAGTCCATCTTGACATCCCAGGTGTAGGTGAAACACGAGCTGACCACTGCAGACAGGATCCAAAGGATGAAGAACGGGTGGCTGCTCGATGACGGGTAGCTGTCTGCACGAAAGCGCCATAATGAGGGTGCCTGGTTAAAATGGGTTTTCAACCACTATGTTAGCTCACACACTGTGGCAAAGCCTCTTGTAGAACATTTATTAACTGCTTCTACATCACAGCAAGCTCGCCAGCCAAATCTAAGAAATAGCTGGCAATAAGACAAATAATCCAAACATGATGGCAATACAACACACAGAGAACAGAACGCACACACAACATACAATGTACCACAAACGCGGCACTGGCGACGTTCGACTCACTCCGGGAGGCCATGGGACTGAGCCGCGGAATCGTCCCCACGGGCCTCCCATGAGAGAAACCACTTTTTCTCAAGCGCCAGCGTAACCTTGCTTCCGCCAGGCGGTGCTGCTGGTGCCAAGGCACTAAAGTCACTGGATGGATGCTATGAGCGCTCCCTTCATAACAGGGCAGTGGCATGTGTGCCATGAGGCTCGACAAAAAGAAAAACAAAAACAAAAAAACACTTCCTTCTTTAGGTTTTGGCCTAATGCCTTGTTTACATTGATTAAATCGATCTTACAATAGAAAAAAAACAATTCACAGCCCAGCTCTCTGGCCCTTATGGCAGAATGACCTTATTTTTCCCACTATTTTTGTTCTTTCTCTCTACTTTTCTGCCACCAATATGCTAACTGTCTCATACTTATTTCTATTGCAGATGCATTCAGCTTTCCATTGTTGTCCCTAAAAACCAAGGCTTCATGTAGGCTCGTGCCCAAACATACATCTGGATGAACATCTCCACATTCAATCAGAACAAGCTCCGTCGTTTCCTTAGCTTCCCCAAAGCACGTATATTTTTCTTCTTCTTTACTGAATCTCGCTTTATAACTACGCGTTCTAAGGCAACCTGACCTCGCTTCAAACAGTAAAGTGCTCCCCCTTGGATTATCACAAAATGCCTCCTTCCTTATTTCGTTTTTGCCCTTTCGGTAGTTACTTTGAGCCGGGTTTTTTTTTTTCCATCGCTGCCATCCAATAAACCCTCTCCACCTCTCTGACTTTTCGCTTAACACTCTTTGTTGCCATATCCCCTACACTGCCAGCCATATACTTGCTGGTGAGTCTCCTAGTTCTTTTTCTCCACTGTGAGTCAACGCTCTTCCTACACAAATACCTGAACACCTCGGCCCATCTACTCTCTTTCATATTCCTCTGCCTCTCTTCGAACCTCATTTTGCTCTGAGCTTCCCTCACCTCAAAACTTGTCCATCCCAAATCTCCCTTTACAGCCTCATTTGTCGTCTTCCAGTGAGTGCCCAACGCGAGGCATCCCATGTCCTTTGATTCACATGCTGCCCTGATTGAACCTCTGACCTCATGCACACTTCTGAGTCCCCAAATGTCAGCCCCGGAACCATGACACCGTGCGAGCACAGCACCACCTCTCGCTCGGCGGTGTTTGAGCTAAGACTAATCCGCCGGATGCGCGCGTACCATGAGGTGAACACTACTTTACAGGGGGTGATAGCACCCACACATATTGTAGACCAGTACTATGATGTTTACCATTTATGACTTCAGAGGCTATTTTGTAATACTGTTGAATAGTATGACCATTTATGGTTTCAGAGGTTGACCAAGTGAAAAAACACAAAATGGTCTCAGCGTAGGGGACATGGCTAAGATAGCCGCAGGTATGAAGTATGGAGGTCAGTGGTGCAAGTGCAGTGAGGGCTAAGGAACAAGTGTACAAGTTAAAACCAAAGGATCTTAAGTCTTAAACATAATATCTGCAAGGTGTTTGGAAACGTCCCAGTTTGAATGCTACGAAGGGCCGTGTAGTCTGTTCTTAAAAGATTCCGGCAGTGTGTGCAAAATGTGGTTGCATGTGTCAAAATGCAACGTAATAACCAAATCATGTGGTACACCGTAGTTATACATTCAATGGCAACAAAACTTTCCTCAGTTGTTTACCTTCTGAACTATTATTCATTGTTACTAACAAGTATTGGCTTTACAACCACCCTGTAGATAGCTGGACAGATGAGTGCAACAAGTGCATGAGGAAAGGCTGCGCGGGTGGTCCGTGCATTTTGCCACCTTTTCAACTGCTGTGTGTGTTCCCCGTCATAGTTTCGAACTGATACTTGGCATCACCATGGCACGCTAGCGCATGGTCGTGTCGCACAGTCAGAATTTCTGTGGCAGTTTGGCAAAATGAAAAAAGTGCCTTTTAATGAGTGCATGGGGCAACACTCACTATGACACTGCAAATACCATGGTGGTAAATCAAGCTAGTTCATTGTTCATGATAAAATAACAGCACAAAAAACGATGGACGAACACACAGAGAAACGTTTGTCTCTGTGTGTTCGACCGCTGTTTTTTTGCACTGTTATTTTATGATCATCGCATTTATTTCTCTGTTCGCAACATCATGAGGAGATCCAAATTTGTACTTCATGGTTACTGCATACTACCACTGTTCATAGTTGAAATAAACATACACTCGCCAACTAAAATAGAAAACAAAACAACAGGATGATTTCAACCATGATTTTTCCTTGCCAGACACGTTTTTGTCAAACCCTAGACTTCACTACCACCGGTCAGTGCATATATGCTGTGTTCCTGGTAATTAGCGATGTTTTGCTGTATTCACCGAGAAATACACATGGCGCATGCATTACCTTCCTGCTTTGCTTCAACCTTATCTCCCACACGCCCGTGTGACTGGAGCAGTTTTTTTCACCAAGCTTTGTTCTGCAGCTTTTTATACAGCATACATTGTACTTTTGCATTCTATAAATAGATGCAATAAAATTACCATCAGGAATGTTACTTAAATAACACTTAAGTGTTTGGAAAAAGAAATGGCTCTACGCAAGCACTGCATAGCATCCTGCCACTTAAATTCCAAGTATGAAGGTCTTTCCCACTTATACTCCATCTCACCACTACCGTTCAGCACTATGGGGTGTAAGCAAGCCATACGCTTGCGCAGCAAAACATAGTTCCTGATAAAGTTTGTGGGGGTGCTATCAGCCCTGTAAAGTTGTTTGTGCCTCGTGGCACACGCGCGTCCCGCGGATAGGCCGCAGTCAGGTTGAAAGGCCGCCGAGCGAGTGAGTGGCGCTGTGCTCGGGCGGGTTAGGGTTAGCGCGGTGGTGCCGGCAGCGCCCCCTGCGGGGGAAGCTAGGCCGGTGGACACAGAACAGCAGCGAGTCTCTTTTGGGTTTGGCGGCGTGCGTGGATGGACATCTCCCGCGGTGGGTTCGTGGGGGACGATACCACGGCTCATTTCCCTCAAGCCCCTCGAGGTGAGTCGTGCATCAGCGACGCCGCATGCGCGGTGCATTATGTCTTATGTTGTCTTGGGTGTGTGTTATGTTTTCCGGGTATTTATTGTCATTGTATAATTTTAGCGTGTTACTAGTTTCTATAAGATTAGTCCGGCGAGCTCGCCGTATGTAAAAGAGTGTTTAATAAACGTACACGTGTTTGTTGCCCGACTGCGTCTGCCGTCTCCGTGGGTTCCGAGAGCGGCGATATCCTTCAGACCCCACAAATTAGCTTACAATTGGCAGGGTTGAGACATTTGCGCTTGTTTGGCACGTGTTACGTCACATCAATGTGATATGTTTATTCTTTCTTGCATTTATGTCGTGCGCCTTTAACTGCTGCATCAGTAACCGCTGGTATCTGTGGTTACAAATCAACATGCCAGTGCCCATGCAGACGCGACCGCCCGCTTCGATCCGAACTTGCACTTGCTATTTGCCCACTGTGCAGGCAGCAACAAATAAATGATGAAATGAGCCATCGCTTTGTGCCATCTCATGCTGAACACAAAGCATCAGGTTTATTTTGTCGTTATTTGCGAGATCAGCAGTTTGTTTCACTGCACCTCCTAAGCCTAACACGCCAAGAAATTAATAATGGTTCTTGGAATTAGCGCAATATAGTCACGAATACATTGCTGATGAAGTGTCAGCACATTAATCTAAAGCAAATAGAAGCGTCAGTTTGTGACATACGGGTCACACAGTGCATGTAACGACTTGATAAATTCGAAGCGGAGGGCACCAGCTGCGATGGGTGCAGCCATTTTTTTTTTTTGGCGATGCCGTCTGTTCGCTTTACTCACCCTACACTTGCGAGCAGACGCCAGGGAGACGCTGAGCAGACGACGCAACGCAGATGAATACATGTGGAGGGGCTAATCACCCTTCCTATTGGCTAAGGGGCCCTGTAGTTTTCACAGTGCTGAAGGGAACTTCTGAGATGGAGTATAGAGAGGTGTAATGGTGCATAGAGACTGAGCACTCACATTCAGAAACTGTCCAGCAGTTAATTTTTCTGCATTATAATATGTAATGAGCGCACTACTAGAAGTTCCTTAAGCATGCTGCAGTCTAGAGAAATGCACTTTTATTCGTTCATTTTAAAAGTTTTCATTGCAATTTTTAACCCTACACACAAATCTGATATTCAAAAGCAGTATTTTGCCTTACCTGTATTCGATTCATATTAGAAATTTATAACATTCACACACCCCTAGTGAAAACATAAGCAAAATATTAATAATGCAACAATATATTTAAGAAATGAGCCCATTGAAAAAAGAAAGAGTCAAACCAATGGCATTGCAATCATGAGCACCATGCCTTGATGTGGCGCCACAAAACACAAATGTAAAACAAGCATATTCATGTTTCTTTATAGGCCCTGTATCAGCTGTTCTTGACCTAGTTTTACTCAGGATAAGGTAAGAATGGATGCAGCATGGATGTGTGCTGTGTTGCCACAGGAGCACTTGTACCGTGTACAGCACAAGAACATGTCCCGCTCTGTCTAGCTTACAATATGCTATTTAAGATGGCCTGTATGTTGGCAACATGACAACTAGGCACTCTTTCCCCTCCATTTCTTGGCCCCTTTGGCCATATGTTCCTATTCTTCATTGCGCTATAACAAGCTTGAATATTATTTCTGGCAATGATCACACCACCCTCTGTCAGGGCTCGTCAAGAGTGATTTACACTCATTTATTGAAAATACACCTCATTACAACTTCCCAATACGAAAGCTCTAGTTTATTTAGGTTGGCATAATTGTAGCGTATCTTTTTTCTAAAAGAGCCAAATCCAGAAACCGAAACTGGGCTAAATTTCATCGAAGTATCTTTCCCTTTTAAAACAACTGTAATCAATATGGGGCAATTCCTGATTGTAACGTGAACTCAAAAAGGCAGTTTCGAATAAAAAATGAGCCAAATCCTGCATCTGTTTGAATCAAGCTGAGCCAGATCCATTATACTAGGTTTGCGTCAGCAATCGTGCACAAAACAACCAAAATGATCTCCGCATCTGATCTGTTTCATTTGTATCCTAGTTGCTTTCCTATCATGCTTTCGTTGAACAAATAGTTTTCCTTGGGCGAGTTGGTACTTGCCGAAGGGCATGATATTGTATGGCAAAGTTTTTCTCAGTTTCAGTTAAGGTGGAATTTGATCTTTTAGAAAAAAAAAGACGTCACAATTATACTAATCCTGTTCAGCGCAGTTTTAGACGACTGTGGATGAGTCAGGAAATATAGACTTATCACCGTAAGAATTAAAATAGTTTACACAAAAAAGAATGCCAGAAAACCTGTCAATATTTTGTAGCACCATTGTGCATCCTCTTTTTTTTTCTTGTGTTCCCAAGCTTCTTATTTTCTTGTCAAAACTTTAAGTACTTCTGACATGCCTATACAGAAAAACTGCCGAAAACTTGGATGTAATGAAAAGTTACGATTGCTTGATCTATTTGAATGGCGTCAAACGTCATAAGGACACAGGGTATGGTAAAATTAAAAAAAAAAATTGAAATTTGGTTTTTTGCTTGTCTGAAATGATAAGGCCTTCCTTAACAATATCCAGTGCCCCACACATTTTTGTGTGTTTTGATTAAGCCAAAAAGGCCAGGCTTTTGAGACCAACTGATGAGCAGCCAAGCCCCCTTTTCCCAGACCATGCACAACCGGGGCTTTCTGGCACAAGTGAACTTTTTAAAAATCGAAAGTGGCAGTTTCCTTGAGCTTAGCAGGGTTTTTTTTTTTAAAGTATTCTGGCTACTTAAAGGCATGTGGTTTTTGAACATGCATAGCATATACAGTGTCCACTTGCCTTGTGTGTGTGAGGCACGCATGGAGACGTGGTTCTGCACATTTATTTTTCGTTTAGTTGCACCTTCATCGATTTTGTTGTGGTGGTAAAAGATATTCTTGCGTTGACAAATCAAAGAAAGTGTTTAGAAAGCGCAGTATAATTGAAAATCGACACGCTTTGGGTACCAACAGAAACGAGACCGGAAGCACTTGAGCGAGCACTTCACAGGTAAGCTTTGTCCTCATTCTGCATCGCCACAAGGACAAAATGTTACCTGCAGTGACAATGGCTACACTTTGATTGATGTGGTGCTTCTACAAACTGTGATTATGAGTAACTGTGTCTGCACAGAATGCGGAGGAACCGTGGCACTCGTAGAGAACACAATGGATCGTGTTCCTTGGAACGGAAACCCTCAGAACTGCCCCCTTTAAAACCGTTCTAACTTTCAAAAAGGCCTGCATGGCCCGAGTAAACATTCTCAAGGCTGTTTGGCATATCACCAAGGCGCAGCACTGTGATATGTTTGGGTGAGATCGACCAGCGCCGACAGTATTTGGCCAACAGAGAGACAGAAGATAGGACGAAACATGCCAGGGAACGAAGAAAACAAGAAAAGAAGCGAAAAGCTGATTCGTGTGATGACTATATGGCAGGTTGCTATTAATTAAATTGTTCAGTACATCTTCCTTTTGAAAAAAAATTGGACCATCTCCCTGAAGTTTCGCTGATGGGATGCGAAGCAGCAACGTTGCGCACGGGTGGCGTCACGGGTTGAACGGTGCCAACGCGGGTGCTGCGGTGAGCGCTGGAAGATTCGTTTGAAGCAAAACTCAGTATAGCGTTTACTGGTGTAAACGTTTGTTTGAAACACGGACACGGGAGGCAGCCGGCAGCTGCGGCGCTCCGGCGGGTGAGGGAAAGAGACGTACGCACGCACCTGCGAGGGAAGCGTGCGAGGGGTGCGTGACGTCAACGCCCAGCTGCGGCGTGACCTACTTGGCACCGCTCCAACACCTGCGCCGAGGAAAGCGCATTGCCTCGCGTTTGTGCGGACGGACGGACAGCGTTACACAGGCTAGTCAAAGAGCTGCTACGCATCTAAAAAAATAAACTTGTTTTTTCTGTTTAACTCTGAATATCTTGAAATCAATCTTTTTGTTAGATTCACCCCATTATCAAAACAACTTGAAAAAACACAAGGCTGACTTTTTACAAGAACAACGCAAACATCAACACGAAGCTACTGAACTAGAATAGTGTGCGTATGCGGAGTAGTTTTCATTTTCTTTGGCAGTTTTACTTAAGAAATAATGACAAAAATTACTTGCCTTGCTAAAAAAATCACAAAATGTCAACACTTGAAATACAGTTGTAATTCTAACTCCGTTGCAAGAAGACACGAACGAATAAAATGAAAAACTCAAAACGCTTTACATATAATAGTTTCAGAGAAAATGAGTCTTAAAGAAGCCTTGAAATACATGGGAAATATAGGGCCTACCCTGTGCCCTTAAAACTTTGTAGAACAACAAAACTGAAGCATATGTAACGAACGAAGCAGGTTTGTTAACCGAACATGCACAGCACACTGTATGTATATGAACATAACGCTACAATACAAACACGGTAGCCAAAGGCCAAACACTGCAGTCAATTATCGAAAATGGGCGGGTAAGTCATTATGAAGGCATCACGGCTGTAGAACAGTCTACGCCATACATGCACATGTACTCACCAATGGCTAGCAGACGACAACAGGAGCAATAAACACTAAACATGGTCGTGACAGCGACTCCACCCAATTTTGCGGGGCATTTAGCTTGGACATATCGTGCAAACTGTTTTATAAACATGCTGACTATAACATTTCAGTAACTCTAGCAGGGCAGATTGGCCAACAGCATTAAGCTGCCTTCACGCAGAGAGTGGAATTCGAGTCCCTCTGCTGATGTCACACACGAGTGGGTGCCACTCAAAGATCTTGGGGTTAATAGCCACATGGTATAGACAACTTGCTGCTGGCAGCTGTCTGGCTTACACAAACCTAACTGACAAACCATAACACAGAAAGCATATCTCCCCCGTGGAATATCTCGAAGAAGCATAGTTACACGAGTATCTGTGAACCACACCACTTTCCCTTCTTCCAAAGATAGTGACTACCCAGAGGGGAGGTCACAGCCATGCAAACAAAATAGAACATGGGGTCACTGAGTATCTTTCTATCCTTTCGCACGTCTCTTATAGAGAATGGGCTACAGCGACAAAAAAAAAAGGTATGAAGACTGAAATAATACGGTATGAGCCGGGCCATGGTATAAGCCAGGCAAGAGAAAAACGAAGGAGAGGTCAGCTGGTTCGGCCTATGGGTGCCATCATTGCCTGAGCTCATCTGTAAACAAACACAGTTAACCTGAATTCAACCGTAGCAGTTTTGTGGTGGAGGTGCTCGGTTCAGCCAAGCAACATGGTTCTGCAACCACCTGATCTACGCTGAAGTCACTGCGTTGCTGGACTGCTCCACTACGACTGGTGGTTGATATGTCTCGCAGTGAATGCAGAACCTGGAACCCCTGCAGCTGCAGCCCTTGCATCAGTTACAGTGGCATTTTTACTACCTGCTTCGGCCATGGCTGGTCCTTGCCAGTGTCAGCACTTGATAGAGCCCTGTATTTTTGGGGACAAATCTGGCGAGGACGTGGACGAGTGGCTCACACACTACAAACAGGTGAGCAATTACCACCATTGGGACGCGGCAACTCAGCAGTCGAACATTGTGTTTTTCTTGATGGACACGGTGCTCGTATGGTTTGAAAATCCCAGGGACACCCTCACGACATAGGATCGCTTTGTATCCAAAATAAAGGAGTGTTTTGGGGACTCTGTGACAAAGAGGAAGCAGAACAAACACTGCTGCAAAGAGCCCAGGTCCCAGGCGAGACATGCACGACGTATACTGAAGTGATATTGAAGCTCAGCAAGACCATCAACCTTTGCATGTCAGAGGAGGACAAAGTCGGCCACCAGTTAAAAGGAACTGCTGAGGACGTATACCATTTCCTCATTTGCAAAGAGAGCATTGGCACAGTAGCCAACGACATACGGCACTGTCGTACATTTGAGGCTCTAAACATGTGGCATATCTCTCCTAAATTCAGTAGGCTACCGAATGTAACCACCATTGAGAGGTTGACAACTACACATCCTTTGATCTTGCGTCGACTATACACGAGATCGTACGTGAAGAGCTCTCCCAACACACTCACACGATGCTTTGTGAAGCTGCGCCAATGATGGTTCCCTTTTACCATCATGTTTCCACTTCTGCAACAGGCATCGAGGGCTACAACTATGGTTCTGGCTCATACCGTGGCCCGGCTCATATCGTAACATTATGGATATACATTTGTGTTATATGTATTTCACTGTGCTCAGCACATTTTTATCCAGAAGGAACCCACATGGCCTTTGTTCTCGTATCAAATGCTACTGATGCTACTTGGCTAATGCAAACAAGCTTCGCGTCATTTGGATACTAACACTGGGTTAGAGCTGGGCGTTTTTCTACTTTCTTGCAGCAAGACCTCAGCATAGCTGCACTCACAAACACAGGCAAACCAACGATCTGCAAGTTGGAGAAATTAAGGAAACTCGGCAGCAGTGATTCTGCTGGAACTGACCCCTGTAGACATTGAAGAGTGTTGAGAAGAGCACGACGAAGAATGTGGTGGCGTACTTGGTGGCATTGGCCAAATGTGGAAAGGCCTCTCGTGTGTCTCGGTACCGACGCAGGCACTGAGCAAACCGAAACCACGCTGGCAGGCATGCGAGCACAGGTCGCAGCGCAAGGTTCACCGGCCGGTTCATACAGCGAGCTGCATCTGAAACAAAATAACACATCGTCTCAGATTTATTTGTCCATTTGTGTACAGTGCTTAGCAACTGAAAGACTACGATTGGTCCGCGCAGTAGCCAGCACCGTACCACTGGTGAGCACTGGAGACGCCAAGCTGGCTCATACAATTAAAGAGAGAGCATCCATCGCGCCTTATTACAGCATTTGACGCCCACGCGATCAGCCATGGTTCACCGATGGCACACAGGATCACCAGCCACCATGCGGGCCCAGCTATCATAGTTTAATTGCTGAACACTGTACAAAAGAACAACGAAAAGCAGCAACAATAAAGGAACACTTTAGCCCTTTGAGGGTCAAATACGTACATGTACGACATTGCCTGTATGTTTAAAACGCGCACCTTTTTTGATCATTTCTCCTGCTTGGCATGTGCTGCCACCATAGGTTGGCAATCTTGCTCATGAGTCGACTAACTCAGACTCGGATCAGGCCATAAGTGCGAGTCTGAGTGAGTTCGGGTAAGTAATATTTTGGTGAGTTTGAGTTCGAGTGAGTCCGGTTGACGAAAATATTAGTGAGTCTGAGTCCGAGTGAGCCTAAGTGCAAAATATATTTCGTGAGTGAGTCCGAGAGAGCTCCACCTTTTATTGCCGACCTATGGTCCTATCTACTCATCTTCAGCATTACTATCAGCCTTATATCGGCTTATGTTTATAATCAAGTCAATTCACACACATTTCAACGGACTAGCATGCATGTGCCACCTCAATATTTATTGGTCAGAGGCATGATTTGGGGGGGGGGGTGCTTTGACCTCCCCCCCCCCTCCTTCACAAACGCTTTCACAGGAAGTTCTTGATAAATACATCTCGTGTGAGTCGCGTATTTCATAAAAATGTTCTGACTAGGTTGAAACCACTGATAATTCGTATTTGAAGGTACAAGATCAAAAGCCATATCAGAGAGCCCCAATTACGCGAGATATTGGCATTAAAGAACATTGACACCACGATCGAAAAAGCTAATGTTACGTTAATGGACTCATGATTCGACTCACTCAGGCTCACTCAGACTCAGGTCAAGCCGTGAGTCTGAGTGAGTCCGGCTTGGTAATGCGCTGGCGAGTTTTAGTCCGAGTGAGTCCGGTTGAGAAAAAGTTTAGTGAGTCTGAGTGAGTCCGGTTGAGGAAAATTTTGGTGAGTGAGTCCAAGTGAGCCCTCAGAGCAAAATATATTTCTTGAGTGAGTCTGAGTGAGCTCCAATTTTTCTGCCGACCTATGGCTGCCACACTGCGGGAATATGGAATTTTTTTCTTGCGCCAATGTCTCAGGTTTTTTGTTTGCTTTACTACAGCGGTGCGCCGGCTAGTTTCGGTTACGTCTTTCAGCCGGTTCCCACTTGTTGTGCTTGTGAAACTGATGGCTTTCGAGTTTAGAATCTTTCAAAAGGTGACCAATTTGTTACTCTCGTCTATTGCTCCCTGGAACGCGATTACGCCTGTTTCTGTGCAGGCACTCATCGACAGAAACGATGCTGCTGCGGTTCCGTTCCTGTTTTGGGGACTCACAAAAACCGCTTCCGTCTCGTTGGCGATAAGACGAATGGTTATTATAGGTTTCAGACATGTTTTTGCTTTCTGGACGCGCTCACAACTACACAGTTTTGTGTGCTCACCTACGCAATTTGCTTGCGCTATGGAAGTGCATGCTGGTTTCTCTGCCACAAGTGAGTCTAGCGGTTATTCCTCTCAATCAGAGATCTGATTTTCAGCGCACACCTCGAGGCTGTGCATGAACTCTGGTCACGTTAGCCCTCGAATTAGGTTTAATGCAGTCGCCCATCTAATGGACCCATGAAGGTTGGTACGCATTCCCTGCAGCATTCTCAAACATCTGGGACACGTTCATGTGCAAGTTCAGATTTGTCAAGTTTGCTTAAGTGTCTTCTTACTGCATACATTTCGTGCACTTCCTTCTTACAGTGGGAATGTGCTAGCAGGTTTAGTGCGTCGACATGGTCAAGAGCGCGACGACGTCATGGCCCGCCGCTTTTTCAAATTAACTGAATGCTCTCTGCCGAATTGGACATATCCATTAGGAGGACACATCAAGAACAGCTCCCCGAAAGTTGTGGTATCTTTCTCTTCTCTAGAAGTCTCACGAGTATTGCCTGACCTCAACGCTGTGGCGCCCGCTAGCATTTAAGCGCTATGACCCAACTCGATGGATAGTATATTGGAGCCTTGAACCTAGTACACTGTGTATAGATAAATAAAAGAGATAAGTAATATATATCGATACGTTAGTACACATTTTTTTCTTTAATTTTTACTCGAGTAAACTGATAAATAAATATAGAAGTAAGACAACGAAAAACTTAGAACAAAAGATAGCTGAGCTAGTTGGTAGGTATCCATGTTAAAAAGACAGGACGTGCAAACACGGACACAAGTGAGAAGTCAAGTGTTACGTTAATGAAGTCAAGAGAAGTCAAGAGAGTAAACAGTTCTCTGATGCAGACCACCACACGCCGGATTGATAGGTATCGCCTCATTCCTGGGAATGCACAAATAAGTTTTTGCGTCTACCTTCTTTTCCACTGCTGTATGATTTTTCAGTTGTTAGCGGCGTTTGTGGTGTCTTGACTACTCTTTTGTGTCCATGTTTGTACGCCCTATCTTTTTAAATGCCCCTAAACAGCCTCTGAATACAAAAAAAATGAGCGTGTCAATCTTTCTTGGTGTTTCTCGTCTTTTTGGCGCACTTCGTGACGCCAGAACAGTGATTCACGTGACGTCATTAGGGTACATACTCTCGATTGGTCCATATACGAGAAATACAGTGATGCTACCGAGGACTTCTGATTTGGAGCAATTTTTGGAGCAGAAAAATTTTCATTTTGGAGCACTTTGGAGCAGCAAAAATTTCCATCTTGGAGCACTTTGGAGCAAGTAATTATGCATCAGCTAATTTCATATCCTGGTGTACGCTGAAGAAGCAAGTTGCAGTTACATTCAAGCACCTGAAAATTATTACGGAGCTCTTATGAAGCGCTAGAAATATTTCAATTTATTGCAAATGTCATGGAGAAAATCATGTCAGGAGCACTCCATATTTCACTCGATAATGCAAAAATAAGGGTGCCATCCAGTTGAGTGTTGCGGAATAACCTTTTCAGGGACTATTTTCGATGCTAGCAAGAATACTGGATCAATAAAATTGCACTTTAAGAAATAACACTCTAAATACATTGATGTGGTTATCAGCTGACGTGGCAGACAAACGCCGCAACGTACAACAGTGCCTCAATACTAAAGTCACACTGTCCCTAATGTATTCCCCTGAGACGACTCCAAGATGAAAGCCAGGTTCTTTTTCTTTTCGATCAATTGCATTGCAAGGCGCAACATGACATCACTTGGGCAGCCTCAAAAAGCCAGCCTCCTTCGACATTCCCTTTCCTCTCACTGAGGCCTCTCTGCGCTGTAGCAAGGGCATGCTCGCAGTGCTTCCAGACTGCTATCGTTTGCACATGCGCTGGTTTACCTGGAAGATGGAGATCCGCTTCCAGTTGAGCTTCCGCGGGAGTGTTGGAAAGTGCATTCAAAGGGGACTACATAATATAACAAACTTGGTTTTCCTTTTACAGCGAAGTTGTATACGGCTAGGACATTCCGTTTGTACACTGAAAACCCCTTATGCATTCGCCTAAGACGACTCGAAGGCGAAAGCAGTCTTCTTTTACTTCTCACTCAATGAACTGATCCTCAGCCGTCGCCCTTTCCGCACCTAACGTGGTTTTGCACTGCCTCCGCGATTGGTGCACCGATCACGGAGGCAGTGAAAAACGACGATGTCATGTGTACGTCATCACGTGATGTCATGGTATATGACATCATGATGACGTCGCGAGTTTTGGCGATCTATGGCATCGTGATGATGTCATCAAGTGATTTTTTGCATCAGTCGTGTTGACACCACCACCGCCAATGGTCAATTTTCGTGCTGATAAGGCATATAGGCATTAATATTGCGCATTGAACTTAGCAACCTGACCTTACATATCAAACTGGCCTCCACCATGTCCCCTCTGTGCCGTGCACTAAACAGCTTCACTGATCATCCCCCTCACACTGTGGTATGGCTCAATTTTTTGTTCTTTTTATTGAGAAAGCAACTACCTATATGGGCACTCTCAATGGGTTTTTGCTGTCACCGTCATGTCCCGTATAAATTCCAAATCGATAACATCACCCAACGCATCGTATGTTTTACTCGCTGGTAAAAGCGCGCAAGCGGGGGCGACCAATGCAGCTGAAGCAGAGATGAAAAGAGCCGACCCACCTCCGTTGCACAGAGGGCGCATGCGATAACATCACCCCGCGTGCTAGGCCTGCTGTCGATTTTTACTTAAGCAGAGAGGAAATGCCCCCCGCCCGTCTTCAAGGAGCATGAAGAAACGCTTGAGGGACGGGGGGGGGGGGGGTTCGCTCCAGCAGCAACTGTAAACTTTGACTTTAACACTTTCGTGACCGTGCCTATTCCCATCGTTAGTATGCCAACGATGACTTCAAGTTAAAATGTTGGCGCTCTCTGAGCGCTTCTAGAAAGCTAACGCCATTCAAAGGGTAAAAGAGACAGTATTTTATCAGTTTTGCTCCCGAGTTTCTTTTTTCTGCCACGCGGGGATTTTTAAAGCTCCCTCGCAGTTGGGGAGATGAGCACTCGTGGTTTCGATTATGGTGTCGACGTCGCTCGCGGGTGCTCCACAGAAACGGCGAATTTCGATGCATTCCGATGCATCTGAACGTCAATCTCCAGATGGCGGTAGCAGCGGAGACACACAAGACGACTTCGATTCGTCGAACTTCAGTACGGACGGCGAGAGTGTGTCAAACTGCCCCGGAACATCTGCAGGTTCCCGCCGGTAAGTTTCGCTCTCTCCTCGGGCCATTTTATTGCTGCTGTGCGTTGATGTAAACGTGTTTGGTGCATATTAATGGTCACAGCTGTTATCTGCAAGGTGTCAACTTTGTTCGGGTGGGAGCATTTGGCGCCAGCTGCAGAAAGAGCGGAATTCTCGGAGAATGTCTCTGATCTGGAGAAGACGGCCGTCACATCCCACGGGAAGTTTCACTGCATGTCCTCTCTACTGCAATGCATGAATGATTCATCTGCGCTATTTTTTCAACCGCGTCGGAACGCTTCCATGGATGAGAAAATGGTGAAATCTAAAGGTCAGCCTGGTATTGGGCAGTACATGAGGGACAAAGTGGTCAAATGGGGATAGAAATTATGGGTTTTGGCAGATTCAGAAATGGGGTACGCTGTTCACGGGAAGGCACTTCGGGGCACCCAGCACCAATTAGAAAAAAGTGAAAAATACCAGAGCTGTAAACTGTGCTTCAAAAAAAGTTGAACAGAAAAAAAATGTTTTCTGCGAAACGTGCAGCCAACCATTGTTTCACCGTGTCGAGAAACTGCATCGCACGGTGGCATGATTAAAGGCACTAGTGCTTATATTTTTGTATGTACGTAAATAACTTTTGTACTTACAGAGCTTATATTTGCAGTGTTATTCTATAAGGGCTTTGTGTTCAAAACGTATATTTCGATTTTTTTTAATGTTTACCCTGTGCATAGTATCACTGATATTTTTATGAATTTTCTTGTTACATTTTCATTTGTTTCATAATTTCTGATAATCTAAATAAATCAGTTGTTCGAAATTAATACTGTTGGAAAGACCAATTCCTCCTCTATCATTTGATAGCCTACACTTTAGCACCATTCAAATTCTGTAGCAGGAAAAAAAAATATTTCGTGGACTATCCAAAAACAAAATTTTCCGCGGTAACGAAAGTGTTAAGGGCGCGGTCGCCATCACTGGCGCGCGCGCGCTATCTTGGCAGGCATCAACGGATGGCTCGCATACCCTTCTGCGTGCTGTGCTAACGCGAAGAGACCGTGCGAAAAGTGCGTCTCTCTCTGGAGCGGCCATATTTTCTTACACCAGTGTTTTGTAGTTACGTGTGATCGGATCCAAAATAGCCAGCCTTACTTCCCATATTATTACAAGTTGTTGCTATTGCATTCATTGCTTTGCCCTTGCAGTGAAACTGTGATTTTTATTGCGATAGCAATTAAACGGACACTCTCAACTGGTTTTTGATGTCGCTGTTGCTGCAATTTCCGTATAAAGTCTAAATTGATAACATCACCCCGCGCATCGTATGTTCTGCCAACGAGTAAAAGTTTGCAAGCGCTGGCAACGAACGCGGCTGAAGTGGAGATGAAACGAGCCGGCTGTCCTCATTGCATGGAGGGCGCATGGGGTAACGTCAGCCCGCGTGCGACGCCTGCCGTTGATTGGTCATCAAACAGAGAGGGAAATGAACTGCCAGTCTTTCGTAAGGAGCACAAAAGAACACGATGAGAGGGGGGGGGCTGCGTCGCTCAAAGGGTGCAGTCGTATTTACCGCAAGAGCGATTACAAACCCGGATGTGCTGGTGGAAGGAATTATGAAAAAGCTCTTCTGGATAAAGATCCATGGATAAAGCATATTTGTGGAAAAGTGTCAACGCGTTCCCACCGTTCATGTACTTTTCCATGGACGCGAAGCACGAATAAGCCAACCGTCAATTAACTTGCATAAAGATGAAATCAAATGCCTTAACAGTTATCTTCCACGTAGACCGCCACGCGTGCCGGATTGATAGGTTCGCCTGTTGCATGGGCATGCGCAGATAAGTTTTCGTGCCTTCTTTCTTTTCAGCCGTTGTGCGTCTCTTCAGTTGTTAGTCGGCGTTTGTGGTGTACTGACTTCTTTCTTGTGTCCGTGTTTGCACGCCCTGTCGCTTTAGAATGAATAATTCAATATTGTTCCAGATTTCATTCCACGATGTCCAGAAACAAAAGTGACGGGCATTTTAGCAGCACGTGTGTAGTTATTAGTGAACATTACTTTAAAGGGACCGACGACTGGGCAGAACGTGCGATTAATCCTGGTAGAAATGAAGAGACCGTGAAATATAGTGACAGATTCCAGCATCCTTTTCGCGTTGAGTAGGATTTACATTTTTAAATAGTGGTTTAAAGTAACAAAAACCGGTATGTCGCGCAGCCTAGCGAAAGAGCCTTGAAGCTGGATTATGAAGTCGGTCACATTGCTGTACGTAGTCACGTAGTCTGACGTTGTCATGCGCGCCATAATTGGTCCTCAAAGTCAGAGTATGTATATTATTATCTATCCACGCTCTGTTCTGTGCCGCCTACGAGGTAAAAGGAGTTGCACGGTGAGAAGTGGCACTGCCTTCGTGGCCGCCACTGGCCCATGTCCAGCCGCGGCACATGCACGCGGAGTTCACGCATGCGCAGTAAACCGCCACGCTCGAACACGAACCACTCTTGCGCTCACTGTTTGCAGCATGTGTTGTCAAGTGTGTTTACAACTTCATATTCGCCACAGATAGAAAAATTCTGATTAAAAATGTTTCACGACGTTTTCCACATTACAATTCCGTGGCTAGGCACTCTGACCATAGCAGGGAACAGCGCAGAAACACGAGACAAGAGAGGTGACAGGACTTGGCGCTGGCTAACAACATGAGCGTTTATTTCGTAAGTGCACAAATATATACGCTTTTTGGGAGAAGGAAATAAACAAAAGAGAGAGGGGGGAAGTCAACGCATGCTTTCATGCAACGCAGTTTGTGCCTTGCAAGACTGAAGTGATCTACGAGGTACCTACGTCCTGCGGAGGTCTTTACGTTGGGCAGACGGGCCGCTGCATCAACGACCGTCTGAGAGAACACAAGAACAACCTCAAGGCACGTACTGGAAGCAATTTAGCTATTCACTGTGCCGACTGTGGCTGCAGTCCTAATTTTGATCAGACGCGCATCTTGCGCAGATATCGTGATAGCCGAGCCCGCGAAATCTATGAAGCACTCGCAATTCATTCCATTGGACCATCATGTGTAAGCACACCATCGATCGCACTAACCGACAAGGAAATTAAGTATCTCCGCACGTGATCATAGCACCGTCATGGACTAGTTGGGACGCATGCGTTGACTTCCCCCCTCTCTCGTTTATTTCCTTCTCCCAAAAAGCGTATATATTTGTGCACTTACGAAATAAACGCTCATGTTGTTAGCCAGCGCCAAGTCCTGTCACCTCTCTTGTCTCGTGTTTCTGCGCTGTTCCCTGCTATGAAGCCAAGCCAACAAGCTCAAATTTACACCCTTTTAAAGCACTCTGACCAGTTAGCTTTCTGTTGCGCTAAAGCAAATAGGCACCTGGAAAATTGGTTGTCAGTCCCTTTAATTAGTTGCCGTTCAACACTTAAAACAAGCTATCAGCAGAGTTTCTGGAACAGACGACGTCCACCGATGAATAGCCGCCACACTTTCATGCTACCGATTCGCATAGACGTCACGAGCCTCTGCGGAGAGCCTCTATGGAAAGTGTGATCTCGGCAGACATCAGCAAACGGCTCATATACCCTTCTACGCACTGTGATCTCATCCCTTCACGACGAGACTACTAGGACGGCAGACTGCACGAAAACCGCTTCTCTCCCAGGAGCGGCCACATCCCCATACACCAGTGTTTTGTAGAGTTATGCAAGATCGGATCGAAAAGAGTTAGTTGCTAGCCTTATTTCGCATAACATTACAACTTGTTGCTATCGCATCCACTGCTTCACCTTTTTTCACGAAACTGTGGCTTTTTTCAAAATTAAAGGGACAAAATCTCTCTCCCTACCAACTCTCTAACATAACCCTTGGAGTGTCAGACTTCTTAGAGAAAATATAATAATTCGTCTGGAGTTTAGCAGGGGAAAACACACACCTCAGATGACAAAAGACGTGGACTAGTTGGAACTTGGCACACTTTCTGTCCTCTCTTTTTCTTCTGTAGTTTAACCCTCGTGCTTTACACCTTTAACCCTATGCGGTACATTGTAGGGCCACTCCCAACAACGCAACACAGCCGCAGCAGTCCATTGTCGGGAGCTGTTGGACAAACTTTTTCGTGGTTGATTCATGCGCACGTTTTCTCACTGCGTTATGCACCATCCCTAAAACAGTAAGCACACATTTTTTTTACTTGAGCTTTGTTTTTTTTACTTTCGGAACAAACGAAATGTGGGTAAAGGGTTTCAGACTACAGTGTGTTAAATGGGAACTGACACAAAAATATTTGTCTTGAGTTTTTTTGCTGCAATATGTTGCTGGAGGCCTATTAGTCATAACATGGCACATCACTTGCTGCAGCACGCGACAGATAATTAACAACAGTCTATTCATTGCAGACCATTCTCAGTTTCAGTTTGGGAGAGCGCCGAGAACGATAAGCTGATGGGTGCAACTAATGCCATGTAGCGTGTGCACAACACAGAACTGTGACGTACTTCCACGCTGCCTGCATCGTATGCTCGCCTTCTTTTGCCTGCTGCATGTGCCGTGCGATGTCGTTGCTGTCATCGTTGTTGTCATCGTCGTCTAGTGGCAACAACTTTCTTGAGGCTTGCACACTTTTCACACGTTTGCCGTCGGCACGGACTCGTGAGCAGCCACTGAACAGTCACCTGTTGGCGCAAGCGTGGCAAAAGGGCAACGGTGACTATGACCTCATCATTACTAGCTGCGCCAGCTCAGAGCTCAACCGCAGTGGTGACGTCTCGGAAGTTGGGGGTCACCTTCATGTCACATTAGATGATGTCAATGCTGTTAGGAATGGCGTATGGCACTGGATTGTGCAAGCAAAGTTCAAAATTCATGCAAGTTACCTTCCAAGCTATATTTGCTGTTGATATTTGCATGTTTTCGGGAATCGATACCGCAGGCTATACTGACAGCAAAATTTTTTGTCAGTACGCCTTTAATAATAAGCTATGTACCAACTAGCCCAACATCACATGCTATTGTTGCATTATGTAGCATTTACAGCCTCCTTTATAAAGAACCATACTACATAAGTGTTCGTGCCATGCTTCTTCCTTTATCTCTCATGTGTCGTGTTATATTACAATAAAGCTGGTAAGAGTCAATCACATGCACGTGATATTCTAAAACATCAACAAATGATGCCACAGACTGACCTTGTCATGCCTACACACCACAATGCAGAGCAATCACACGCACACAACATCATAAACAAGAAAAGTAGCAACAAATTTCATGTGTAGCCTGATATAACGCCTGTAAAAACAATCACAAATGTGCCTTGAAGGGCCCCTAGACAACCACTGAAAACACGAAGAATAAGCGCGGTGATCTCTCCTGGCGTTTCCAGTCTTTTCGGCACAGTGCATGATGCCAGCAGTCTGTTCACGTGATGTCATGAGGAAATAAGCTCTCGATTGGTCCGTATACAAGGGATACTGGTGGTGAATTCTATCCTACCCTGCTTTGCTAAGCAGTCGCATGCCTGTTCTGCCTTGTTTCGCACGACTATCGAGCGGGATCAACTGATTTCCCTTCCTTTAGTGTGTTTTCAACTGCGCTAGCGCAGATGACAGCGTGTAGCCGAAAAGCGCGAAATACTGATATGCTCAACGCTCAGTGCTGGCACTGCCCACGTTTTATGAAAAAATAAGTCGCGAGGAGGAGATAGCACCTGTAGGAAGGGTAGTGAAGGTGAGAAATAAATCGCTCATCTTTGAACTCTGAATGGTTTAGGGGCCCTTTAAGGCCTATGTTTTTCCCAGTGTGTACTGAATCTACTTTTAACATTTTTTAAAATTTGTTCGGCAATTCATGACTGTCGTGGTTCCAGACACTAAAGGCGATGTTAAGAGTCACCTTAACACCACGCTATACATTTGTGCAGCACCACGCTATACATTCGTCACACAATGCAAATGCATTGGAAAAAAGAAATGCAAGAGTACAACAACAGTAAGAAAAACTAGGAGAAACTTATACAAAAAAAAATAAAACAAGGCAACGAAAATGTAAAACATAACGTAAACGTATCGTTACAAAGCACATGTAGAATAAAAGAGATCAAAAGTAATGGAGACACCAGTATTCCATATGGGAACATATATAGACTTCTGTGCCACATGAATAGTCACATATATAACACTTTTGTACATACATATATGGCAAATGAAATAACTAAGTACATTCAAGGCTTCAAGCTAATAGTAAATAAAATAATTAAGTACGTTCAACTAAGTACATCTTCGACCTCTTTCTGAAAGATGATATGAAAGAAGAATGCATTATCAAGGTTCGTACTTGCCGATGAATATTTGTAAGATGAGGGATTTGCCATGCCGCCATCACCAGTTAAGCTATGTATCATGTTGACAGCGTAAATGCTGTGGCGTCAGCTTATAGGAAGAAATCAAAACAGTTCTACAGCTCTCAGTGGCGTCTCAGGCCTAAGGGTCTCAACACTGGTCATGGTTTTGAAGGAGAGCTGCAATTCCCAATTCCAAACAGCTAACCTAAAGCAACGAGCGTGAAAACAGTAAAATCACACGTGATGCCACTGCACCTTAAGAGTAAAAGCATGGCATTGTTTTGGATGTTTAGTTTAGTTTACTTCCAACAAGCATGTTTAATACATGCTTGAAGCATATGGGGGTAAAATCTGCTAGAAAGCAGCTTGACAAAGCTCCCACATCTCTTATATACATGGCAGTGCAGGGCAGAAAACACAGAGTACACTAATCAAACAAACAATCACAGTGTCATATGGAAAACAAGTGATAAGCAGTACACTGATGTAACAAAGTTATAATACAAGAATATGAGACATTTATGTTTGGTACATATTTAGCTGTTAAAAAATGAACAAATGGCACAGTTTCAAACTATATTACATTGTATCATGAAAATAGTTCTCGTGTTTTTAAGAGAGAAAGAAGGGGGTGATTATATTTTTTCTGTGATTCTGAACTTATTTAAGGTATATGGTAATACATAACTGAGTGTCTGAAATCCATAATTTGTGCGTGGGTATGAAACCCCAGTGTTCATGGCATCATGTTGGCTACATTGCAGGATTTTCGTGCTCATCTGCGATATCTCTAAGCAACATTGTTTTTTTTTTTGTTTTACTTGAATTCTATAGGACTTGAGGATACGAAATTCATATACTTTTCTACTTCCATGATATGGTACTTTGAGAGTTATATGGTACTTTGAGAATTATTGCGCCACACCCTGACTGGCACGATAATTGCACTAAAAAAAACACACAGAGTCTCTTATGCATTTGCCTAAGACAACTCGAAGGCGAAAGCCATCTTCTTTTCAGTCAATGTACTGTTCTTCCCCCGCCCCCCTCCGAAAGCTTTCTGGACCTAATGTGGTTTTGCATTGCCTCTGTGATCGGGGGGCCGACCACGGAGGAAATGCAAAGCGACGATGTTATGTGATGACGTCATCATGTGACATCAAGTGGTGTGACGTCACAAATTTTGGCGATCTGTGACATGATGATAACATCATATGGTAACAAAAATATGATATCATATTTTTTGCATCACTCGTGTTGATGCCACCAATGGTCAATTTTCACGTTTGATGAGGAATCTAAGGCTTTCGCCTTAAAATATTCAATCTTGTTACAGCATGGTAAAGATAGCAATGATCAGCCAAAGGGGCCAAAAGAATGGTGGGAAAGTGCACTCTTTGTGGAAAGAGCACCTTTCCACCAATTTTTCCTGCTGTTTACGAAGCTGTACTATTGGTGTCAAATGAAACACAAAGAGCGGAGCGCGTTGCCCAAGCATTAGGAACTGTAAAGTGCGTGCCCTGTAAATTGGTTGCAGAAGTCTGGCTGGTCTAGTTGGCGGCGTCTTCCGTCGCTGACAGTCTCGGCAAGTCCTTACGCAATGGGTGACGTCGGCAGTGAGGCGAGGCCAGTTGTACTTTTCTTGTATTCTCGCGAGCGTGCGCGGAACACTGCGGTGTCCAGCCGTCGGGTCATCATGTATAGCTTCCAGAAGCTCTGGAAGTAATGCTGAAGGTACTACGAAGAGGTAATTGGCCTGCAGTGGCGAGAAGTTTTTCTTTAGGAGAACACTATTCCGCAAGAAAAATGACGCCAGTCCTTGCTCGAATACCTTTGGAACAACAGTGGCCTTGCCCTCGAGGTATTCCACAAGGCTCTTAAGTTCCGGGTCAGCTCGCTGCTGTTCGGCGAAGTCATCAGCTTTTAAGGTTCCCAAGAAGTAGTCACAATCCTGGTCGTCATGTGGCGGTGGGCCAACAGGGGCACGGGACAGGCAGTTGGCATCGGAGTCCTTTCGTCTGGACTTGTAAATGACGGTAATGTCGAATTCCTGGAGTTGCAGACTCCACCATGCGAGGAGACCTGAAGGGTCCTTCAAGTTAGCCAGCCAACACAAGGCATGGTGGTCGCTCACAACTTTGAAGGGCCTGCCGTAAAGGTAGGGGGTGAAACTTTGATGTAGCCCAGATGATGGCAAGGCACTCCTTTTCTGTTGTAGAATAGTTGGCTTCCGCCTTGGATAGCTACAGGCCAGCATAACTGATACCCCTTTATAGTCCGTCAGTCCTCTGCACAAGGATGGCTCCAAGCCCTATGCTGCTTGAGTAGGTGTGGATTTCTGTATCGGCATTTTCGTCGAAATGCGCAAGTATCGGAGGTGTCTGCAAGTGTCATTTCAATTCTTGCAATGCTTCGATTTGTGCCGTTCCCCACTTGCATTCCACGTCGGTCATCGTGAGGTGAGTTAGCGGCTCTGCAATCCACGTATATTCCTTGACGAAGCGTCTTTCATAGGCGCACAAACCAAGAAATCGGTGTACGGCCTTCTTGTCGGTAGGTGGCGGGAAGGGAGCAATGGCAGCTGTTTTGTGTGGGTTGGGGTGAACTGCAGACTTGCTAATCAAGTGACGCAAAAACAAGAGCTTCTCGTACACAAAAGCGGCACTTTTCTGGCTTCAAGGTGAGGCCGGAGGTGTTCGTCAAAGTTTGAGGCAAACACAACGATGTCCAAGTACACGAGCCACGTCTGCCGCTTCAAGCCAGCCAGTACTGTGTCCATAACGTGTTAGAAAGCCGCAGGTGCCGAGTAAGGACCAAAGGGCATGACCTCGAACTCGAACAGGCCGTCTGGTGTTATAAAGGCAGTCTTTTCTCGGTCTCTCTCGTCGACTTCAATTTGCCAGTAACCAGTCTTGAGGTCTATCGACGAGAAGTACTTAACGTTGTGGAGGCGATCCAGGGTGCTGTCTATCCATGGGAAAGGGTAAACGTCCTTCTTCGTGATTTTGTTCAGGCGACGATAGTCGATGCAGAAACATAGAGTTCCATCCTTTTTCTTCACTAGCACCACGGGAGGCGCCCACGGACTTTTGGACGGCTGGATGATGTCGTCGCGTAGCATTTCGTCAACTTGTTAACGGCCTCACGTTCTCACATCGAAACTCGGTACGGGTTCTGACAGAGCAGACGGGCATAGTCTTAACGTAACTAAAGTAACTTTTCCTTAAAGTGAAAACAAAGTGCGCACCTTTTTTTTACAAGAAAGACATTAATATAATTTCTAGACCAGACGTTATGGGAATGCAAAAGAAATCCCCACTGGGATGCGGCCTCTCTGACTGCACACAGTGGGTGGATGCGCTGCTCAGCTCGCCCATGAAGATCAGCTTTGGGCCATCCAGTAAGCCGAAGATACTGCCAGAGCCCAAGGGCTCATGGCCGACACCTAGGTGACGTATTGCCCAACCCTACAGCTTGCAGGACACAAAATAAAGTTATTTCTCTGTCTTTCCCTGTCAGGAGTTTTACGTGTTAAAACCACGACATAATGATCAGGCAAGCTGCAGTGGAGGGCTCCGGAAATTTCGACCACCTTGGGTTCTTCAACGTGCGGTGACATCGCACAGTACATGGGCTTCTAGCATATCGCCTACATGAAAATGCGACTGCCATGGCCACAATTCATCTCCTTAGTGGGAAAGAAAAAATCAGAACTTCATCTGAATTTCGATTTTCTATGCTGAGGTACACTGACAGCCACCTTTTTGCATGCATCATTTAAGCTTGGCAAAGAATGCCTTCGACTGTGCAATGCATAACGGTCACCTGTGCTCGAAAGATGATTTAGGCCCTTTAATGAGTGGGCCAAAGTGTGGCCGAGCACTGTGGCTCGTAGTACTATATTAATTCACATCCAAGCCCAACTAATTAGCATCTTGTATTATTTATGTGGAATATCGATAACGGAATGCTGCATGCTCAGAAGTCCCCGTAAGCGGTGAATGACTTTCTATGCAAGAAAAAGAGAACATGCAGTATGGTGGCACATACATTTCTAGACTTTTTCTCTTCCTATGCCTAAAGAAAAACTTCTAAATAGTCCCGCTTAAGGTAGCTTAACTAATTAAAAGGGCTCGCAGAACTGCCCGACTAATTACCATCTTGTGTTGTTTATGTGGAATATCGATAACAAAATGCCGCATGCTCAGAAGTTCCCATAAGCGTTAAATGACTTAAGAAAAAGAGAAGACACAGTATGGAGGCACATACATGTCTAGACTTTTTCTCTTCCTATGCCTTAAGAAAAACTTCTAAATAGTCCCGCTTAAGGTAGCTTAACTAATTAAAAGGGCTCGCAGAACTGCCCGACTAATTACCATCTTGTGTTGTTTATGTGGAATATCGATAACAAAATGCCGCATGCTCAGAAGTTCCCATAAGCGTTAAATGACTTAAGAAAAAGAGAAGACACAGTATGGAGGCACATACATGTCTAGACTTTTTCTCTTCCTATGCCTTAAGAAAAACTTCTAAATAGTCACGCTTAAGGTAGCTTAACTAATTAAAAGGGCTCGCAGAACTGCCCGACTAATTACCATCTTGTGTTGTTTATGTGGAATATCGATAACAAAATGCTGCATGCTCAGAAGTTCCCGTAAGCGTTGAATGACTTTCTATGCAAGAAAAAGAGAAGACACAGTATGGAGGCACATACATGTCTAGACTTTTTCTCTTCCTATGCCTTAAGAAAAACTTCTAAATAGTCACGCTTAAGGTTGCTTAACTAATTAAAAGGGCTCGCAGAACTGCCCGACTAATTACCATCTTGTGTTGTTTATGTGGAATATCGATAACAAAATGCCACATGCTCAGAAGTTCCCATAAGCGTTAAATGACTTAAGAAAAAGAGAAGACACAGTATGGAGGCACATACATGTCTAGACTTTTTCTCTTCCTATGCCTTAAGAAAAACTTCTAAATAGTCACGCTTAAGGTAGCTTAACTAATTAAAAGGGCTCGCAGAACTGCCCGACTAATTACCATCTTGTGTTGTTTATGTGGAATATCGATAACAAAATGCCGCATGCTCAGAAGTTCCCATAAGCGTTAAATGACTTAAGAAAAAGAGAAGACACAGTATGGAGGCACATACATGTCTAGACTTTTTCTCTTCCTATGCCTAAAGAAAGACTTCTAAACAGTCATGCTTAAGGTTGCTTCACTCATTAAAAGGGCTTGCCGTACTGTGTCAATTCACGTCCAAGCGCGACCAATTAGCATCTTGCAGTGTTTATGTGGAATATCGATAACAGAATGCTGCATGCTCCCGTAACTGTTAGATGACTTTTTATGGAAGAAAATCAGAAGAGACAGTATGGAGGCACACGCATTTGCGGACACGTGCACTGCACTTCGTGTGTGTGCGTGTTTCTATGTTCTTAAGTGCTGCCTTCTTCACATAGTCAAACCCTGTGATCCTGCATCTTTTTTCACAATGTGACGATGGCGCAAGACCTCCCCCTGTGTCTTAATTATCCCGAAACATGCTCTGCACAGCGTCCTTATTATTAGGGCTCCGTGTTTTTGGTGTTCATTTTTCTTGAAAACTTCGTCGGCACAGTGCACGGCGTTGTGGTTTAACTGGGACACACGCATGAGCGCTGTTCGTCTGCTCAATAATTCTTGGTGCATGGTTGTGACTTTGGTGGCCCCACATATTAGTTGCACATGTTTGCACCGGCATTGTGATTACTGGTGATAGACGCTGTCAAACCCAAAAGTCTGGCGCACTTTCGCGCAATTTTATCAGGATGGCGCAGTAAATCCATTTTGGCACAGTTGGCGCAGGAGTGGAATCACTGGAGTCAGAAAAAACTGCATTATAACCAGTCTTGCACTGTAAGCGGTTACGTTATAAATGGTCTGAACTGTGTTGTCACGTGGTTGTGAGGGTGAAGAAGGCTACCGCAAGACTGGGAAACCTGAAACTTTTTATTGGGTGAACTTGTGCTACACAAATGAAATGTCAAAGTACAAGCAATTCACGCTGTACACTGATAGCGGCGAGAACAGTCATCGGCCACCGAGTAGTCTGTCGGCATTTACACATGTGGCATCAAAGATTCCAGCCTTATTGTTGGCGGCCGCTTTAGTTACAGAATAAAGTCTACTATTTGCGCTGTGCGCTCAAGCTTACCAGAACAATCTAAAATAATCTAGAATGTTCGACATTCCGGTGCAGTGCGCACAAGACAGTGGTTACAAGTGTAACGGGTCGGTTACACGAAAATAGAAAAAGAAGCGTGCGTGGCGGTATGTAGTAGGTAGACCCATCAGGCGTGTCCCTGCACCCCCCTCACTGCCTAAAGGACTTCTCTTGTTGTGGCTGCCCCCCTTAGGAAAAAAATCCTGTAGCTTCCCTGTTGAAATCTCCTCTTACCTTCATATTTTTATTTCCACATGGGCTCGCTTGCGGGCTGCAACCTTCTCTTTTTCCAAGAGCCAATGAAATACCCACGACTGGCTTAGAGAAGGAGAGACAACCCACCCTCCCCCTCATCCACTGCACATGTGCCCGCCAACTCATACAACACACTCACCTCAAACGAGTCCATAACAACAACAAAAAAGTGCGCAGTGTTTATCTTTCACAAGTGCTTGTGCAGGCACCAGCTGTCGAGGAATGCAGCTCAGGTCATTGGGGGCTTTATTCAAACAGGCTCTCTCTAGTTCAAGCTCTATTTTACTCGAAGAGATATCCAGTCCCCGTGGCATCCAAATTGACGAGTTTCTGCTGTACTAAGCTATGTGCTGTGAGGAAACGCGGCACGCACGGTTACACGGCCAGGCCCATCACCACTGGCTGGCGCCCATGGCACACAGCTGACATGGACAGTGGTTCGGTGCCACAGGAGATTGAAAGCTTCGGACTTGGACAATAAAGGTAGCGCTGCCTTTTGTTCTGCCCATCTGTCATCTCTGAGAGCCCCAGAAGCCCAGCCTGAACCCACAGTGCTTACCTCTGTGCTAAAATTGCATGTCCTGTTGAAGAGGGGAGGGGATGTTGTCACAACCCATTACAGTCAAACAGACTTAAAAGCCACCTTGGGGGCTCTGCCAGCACTCTCTTTACAATAAGTGATATGCATAAAAATCATAAATCTAGACCATTAAGCATACAGACTCAAGTCGCAATAAATACTACAGCCTTTCATTTACCAACAGCAACAACTGTTGCCACCAGCATATGCATGTCATTGAATATAGCAAGCTTTGCGGACTAGTTGAAAAATTGCATACTTGGGAGGTTGGTAGGGGTGTTCGAATAGTGAAATTTGATCTCGAATCGAATTCGAATTGAATAGTGCCGAATAATGGCCAAAAATATCGAATATTGAATCGAATATCGAATACAAAATATGTTATTGAAAGTTGAAAGAAAGAACAAAGAAATGAAATCTGCTCATGCCCTCGAGCACATAACGCGGTGAGTGACTGCTACCGAAAGACTACAAATTGTCATGCCGAGACACAAGCTGTTCCACATGACATGGCTTCAGGCTCTCTCGCCGTGATGTTACGGTGTTTACGGCTCACCTGACAACGGTAATGTTGTGCTTTATCGTCATGAGTGCTCCGGGCCCCAAAATCTACGACTGCGCGCCAGAACGATGGGAGTTTCTGAACGAACGTTCCTGTGCGGCAGTGGTGAGTGCACAGCGTGAACTTTGCACAAGTGAAGCCAATCACAGAGGGTTTCCGGGCCAAAGTCTGGACGTTTTACGGCGCATGTGGCGTACGCGACCGAACTATGCAAGGAGTCCGTGCCTTCGTTTCGGACGCAAAATTTTGAAGGGCTTGACTGTTTTGTCATGTGTTTTTTTACATGCAGAAATGACATAACCTCCTTTAATGTAAACATGTGCTTGCTTTTGAACCAGGATATCAGTGAAAGTTTTAACAAAAAGCCTACTGTAACGACGTTAGTGTTAGTTTTAGCCACCCCACCATGACCAAGTTGCACCATTGGCCTTTGTCATGTTTCAGATATTCATCCTGTCGAATTATTCAAAACTGCGAATACTAGCTATTCGAAAGTCGAATCGAATTATTAGATTAAGTATTATTCGATTCGAATTCGAAAGTCGAATACTATTCGCACAGCCCTAGAGATAGGTGTACTAGTCGCTTTTACTGCCCTTTGGTGATGTGACAATTGGCAAACTCCTCCCAAGCTTTGTGGCAATCACTACGTCTGGATGATGAAACGTGGGTCGCACGAAGGCACTTTCACAAATGGCACAAGTGCAAATCTCAGTTCAGAAGTGGTCAGCCCTTACCACTATTCTCCATCCATTGGAAGTCTGTAGCGTAGAAGCAGACAAAGTACTGGGCATCAATGAATACCGGCACGAGACTGTTGAGCTGGTCGGCCAGCCAGAAGTCTGCAAAGCCCACGTAGAAGAAAGGAGCTGCGAAGATGCGTCCCAGAACTCGCAGCAGCCAGAAGCGTGCCTGGTGCCTCATGGTGTGCAGCGGGTTCACCAGAAACACCAGCATGAGCAGAAGCAAGGCGAGAGGGTTCGCATACGTGGGGATGGCCAGGGGGCCCGAGTAGAGGAACGCCAGCACGCTCAGTGCCCACAGGACACCAAAGATGGCTGCCATCTGAAATGAAGCGCCCAGGTGTAGGTTACACATCACTGGCCCTTGGACGATGGGAAGGCAAAAGAACACTGCATCGAAGAGATGGCAAACAAAAATTTCCACTATTTTGATTCATTTGTGGTGAAGAGCAACGCTACAGTGGGGCATCCTCTCCAGCACTATCTAGTGGGTCTATCTCTACTGTGCATTGCTCATGGACACCGCTCACGCTGGGGGTCTATGATTTGAGCTGTTGAATGAGCTACCAGTCGACCCTTACACCAGCATTCAAAACGCCTTTACAAATTGTGTACCTTAAAGGGACACTAAAGAGCAAAGCGATTTTTTTCATATTAGTAAAGTACTCTTTCACGATACCAAAAAAACCACAAGACGCTTAGTAAGCAAGAAAACGCGCAAAAACAATGTGGGTGGTGACGCCACCTAGAAGTTTCCGCACCATTCGCCGTGACATCAGATGTTTTGACGGCACCTACTAGGGACTACATAGTTCCTAATCAGTAAAAATGAAGTACATTGTCCTCTGAGGGGGCCATAGACTTAACATACCAAGTTTGGGGTGGCCACAGACTTAACATACCAGTTTGGGGTAATTTTGTTGAGCCAATGGCGCCAAAATACGATAAATACACTTTGAAATTCGTGACGTCACGGGGGGAGATTTCGGCGCGAAATTTAAAATTGAAACCTTGCACTTGATTTTCTCCTCTATTAATAAACCTATGATGGTGAAATTAACGACATTAGAGTTCTCAAAGCCCAATTTATTGATCTAAACCGATTCATTGTTTCTCTTTACTGTCCCTTTAAATCCATCAAGCTTTTATGGCACCTGCATACACATCTTGTCATCCATGCGGCAGCTGTAGTGTTTGAGGTCCCAGAAAATTAAAATTAAATTTTGGAGTTTAAAAGGACTTGATATGCGAGAATTAGAAAAAAAAGGTAGATTTTTAAAAATTTTCTAAATATGAAAGTAAATTGTTTCCACATCCTTTCCTGTATAACACTTCACCTTGCGCTATTTTTTATCAACCTAAAAAAAAAAAAGCAACCAAAAAAGCAAAGCGGCCAGTTACACACCCCCTTGTACAGATGCTGTCTTCATAGCTTTCTTTCATCGTAACTATACAGAAAACGTTTCCCTCTTTTCAGGTGAAAGAAAAAGTCGCCTGGCCACAAAGTTTAAGTTGTTAGCCAAGGCCGAATAAACGGGTCAGAAAATTTTGGCCCAATTTTCAATCCTACTCCGAAAATGTTGGCAGAGTAAGAAACATGGCATTAAAATTACTGTTTATTTTGAGCTCGGTTTTACTAAAATAACATTTTTTGCATGTCATGTCAGTGCAACTGTTTTCATTATGACAAAAGATACCGCCCAGAACTTTCTGTGCATGCTGAATGGTCATGTGGCAGATAAATGAACCAAACTTAGGGTTTTAGAATGAATAGCTTTTGTTTGGTGCAGGTTAAAGAACCGCAGCCCTCCACTACTGCATCGTTAAACTCCATGAACCGACCAACTGAGATGATGTTTGCATCTTTTTGTATCCAGCTTCGAATTCTGTATGCTTGGTGACATGGTGCTAACTCCTGTGCAGCCCGCAACCGTCAGTGGCAGAGATCAGCAATGTGCTGACAATGTTTTATTTCTTATGCTTTATTTCAATGAGTGCCGCTAGAAACACTGCTTCAGTGAAATGAAGAAAGTCTTCTGGCCGCCAAGTTCCATGTACCCAGCAAGAGAAACTTGCTTCTCAATAGGTGGATAGCAAAACGGCACGACGTCTGCTACGGTACTTCCGGTTCGACGCCTAGCTCTTCGCCGCTTCAATGTGCCTGTTGTTCAGTGTAATAAGGGAGGAAATACGTGCACTTCTGTGACGCACTTGTTACCGGTTGAGCGATGATCATGTTCTTGCGTTCATTTATGAATCGATAGGAAATATTTCGCATTTCACAGAACGAAGTGGGAAGTAGAAATAGACAGTTGTTACGAATGAAACAGGGCGAACGGTGAGAGGGGGGTCTTCAGCGCAGCAGCCAGCATACGTATACAGTTATGCTTTAAAACACGCAGCAATACTTTACCGAATAAGCTTGATTATGTATTTTTGAGCACAAATGACAGCTACCTCGGAATCACACACATATGAGCACATATGGGGTTAAATCAACATGCGTTCCCAAATCGTTTAGAGGTTCTGACAACAGTACAGATGCTCTGCCATCAAATGCACTGATTTACAGTAGTTGCATTGTGTGTACTGCATTGTCGTTGCCTACTTTATGTCAAATTATTGGACAATACTGAGCGCAAAAAAGGCCGACCGATGGAACAAAACGCCCCTGAGTTACTGGCATCGACTAGGACATAAAACAATCGACGTCGCTTTTGAAACGACGAGTGACGTAATAGATATGGCGTCTGTAGTATTTCATACAAACGTGAAGTGCCGAAACCTTAGAGTTGAAGAAAAATGTATGTGGAGTGTGCAGAATTTCGCATGCCTTCAAACACGAAGTTCGAGGGCACAAGAGGACGAACTCTCAGGCAAAGAAAGATTCAGAGTCTTAAAATAAAAACCAATAACTTTTTGAGTAAAATGTATTTTACTATCTTCATTCACCATATTGAACCCGAGATGGTATCTTTGTGACACAATTAAAGTAAATAAGTCACTTTGCCAAATCGATACATAAAAAGAGAAGTACAGTAGACTCTCAGTAAACGGAAATCTGTTAAACGGAACAACTGCATCGAATATAATTGGTTTCATACTTGGATTCTGCACTCCTGTTCATCTCTAAGTAAACGGAACTCCTGTTAAATGGAACGCATTTTCTTGGTCCCTTCAGGTTCCGTTTAATGAGAGTCTACTGTACAAGTCTTACATTGGACTGATATTTCATGACATCAGGAAGTGCAACGAATCTTTATATAGCCTAAAACATGCACGAAAACGCTCTCCGCTGACGAACAACAAGCAATGTGTGAGTTCCATGCCACTTGAATGAAGGAAAGACCATTCCCTCATTTTTTAATGTCCAGTAGTGATTGCATGTGATTGCATTTTTTATTCAACTAAGTTGCATGGCTTTCCAAGATGTTATGCAGTAATTTTCGAGAAAAATATCACCGCGACTGCTAGGTGGAACACTGAGAAAGCGACGGCGTATGTAACAGCGCCCGTACAGTGGCGTGGCCTCTCGAACCGGAAGTCTATGCAGACAGCCGCCGTAGCCCACAATCCTTTGCAAAGTCAGGTTTTTGCTATCCACCTATGCTTCTAAATGGCGATCTCTCGAGTAAGCCTGGCAGAAGTTGGGGAGGGTTGCAAAAAGGGCAAGTAAGCAAGACTTGTTGCATGCAATGCCAATTTCTTACGAGAGGATTATAAGTGAGAAGTAGTTTTAGGAGAGAGGTGAAGCTGCCAAGATAGAAACCAAGGAGTGAAAAAGCTGAAAAAGCAAGATCAGGGTAACCATGGAGAATCTTTGTTCTCAACACGGCCGATGGCGAGAAAGCTGGTGAGCCACATGCAGGTCCTTTGCCCACCACATCACACAGCTTAGTTGGCACTGACGTCTGAGGTTATTGGTACACTCACCTCCATGAGATGTTGTTCGGAAAGGTGGTTGCGAGGATCGAGCTCAAAAATGAGCACATGGTTGACACCTGATGTTCGCCAGCCATAAACATTGACTCCGATGAGGAACATGAACAGGATAATAAGCAGTGTGCCCCGGTAGAGACGGAACACGATGCGCCAGTCGTCCCGCGTCTGGCTAAACACACCTGGGCCAGAAATAAAAAGAAACATTGAAACCGCTAAACCTTAATATAACGACCTTCAATACAGTCAAACCTCGTTAATATGTACCCACTACAATTAAAATGTAGTTGCAATGAATCCCCGACTGAATCTCACAAAGCCTAATGCATTTGCTGACGAATTAAGTCATAGCGGGTAATCCTATGCCTACTGATTAGTGATTACCCTGTGTATTGCGATAGCTTTTTGTGGCATAAAAGTTAAAGGGGCCCCTGAACTCACTGGTGCCACAAGGTGCCGTAAAAGGCCTTCCACCTTTTCGGAAAGTGCAGAGACCGTTCCATCAATTATTCCGACTTTTGTGCAGTTGTGGCAATGCCTTTGCGGATTAGCATTGGAAAAGAAAGAAGGCAAGGTGGCGGCCACCGACGAATGTACCAATATGACTTACTGCCGACAACCCTATCACAATAAGCATCTTCAGCTATCTGTTCAGCCACACATGTGGCATAGCACTATTCCAAGTGTACTGCATGCTTTTAATAGGAGACAACCTAGGCAAGTGCACTGAGCCGCCGTTTGCTGCTGCCTTGTGCCAGACGGTGTTCAAGTGCACGCCACTTTGTAGAACTGAAAGCAGCTCACAGTTGCCGAGTTGAGCGTCGCGAGTGCTGAGAAACCCCTCTGCACAGACACTATCACGCCAAATGTGTGCGTAAGGTACAGCAAACGTAGCGCTGTTGTAAGCATACTGAATGCTTTTATGAGGCAACAACCCAAACACACCGCTATCCGATGCCGGCTCATCATGCAGGACTGCTAGAGCATTGAAGAGACGCAGAGTGCACGTCACGAGCAGAGTGCGCATCGGGAAGCTCGTTGTCACCGCGTTGACCCAACAAGCTATTCGCCACATCTGTGCTCAGTCTAGAGAAAAACAAGTACAAAGAACACTCCCATGGCAAACGCGCGCTTACGATACAGCAAGCGGCTTGGCAATGATGGTGTGAGCTGAGTAGACGACACACTGCATGCAAATAGCCAGGGATTATCAGCTCCATGCGGCACTACCGTGTGTCAATGAAATGGTGCAAGTCTTACCTCGGTAGCTAATTGCAGTACAGACATGGACACATGTATCACGGAAAGCTGACACATGTGTCCATCTGTTCTGTCACTATGTCAGTTGCTGTGTTTTCCAGACCATGTAATAGTTTTGATATGCTCCATGGCATCGTCAGCGTGCTATCGGACTGTCACACAAGAGAGCCAGAATCTTTTCTGTGCTTTGACAAAAAGACAAAAAAAAAATGGCTCTGTGGCGGGTACTTTAGGCAATATTTGCTGTGGCACTGCATTTCTTTATTGGTGGTTGCGGCACACGTCAGGAGATGCAAATTTGTACTTGGTGGCTAATGCTTAGTACCGTTTAGTGCATAGTTATGCCGGGTTTCTGGCAGGTACGTGTTAACAAAGTTTCACTGTATAACAAAATTCTGTACATAACAAAAAAGTTCACTTTTTATATCTCCATGACCATAGAATGTCGTGTACTGATAACATCAATATAATGACGTTTCACTTTTACCGCAAGAGGAGACTAAGGCAATAAATTGAAGCTTCTGCTGGTGCCAGCACACCCCCACAGCATGGCCAGAGGACATCTATAACCAGCATAGTTATATATTCCGTGCCACGTGTGCCTTGCATCAACGCCAGATATAGTGCGTTAGTTGTTGCCGTGTGTCAAGTGACAAGCATGAGTAGCCATACAGGCAGTAGTACTAAATGCAACAACTTCTCATCTTGCAAGTTATCACAATCATGCAGAAAGCAGATGTTGCCGACCAGGGTAGCATCTTGGAAGTGATCTCGATTGGCAAAAACAGGAATGTCATCGCTTGCTTTTGAATATCACATTGCTGGCTCTCCATGATCCCCAAGTCAAAAGAAGCTATTTGAGACTCAGTGATAAACCTGATAAATTACCAGTGAAAGCATTCTGAACAGGTGCCTTCACTGCAGGTGAAAGTTTTTTTGTTTTTTTTGTGAGTGCATTGGTGCAACAAGTTTTAAGTAGCTGATTGACTTTTTGAGCTATACAATAATATGGGCATTCTGTGATAGGACTGGCTTACAAGACTTCTGCTGCACAATGCATAGTGGTAAAAGAAACTTGCAACACATACAAAACAGAATCTTGCTTGATTTGTATGAAATGATGTACATACAATGTCATAAAACAGAAAACGTGGTTACCGTGAACAAAAGTGCCATAATTCACGTTGTTGCCTCGCTTTCAAGAGATTTTCAGTCAAAGTTCTTTTGTTTTTGTGATTTGCAACAGGTTTCGATGTTGCACGCTCATCGTACCAAATGGAGAGCAAGCAGCTCGATTTGGTGAACACAACCTTGATAGAACACCTTGTTCTATCAAGGTTTAGCTGTATTAGGGCCAGATGCTTAAATAATGAAATAATATGGCACCTTCTGACGATAGACAAAGCAAGCGACATACACCAGCATGGGTGCTAGTACCACGAACATTAGTAGTGCATAAGCTACGCCATGCTAAGTGAAAGTGTCATATCGAGAAAGAGCTTCAACAGCAGCACTTTATGCCCGTCCCAAAGTGCACACCCATATCGGCACACTGCTAGCCTCTGTTGATGGCTGTATTGCTCCCCCTGCTCCCCATTGCATCGCACTCGCCGTTGACGCTCTTGCTCAGTGCCTGCGGTCACTGTTGCTCAGCATCCGTCACATTAGCCGCTCGTTTCCTTCGTCCGTAACCCAGTCGTCTTAAGTCTTGATGGGTTAGGCCTAACTGTCTTCGGCCTTTTCTTCCGAGTGCCGCCCGGCCAAACTGATGACGTGGCGCTCCGGAGACTGTTGTGCGAGTTGCCACCGTCCTGCTAACAAGGTGAAGTGCTGCCAATGCACTGGCAACTGCTGTGGCGAGGTGCTGCAGGTCCGGGAAGCCTCGCTCGGTGTCTACCAAGATCAACGGCTAATTCCCGGGCCTCTCATGCCGCTGCCTCCAGATCTGGGTGCCTGCTACTCTCACAGTGAGTGCAACGTTGACTTCCTCAGCCTTCTTCGTATGGCGCTCCACTAAACAATGCCTGTTTCTCCTCCTGGGGTTCCTCACCATGGCTCGGGTAGCGTGCCACAAGCCCTTCCCCGACCAAACGCGCAAGTGTGTCGACGTGGCAGAGATGCACACCATCGCGGAATTTTCCACTCCTCGCGTACCATCGCCACTTTCAGACGTTTGGCATGTGCCTTGTGCCCCTTTACCCATGACAGCAATCCAGCCTTTCTTTATGAGTGCCTGGCGTGGGTTTTGGTTGTCGCCCGATTTCCTCAATTCAGCAAAGTGCAGTACCGTAAAAGCCCATGTACAATCAGAGTTTTTTTTTTCTAGATTTTATGATGCGAAATTTCTGCCCCGTACTATATGCAGATCCCAAGAATTCAGTTTTGGTTTTGGCATTGCACAATGCTATCATCATCACCATCAGGTTTCTGCACACTTCCACTAGTCCTACAGGCAAAAGTTGTCATTGCAACCACTTGGTGCACTTGACGACAGCCACAATTTTATGTCATGTCAAGACTGCGAAAGCAGCATTCAGCTGCCTTTAAAAGAAAGGTGATCTCAGCTGTTGAAACCATCGGCAACTGTGCTGCGGGATGGCAATTCGGTATGAATGAGCGAACCATTCGTGGTGGGAGAAAACAGAAGGAAGCCCTCTTTGTGTGCAGTGGCCAGAGAAGAAGCTTCCGGGGGCCAAAAAATGGAGTGTTTCCCGACACTGAATGGGAATTGACTGATTTCGTTTGGGAGCGACAAGCTGCACACCTCGCTGTCAACATCAAGCTGCTGCAAGCGAAGGCAAGAAAGATCGCTTGAGACAAAGGCGTTCAGCAGGCGGACTTTAAGGTAAGCAAGCACTGGGTGTCTCGTTTCATGCACTGTGCTGGGTTCTCCCAACGTCGGCGTACGTCGATCTCACAGAAGCTGCCAGAAAGCTACAAAGAGCTGCTTGTGGCCTTTTAGAAGCCCATGATTTCGTCGCGAAAGGCAGTCCCCTTTCAGCTGGGCCAGATCGGCAATGCGGATCGGACGCCGGTGTATCTCGATATGCCCTCGGCTCTAATGGTGGATCAAAAATGCTCCAGGCAAGTTATTACGCGATCAACTGGGAACAAGAAAACACGGATAATTGTAATGTTGCCCTGCACGGCAGACGGTCACAGGCTGCCACCCTACGTGGTGTTTAAACGAAAGATGCTGCCGAAGGGGGAGAAGTTCCCCAAAAATGTTGTCGTCTGCTGCCAGGATAAGGGGTGGACGGACAATTCCCTCATGCTTGACTGAATCAAGTTGGTGTGGTGTCGACGGCCCGAAGCACTGCTGGGGCTCCCATCGATACTTGTGCTCGATGCGTTTCTGTGTCACCTGGGCCCGTATTCTCAAACGATCGCAAAAGGCGATAGCATCGCGTTTGGTGACGTAGAATCTGATGCGTTCAATAATTGAAGAAACACTTGCCTGTGACGTCATTGTTGCACTGGCCGTTGGTGTTATGAATGTTTCACAGCACAGGAGTGAGCGTACCGTACGAGCACAGAGCGACCCGAGTACGGCGTTTGCGAGTGTATGCTGGCTTCTACGCAGTGGCCAGGCTTGGCTGCGGCTACTTGAAATATAGGACGTGTTGAAAGTGCTTTCAACATTTATTGTGCATTTGTTTAATGTAGAGTATAATATTTAAAGAATGCAATTTTGTGTGAAATTGATTTTTGTTGAGAGTTTAACAGGGCATACTCGGAGAGCTTAGCTGTAGTGTGCCGCCACAGCGATATCACCTCAACATCTCAACATGTTGCTGGCGCTCAGTAAACCACGCGAGCACGGTTCATGTTCCTGGAACAGTCGAATTGCAAAAAAACACGCGCTGGCAAATAACGGGTACTGAAAACACCCCAAGGTAATGCTCGCTGAAAGCTTCAGCGTAAAAAATGCTGCGCATATCCACCGAGGATTGAATACTAGGAGCTACCGTCTGTCACTGAAATGCTAGACTTCACCACCAACCAATGGTGATAAGGTGTGTTCGTTTATTCTAAGCATGTCAGGAGTGCCGTAGAGCACCGTCACGTCGACGGAAATACTAGATGGATCCCTCACTTTTCCGGTTTTACTCAATAGCCAATCAGCGCGACCCAAAGGCGATACTTTTGCAATTG
This sequence comes from Rhipicephalus sanguineus, assembly GCF_013339695.2. Classification (NCBI taxonomy): domain Eukaryota; kingdom Metazoa; phylum Arthropoda; class Arachnida; order Ixodida; family Ixodidae; genus Rhipicephalus; species Rhipicephalus sanguineus. Next base: position 40,275,659 of record NC_051176.1, read on the forward strand.
TCGCCTTTTGTGATCGTTTAAGAATACGGCCCCTGGCAGACTCTGCGAAGCGACTGCTTCGCGACTCCCACACCGCACTCTCCGTCATCCCGGAAGGGATGACATCCCAGCTGCAGCCGCTTGATGTGTGCCTAAATAAGCCATTTAAGGACCCCATCAAACGCCTGTATATGGAGTGGATGAGGTCCGGAGAGCTGGAAGTGACCGCTGCCGGATGGCTGAAACGGGCCTCGCTAGCGATGCCGTGCATATGGATCTCTAAGGCTTGGACCTGCATTCCCAAGGCGCTTGTTCGTTTTGCCTTCAAGAAGTGCTCGATCTCAAACGCCCTTGATGGCACTAAAGATGAGGTGCTGTGGGAGGACATCTCTGACAAGGGAGTTTTGGAAGAGAGTGCGTCAGACAACGATGAATAAGTGTGTAAATAAATGTATTCAGTTTTTGTTTTCCTTGGACTGTATTCCCGTGAAAACATTTTTTCTCACATTTGGTATCCCCGAAATACACCTCGGACTATATGCGGGTCCGAGCTATACGTGGATTTTTACGATACATTAAAAGCCACCTTTCCATGATGCATCGTAATACACCCTTTTCTTTTTCTCATAACCTAAGAAAAAAAAACGCACAGCCACTTACAGTATGGGCTTGGTTTGTCACGTACCCACTTGTTCAAAGCTCTTTCTCAGCCCAATACTTTTTCTTATAGCACGGCCATGTGACTAGCTCATGCATTACTAAGATTGGCAGCAACACGACTAGCACAAGGGAAAGTGAGAGCATTATCTCAGGGATATGCTTATGGATGGATAGAAACATTGAACCAAACTTACAGCCAATACAAATCAGCAATATCTCACACAAGCGAAAGTGTTAGAATAGTGTCTGTACCATTTGCAGATACGTACACCGGTTTCTAAACATAACGTGCATACCCAAGAGGTTAACGTATTACGCATGCACAGTGGCAACGAATGCTAAGGCAAAGCTTTGGGTACCCAATTCCAAAACTGCCTAAGGAATAGAAGCATTTGGGATGTTTTTACTTTGTGTAACTTTATGTCTAACAACACACAGCATCTATTGCATTAATAACTATTGCTTAAAGATGTTTCTGCTGCCTTTTATTGTCAGTTATGTTCACAGTGTACTAAACACAATCCCAAAGACTTTCTGCAGCACTTTTGAACAACATTCCAGATCTAAATGCACATTGTATATGAACAAAAGAAATGCTCACCTGAAAGGATCACTGCAATGATGAGTACAATATAGGCACCAGAAAAGAGGCCCACTTTGAAGGTCACCCAAGGGGATTGCTGCATAGACAACAAGGCAGTGGTTGCATTATTCAGTGAGTGTAACACTACCTATGAATGAGGACAAACGAGAATAGAAAATGCAAGGCTGCAGCTATTCCTAGCAGTGAAAAATGGGCAGGCTTTGAACACGCCGAGGTGATCTAAGGTGAGAGAACACGAGGCTGGACTTTGTGGGACATGGCGGAATTCCGTGCCACCACGAGATGCTGTAATGTACCTTTGCCTGAACCCCTTATCACTCTCCCAAGGAGTGCCAAGGAACCATGTCATTCCCTCCTCTCTCCCCAAGAAACAAGTGTACGAGTCGAAAAAGCAAGGTATAAAAAGAACTCATTTTAATGAAATGCATGTGTATTCCCAATATGCAGCAGAGCTCACTTCGCACCAATAAGTCAATGCATGGCTCAGCCTCACTCAAGGCCAGTCTCGCATCAGCTGGCCTGGCAAACTGAAATGGTCTGGGTGGGAAGTGGTTTACAGTAGGTTTGTGCGAATAGTAAATTTTAGCTCCGAAGCGAATAGTGATTTGGTCGAATAATTTTGAAGCGAATTACAATAGTATATATTACATATTACAAAGAAAAATGAGCATATTTGTCATGACCCAACTAACCTGCACAATATTTTTAAATTTGAAACAAGCCATATGCAAATGTAATTCTTTTTTGTTCAAAGGGAAGTGGAAGCAACTTTGAGTAGTAGCAGGATTGGACTTTCGGTACAATGCAAGTGATAACCTGTAAAATATGTTGTTTTAAAATTTACTATACCTAGAGCATATAAGCCGGTATAACAAGCTTTTAACACTTTCGTGACCGCGGAAAAATCGGTTGTTTTTGGCTAGTCCAGGAAATATTTTTTTTCTGCCACAGAATATAATTGATGCTAACGCGTAGGGTATCAAATGATAGAGGAAGAATTGGTCTTTCTACGAGTATTAATTCCAAACAACGGATTTATATCGAATTTAATAACAAAATTATCAAACAAAGAAAAATGCACCAAAAAGAAAGAAAGATTCATAAAAACATCAATGCTACTCTGCAATGGTTAAACATTTTAAAAAATCGAAATATACACTTTGAACGCAAAGCCCTCGTAGAATAATGGTGGAAAGATAAGCTCTGTAAGTGCAAAGATTATTTACATAAATACAAGAATATTGGCACTAGTGCCCATCATGCCACCGCGCGATGCAGGTCCTTGATGCAGTGAAACAAAGGCTGGCTGCGCATGTTTCGGGAAAAAATTTTTTTTTTCTGTTCAACTTTCCTAGCATAGTTTGCAATTCTGGTATTTTTCAATTTTCCTGTGTATTTGTTGAAATGAACAGTGTAGCCTGTTCCAAATCTGCAAAAATCCATAATTGTACCCTCATTTGACCGCTTTCTCGCTCATATACTGCCGAATACCATACCGACCTTCACATTTCACCATTTTCTCATCCACTGAAAGGTTCGGATGGGGTTAAAAGATAGCATAGAAAAATCGTTCATGTGTTGCAATAGAGAAGACACGGGGTGAAGATTCTTGTGGAATGCGACGGTCGTCTTCTTCAGATCAGAGATACTCAAGAAGCCTTGAACCCTTTCCATGGCATCACTGATGGTGGACATCACTGACGGTGGCCTGGAAATATGTGTCGTCGACACCAACACCAATGCAAGCGCGGGACTTCAACGATAACCATGTACACATGGAGTGAGACGAACTTGCTCATCTTCTCTTCAGTAAATTCCCTTCATAGATCCGTCCCTCTCACTGTATGTTGGCTTTTCGAAAGTATGCATCCACGCATACTTATCTGCGTGGTTGCATATCTCTCTGATGACTTCTGCGGTAAAAAACAACACGAAGACACCGCCGCGCTGCACACCGGAGCGTTGGGTCAAAGTGCGCTCCGCGCCGTCTTCGCGAAGAGAAGTGCACTCTTTCTGCAGCCAGCGCCAAATGCTCCCGACCGAACGAAGTTAACATCTTGCAGATAAGAGCTGTTATTCTTAGAACACACCGGATACGTTTACATCGACGCGCAGCAGCAATAAAACGACCCGAGGAGAAGACGACACTTACCGGCGGATAGCTGCTGACGTTCCGGGGAGGTTTGACGCACTTTCGCCGTCCGTACTGAAGCCTGGCGAATCGAAGTCGTCTTCTGTGTCTCTGGTGCTACCATCTTCCCGAGATTCCCGCTCATATTAATCGGAATCCGTCGGAATTTGCTGTTTCTGTGGAGCACCCGCGAGCAGCGTCGACGCGAAGTCCGAAACAACGAGCGCTCACCTACCCAACTGTGAACGAGCTTTAAAAATCTCGCCGCGGTGGAAAAAACAAACTTGCCAACAAAAGTGACAAAAAACAGGTTATTTTATGCTTTGTATTGTGTTAGCTGTCCAGAACCATTCAGAGAGTGTCAAAACTTGATCTTGAAGTCATCGATAACATACTATCGATGGGAATAGGCGCGGTCACGAAAGCGTTAAATTGAAAAATGATGAATCGATGTGAGGGTAATACAGTAAAACCTCATAATTTATAACTCTGTTATTTCGAAATCCCGCATAATTTGATGGATTTCTGCGGTCCTGTATATTGCAATGCAAATTTCCCCTTTCTTACCTTTCTGTCCCCCCCTTAAGGAAAGCAAACCGGAAAATTTCCTTCTGGTTAACCTCCCTGCCTTTCACTTAACCTTTCTCTCTCTCTTGAGTGGATAATTTGAAGCGACGGTCAGTACCAGCCTGGTTAATTCGAAAGCTTCAGGTGCCATGTGCCAATTCTCGATTTAGCCGCAAATCCGCAGAAACGATGCCCTTCGGAGCCACAAGGCAATGTAATGTAGCCATACTAATGAGTGACAAGTTGAGTACCCCAGCCTCGCGGCTGCCAGCGGAAAAAAAAAAAGTCACAGTTTCGCCGCAAGGGCGAAGCAATGAATGCGATAGCAAGAAAAGCGGCCCGTGATGGACGCGCTGCGACTACCGTGCGTCCATCACTACCCGGCAGCTACTAGACAGTTTTAATTTCACGTACGTAGGGACTTCTCATACGCAAACGTGAAAAGTACACGTACGTTACGTGCACGACATCTGAAATGCTTTTAGCTACACGCACGCGACGCGCGGTGAGAGCTACCACGTAGCTCGATCTGCTGAGAATCATGAACACTGAGGTAGTTTGTTCGAGCGCCCGCGCGAGCAGACAGCGGAAGGGCAAGGTTCTCACTGCGCAAATATAAGAAGAAGCGAGAGAGCTGGCCGACGCTTTTAAGTGCGCCCGCGCGCTCCTAGCGCCATCTCGCTGGTAATGAAGAAACGCTTATAAGCGCCTCCGTCTTGGAGAACTGCAAACGGGAAAGGGTGTGTATATAACATTTGCCGTTAGCTACCAGAGGGATGTGCGCTTTGTGGAGTAGTGCTTAGCGCACCGCACTGAGAATTCAGAGGTCGCTGGTTCGATTCCGCACTTCGGAAGCATTTTTCTGATTTATTTTTCTTTGGGATATTGATGTATATATACATACTTATACATATACGCAGCATGACGGCGGCGACGGCGACGGCGACGGAAAAAATCAGCCGAGACTGTCCATATAATTGCTATCGCAATAAAAAAAAAAAAAAAGCGGTCTCGTGGTTAGTTGAAACGTGCGCCTGTGGAAAAGGCGTGCTTCACTGCAAGACAGTAGTGACACATGGGCAGCATGACGCATGCTTCTCGCAACGTCAGCATGTCATGATTTACCCATTCTTTCTGGGAAAATAAAGGAATTAATAAAGGACAGTCTGACGGAATGCGCGGTGTATTCGAACCTCCGAATGGTGGTTGCTCCAGCAATTTGTGCACAAGTTTCCTTCGAAAACTCAGTTCGAAAACTACAATGACCATCTTTTACACCCAGAACATATCGCAAATTCCGTCACATTGGTCATTATTAAATTCTTTATTTTACCAGAAAAAATGGGCGAATGGTCGCATCATAACGCGCTGATGCTGCGAAGAGCAGGTGCCATGCTGCCCACGTGTCACCACTGTGCTGCAGTGAAGCATGTCTTCTTTTCGGCGGGCACGCATTTCTGTTGACCATGAGGCCGCTTTTTTTCTTTTTTCCACTTTCATTTTTTTCTTGCTCTGGCAGCAGTGAGGCCCGCCGTTTCCCCGGTTTAGTGGCAAAATTGGGACTGGGTATTGCTGGAAAACATAACCCTTGGAGCCGCAAACTAGCAGGCACAGCAAACGACCACCTCTGATTACGTTCAGTAATTGAAAGTTCCTTACATCCCAGTTTTTTGTTTGGTTAATGCGAAATTAGAAGATTTTTCACAGTCCCAGTGACTTTGAATTAACAAGGTTTTACTGCATGTTCGTTTAATCTTGAAGTGTGGCTTTGCGGCAGTGCGGATTTGCCCTGGATGGGTGTAATCACAGTAGAGCACCCCTCCACTGCAGTGAAACCACCTTTACAGGGGGTTACATGCGATTTACAGTGAAATCTCGGTATAACGAACTTCCGGGGACCGCGGAAAAATGTTCGTTATTCTGAAAGGTTGTTATAGTGAAAGTCCAAAAATTTACCATAACAACAGAATTTCAGTAACGCGAACGTCCTACCTTTGCAATGGTACGTCCTTGAACTCGTTTCTCACAACAATGCACACGTGAACGTCAGACAAGGCACGTTTATTTGAAATAGTCCGTGATCGTTTTTTGACGGGTGCAGCACAAACTCTGCGTCACGAATGATTCTAGACCGTCCGCATTTTTATGCACTGCTTCGGTCGCTGTTCCGCTTTTTTTTGATGAATATGCGGAGTTTCCTCAAGTAGTACAACACATCTGTGGCCGACACGGACTCGTCGCTATCTTCGGGTGCTACCGTGACATCGTTGTCCATGTCATCGCTGCAATCCTTTAAGGCCCAACTGCATGCACGCGAGTTTTGAGCGATGGCCGACAGGATTTGCTGCCGCGGAGGGCCATCCATCGCCGTCGCTTGTCGAGTCGCAGGTTTCTGGAAAGCCAGAAAACATCGCTTGTCGACCGGAAGTGAGCACGACGATATCCGGCAACATGGCAGCATCTCTAACCCTCGCTTCGGTTGCAATTTGCTCGTGATGCTTCAAATCGGCGCGTACTTCAAGGAATGCAAGTTATAGACTACCTTCTTTACAGCCCCATCTCACACGGAGAGCGAGGCAGCGGCCGTATTTTGTCGTTAATTTTGATCGACGGTTCGTTTTGATGTTTCGGTGGTAGCTTGCTGCAATGTCAACATCGTCGTCGTGTGAGGTAGCCCTTCTGGCCCTTCTCTCTGCGAAGCAACAATCTGAGGCGCTGTGGCTTTTCTTAAACGTTCTATGACAGCAAGAGGAAACGTTGTCGAGACGCGCCTCGTGGACTAACCCCAACATAACGCAGTTTGCAAAGTGCGACGTAGCGTAGGCAGCATACGCTTCCGGGCGGCCCATGGGATCACAGCAGATAGTACTGTCGCAGTTAAACATAAGCTTGCGAAAAAAGAAAGTCACGAAACGCTTTTATGGCTTCCTTATCTCACACAAGACAATGATAAACTTGGCATGTTGTCATTCATCTACTCTGTAATTCTTTTTCGTAATTTGCTTGCGTGCACGCAATAGTTTTCAATCGAGCAACCGTGACACTTTGTCGCGAACATGTGGGTGCTCCCGTCGCGACAGCGTGACGGAGCCCGTTTGTCGCAGTCGCCTTCGCTTGAAAGTCGCGTGCAATGCATGCGGTTGGGCCTTTACAAAACCTGATGCGTTGTCACCTCCGCAACGGAGGGGAAAAAAAAAAAGTTCTCCGCCCGCGTCTTTCTCCTCCCGCACCATCTCAGGTTTTTGCGGGAGGGCATCCGCTCTTCGCGCTGCGTCGTCTGCTACCTTACAGCTCCGACTGCCATGACAGATACACCGAAATCTAAGAATCCTCGCATTTCGGGATATAAGTTCGTAGTACTGAGGTGTTGTTAGGATTACACTGGAATTAAATAACGATCGTTATTCTGAAATGTTCGTTATTCTGAAGTTTGTAGTAGTGAAATAGTTTTACATTGAAACTATAAGCAGTCGGCATGGGATTTTTTAAAAGTTCGTTAATTTGAAATGTTCGTTAATGTGGTGTTCGTTGTAACGAGGTTTGACTGTATATGTTTAGTATTCGTTCATTTCGAATACTTCGAAATTTCCTAAAATTTAAATTCGTGTCGAAGCAAATTCGAATACTGTAATATTCGCTCAAATATTCGCACAAGCCTAGTTTAGAGTTCCCTGTGAAAGGGATCAGTGATGAATATGCCCCCACAGATTCCACCGGCTCCTCTTTACAGATCATTTTAACAAAATAACGCTGACCTAATACAAATTGTAGAACTGATGTCAACTTTTGGATTGACACTCGTAGTGAAGAGCAGTGATGTCCTCACCTGATCACCAAGTGGAGGCACTCGTAACCGCTTCATGGCCTTCTGTCGGTCACCTCCTTCAAGCATGGTGGTCACCAAGCTCTGCAGTGGACAGCACCAGTAAAGACATCTTTAGCTCACGGGGGCAGACAAAGGGGTGGGGGGGGATAGTGATCAAAATTACATCCCCCCCTCCCTTCTACAACCCCCTCTGGCTGCAGAATTAAGAGGCTGCAATACAAAAACTGTTCAGTCATTAGCATAGCAAGCCATTTTCAGCTCGAGTTCTGGCATTGGCTTGGACAGTGTGACAATGCCACTCAATGGCAGCAGCCGGGAAAGTCTACAGAAATTATGATCAGCTTCTATGCAGTAACCAATTCCCCCAAGGAAACAGAAGCATTGAGAAGGCAGCCTTTCACCCGTGATAATGACTCAACTACGAATGCTCAATGTTTACATACTGCAATAGTGACTGATCTAATGCTAACACTGTTCACTAGTGGACAAGTTCCCTACATCCCTTTGTAAAGCAACAAGCAATCCCTACAAGGTGGGGCTTGGACAGCTCCGGGAAAATGTGTGGCAGTAAAAAATCCATAATGATAAACATTTCAACTGAAAGAACCAAAATTTAAATTGTGAGCAAGAGCTCCGCAAGGCTGCCCAGCCTGAAGCGCTGCAGTAGGACACGATCAAGAAGCATGTAAAGTAACTGTCTAAAAGGCTTTCATTTAGACTTAAAAAAGCCCAGAATAGTGGCCATACAGGGTGGTCCAGTCATGGGCAGCTTATTAAATCTTTCCTTACCACGGCGAAATTAGCTGATTTTTGTATGTTTCAGCTAGGAATTTTCTGTGCCCTTGCTACTAGGTTTACAGTGTAATTCAATACATCAAAATACAGTAAAAGCTCATTAATTCAAACTTGGTTAATTCGAACTTACTGCTAATTCGAACTGACGCACTGGTCCCGGCACAGCCCTATGTAATTCTGTGGGGGAAAACTCCCGATAATTGAAACGCGTCGGTATCTACAACGGTTAATTCGAACTGGGAGCTCTCTGGCTTTTGTCCCTCCTTGCAGAAATCGGCCCAGAATGATCACAAATCGGCCCAGAATGATCACCCAAATTACTCATTACTTTTATCTGTGTAAAACAAGTGTAGTGATTAATTTCCATGTATGATTTTATGGTTGTAAATGTCGTCTGTCTGCTGCTACTGCTGTATCAGTGGCATGGCCCAATCAGGCAATGTTTGCCTTTAGCCGTGTCCCCTTGGACAATTTGAATATTGTTCTATAAATAAACCAAAAAAGAAATACCTTAAATTTTGATTGTGTTAACTGTGTCATGTAAATGAACGTGCTTTGGAGCACAAATAGCGTCGTATATTTTGGCATTAAGGCTCACTGCTCACGTGAATGCAACTCGATGCTTGTTTCTGGCATATCACTGACTGATCAATAAATTCTGTTCGCTGTTTGAGAGAGCTTAATTTACGAAATTACCTGCCACAAATGCGTAGTATCGCCTACTTTGTGGGACCGAGTCCCGAGGTGACTTCTCTGGGTCCTCTCCGCACGGTGTGTCGTGATGTCTGTTCATTCTAGCGCCCACGTGCCAATTCGAACAATTTTATAGTCCCCTTCGAGTTTGAATTAACGAGCTTTTACTGTACTATTAGGTGTGGTAAATTTTTACCTGCTGGTGCATAACTTGATAGATGGAACTTCATTCATTCATAGGAGCCTCTGACCTTGAGCGAAGGAAGGTTTACACAGCTCAGAAAGTGAATGGCAACGGCGGTACTTGTTCGAGATAAACCTCGAAGCAAGACAAAGTGCAAGCCTTTGCGCTCTGTCTAGTTTGGTTTTGTTTGACTGAGTATATGGGTCCCATACTATTTTTGCGTACTCAAATATAGGGCGGACCAATGTTTTGTATGCTAAACAATTATTATCAGCAGTAGCATATTTCAGTTTTCGTCTGAGCACCCAGAGAGCCTGATTGGCTTAGAACATACATTATCAATCTGAGCATCCCAGTGGAGATCATGGGTAAAATGTAAAACCGAGATATTTAAATTCTTTGACATTCACTAGGATATGGTTGCCAATAGAGTACCGAAAGTTGAAGACTTCTTTTTGCGAAACGCACATGTACACTGTTTTATTTATATTTAATTCCACTTGCCAGCTATCACATCAATGTTCAATTTTTTGTAGACTGGCATTCAGTTCAGCTTGGTCTAGAGGAGTTTGCATTTCCTTAAACAATATGCAGTCATCTGCATATAGCCCGACTGGTACTGTAAGATCACAAGGTAGGTCGTTTATGAAAATTAAAAACAAAACAGGCACCAAGACACTCCCCTGAGGAACTCCTGACAGGACAGGGCGCATGTTTGACTTTGAAGCCCCAAACGGACGAATTGATGGTGCCCATAAAGGTATGAACTAAACCACTGGGTTATGGAGGCATTATCGAAAATGACAGCAATTTTCTGCAGTAATTTAGGATGTGACACCTTATCGAAAGCTTTCGAGAAATCTAAGTTTATCATGTCTATTTGGCCACGAAAATTTATAGTTTGGGCGAACTTGTGCGCTGGTTCTATTAACTGACTAATAGTTGACAGACCTCTGCTAAACCCATGTTGGTTTGGGTATAACAGATTGTGGTAGTCGAGGCAAGTCATCAAATGGTTAGCAACAATGTGTTCAAGCAATTTAGAGCATGTAGAAATCGGAGATATAGGCCGATAGTTTTTAATGCCAGACTTACAGCCAGACTTGTGTATGGGTATGATCTGCGCACACTTCCACTGAGACGGAAAGTATCCAGTGTTGAGAGATGTCTGAAAAACGAGGCTCAAGTATTTCGCAACCCAACTTGCATATCTGTACAAAAATTCATTAGGGATCTGGTCGGGTCCAGGACTTTTCTTGATGCTGATAAGCAAGAAAATGTTTAGAATGCCTTCTTCCGTAATTTCCAAGTCCTTAATAGGAGGACGTGCTGACTCATGAGCAAAAGCAATCGCCATGCCATTATCACGGGTGAAAACAGATGCAAAACAGGAATTATATTCTTAACGCTTAAGGTTATTCTGGGAACTCAGTGACACTGTTAACATTGAAGGCTGGTTGATATAGCGCCAACACTTTGCGGGAGCCTCTTTGAGGAATTTCATAAGTGTGACATTGTAAAATCTGAACTCAGATCGTGTAAGTAGGTTTCGTAGTTCTTTGCTTAAGCTGTTCATAGTGCTTTTCTTTTCAGGAGAGGTACAGGTTGAAAAAGCTTTCCTTTTTCGCTTTAGTTTTCGCTTCACGTGAATTATTTCCCTCGTGATCCAAAGGTTTCGCTTTTCTGATAATTTCCACACCAGAATAAACTGTTCCATGCAATACGAGACCACGTTCGAAAAATATGTCCATAGACCGTCTGCAGGTTGACCCGGACTGATAGAGTGAACAGGCCATGTCGTACGGGTTTTCAGGATATTCCAGAACTGCCAAGTCGTCAGCCGCCTGAAAGTTAGGAACCGTTTTGACTGAACTACTTTTCTGGAGATCAGATGCCAAATTCAATGCGAGTATAGTAGCAGTAGCCTTGTGATCAGATATGCAATCAACAACTTCACAGCTATGAACGAAGGGCATCATGTGATCAGACATAAAGAAAAGGTCTAGATGCGTCGCATGGGTCTCAGATTACCTGGTTGGTTCAGATATAACTTGGTTTAAATTATAGCAAATTATAGCACACCCACTCCTACCTAAGAGTGGGTGTGAACTAACACGCCTAATTGTAGAAGCTGAATGGATAGATGGGGCTGGTAGTGCATGTGTCAGCAGTCCATCGGTTGCGCTCTCAAGAAAGGAGCTACAATACCTGCGCATGATCTGAAAGGTGCGATAAATGAATTTTGTTTCCGTGCGCGATATGAAAAAGCTGTGTGCAAAAAAAGCACGTGGTGCCCAAAAATAAACCATTTGTTGGAAGTGTAGCGCTGTGTGTGTGTCTCCGTGTTCTTCTTGTGTCCCGTTACCTTGTGCTACCATAGTTATTAAAAAATAATATCTGGGGTTTCACATCCCAAAACCATGATACGATTATGAGGGACGCTGTACAGTCGCCGACCGTTTATTCGGACTCAGCGGGAACCGCTGAAAAGTCCGAATAATCGGGAGTCCGAAAAAAAGGATTCACCAGAAAAAAGCACTTTTATTGGCCCGGCGGCTGGAAAAAACTTGTCAGTGCGCGTCTGTACACATGCACGCTTCCGCGCGACCAAGTCGGCCTGTATTTCAGCCAATGTTTGGCCACCCCTGCGGGTCGGCAATAGCACTGCAACAGCCTACGCTAAATCCGCATTTGATGGCTGTGGTGTGGGGGGTCCATCATCACTGCAGCCACTTTCCACATGCGTTGGTTCGAGTAGCTGACGGATGGTCTCATCGCCCAACTCGGCGAAAACTCCCAAGCAACTTCCACCTGGTGAATAATCACCACTTTTTTCGCCATTGTCAGGGCCTCGTAGTTGCCGCGTTTCTTTAGTTCCGACGGCGCACATGGAACGGGCGGCGTCTGAGCAACACGGCAACACCTCTCACGTCAAGCAACAGGGGAGTGAGACTAAGCTCGGGACGCAGATCAGGCCTAGCCACAGAAACATCTGACAACGCAAATCCTCACACGCCAAAAGGAAACGACGTTGGGCTAGTTGGTGTTGCAGCGCTTCTGTTGTACTCTCTCTGTCCGAATTAGGTCGTACTCGTACGCACTGTCATTCACCTCAAAACGCCGCACCGAGCCGATTCCAATCTTGGCTTGGCTTGGCCTGCTGTTTGGCCATGGTAGCCGGTCGATGGATACTTGACTGGCTAAAGCCAAAAGGCAGCCGTTACATGTAGCCAACAAACATAGCCTTCGAGATCGGTAATTTCCGCGTGGATTTTTGACACTGGCACGATCTCCAGTTATAGCCAGTGCAACATTTGAGTGCTGGCAACCTAGTAAAAATATTGTAAACATTGCTGACAGCTTGTCAAGGCGTTCAACGTCGCACTCGATCAGCCAGCCGGAGTCTGAGAAATCGAACGGCGGGCTGTGGGGCGTCCGAATTTTCGGTCGTGAGTTTACATTACTTCAATGGGACGAGTGGTGGTGCCGCGAAGGTGTCCGAATAAACGAGCATGTCCGAATTTTCAGCGTCCGAATAAACGGTCGGCGACTGTAGTGGAGAGCTCCGGAAATTTCGACCACCTGGGGTTCTTTATATGCACCTAAATCTAGGTACTACACGAGCCTCAAACAATTTCGCCTCCATCGAAAATGCAGCGACACTCATAGCTAATAGACTCAAAACAGACTTGTCAAACTCACACACCACACTGTAAACACATCTTGCGTCACAAACAGAATGTGCTGTGAGAAAAGGCTGGTTAAAAACTATGTTCTTGGGCAGTTCTTGTCCCAGAAGCTCCGAACAGTGAGAGCTTCTCAAGCCCGGTTGCTATGGAACAGTGCTGTCTAGCCCAGAAGTACCAGTAATCCTTCCCAAAAAGATGTCTTTCTTGCCACTCTCTCTAACGTAGCAGCATTGGCTGGGACTAACCTCTCCTCACTCCATGACTCGAATTTGACCTCAGACTTTAGAAAACCACGGAGTAAAACAAGCAGCCACACACCTCTGTCTCCTGGATGAGACGGTCAATGTCTTTGTTGGTGTAAAAAGGTGCTGCTTCCACGTTGCTTTGGCGCCACTGGGCACCCAGGTTTGTCCCCAAGAGCTGCAGTAACACAAGATGAGCAATGAAACACTCTTTAGGTGAAATGCTGCAACAATGTTCACGGTTAGCCCTTCAACGCAGCAATACAGGCTAGTAGGTTATAGTACACTGATGGCAAGCACATAGATCTAACAACGCTTACATCCCCACACTGTATGCATCAACAAACTGTGCCATATAATGCTTTGGGATTCAAAATAGCATGACAAAACTTCAAGTCTTACAAACGCCACTACTATTGATTGATGGGTTCATTGATTGATTATTTATTTTCGATGCTGCCATTCTCAGTTGAGAGCACAGCACATACATGGGCAAAACAAAGTGATACAGCATGTTACAGGTATTACTGGGTCATAGAGCTTTCAAACACAGCATCAAAGATGTCAGTAAACATTAAAACTAGGGGTGTGCGAATATTCGAACTTTCGAATATTTTTCTAACAGTGTTTGCTATTCGATTCGATTTGCATCAGAATTATACTATTCGAAATATTTGAACTTTCAGAAAATAAATATAATGGTTTTATTCGCTGAAAATCAAATTGCAGCGCTTCTAAACGATGCACATAAAGCCAATTCTCCTCCCGAACTTCGACCTATTGGAAAGGTTACCGGCCATCACCGCACCCTGACGTTTTTTTCTAAACGGTAGCTTGATCAGTGTGCAGACTAAAAAAGAATGCAGTGTAAAAGTGCGAAGCGCAGCATCTGCTTGTATCGTACTTGATGAAATGTAACGCGTGCCCTATGTTGAGGATCAGAAGAAGAAAAAAAAGACAAGCACAATTCACCGTCATAAAAAATGACACTTATTCTGTTGGTAGTTCCATTCCTTCAGTGATCCAATCTTGGATAAGCCTTGATCACGTGCCAATTCAAGGGGCATTACCTTGACAAGCTCGGTGTACACGTGGTTGCTTGAGAACGCCTGCAAGCTTGTCATCGAGGTCAGGATATTTTTCCATTTTCAACCTGGTCAAACTCCTCCTGGTGGACGTGCGCAGCTGAAGAGCTCCTTCCTTTGTTTGCACCACTCACGGACACAGGTTTCGGGCACGCAAAATAGACGCCCCGTAGCTGTCCACAGCGGGCGAAATAGCTTTCCTTTGATATGAGCTTTCATAACGAAATAGGCGCGCACCATTTCCACTTTGCTGGGAACAAATTTGACACAGACAGACCTTAGTCGAGCACGAAATGCACCTGTGCGGGCTAGCTGTAAAATGCGTTCTATCGCCATTTTGTGATGGCAACGTTACTACATCTGCCAGTGACTGTAGGCTGTCGCTAATCCCGCAAACGTAGTTTCGGTTTCGCACTCGATCGACTTGTTTTGCAAAACGTGCTTTCTGAATAACGTCTTCGTGCCACAAAATCAGCCTGCGATATAAAATTTGTTAGTATCACCCTAAAAACGGCTAAATATAAATTTTCCAGGCTTGCGCCAATATTGCTTGTTACGTCACCCGCATCACTATGCAACAGCTGGTAGTATAGTTTCGCGTATTTTTTTCTTAGAGAATACTGCAGTCGAAAGACCAAGCAGGGGCACATGACAAAAACTAATTGACAAAATAAATTCAATCAAAAAATAGAAGCAATAAGAACATGATGAGGCAGTAGAGCCCAGTATAACAAATAAATGTGGTAAAATGGCAGCAAGATAATGCAAATCGTAACTAGAGAAATATGTGCAATTTGAGACAGTCTCAAGAGCTTGCGTTATATGGTTATGAACAGAAAGATACATAGTTATCAAAGTCAGGGTGATCATTATCACAAAATGCTTCAAAAGGTAACGTGTTCCAATTATCGATGGTCCAAGGAAAGAAAGAGTTAATGAAAAGATTAGTACACGCGAAGTAAGGTTCAAGAGTGTAAGCATGTGTATGTCTAGTTTGTCCTGAAATTCAGTGCCTTAAGTAAGTCTAAATAAAACGACCGCAGAAACTTCAGCCTAGCAACTGCTCTTCAGTATTGTAAAGCAGGGATGTTATTAACGGCCATGAGCGTTGTTGGCGAGTCATTTCTGTGGTAAGCATTAAAGATAAAACAAACTGCTTTCCGTTGCACCATCTCAAGTTTCTTAATATCTTTCTTTAAATGTGGGTCCCAAACGACACTAGCATAATCTAACTTTGGTCTTATAAAAACAGTGTAGGCCAACAGTTTGATTTCTGAAGGTGCTGTTTTTAATTTATGCCTCAATAAACCGAGCTTTCTAGAAGCAGATAAGCATTATTAATGTGACGACCATTTTAGGCAGTTTGTTATTGTGACACCTAAATATTTATATTTGTTATGGGAATATGCATGATTAAAACAGCCTTTCTTATTTGTTACATGCATGAAAACTGATTTATCACTGTTTGATTCCATAGACCAATCTTCACACCACTTAGAAATGGCACACAGGTTAGACTGCAGGCATTTCTGTCATTTGGAGTAGTAATTGTTCTAAAACTTAGGGGTGTGCGATTATTCGAAATTTCGAATAATTTTCGAATAGTGTTTGCTATTCGATTCGATTCACACTGAAATTTTACTATTCGAACTATTCGAACTTCCCAAAGACAAATGCAGTCAACGTCTGGTTGAAAGTGACCCCTTCAGATTTTCAATATGCTTCACCTCATTACACTCTCGTATTGCGGCAAAGCTGCCTTTCAAGCTCCGTTACGGTTGAACTTAGCCAAGAGAGAAAGTCCGGTTGGAAGTGGTCCCCAGATTTTCAATATGCTTCACCTCATCACACCCCCGTATTGCGGCAAAGCTGCCTTTCAAGCTCCGTTACGGTCAAACTTAGGCAAGAGACAGTCAACGTCTGATTGGAAGTGGTCCCTAGATTTTCAATATGCTTCACCTCCTCACACCCCCGTATTGCGGCAAAGCTGCCTTTCAAGGTCCGTTACGGTCGAACTTAGCCAAGAGACAGTCAACGTCCGTTTGGAAGTGGTCCCTAGATTTTAAATATGCTTCACCTCATCACACACCCGTATTGCGGCAAAGCTGCCTTTCAAGCTCCGCTACGGTCGCAAATGTATTAACTCAAGAAAACGCTGGTTCCAATATGGAGATGAAAGATTTGGCAGAGTTGGGGACTCAATTAATGCTGTTTTGGACCTGAAATTTGGGCAGGAAGTCCGAAAAATCGGACGCCGAAGCTTTTCAGCATCCAAAATTTCAGATGTTCTTATATATTGACGTCTACAAGGCAGATTTGGAACTCCGGACTTGAAGGGAGCACACCCTTGTTCGCCACAACAGTTGGCCTTCCACAGCAGTTGAAAGAGGAGGGGAGGAAATGGCATCTTTGCCTATCACATGTAAAGTGTTGTCGGCAACACTTTGGTTGCACCAAATCATTTACATAAATACAATTCGGCCTCTACATTGCCTCACTTTTGATAAGAAAGACAACTATGAAATATGACCCCACCAGCTCTTCATCAACCTAGCGAAAAGAAACACTTTCATGTTGCGATCTCACAAGAACATACTTAAGGATTCTCTGAAACTTTTTCTGTAATTTCACTTCGAATTATTCGAAAAATGTTTGAGAAATATTCGAAAATTATTAGAAATTATTCGATTCGATTCGCACTCAATCTTTATTATTCGAATTCGCTTCGCACTCAAAATTTTGCTATTCGCACAGCTCTACTAAAAACTATGCAGCCATCTGCAAAAAGCCTTACATGTATTTGTGATGTATGTATTGAGTTAACAATGTCATTTAGGTACACTAAAAAGAGAACAGGTCTTAAAACACTGCCTTGGGGGACTCCTGATGATACTTCCAAAATGCCAGGCATGCAGTCATTAAACATTAACATACTGCTTATGATTGTGAAGGTAAGAACAGATCCAGTTAATGAGGTTAACAGCTAGACCTACATTATGTAATTTACAAATTAGTTTGCTGTGTGTGACAAGATCAAAGGCTTTACTAAAACCTAAGAAAATGGCATCAACCTGATTTCCTCTATCAAGCAACGAAGCGAACTCGTGAATTGTTGCGACTAGTTGTGTGGTGGTTGATAATTTTTTCCTAAATCCATGGTGGAATGGTGACAGAAAGCTGTTTTCTTCAAGAAATGTGATGTTTTCACGTGGTGTAGAGTATGCTGCCGCCAGATCTACAGGTTACCGCGTGAAAGGAATTGTTTAGTTTTTGGCCATGTCTTGCACTATATTTTAACGACGCGAAAGCATTACTTGGCCAGGTTTGCCAAGGTATGTGCTGTCTGGCGTCTGCAAAAGCCATGTGCGGGAAAGAAGTGACCTGTCCCACCGGAACTGCTGCAGAAACCACTCGCAGGCAGCGCAGAGTAGTGGGGGGCGCAGAAGATAAGGGACTCCCGAATGGAAGGGAGCGCACCCTTGTCCACCATATCAGTGGGCCTCCAAGAAGTTAGAGGAGGAGAAGAGGTTGAGGAAATAGCGTCTTTTCCTTTTTATGTGTAAGGTGTTGTTGATACCACTTTGGTTGTACCAAATTATGTAAATAAACAGACTTCAGCCTCTGCATTGCCTTGTAGCGCCTCAGAATGCGGCGCTCGGAAAAGAAGAAGAAGTTGGCATTCGGCCGCGCGTCGGGTGCAGCGCAATAATAAAAAATCGGTTTGAAAACTGAACGCTGTCAGGGCTGGATCTTTCTCGCGTTAGCTCCGACAGCCTCATCCTTTATAAAACAACTAGGGAACACCACTTAGCAGCACCCCTACAGCCCTTTGCCAACCTAGCCAAAAGAAACGATTTCATGTTCCTATCTCATAAGAATATGCTTAGGGATCCTCTGCAACTTTTTGTTCTGTAATTTTGCTTCGAAGTATTCGAAAAATACTTGATTCGATTCACACTCAAACTTTAATAGTTGAACCCGTTTATAACTAACTCGAAAGTGTCGCGAAAAGTGGTCGTTATATCAGTAGTTCGTTGTATATAGACTCGCCCTTAAAAACGTGCGCTTAGCGGCCAAGCCGTTTTTTTTTTCTTTGCACTTTTATTAAAGTGCTAACAACCCCTTCGGTGACAAGCTAAGCCTTTTCGCGTCGTGAAGCGACGCCTGTTGCGTGCTCACGAGTGAATTAACCGCCTTTGCAATGAGCTGACATCATTTCACCGAAGCGCGGTACCGCGACGTGGAGCCGATCATCCCTGGCTAGTTGCGTGCAGCGTGTCGCCTACTCGGGTCGCGGAGTCACTGCCGGGCCGCTTGCTGTATGCCGTATGCGCGCGTTTGTACGTTCTTCGTGCTTGCTTCACTCCGGACCGTGCACGGGTGCGGCAAGTAGCCTGTTCGTTCAACGCGGCGAAAACAAGCATTTTGCAAGCAACGCGCACTCGACGTTTCCGCGATGCTCTCGCGGCCCTGCACGACAATGCGCGGCGAACTTCAGTTGTCACCTAGTCAAACACGCAGTATACGCTCGCTGTTAGTGCATCGACGTTTCTCGGTGCCCGCGCCGCTCAACAACAGCGAGCTACTTTCGTTTCTCCAAAGCGACGCGCACTTTTAAAGCGGTCTCACACGACGCGGCGGTGGCAAACTTGCGAACGGCAGCATGGCTAAGCATGACGCGCTCGTACCGCCGTCAATCCGCAGTGGAAGGCGTACGCCACACGCGCTGCCGAGCAGATATCTACAGATGACTGTGATAAGGTTGTCGGCTATAAGTCATAATGGCACGTTCATCGACGGCCGCCACCTCGCCTTCGCTCTTTTCTGATGCTTATCCGCGAAGGCATCGCCGCAATCGCGCGGAAGTCGTAATCACCGATCGACCGGTCTCTGCCGTTACCGTAAAGACGGACCACCTTTTGCGACGAGTTTAGGGACGCAGTGAACCTTTTTGCGATGGAAAGTTATCGCGGTTATCACTTTTTGCATTTATGCCTTCTTGCGTTCCAAGGCATTGTTTGGTTCATCGCAGGCGGTCGTAGCTGCAGAGAACGGCGTCGGGAAAGGTTACCGTGCGAAAGCTGACCGCAAGGCTTCATGCTGCCTACTATTTTTTCTTCCTCACTGCCATTCTGCCACTGAAGAAAAAGGCTGGAAAGAGAGCGACCTCGCTCGCAGCTTCCGAAATCTGCGTGCGGTGCTCGCCGATCTGGGATATCTTAGTCGCAAGTAAACTGGCGCGCTTCAGAAGGAATGTTTTAACTTTTTTTCGCTTCGTGTGCGCTATATTTTTTACCGCGACCGTGTCTGAAGTGTTCGTTGTAAAAGTAGGAGGCTCTGAAAAATGTTCGCTATATGTGGACGCAGCTTCAATGGTTAGCATAGGAAAATCGTAAGTGCACCCAAATATGGTCGTTATAACCGATAGATCGTTATATGTGGGATCGTTATAAGTGGGTTCGGCTAAATTCACTTCGCCCCCCAAATTTTTCTATTCTCATAGCTCTAATTAAAACACGAACCAAAAAATGACAACATTTGAATACATGCTCATTGTTTCATTGAATCAGCTTCCTTTCGAGGTTCAAATAGCCAACAAGTCTGCCCTTCAGAGTCTTCGACCAGTGCTGCATGTGAGTGCAATTTTCTGCTATCGAGAAACTACCATATTTACTCGCGTGGTGAACCCACTCGCATAAGGAACCCAACCCCCACTTTGGTCCTCAAAAAAAAAAATTTATTTTTTATTGTATGTACCTGTTCATTTTATTTTGGTGTGATTGCCGTTGACGATCAAAACAACGTTAAATCACGCCATTATATCGCAAAACAACGTCACAATAAAAGTTAAAACATAGTTTAACTTTTATTGTGTTTTATTTAACTTTTATAACTAAACAGTTGCCAGTAGCGCAAGCGCAAACGGTGCGGGTCGAAACTTGAAAATCGTGCCTTTTTGCAACGGAGCACCATCTGCCGAATGCAGAAGAAACCTCCTTGCTTATAGTGCCACGCAAGCATAGTGGCATGCAAACAAAGCAAAAAACAAAGCGCAACGTGCACCCACTTCGTGCGCGCGCCGTCATCCATCGCTACTTGTTTGTTGTCGGGTTTCTCGTGGTGAACTTTGTTGGACACCCACAGCATAGGGTATGATGAGCCGGTAAGCTAGCTACAAGGCCGGTTTTAAACTCAAGGTGGTCGAATGTGCGCTGAAGCATGGGAACCGTGCGGTTGGACGACATTTCATCGCTCCGGTGTGCATACGTTAGTGGAGAAAGCAAGAGGGAGGGCTTCGGGCTTTGTTACAAAAAAGAATCATCATGCATTTCGTGAGCAAAAGCAAGGAAAGTTTCCTCTTGTGGAGAGCAAAGTTCTCGAACATGTTAAGAGGCTCCGTAGTGAGGTATGTGCAGTGTCCCATGAAATGATTCAAACCCAGGCGCAGGCCACAGTCAGATATCAAGGCATTCCTGCCACTTTCCTCAAGGCCAGCAGCGGTTGGACAGCGAGTTTCTTAACACCATCATGCGAAATTTCAGCTCTTATAACTTTTGCTTTTTTTTTCTCCCGCATAATGAACCCTCCTCTCCCCAAACTGGCGTCAACTTTTCTGAAAAGATGGGTTCATTACATGAGTAAATACAGTAATATGCAGTCCTATTCTTAAAAAGAAACATCATTCTTCGTTCTCTCTGTTCACAAAAGCAAAACAAAACATGCCAGCCTTACCTTGTCATGCTTCTTGAGGATCTTTCGGAAGCCAGTGAAGTTGAGGTTCTGGTAGTTCTGCAAGAGTATGAGGCTGAGGTAGAACTCACTGAAGGCCAGCTTCAAGTCGTGAATCTTGCGCGTGTGGATCTTGACCTCTTGCGCTTGCCGGTCGAAGGCCCGCATCAAACCCAGTCGGCCCCCTCCTCCCCCGGCAGCCCCACTGCCACTCAGCCGGTGCGACTCCAGCTTGCTGATGTAGTTGTTCAGCTCAGACTTGAGGTTGCTGAACTTTCGTGTCGCCTCGGCTAGTTTTTCTGCACCAGCCAAATAAAAGAAGAGTGAGGAAGAAATGTCTATAGACTATCGGACAAGCACAATCTTACCAAGAAGGACACAGAGAACTGTGCACTAGGTTGCATTTGCAGATGTGGTGATCGCACAAAATGACATAATACACCAAGTTTTCTTATGTGACATCACACAGCTAGCAACAGCACGCTACAGAACTTACATTGCCAGTGATGGTCCTGACGTTTGTGGAATCATTATAAATTGAAATTGTAGACTCTTACACAGATTGTTGAAATGGAACGAAAAAAGTACAGTTTGGGTTTCACTTCCGCACACTCCATTTCGCTTCGGCTCAGTTGCGGTTCAGATAAATAAAAATCTACAACAGTTTGCAGCACTGGACCAGTTCACGAACTGGTTTGCCACAATGAACTTTGTCTTTCAACACACTGCACAGTGCTATTCACTCGAATGTGCTAAACTAAAACACTCCAAGCTACATTGCTCAAGTGACTGCCCCTGTGAGTTCAACGGGACTTCTCTTTCGTAAATTTAAATTTAATTTCCTTTTTGTTTCCAAGCATGTGCAGAGCCGAGAGCATGGCAGATCTGCAAGTTTTGTCAGGAGGTGGAAGGAATAGACCCACTAGAAGATTGGAAACTGCAATACATTATTTTACATAAATATCGGTAAAATTTAGCAAAAATAGCCACATCAGGTGTACCAATAAACACAGCCACCCTATTGGCCTCGAGGAGTTACGGAGTCGCCCTCTATCGGACGCGCCTCGATTGCGTGCTAGACAGGATACCGCCGGCGCGCTCCCCATAGGTTTTGCTGTCGGCGCTCTACAAAAACACCTCGCGGAAGCCTTCCAGGGCATTTCTGTAAGTACTTTCGAAATGAACTGTGTTCTTTAATGTCACAATACTCATTTTCGACGAACTGAAAGTACAAGATAGTCTACAGTCGCAGTCTCTTTGCAGAAAACCGAGCACCCGCTTCACACTGTCACCGCGTTGGAGACCCCTAAACCGGCTTCTTGCGTGAAAGGTGACTCGCTGAGTGCAAACTATGTGAAATATCTCGTTAGAGTAGACTGCCTGTATAAACAAACGGAGCATAACAAAAAGAAGCCTCAAGCCAGCGATCGCACTGGTTCGCGACAACTGACGGTGCCTCTGCATGTATGAGCGTCTGCATGCATGTTCGTACTGATGGTTTCACTTTTGCTACGAACGCGTTTTGGCACCGCGCTGTGAATTTTAGGCCGCAAAATATGAGAATTTGTGAATAAACAAACAACTACTGTTGCGCGGACACTATCAGAGCAGTTCAAAAACAATTTCCTTACAACTGCGGCTTCGGTGCGCATGGCAACTCTGTGATCTGCCGTCCCGACGATACAGTGTTTTTTTTCTTTTTCGGTCTAAATTGGGTACGTTTCAATGTCATTTGACAAGTTGTCTCGCAATGCGTATTGATCGGTCTTCTCAGCGAGCAAATGCCGCTGCTTCTGTTTCTTTATTCAGCGCATTCGTTTCGTTTGGTGCTCACACAAAACGTGAACAAATGCGACGCCTTTTTTTTTTTAATGCTCCTTAATTATCGTTCCGTTTGCATTCCAGTGAACTTGCCGCTCTATGTCATCAACAAATTCATAGACCAAAGCTTCACCACTTCGAGATTGCTGGTGGAAGAAGAACCAGTCTACGAGACCGAGCATGTAGTAGCATGCGACACCTAGGAAAAGAAAGAAAATACAGTAACGTTTGCCGGACTTGTTCTGCAAACGTCGGCTGTGAACTAGGACCCACATGAACTTGAAATAGCGGTGAATAAAATAGAAGTTATTGCAGCAACCAGCAGCCGCAAAACAGGATAGTAATTATTTGGCGAGTACCCCAGCAATTTTGGCAGCAGTGTCGTGTCTAACGCCAACAGGGTGGCATCTTTCCCACGTAAATAAATGAGGCTCCAAGTAAATACATGGGGTTGGCCGGTGGGCCGATCACAGAGGCAATGGAAAATTCATGTAGCTTATGAAGCAATGCATGCCTCATCAAATGGGAAGGTTGCCCGTCGGCGTCCCGCGTCGGCGGCGTCAACACGAGTGATGCAAAAAATAGTCACGTGATGGTGTCACCATATGACGTCATCCTGACGTCACAGATCGTCAAAATAGTAGCGTCATTATGACGTCACATAATGTGACGTCACATGATGACGTATTCACACGTCATGGTCGCTTTGCATTGCGTCCGTGATCGGTCACGGAGGCCGTGCAAAACCGCGTTAGGCGCAGAACGCTTTTGGAGGGGGGCGCGGGAGAATCAGTACATCGACTGACAAGAAGAAGAAGATGGCTTTCGCCTTCTAGTCATCTGTAACGAATGCATAAGGGACCCTGTGCGTTTTTTTAATTTAACGTATCTAAACAATGACTTCCGCATCTGCAGCCAATTTTGTGGACGCTGAGCACGGGGCCGACGATCAAGAGGTCGCATTGGAGCAGGGGCGTAGCCAAGGGGGGGGTTGGGGGGGTTCAAACCCCCCCGAAATTTTTCAGTTTTGCTTGCGTATATGTACACGCACACATAGAAACGCACGCACGAACATACACAAAGTATGGTTGAACCCCCCCCCCCGAAAAAAATTTCTGGCTACGCCCCTGCATTGGAGGGTTCTGAGATGGCATCGCACGTGGTAAAAGGTAGCGCTTTTACCATCCTGTGGCAGATAAGCATCATTTGCCGGCGGGAAGCGCGCGCGAGCCATCGGCTCAGTGCGCGCTGTCTGCTACTCACCAAACATCGCAGGCCCGACGCAGTAACAAAAGTCTTCGTCGCGGAAGCGCTTGTTGCACACAAGACTCGTAGCGGATGGCTACTTGCCGGTTCTTAGCTTTACAACCCATGCTTCACGCTGTTTCTTGTCCCGCGGTTACCAGTGCAGGCTGACACTGGGCTCCTTTGCGTAAGCGCGGCACTGCGGCACCGAGCGGTAGAGCCCCATGTTCGTCGCCTTCGGAGGCAGCCACTCTATTATTACAGTGGTTTCAATTGAGTAGAAAATGAGAGAAAACTTCCGAATTTGAACAGACCGCAGCGCATGTGGTACTTGAAACTCGTTTTCAAAGCACGCGGCAGTGCGCCACAAGCAGCCGACGCGGCCGCTGAGACCACGTGATCCTGCCAAGCACGTCACGCCGACGTGGCGCCGGCGTTTCCAGTGGTGGACCTCGAGGCCAATATGAGCACTATGTTACATGACAAGCATGTATGGCCTTTTGGCATGTCCATCCTTGAGCTCTTTATTTCCTGTGTTTCTTTCTGTTGCTAATCATGCTAAGAATTGGTAAAGCAGTAGGTTTATATAGTTGCTTGAAGAGCAGAATTTCAAGTGGGATCAAATAAGCACCATAAAAAAAAAACGACCGAATGAAATAAAACAAAAGTTTCATAGAATCTGTCTGGCAACAGTACTCTTTACATACGTACATAGTACATGTACACCAGCATTCTGGCAGGATTGCATATGATGTACGACCACATTAAGTTTAATGACAAAACAAAGAGCAACATGTCATATACAGCATAACATTTTGAAGATACACAAACATGTTGAAATTGGTCAGATAAAAGATTGCTTCGTTTAAAGGTGGACAATCAATTGATAGGCTGCCTAAAAGCGAGGCACATAAGTTCAACGGAGGGCAACTATACTGTATATGTGACCTCCTTCACGTACTTGTTCAGGAACCTGCTCGTCTGCATGTGCAACAACAGCAATACACCAGAATCACTTAGACGAGTCTGCATTGGAATCAGTCCATACACTGCAACAACTGTTACCGCATATGCTTCAAACCGCTTTGTTCCGAACCAATAATCAGCATTATTTCAGTTTGGATTTAACATTCTGAGAACAGGTATTTCATGTACACTGTCACCACTCGTAGGTAGTACCTCATTGCTATGAAGAACAAAACATGTTCCCTTTACGGTTGACAGCCCTTTTGATGGCCTGCAATCATCAGATCCTTCAACAAATGCGAACGAGATGGTGCCTCACACCAGACTAACCACTTCGCTAGCCTATACTGCATTGCGTGCAAGCCTCCGGAATGCTGGAGCACATGATGCAAGTTGGTGCCAATTGCTGAACAAGTAAAATCAATTTTCGTCTCAAAGTACGCTGGTAACCAGACTTGAAGTGGAAGGTAATTGTTTTGATGCTGTGCGAGCTCGCCATCCAGTGTGGTCGCCATCTTGCCATGGCACAATGATGCTATTGTGAATGCAGTTTTAATTTCATGTCAAATTACATCGGCTAAGAAATTTTTTAGATTTTCTCAAAAATAAAAGCATGCATTATAATCAAATTAATGCAGTAATGATTAACTGCGAGCCACCATTTTGGCACCAAATCTTTTTGGGACAGGTCAGAAGTAGGCGATTTCAACAGGAAGTTGTGCGTGTTTCATGCATTCATTGTTCCTCAAGTACCTCGAAGTCTGATGTTGCTGCAACTGAAACCATCACTATGGACTCTGTAATACCTGCTGCACACTTTGTAATGCATTGTACTAAATTACCTTGACGTCCTCAGTCATCTACACTGTGCTCAGTTGTCTACCTCTGAAGCATTCTGTACTTCAGGTGGTTTGCACCGCTTCCGGGATCGGACCACCTTTGACCAAGAGACGATGCCATGTGATGATGTCCCAAATTTCGGCAATCTGTGACATCACATGATGATGCCACAACAAGCCCTTCCCTCTCCACGAGCCACTCACTCGGAGAAAGGTCTTTTTTTTTTCTTTCACTTAAGTTAATTGCGCAACGAGCCCCTTATGGCTCTTGCGTTAAAAAGAAGCAACATAATGTTCCTTTCGGTAAGAAAAATAAACCGCTTGCATGGTTAAAGGTGAAAGTTCCTCTCCATCAATGTTGTAGTGAAACCCACTTATAACAATGCCATTTTTTAACAATATATCAGCTATAACATAGAGCAGCTGCTGCACCGTCAACTTTTGTATGTTTTCTATAGTGAAATAACCCACTCACAGCAATGTCCGCTTGCCTCATTATCGGTTATAACAATGAATTCTGTCTGTAGGGTGTCCGTGCTGAAAAGTAATGGAACGCAAAGTCCTTGAAAAGAAAAAAAATGTCACAGTTTCACCGCAAGGGCGAAGCAATGAATGCGATAGCAACAAATTGTAGTGTTATACGAAGTGAGGTTGGCAGCTAACTGTTTTGTCTCAGATCTCACGTAACTACAAAACGCTGGTGTAAGAGAATACGGCTGCTCCAGGTAGAGATGCTCTGTCCACATAGTCACTTCGCGTTGAGAGCGCAGCACATAGAAGGGTATACGAGCCGCCCACTGTGATAGTTGTCGATATAGCGCGCGCGCCAGCGTCCTTAGATTCAAAGTTCAAAGTTGCTGTTTGCGAGACATTCCCCCCCCCCCCCACCTCGTGTCTTTTCATGCTCGTTAAAGACGGGCGGGGTGTTTCCTGTCTGCTTCGACGGCAGGCCTCCCAAGCAGGTTGATGTTATCGCATGCACCCTCCGAGCGATGGAAATTGGCCAGCTCGTTTGATCTCTGCTTCGGCCGCATTCGTCGCCCCCATTCGCGCGCTTTTACCTGCGGTAGAACGTACGATGCACGGGGGGATCTTATCAATTTGTACTTCATACGGGACATGGCGGTGATGGCAAGAACCCGTCGAGACTGTCCATATAATTGCTATCGCGATAAAAGAAAACAAGAAATTCAAGCTGCTGAACCCTCCACAACCCCAATGTCCCCCGCGTCGTTTTGGATTCACGGTATCCTTCACCGCATAGTGGTGCGGCATTGCAGCAAAGCTGACTTGAAATGCGCTATGGCGGGGAGTGGCGGTGGCTTCTGTTAATGCGCTTTTGGGCATGCAACTAGAGTAACAAATTGAGACTTGGAAGGGTTTCAGCATCCTCAACTTCAAACGTTACACAGTGGCTCTATGGGGCTTGTGGCGGTCCCGTGAAAGCGTCCGAAGAAACGGCAGTTTTGTCATCCTTATCACTGATGTCTATTGGCATATCCCATCTGATATTACAGTTTTCTCACAGCAGCCTGCCGTCCCCCTATATTGCTTTTTTTCGTGCGAACCGTTTATAGCAATTATTGGTTATAACAATGAAATTTTCGTGGCACTTGAGCATTGTTATAAGTGGGTTCAACTGTATTAAATAACAATAACTGTTCGGGTTTTAAGTCTCAAAACAACAATATGATTACAAGGGACACCGTAGGAGAGGGCTCCGAAAATTTTGGCCATCTGGTGTTCTTTAAAAAAAACCCAACAGCGATACTTTTGCTTGTGACATTTTTAGTGTAACTACCTAGTCACTTTGTGTCTAATAATCCCAAAAATGAATCGTAACTGCTCTATTGTATTGTAGCGCCCAAGATCCCGTGCACTCAAGCTTTGGCGACGTTTAAAGTGCAGTTTTCAAATTAGGGCCCCGCGCTACAACGATGTGGGAGCTTCGATATGAGTTAAGCTGTTAAGCATTCACTAGACTGTTAAGAGCGTGTCCCCTCAGGAAAAAGAAGAACATTCCTGGCGTAAGCAGCCAGAACCACCTTGACCGCAGCCTGGTAACACAGCGAGAGGGGCCGAGGAAGAACAGCTCTCGTCGGGTGCCTGTAGCGGTAGTGTGTGCTCCCCGCAAATCTTCGGTCACGTCGACAACACTCGCTTCACTCGTGGAACGTCACACAGGGTCCCACGTACGTCATGCCAGTGGCGATCTTGCGAGGTGCTTCCAACTCAGATGAGCACTCACGCTTACTTTAAAACCAAACTAAAATATCTTAACCCTTTGAGGGTCAAAGATGCACACGTACGTCACCCACTAAAAGCCACAAGACGGTCGAAGACGTACATGTACGTCACTGCTGTGTGTTTAAAACGTGCGTCTTTTTCGATCATTTCTCTTGCTTGGCATGTGCTGCCACACTGCGGGAATACGTAGAATTTTTTTCTTGCACCGATGTCTCTCCATTCTTTTTTATGCATTACAACTTTTACAACAGCAGTGCGCCGGCCAGTTTCGGTTTCGTTCTTTGGCCGGTTCCCGCTTGTTGCGCTTGCAACTGATGGCTTTCCAGTTTAGAATCTTTCAAAAGGTGACCGATTTGTTACTCTCTCATTTATTGCTTCCCGGTACGCGATTACGCCTGTTTCCATACCGGTGCTGACTGACATAAATGATTATGCATGTTCGAAACGGGCTGCGCAAAAACAAGGGACAAAGGAAAGACTACACACCACAGTCCCTTGTTTTTGCGCCGCCCGTTTCGAACGTGCATAACCAATTCCAACTTGCCCAGGCATCAATTCTTCTGCAGTGACATAAATGATGCTGCGGTGGTTGCGTTTCCCATTTCGGGGACCCACAAAAACTGCTTCCATCTCGTTGGCGATAAGACGAATGGTTATTATAGATTGCAGACACGTTTTTGCTTTCCAGATGTGGTCACAACTAGTAAACTGTTTTCTTCGGTGCGCTCACCCACGCAGTTTGCTTGCACTACGAAAGTGCGTGCCGGTTTCTCTGTCGCAAGTGAGTCTAGCGGCGATTCCTCCGAATCGCCGCTCAACTGCCGAATCAACATCTGATTCAGTAAATGTCAGCCCGTCATACGAGGAGTCACTTACGAGTTAAAAGTGAGCGACATCTTAAAAGCGTGTGTGGCGAGACGATGCTGACTGGATCAAAAGTGGCTTTTCTCCCCCTGTGTTTCCACTTAACGCCACTTCGTGCACTTATTTTTGTACACCTGTGAACTACACAGACATTTACTTCAACACAATTTTTTAACAGTCGTACAGGTTTTTTTTTTATTTACCTTGCTGTTACTCACAAATAAACTATGTGTATGTAACAACATAAATGATTTTTTTGTCCCTTTATGGTCACCCAAAAATATTTTAGACAATATTTTTCTGAAATAAATTAGTCTGAAGAATTGAGCAATTAAAAAATGCGCACTGGGGGGATGAATTTCGCAAAAAAAATCTACCCTCAAAGGGTTAAGACAATGTTCACCACTAATATCGTCAACTGTCGATTTTTCGGACTCCTGGTTTTCCGGACATGCTTGAAACTCGGACGCTTTCGCGGCATCGTCACAAGCCCCATAGACGTCAATGTGTAAGAACATCTAAAATTTCGAACACAAACTCTTCGGCGTCCGATTTTTCGGATTTCTGCCCAAATTGAAGGTCCAAAAGTGAAGTAATTGAAGCCCCCACCTCTGCCACGTCTATCATCTCGTAGGTTCCAACTAGCGCTTTCGCAAGTCGATCCGCTTGCGGCCGCAGCAGTCTGAAAGTCGGCTTTGCCGCAATGCCTAAGTGGTATGGGGCCAAGCAGACCGAAAATCCGAAGGGGGCGACTATCACGGCGCAGTGCGGCTATGTCTACGGATAAGCACCGGAAATGCAAAGAGGCATACGGCGGCAGTTGGCAAACGTGCCAGTACGACTTAATCACTGACAAGTGACAACCCTGAATGATACGCATCTTCAGCTAACTGCTCGGTGATGCATGCGGCCTAGGGCAGTTGTGACCGTACTACTGAACCCAAACGTGCCGCGCTGCCATTCATGCTACCTCTTTGTGCGAGACCGCTAAATGCACCGCACAGACGCATTGCCTTCACGAACGAAAGCAGCTTGCCATCGCCGCGCCCATCTGCTGTAAGGAATGGAGTGGGCACCACGAACGATTTCACGGCTGGCGCGTGCATACGGTACAGCAAGCGCCCCTGCAGTGACGGTGTCAGCTTAGTAGGTGACGTGCTGCACACAACAAGGAACACGCGGCAGCAAATTCTGCATGCCAACGGAGATTTTCGTACACTAGCGCTTCGTTTTTTCGCGCACACGCATCGGGGAAATAGCCGGACAAGTCGTCCGCTCTTCCGCCACAGCCTTTGTGCTCTACGTCATTGTTCCCAAACGCTCCATGCAAGAGAGCCGTAATTTTTTCCGCGCTTTGCTGTTATCAGCGGCGCTCATCACGAGACGCAAATTTGCAATTGGCGGTTGGTTGGCACGTAGTTAAGCGAGGTTCGCAGCAGGCACCGAATGTATTCACAAGAGCCTGGGCACCCACCTAAATGCATGATAAATGTACTGCGAGGCATTAAAGCTATTTTGGACGTGGTTGTGGCGATTTGACCGCTTGAGCGGAATAAAAAAGCACGAATGAGCTTTTTCGGATGATTTTGCAGTCCCTAGGGAGACCGAAAAATCGGACGTTGACTAATCAGTCGGAAGAACCCACATATACATACAAACATCTCGAGGTTTCAATTTTGGCGTCAAGGGTCCTTTAATGTGCACCTAAATCTAAGACGGGCCTCTAGCATTTCGCGTCCATCGAAATGCGGCCGGAATTGCTGTGATTGCATGTGACTGCTCAAAATTATGTTATGTTTGCAAGTAAATATTAGACAATAACTCTGTATTTAGCATCATGTGGGCAGATTTACCCGTGTCATGAACAGCAGACATGAACAGCAGACTAGGCACCTACTGTCATCCACAAAGGCTGCATGGCCTTTCTAAAAAAGTTTCATGGACAGTATGAAGCCTGCAATGAGCATATTTTTTACCCCTAACTTAGGAGATCTCAATAGCATGAATTATGCAACATGTGTACTCCAAGCACAAGTGTTTAAAGATTCATATAAAACAAAACTTGGTAGTCAGTGCCAGCGTACCATTGACTTTGCCTTCTGTACCACACTGGCAATCTGCAGGTATGACAATAATGTTACCTCCTTACCCGAATAGAAAGTGTTGATCTTGGCCAGCTCCTTGTCACAGTACTGGAAGAACTCTTCATCGAATGATGCCAGGTACCTTGTAATCACACTCTGCTCCACCACTGAAACAGCACACAGAGGTGAATTGTTAGCAAACAACAGCAATAGCAACAAGTCAAGTTACAACATACCAGCCAAACTTACACAGGTCACACATCTGGCCACACTGTGTGACCACTTCTCATTTTCACAATGAGCAATGCTTTTATTGTAGCAAAACAGCCATTTGGGCTAGTTGGTAACGGTTCATATCTTAAAGCAAAGAAGGTCGGTTCCTCCCTTCTTATGTCCTTGTTCTCACAGTGTGCCTTTTTTGCTTTAAGATATGAATGCTTTTACACTGCATTACATACTTAGCAGGCAATGCAGCGTAAGACACATACGTATTGCAGACATAGAAGTCTTGCTTGACTCACTATGTGGTATGGTTCTTTTAAGTTTGTTTTACAAGGCTTGTAGCTTCTTATATGCTTAAACACATTACTTCATTTTGGTTCTTGGAATGTAATATCGAGTGCCTTGGAATTGTGGTATGTGAATTTGACACATTCATAGAGAGCGCATCATAATTTGCGCCTCAAGGGGATATAAAGAGCCTAATGCCTGACAGCAGAAGCGCAGGACCGCATTTATGCATGTTATGAAGCCGCTACTTACCTACAGAGTGCTGAATGCTCGCAACCAACAAATGACAGATACAGTGCTCATGAATGCAATACGACGGCCCATAAATGCAAGGATGACGCCAACTAATGAACGCTAGAATATTTATTTTACCTTAACGCAGATAAATTCTACCCAATTGAGGTGCAAGCAAAGAACTCCGTCAGATTCATCTACCACTTGGTAATAAGCATCGGGATTCAAATCCAGAATCTTTTAGCAACAGTTGCCTTCTTTTGGCTGCTGATTAGTGGCCTTTACATGAAGGCATAAAACTTTTCTCTTGCAAGGTATGCAACTCATGGTGAACCCAGGAAAACATAACCTATGCACAAGACCAAATCGCAAACTGTGAGTGGTGAGCCAACGTATGCACAACATCCAACACGATCAAACTACCAAATGGTAAAAAAAAATGTGCTCGGCGAATGCTGTTCGTAAACCTACTTCCAGTGGGTGCTTTCCCGTTACAACAGCCCAGTGACATCATAGTGCGACCCGTTCCAGAGCTCCCAAGGCACTCTGGTTAGCACAAGAGGAGCGCACTTGCTGCGAAACTGATGGCCAGCAGTATGTCCTTCTCCATAGATTGAATGAAGCCCACGGAAAACATTTTCGCATTAACCCTTTCACCTGCCAGGTTTCCTTTTTTTTCTCCACTTTGTGCGGAAATTTTGCGTTAAAAATGCAGTAGGATGCTGTTAAGGACATGTAAATATTTGTATAGAGGATTATCTCATCAAAATAAAAGTAACATTCATTACACACAATAAATTAAATAAGGAAATAATTAATTTTCAATAAATAATTGCCCAATAATTCAGTCACAGAATAGTTATCCATTTTATACGGAGTCCGAATCAGTCAAGAGCTCCTGAACTTCTTCTGTCAAATAGGGTGCGCACATCGCACGCTGACTCATCATGGCTGCACTGCTGAGAGGCTGGCAAAGAGATGCGAGCTGACGCTGATGTGCAAGCATAGCTCCCTTTGCTGTCAAAAATTTCACTACAAGTTATATTTGTTTAAATGTTCTCTCCGTAGACGACGGGACACACTCGCATTATTTTTTTTTTACGAGAGTTGCCTCACCAGTGGAAGGAAGCGATTTATAGAGGCAAAACGAGTATACTCGGTATTGGTGGGGCTTGTGGGTGTGTCGTCGCCCGAGTTATCTTGGGACTGGCAGTGAAAGGGTTAAAAGGCACATGCAAAGCACTGTTTGTCCCACCTAAAGTTTTCATTTTCAACTGCCTGTCAAAGCGCCTCCTGGTGCGTCATTCCTGAAGACTTTGTTAAATCGGGAGTGCAGTATAAAATGACCTAATTAAACAGCAAGAAAAAGATACATGATTTTCGATGGGGCATAAATGGGGAAATGAAAAAGAAAAATGCATTGCTTCGAGAGCTTCATTAAATCGAGATTCGCTATATTGAGAATCGGCTGTATAATATAAAAGAATCGCTCAAATAAAAAGTAAACGCAGCCACATAACTAATTATTTTGCACAATCAAAATATGTGCATCTACGAACTGAAGCACATATTTTCTTTTTAACATGTTTTCCAGGGTAGTCTCCACCCTTTTATTGCATGTTTGCCAATGCATGAATAATGTAAAGTTACTTGTTGACTTCCCCCAACATATGTTTGATTTCATGGCTCAACAACACATATTCATCATCGGATGTGTCCAACTCATCTGAAAAATAGCCTGCTTCCACTTTCACTTTAGCATACATGTTTTTTGAGTTGAAGAGCTGCAGGATCTTTACGGTCGTTTGTAAGTTCCGGCTCGAAGTGTGAGACTATAACATACGGGATGCCGCTCGACATGACATTTTTCATCCTGCATCGGTAGTGCGGCTTCACGAGTTTCATGCGCGAGAACACACATTCAACACTGGCACTGCTAAGGGCCAACAACGACAGAGCAAATTCTGCTATTTCAAAGAAACAGCACAGCTCGAATCCGTGAAGTCTAGTACTTCTACCTACAACAACACACTGTCTTTGTTGTTTACAATTTTCCAGGGAAAAAGGCACAACTCTCTATACAGAGGTGTCCAGTATAGACAGCTCTTTTGAATAGATTGAGGTGGGGCACACCCTGAAGGGTGATTTTATCCGATTCAGTACGCTCACAGGCAAGAATTATTTCATAGAGTTCCAATGCTGAATGTTGGGAGGAAGGCTTTACAGCCCCAAAAATGAAAACCCAGCATCTTAATTTAAGGTCTTTTACTTGCTCAGCATTTAGATTGGATGCTGCCATCTCAATGCTAAATAGCAGTTTCTTGTTCATAGCAGAAAGTGGAAGGTGGGTCACACTTCTATGTTGACCTCCCAGAAGCTTCTCTCGACTACAATGTCAGCTGGCTCGGTTTGTCCTCTTATGTGCTCGGCTGTTTTCCCAACTCATCAAGTTGGGCCAATAATTTTTTTCTCTTCCATTACATGCTTCATAGAGCTTCTTATCCTCCAAGTCCCAGGCCCCTACATTAGTAATGGCAAAATTCAATCATGTACACTTTTCACTTAGAAATAACGCTACGTCTGTTTACTACCTTTTACAATGGAACTTCTTTTTTACCAACTAGTGTGAAAAGGCAGAGTTAATGTAACCCTTCCATTCTCCCCATCAAAATCACGACATTAAGATGTGAACCCTTTCTTGCAATCATCTGACATTCACATGGCAATGACGAGGAGAGCATCACAAAGCTAGTAGTGGGAAAGACGTGAGCAGTCCTAACCAATAATACTGAGCATCAAAACACTGATTAAGGATTAAACACTAGAGAAAATTACCACCTTGAAGGGAAGAGCAAAGCTCACCTTCTGCAGATGGAGCTCGTTCCACTGCCCCATAGAGCATAGTCTTCATTTCCTGAGAAGAAAAAGGGCAGTGAGTACAGAAGCACCCTTAGGAAACCGCTTTTGATTCACATCTGAGCAATATGCAAGAACAACTGCGATGACTTTCCATGAACATATTCTCAAAATTCTTTGAAAAGGGCCTTCCCAAGTACACTTCTCTGCTCTTCTCCCAAAGCAGAATGTCCACTGCCAACCTTCTAACCAATACTGCTTCTAACCAATACTGCCATTATCATGTCTAACCGTTTTCATGCCAGCACTTGCTACATAGTCCTTAGCTTTATCTAATGTCCATGTTTTATCCCCAAAGTTTCAGCCTTATAAGTTGGTGCGGAAACTGCACTGCTTGAAAACTTCATTTTAAGTGAACACTGGGTAACTGGGTGAACACTGGGTTTCGAGGTCCATGGATCTCAATAAAATTCACTGGATACGTTCCTTTTCATGTTCCCGTTATTTATGCCAAATTACAAGCTTGAGACATAAGCAGATTCATTGCAAATTAATTTTATTGATTGCCCCGACTCTCCCCACCTCGCTTCCCAGAATTATTGGCAACATCGTGTGCGTGGCGTCATTTTTGTTAAGTGGAAGTGACGGAACCGAGGTGTCCCTAGAGCATATGCTATCCACAAGGCAACAATCGCGAGTGTCTGGCGAGCGCTTGGTTGGCTGGGCGTGTGAATTTCAGTTCCTTGTGGTAATGCGTGCAATGGGTGGCAAGTGGTGTCGCGTTGTGGGCTGCACATGATTCCCCGTTGGCAGTCACGAAACACTCGCACCTAACGATTAGCCTGCATCTCTATATTAGAGTGTTTTAGCTAGCAATGCCGGTTTACCGCACGGAAAGTACGGTAATACCGTACCGGCTAAAGAATGCACATGCGTGAACACCACGGAAACACCTTCCGTAGCATATACAGGGTGCACCATGACCGGGCCTATCGGTATACGGTGAGCTGC
This sequence comes from Rhipicephalus sanguineus, assembly GCF_013339695.2. Taxonomy (NCBI): domain Eukaryota; kingdom Metazoa; phylum Arthropoda; class Arachnida; order Ixodida; family Ixodidae; genus Rhipicephalus; species Rhipicephalus sanguineus. Next base: position 40,311,520 of record NC_051176.1, read on the forward strand.
GCATCGTGCGAAACAACGTAACGTAATGCTGCGAAAGGTGGCTTATACTTGGCTTATATTAAATTCCTTCGGCCGTACCAACGCAATGTTGAACGCCGCTATTGTCAAACTTATGCACTCTTCCCATAGCAATATCAAGAAGCTTTAGAATTAGTCCGCGAACTTCTCAGCGATAGCATTTTACCCGCTCACGGCTCCACAAACTTGAGCTGCCTGGACAGGTGGTGCCATCTGGTGGTGGAATGCACAACCAGGCAAGCAAAGAGCTAAACAGGTGTGTTCCACTTCATCGAAGAGGAATGGCCATTATAGTTGGCCTCCAAATGCGTCGGGATTGCAGCTGTCATTTTCCGACAGCTCAGCTTGTGCACGTGACACGGTCAGTCAAACACAAGATTTCCAACGGAGTCACCTTTCAACCGAGCGTCTGCTCTTTGCCGCTTTCACAGCTTTCATACTAGGCGCTGGCGGGACTGGCATGCCTTGCATGATTTCCGGTTTTGTCCCCACTTATACGTCACGCGAAGACAGTATGCTCGGTTGGGTTTCGGTTTCGGTGTTGCGCTTTTTTGCTTATTTAAAATTATTCTCCAATTTGCTGAGTATTTCTGCTATTGGGCACGTGACAGGAGCGTCTCAGGAACATAAAAGCACCATTACTTTGACGTGGCCAAAAAATCACCGGAGTTGGCCTTTAAGCATCTGAGAGTGCATGCTATGTGTGCTCCAACCAGTTTTCTTGTGCATACGTGATGCTCTTAATACGCCCCCCCCCCCCCCTTCTGCCAGCTTCAGCCGATTTCACTGCAAACGGAGCGATGCAACAAGAAGAACGCCGAGTTTTACCAATTCAAGGACACACAAAGTGGATCTTTTTCCAAACCGTCCCAGAAGGCTGTTCTGGTGAAATTCTAAATGGGTTCACAGGAAAGAAAAAAAAACTGCGAGATTACGAGGGCGGTCCGATAAGTACTTAGCCTCACCGCGAGAGCGCGACGCTATCGCATGAGACATATACCGAGGTTGAGTACGCTCTCTTAGAGGGACACATGCAAAGGTCCAGTCGAATCGGGCTCGCGGTTTTGTTTTGGCCGCTTGAGGAAGCAGGTGATTTTCGTGTGTCCGTTAAGAATGGAAAAAGAGCAATATCGGTCGGTGATTCGATTCTTGTTTTTGGAAGAGAAATCGCGCAGCTAAATCAAAGAGCGACTGGATGCCGTCTACGGTGAGTCTTCTCCTTCGATGGCAACCGTCAAAAATTGGTTCAACGAGTTTAAACGTGGTCGCACGTCGGTTTTTGTTGAGCTTCGCCCAGGGGCCCCGCAAACGGCTACCACGGCCGATAACGTGGCAAAAATCCACGACCTCGTATTGGCAGACCGCCGACTGAAGATGCGCGAGGTAGCTGAGACAGTAGGCATCTCAAAAGACCGCGTGGATTATATCCTGCATGAAATTTTGGGCATGAGAAAGCGGTCGGCGCGATGGGTGCCGCGTTTGCTCACTCCGGACAACAAGCGCGTCCGTGAGACCACTTCAGAGCAGTGTTTGAAGCTGTTTAAGCGTAATCCGAAGGGGTTCCTGCGTCGTTTTGTGACCGTCGACGAAGCATGGCTCCACTGGTACCACCAGAGACCAAAGAACAGTCGAAACAGTGGACTGCACCCGGAGAACCTGCTCCAAAGAAGGTGAAGACTGTCGCATCGGCCGGAAAGGTGATGGCTGCCATTTTCTGGGATTCTCAAGGTGTGATCCTCGTCGACTACCTTGAGAAGGGTAAAACGGTGACAGGACCTTACCACGCCAAATTTCTGGGCCGATTCGACGCCAAATTGCGAAAAACAACGGCCACATTTGGTGAAAAAAAAGGTGCTCTTCCACCATGAAAACACGCCAGCTCACACCTGCGCCATCGCCACGGCCAAGTTGGTCGAACTGGGCTACGAAGTGGTGCCCCATCCACCGTATTCTCCAGATTAGGCGCCGAGTGATCTCTTCTTGTTTCCCAACTTGAAAAAGTCACTCGCCGGACAAAAATTTGAGTCGAATGAAGAAGTTATCGCCGCCACAGAAGCCTGCTTTGCAGCTCAGGAGAAAACGTATTTTTTTGACGGAATCAAGAAGTTGGAGGATCGCTGGGTCAAGTGTATGAAGTTGAAAGGGGACGATGTTGAGAATTAAATCGAGACCATTCCAAAATTTTCGTTTTTCTTTTGGAGGCTAAGTACTTATCGGACCGCCCTCGTATATGCAAGATTATAAGGGATGCTGCAGTGGAGACCTCCAGATAACTCTGACCTCCTGGGTTTGTATGTTTGTTTGTTTATACTGTCAACCCCAAACAGGGCTTTTGCAGGAGTGGAAACAAATACAAAATCACAAGAAAACATACAATGTCTTGCTACAAGTCGAGGTTTGCCCACTTTCTGCCAGAGTATGGGTGCTCTGCAGGCAAACACCACATGCATCGTGCAACCGTGCCAGCTCTCAATTAAAAAAGAATAAGCACAGCAGTGAAGGCACCAGTCACTGCATGTACTGAACAGCATCTTATTTCATTAATCTTTCAGCCAGATAAGGCCCAAGAGAGAAAACAAGAAACAAGGACAATTGCGCAACGAAGGCATGCAAGCTCATCTAATAACACGTGCCAAGATCTTCCACAGCCCTTCAACGCAGCCCTGATAAAAGGACGTACAATGTGCTGCAAGATTTGAGAGCCTCTTTTTTTCCCCTCTGCACCGATAGTGCACGGCGCCTGGCAAGCCTTCAAGACAAGGGGCAGCCGATAAGTACCGTAAGCACGTATGTGACAGTGAGAGATACACCCTTGCGTTTTTCTTTTACTCGAACGGCTACGACCTAATGCTCGGAAAGTTTTGCGTGACATTATGAGACCCTCTTGCACATACATGGCGAGTCGTAGGAATGCAGAACAAGACAAATGGCAGGAATGCTCGTAAAGAATAGAATAGGCCCCTGGAATGCCTGCTTGGTGTTCGCAGCCATGGGCATTGCTGCCTGAAGCAGTGCTTTCCGCATAGCTGAAAAACCCAGCAAGCAACAACCATAACAACCATATCAGAAATTCAAGAGCAGCATAAATAAAACAGAATGAGAAGAAACACAGGCCACATCACATTTCTTCTTGTTCTGTTTCATTAGCACTGTGCTTTTGAAGAACTATGAACCAACTCGCCCAAATAAGTCTTACTACAATTGCAAACCTCCTCAAAATTTTTCAAAGAATTCATGAACTTTGACGACTGAAAAAAAAAAAAAAAACATTTGCTTCAACTGTCTGAAATGTCATTGCAGAAAAATATGGTAATATATGACAAGTACATTTTTAACCCTACTTAACACAGCAAGTGCAACTTTTACGGCTCCTTAAGGTGTAAAAAGAAAAAGAAGGGTGAGTGGCCACACAGATATGAACAGTAGTGCCACTAAAACAAGCTGCAGATGGATTGAAAACTTGTGATGCGGCTGTAGCAGCAGCTGCCTCCAGACAATGGTTATAATCTCACCTGGAAAAAACTTCTCAGCTTTTTATTTTTTTTAGTTCATATGAAACTAACAAAACCAAGATGGAATTCTATCCTTTAAGCTCTCATCCCCCTTGTTTATCCATCCATGTTTCAGAGTGACAAGAACACTGAAAAAAAAAAGATAAATAAAAATAAATAAACTAAGAAGAAAGAAAACTTGTCAGAATGTTAAAACAGCCTAGGAAGCTCAGTCTTCAAGCAATTTCTGTAAACTCATGTGTTATTTTGTCGCCTAATTTTTTCCACTGCTCTACCCACATTCCTCCTTTGGTTGTTTTGATTATATCCTGCACTGTTATTAAAGGCAGTGCTCATTTTTCTTTCTCGTCATGTGGTATCTTTCATGTTGTAAATGTGGATGTGAACCAATGAAGCTACTGAAATATTTTACACCCTACAGGTTGGTTTGTATGAGCGATTTCCTGCGTGTATTATAATCACTGGTTTGTTCTCACACATTATGTCCTGTTACTTGAGACTAGCAGCCTTGACGAGAAGATTATACGATGCGCTCATATATTCTAGCCAACGTTACCCAATTGGGTACTTGGTCGCTTTGAAAGTCCAACCATGAAAACACGATGCCATTCCATTACCTGCCACACATGCTCCTAGAGATGCATCATGCAAGTCACAGCGAAACAGACAATGGAGAAAAGTTACGATCATGATTGACTCGCGAGATCAGTATGCACCTGTCTAGTGGCCCTTTTCTGTTGCCTCTTGTCTATTACTCCGTCCTGTTTCTTGGACCAAAGACAGAAATAGCTTATCCTGATAGCAATGTGCTTGCTAATTATAACCTCAGAGACCATTATGGGATGTCTCCGCTGTGGTACAGTGCTCACATAATGAAACGTCGTCAGTGGCAAGATTTGTAGCCACATGATGTAGCTATCTCAGACAACTGCGTATACCAATTGCTATACTCAAACTTTTGATGTAGTGTTTCAGTCCGTGAGCATTGTCAACTGGTTCCCCAGCATGCCTAAGGCAGAGGTGATCAGTACAATATTTGTAAGCCATTGCACTGCATTAAGACCAAGGGTGTGCTTCATACTGGAGGAATGCACAACTGCACCTACTTTTTTTTCCACAAAGACATGAAAAGTGAAGCAATCTCTTCCACACCCTGGAGGCAGCCACTGCAACTACGTCATTTTTAAACCCTGTCAATTTTCTTACTCCTCTCCTTTCACCCACAAAACCCTGCCGCTGTTTATCTTTCTTTTCCCCATACAAACACAAACACATGCTCATACACACAGCAAGTACAGCGGATGGCCCTCATTAATGACCGTCACAGGGATCGCGACAGGTATCTATGTTAAGGAATCGTCACGTGCTTGTGACCCTTGTGTTTATTTTTATTTTTAACCAGAAATAAATCATGACATATAAATGTAATATCAGCAAGGACATTTGTGTGGCAATGTGTTGACAGAATTTGAAATGATACCATGCAGAAAGCCCACGAGATCATCCATTCACATATCACTCCCACCATTTGACTTATGATCAATGGAGAGTTGTTCATCGTGATTCCTACATTGTAAGTGCTTTTGAAGTGCCTCATAACTTTCATCCGTACATAAGCATCATCATCATCCCAATTCTTCTCGCATAAGTGCACTCAATCTGCTTCAGTCATATTAATTTATTTAAAACCCAGTTATACATACAACAGTGCTTATGCAGCGTGCTTGGAATGGGCCCTCCATGTTCACGTAGGAACACTTCCCCTACAGAATCAATGGATTCTTGCGCAACTATGAAAATCCCTGCAGAGTCACCTTTCACTGCCGAGTGGCACTTGCAAAACAAAAAGGAATCTCAACCGAATGCAAGCTGGTACCTTCCTGTGAAGGTTTCTCAAGCGAGTCAAAAGAAGAGGAAAGACAGGGAGGCGATTTGTTATCATGACGTGATGAAGGCACCAACAAAGAACACACAGGACAAGTGCGTACTCGCAAGTGAAGCTTTAATTAAAGCAAAGAAAACACAAACAGAAAACATACACCCAGCTGCACATTGCCAAATTTAGGATGTGGGAGTCTAACAGACCATAATGACTATAGAAAAACCCCAAAAGGTGTACAAGGCGTTCCAAAGGTGTCATAACATGTTACAGTTTTGATAATATTTCCCTAAAACAGACATCACCTTCTGTGACAGAGCGAGAGACTCACCACCGATGCACATATCACCAGTTTTGTGAATCAAAAACGCTTCCATGATTGCACATGCCAGCTTAATCTGATGTGGTATATCAGAGCAAGCGTACACATTTACATGAACTGCAAGGTAAAGCTAAATGGGAACTATGATTAGTGCTTACGTTATTCTTGTGCTCTCTGAGACGTACATTTAAAGGAACACTAAAGAGAAACAACTAATTAGTTTAAATTGATCAACTGTACTCTGGGAACTCTAATGTCGTTAATTTCACCATCATAGGTTTAATAATATAGGAGAAAATCAAGGTCAAAGTTTTAATTTTAAATTTCACGCCGAAACTGCCACATGTGACGTCACGAATTTCAAAGTGTATTTTGGCAACATTCGCTCAATGAAATTTCCTGAAACTTGCTATGTAAAGTCTATGGCCCCCTCAGAGGACAATGTACATTTTTATTGATTAGGAACTATCAGTGTTGTACGTAACAGGGTACAAGTAACCGATTGCTTGTAATCAGTTACGTTTTATTGTAATTTTGCAATATAATCGATTACTTTTTCGAAACTGTAACGTTCTGGGTAATTCAATTATGTTTTCTCGTAATTTATTACCGGTAATCAATTAATTTTTTTTTCCAATGTCAAGTTGTAACCAGTCTTCTACAGCAGTTTTTTGTCCCGATAAATATGCGACTACTCTGTAGGGAGCCCCGTACGACAGGACGAGGGGTCCCTACAGAGCCTATTTTTCCATTTCTTCCTTGGCCTTACCTGCAATGCCTTACCCGAGCGCCAGCAACAGCGAAGCGCGACGCTTCATAGAGGACATGCACACTAGCATCGAAGCCCTACAGAACTACAAGCTGGTGCGCAAAGTGTTCCTACGTTATAATACCACCCTTCCCTCCAGCGCATGCACTGAGAGAGTGTTCAGTGTAGCAGCTGACCTCTTAACGAGGAACCAGCGATGACAACGTTGAAAAACAACTCCTGTTGAAAGTTAACAATATTTGACACTATATCACAGAAGCCACAGTAAGCCTCCCAGTCTTCACGCAAGCCTCCAGCCTTCTCCCTAGCCACAGTAGTTCGTTGTGGTTTACGTAAACTTGTGATAGTAAAGAGTTTTAGCAAGTTACGGCAAAACGGCACGCAAATACGGTAAGGCAGTACGGTAGCGTTCGTCCTTTCCTGCTGGTTGTGCTTTTGCCGCTCCTCATTCCAGTGACAATGCGTACACCAAACGACAGGTGTCTCGTTAACAATGCGTAGGCTGACGGGCAACAATGAGGCGTGACATACCCACAGTAATTTTTGGAAAAGCTTTTGTGGTGTTGGGGTGCCTTCACCGGCAAAAGGTCGACGACCTGGAAATGAGGAGCGGTACCGTCATACGGCAGCGTATTTGCGTACCATATTTCCCTATCTACCTAAAACTCTCTATTTTGTTACGGCAATAAAAATTCGAAGGAAAGCATCAAAAAAGTAACCGATTTACATTTCTGTAATTGCTCAGTTACTTTTATGGGGCCGTTGTTGACCACTGTAACCAATTACACCTTAAAGGGCCCCTCACCAGGTTTGACAATTTTGAGCTAACGAGCGCAATGCATACACTGGGCGTTAACGATCACGTCTGCCAAATTTTGCAACGCTACGCGCCGCGGAAATGGGTCAAATTTCAAGGTGAACGCTGCTTGCCCTTCCTCTCGCGGGCGCGCACTTTAGAGAATGAGGGGATGACGTACATGAGAAAATGGCCCTATGTAGATGGTAGTGCTCTGACGTCGCTCCTCTACGTAGACGACTGTGCTCTGACGTCGCCAACAGTAGCACGTGACACTGCGATAATTATTTGACACGACATGTGTACTTTGTGTAATTTGTTGCTAGAATAGGTTAATAAAACTTGAGAGGAATAATGAGACACACAAAGGGAATGTGCGAGTCTTTTTCATTTTTTTTTTTTTGTGAATTGCAGCGAGATGCGGGGCTAATGTGCCTCCCTTTCCCATGCGTTCCGTGTCCACGCGGTTAGCGCATCGAGCAGACGCCAGCCCTGGAAACGAAAGTAATGTTCTGGCGCGTTCGAGCACTCATTATGCTCATTTATTTTACCGCGTCCAAGTAAACGTTAATGCGGCACTGGCTCATGATACCACCACTCTCGTGCCCGTACAAATGTCTCAACTTTCATGCCCGTCCCGCAAAAAAAGGCAGTACACCACAGGGAACGCCGACAAAACGCCCACGGCCGCTACATAAAAAAAAGGTAGCGGCCGTGCAACGCCGCTTGCATGCTCGGGCTGGCTCGGGCACGTCATGCGCACGTGACCATGCATGCGCGTGACGTGTCCATGCGTATGTGTCAAGTGAAGAGGGCAGGGAAGGGATTTGGCTTGCGAAGGCTACACGGGGCGAGTGGCAAGGGTTTGAAACTCGCCTCCTCGCATCATGGTTTCGCGCCGCTACAAATTATTGTTTTTCTCAGCTCGTAATGAACCGATTTGAAAAATTCTTGCGCCATACTGCTCATCATTCGGCACACAACAACTTCCAGCGTCTAACTAAAATTTGCTATGTGGCCTGGTGAGGGGCCCTTTAAAAGAAGTAATTGTAATTGTGATCTGTTACTTATTTTCTATAATGTGCACAAGTGTGGGAACTACATAGGACCTAGTAGGTGCCATCAAAATCTATGACGTCACGACGTTTGGTGCAGAAATTTCAAGGTGGCGTCGCCACCGCATTTTCTTTTCGAGCGTTTTCTCGCTCACTAAACATCTTCTCGTGGCAAACATGGTGATTTTGAAATTGTGAAAGAGTAATTTACTAATATGTGAAAAATGGTGTTTCTTTTTAGTGTCCCTTTAAGCAAAGGGCCATCTGGACAATGTTAGCCCTCCTGCAACCAGAAGGAACGTTAAACACTGCTATCAAAATACAAACACATTGTGATGCTTAATGTTGAATGTTTTGAGCGCATGTTCCCCTTCATATCACAGTTTTATTTTTTTGGATGATGGAACAAATGTGTACAAGCCTACCTGGAGCTTGGAAGAGACTATTGAAATGGCTGCCTACATTCTTCGCCCCACGCGAAATTTTGTGTGTGTAGGGAATAAGAGCGACACTTTTGTTCACTCTGTGTCAATGCAAAGTAAGCGTTTACCCACTTGAACTTTTTGCAGAGGTTGCCCGGGAGCCGACTAGGCACTTCTCCTGTGTTCTTTCACCTTTGTTTAGTAAGGCAGGAGTTCAGGGGAAAAATCGAGGCTTGAAGATACTAAACATTCTTGAACGTGGGGTGTCACTAGAGCCTCGGCTCTAGTGACACCCCGTGTTCACGAATTTGTCACCTTTGCCAAGTGTTGCACTACCTACATCAGACAATGGAGCCATACCAACTCCCCCAAATGTCTGCACTGCTATCAGGGCTGCATACAGTCCTCTTGATGCGATTTGTTACAGTGCTATCCATTACAGGGGTAAACACATTTCCTACAGCACCTAAGGACCCGCACCAAAGCTGATATACAATGTAAACTTAATGGCAACACCTTAGATTAGAAAATTAGCTAATGAGAACACTTTGCATCCATAAATTTAAAAAAAAATCCTTGCAGACATTTAAAAATAAACGAGTCAAAACAAACCTCAGGACATCCTCAAACAAAGCAGTGCACATTCACAATAAACCATGAAAGGTTATGAAGCTAGGTACATCTATGACAATGAATCTGAGGGTAACTGAGCAGTCATTTTCGGCCAGTAAATGACTATTCATTTACCTTTCAATAAAGCTTTTAATAATCATACAGCAATTCTGCATTCAAAGAGGGAACGTAAGTTTAAAGAAAAAAGCTTTGATACACTGAAAGTTCCTATGCATGAGGTTTACTACACATACAGCAAAGAAGCAAACAAGAAAAAATGCAATAGTTCTATTCTAATTATTCTCGCAAGCTCAACTACCTTTGAGTTGTCACTACTGGAAGTAATGGCCTATCAGTGCAAGTCATCAGATTTAGTGCAAATGGAAGGAAAGTAATTGCATTACACTGGCCCAGAACACAAATATAAGTTCAATGGCTAGATATATGGCAATTATTTTTGGCACAACAGTGCTGCCTTAAAGGAGCACTGACAAAAAATTTTGAGGCAAGGTAACCTGTCAGATAAATTTGTGTTGGCCACACACACCATCTACAAAATATCAATAGCTCATATAGCCCAGAACAAATTTAAAAGCAATTTTAGAGTGTTTATCACACAACTTCGCGTGAAATGGAGCAGCTGATGGCACCAACCTCCCCTTGGTTTCAATGTAAACAACCAACAACAACCTAAGTCAAGAGTTTATGTTGGCTGTGCCATGCTCCATGCATGCGCTGTCTCCTGCAGTTGTAAACATCAATGTTCACGTGCACACAATGCCACGACTGCATCACTGTTTTGTGTGCTTCTGTGGCCATCTGCGTTTACAAAAAGAAAGAAAAAAAAAAACAAGCTGGATCTGGCCTCTCTCGGCACTCTCTGAAAGTGAAACTGCGACTGGGCACTTCACAAATGTCTCTAAACAAATAACCAAGGTATGCTTGAGCAAACGAGGTTTCCAGTCATGATAGGTGGGTCGTAAGCTACTTATTACAACAGAAAAAAACAAGATGCGAAATTTTTGCGTCAGTACTCCTTTCTGACAACCGATGTTTCTCGACACAGTTTTCAACAGCGCATCGAAATGCTACTCCTTGGTAGTGGTTAAACCTGCAGTGGTTGATTCCAAAAACGCATGGATATTTTGTAAGCATAATATTTTTTATATGAGAAGCCACTGAAAAAGTTCAGAGTCCCTCCTCCAGCAACATTGAGAAGGATAGCGATGCCAATAGCCTTCCCCACAAACTGTTCGTTACGCTCAACGTTCTGCTTCCTCAGGAGCGAGTGCAACTGTAGTCAACCACTTTCATTTTGACATTTTCAACTGTTTTTGAATATAAAAAGCAGATAGAATAAGTTTTCCGGACACTCGTCATCATGTGAAGTCCCTTCACCGCCTCGCGAGCCAGGCGCTCCTCGCACTTCTCCAACTGCTGCTGCTAGGCCCTCAACTAACAATTTTCATGCTTCCGCTCATGAGCATCAGATCATACGTCAAGCAAAGGCAGCGCCCCTGTTCTGCTCAGTACAAACGAAGGCGTACCTGCACATTTTAAGTTCGAAAAGATTATAGTAAAAAAGAGAGCCCTCCATTTCAACACTAATATAGAGACAATTAACCGCATACACCAGTAAAAGGTCACATGATGGGGAACATGTGCATCTTCGCTTTTTTGCTGCGTGGGGCGCCAAAAGTAATTTTTTGCGACTTCAGTGAAGCAATAAAAATACAAATCTGCATTTAATGAGAAAAACAGGGTTCCTTCAAGCCAATACAATAGAGAATCTTTCGATTAGTGGGGTTATCTATATTCATACTCTGAGCGGTTGTCTATCCCTTCAAAACAATTTTCCAATGCAGCACAGAGCTACAACACGCTTTGCAAACAACTTCAGAGAATTGCCCTCATACTTTAAAGGGCACTGACAACTGATTTTTCTCGACCCAGTTTTTTACGGCGTGACAGGAAGCTCACCCTTCGTAGCGTTTGTAGCTGCAGTGGTTTATCCGAAAAGCACGTAGTTATTTTACAAGCAGTATTTTTCGATCTGAAAGGCTCTAAACACGCATGGAGGCTTGCTCCAGCAACGCTGAGAATTGACAGCGATGCCGCTAGCCCTTGTGAAAGCTGTCGTTGTTCTGCTTTCACAGGAGTTACTGTAACTATGCTTAACCACCTTTATTTTGAGCTTTCCAACCATTTTTGAAAATAGCAAGCTGTTGCAATGAGAGGTGTGGCTTTATACACCTTCCCGGTATTTGTACAGCGTTGTGTGCACCTGCGCCCAAGGTTGCCTGCGCCTGTGTCATGGATGGCTTGTACCGGCGTCGTTACTCTCTCGATACACGAGCCAAGCCAAGTAATCGAAAACGTAACTGCGCATATGCACGGCTGCACCGAGTAGCAGCGCGCGTCGTTTCTGTATGTCGCTCCAAAATCTTAGCGACCTGGAAACTGTGTGCACGGTTGCATGAGCACGCTGAAAAGTTGCTCAAGACACGCTGACGAGCATGGGATCATTACGTCACGCGAAGGCAGCGTCACTTTAATGCATACTACTAACGCAGGCCTATATGTATATTATTATGGAATAATACCTTTTAATATAAAGAAACAAACAATATTTCAATACTAACAAAAAAATCGTCGACCCTGTACAACAATCAACGGTCACGTGGCCGTCTTCATCGGATCATTCATGTTTTTGCCGTCAGAGGCGCCACAGGTCATTTTTAGCAACTTTCAATTAAGAAATAAAGATATAAATCCATCTCTCATGAAAAAACAGGGTTGGTTTGAGTCAGTGCAACGGACAATCTTTACATCAGTGGAGTCAACTCATTTCATATTCTGGGCAGTTGTCGGTCCCTTTAATAGGTCACTTTCCTATTAAAAAAAAAATGGCAAACACGTGACTCCTTGGTTCAAATCAACATATATACCCCAGAAAGTGGACGGGAGGATGACAGCCGCCGTAGCTCAGTGGTAGAGCATCGGACGCGTTATTCGAAGGTCGCAGGTTCAGTCCCCGCCAGTGGCAAGTCATCTTTTCGTCCACTTTACTTTCTTCACATTTATATTCTAAATACTACAGATAACACCCCCTTTACTTTCCTTGGCGTTATTGTCTGTTAGTTCTCATTAATATTGTGTCTAACAAATATAAACGAGCCCTTCAAAACCATCTGCTTTCATTCATTCAAGGCGAGGGTCTCGTCCTGGCAGACTTAATGCCTTCAGGTAGTATGCGAGGGATTATTGGTCAGCTGCCAGCTCGTAAGAAGATCACGTGCTACGTGATGCCAACAGGCAAAAAAAGAGTGTTCCACACTTGCCGCCATGGCTGCGACTGACGCTGACTAACACTCCTTGGTTTAAATCAACATATATACCCCAGAAAGTGGACGGGAGGATGACAGCCGCCGTAGCTCAGTGGTAGAGCATCGGACGCGTTATTCGAAGGTCGCATGTTCGGTCCCTGCCGGCGGCAAGTCATTTTTTCGTCCACTTTACTTTCTTCACATTTATATTCTAAATACTGCAGATAACACCCCCTATATTTTCCTTGGCGTTATTGTCTGTTAGTTCTCATTAACATTGTGTCTAACAAAGACACAAGATAGTAGCATTGCAAGAAATACTTTTTATCTTGTGCATACATAATGCCTGAAAAGCTTTTTATGCCAAGTTTTATGATTGCCAACCTGCCAATTGTCAGCTGTGCCATGAAGGCAACCTTTACAAGAGAAAACTAAAGCAAAAGATGGACAGAAGAAAAGAACGCTACCATACCTGACAGGTGAGTATGCTAAGCTATATGCCCACCCTATAAAGTACAAGCTCAACGTGCTTTCAAACCTTTTCTCTCTTTCAAAAATGTGCAAAATGGTGACAAATCTTGAATGGCACCAGTGGCGTAAATCATGCGGGGTCAGGGGGGTCCTGACCCACCTTGTGCTGAGGCTGGGGGGAACACCCCTTGCAAGTGTCCCCCCTTGAGATTTATCTTTCAAACGTCATATTTGGATTTCTGGCAAGTATAGCGACCTCTCCGTAAAACGACCTCTGAAATTTGAAGCCCTTCACAGTACAAGCGCTCTGAAATGCTCAGCCCGTTTCCTTGCTCAGTCTTTATTCAGTCTGGCTTTACGTTAAAATGAACAGTTACAAACTCGCCCAATTTGCCATCTTATTGAAGTTCTTTGTGAAATGCTACGGGTTACTTCTGACGTGCCGCAAATGTTTATTATGGTAGGCCTTGAAATGCAAAGTAAACAAAGAATCCCTCATCATCTACCGTTACTTTGACAATTTGTTGGAAGCCATCCACAATGAAGTGTAAATGCGATTGCTTGACTATGATTGTGCTATTTTAAGAAAATCACCAGTAAACATAAAAAAATTCTTTACAAGACAGATTCCACGGATAAATCGTGGAAGGTATACACAATTCAAGGTATACACAATGGGGGATTGGAGCTGAAGTTAAAGGAAAACTGGGGCGCTATTTTGTAAGCGTTCTGTCACAGAATGGAGGCAGTCCGTTCTATCGAGCCGCACACGATTGGTGGAGGCTCATCTGACGGTGAAGATGTGAGAACAGTCACAGAACGGCCACCGGCCCCATTCTATCGATAGAACGGATACAAAACGGTCTCAGGACGACTTGAATTGGATTGAAATTCGATTCTCCGGCTCCAGCGCTTATGTTTCGATCCAATCCAAGTCATCCGGAGACAGTTTTGTATTTGTTCTATCGATAGAATGGGGCCGAAAGCCGTTCTGCGACTATTCTCACATCTTGACCGTCAAACGAGCCTCCACCAATCGCGCACAGTTCGACAGAACGGACCGCTTCCATTCTGTGACAGAACGCTTACAAAATAGCCCCCTGTACCTTTACGCGTTATCATAAAAAAATTGGTGTAGCTTGTACTGGAGGCGCAATGCTTTAGACAGCGGAGATGATGAGCCCGTATGTAGTCCTGGCTTTTGCTGTTTTGCAAATTTTCGCTTTCTTATCTCTGTTTTTCTGTGTGTTTTTCCTCTGTTTATTTCTATTTATTTATCTCTCTCTCTATCTTTCTTCCTCTTTCATCCCTTTCTTTCGTGCTCTCTATTTCTCGCTTGCTTCCTCCTTTCTATCTTTTCTCTCGCTATCTCTCACTCTATTTCTTTCTCTCTTTCTGCATTTCTTTCTCTCTATTTCACTTCTGTTGCCTTCTTCATTTTTAGTGGACCAGTGTTGAGTAGTGGGGTTTACCCAATGTCTGTGGCGCATACCAGTTTGTGATGATGATAGTTTTCTGGTAGGCCACACAATGACACATACCCGTTAAGATGATGCGTTTTCTGCGATCGACGCACGAGGAACGATTTCCCAAATAGCTTCGCTGTTAAAAGTGCTAGCATTTTTACTTCGTGGCTTAAGCTGAATGACATAGCTGGAAATATGCTAAAGCCTTTCTACAAGTTACACTTAGGAACAAACTTAACCATGCAACGTAAGTTTACATCGCTGGCTGCTCATGCTCGTTTCTTTTTTTAAATTCCATTTGAAAGCATGATTTTATTTTTTATATGGCCACCATTGCAAGATGTGTGTCCCCCTTTGTCATTTTTCTGGATTTACGCCACTGAATGGCACACTTGAAAGCGGTGTTTCCGGCAACCCTGTTAATGCCAAACTAAATGCCCTTTTGTAAGCTCCCTTCATAAGCTGAGCATGTTCCACATGTTCCAGTAGTAGAAACAAAAGAAACGCTCTCAATTCGGACATATTTCCCTGAACAGCACCACTGCTCAGATATAGAAAAGGCAGAGTACAAAAGATGAAGCAGTGGCTTCAAAGTACACACAGCTGCAGTTAATAATACGCTGCAGGGTTAAATGTCTCAAAGATATTTGTTGTTCGCTAATAACAATGTAGTGGAGAGCTTTGGATTAATATATGCAGGAGCAGATGCCTCTTTGCACAAACATGTTTGGCATCTTTCAGGCTGGTAGGTTCATTGGCCAAAACTACTAGCACAGAAAGTTTTCCACCTGCAAAATGTAGCTGTTGCAATCGCAATGATAACTTAGCAAGGTGGCTTACAGGGGCTTGTTTGGTAACACATAGCGGAGGCAAACAATGTGAAACATGCGGATAGAATGGACCATGATGGGACAAATGCCTTTCGTCCGGCTTTTGTCCTGTTCATGTTCAGCATTCAAAATTATTTTGCGGGCTTTAGGCATTGTGTAACGATGCTTCCATGCGCTGGCAGAAATTACAATGTTCTAAAGTAATTTACACAATGGCACTGAAGTATGACACCCCCTCCAACAATTTCAGTATGTCAATATGGCCATCACACGTGAATACACCGCTTTTTTTAAATAAAATACCTCCCCACTCCTGTGAGTGGAAGAAAGACAACGAGGCTATTAAGGTTAGTGGCTACTCTGTACGCAAAGTACTAGCCATACTCCGGGCTACTCTAGCCGGGAGTATGGCCGGGGCAGTTCCACAATAACGCCTCAAATCGCCGCGACAAAGCATAGCAACAGCGGCGGCGCAGTGTCGTCAGCGTCGAGGAAACAATTTCCCGACGAAGCGCGCCAAGAGCTGCGCACGTTTCCAAACGCTTTTGCGGGGCGAACGCGTACACAGTGTGGCGAAACCTTCCTTAATGCGCTCGGGTCCCCGCGAGCGGCAGTGATCAATCATAGCTCGAGTAACAACAAGCGAGGCGCTAGAAGGAATTGTTTCCTTTTATTCACAGTCAGCGGGTTCGGGGGCCAGTCGACGACCGCGCAATTCTGCCGGCGTAGTGCAATGAATCAGGAACAGGGCGTTCCAATGCGACTTCGGGATCTCTGGCCAGAAAGTCGAGACGTCCACGAAACATTACCCACACAGCGACGACGTTACAGCAGCAACAACACACGCGAAGAAACCAGCCGCGCGAGGTCGCGAAATTTGCCTCGGTTCTCTGCGCGTGTCGCTAAACTACATGTGCCGCTTTGTAAACAAAACAAAGGCCCGAGATTTTCGACGTTTATCGAGTTGTCACGCTCGAACGAACCAGGGAGACTGCTAACAAAGCCGCCAAAGCGCAAAGCTCTCCCATCAGAAGGTGGCAGACAAACACCTGACGAGCGGTTTCAGGTCAAAATACTCCGTGCAGTCTCGCCAAAAGAAAGCGCTGCGAGACAAGCGGCACACTGGTTCCGCACACGGAACTCGGACCAGCGTGCCAGCGCTATAATTATACGCGCAGTGTGAATCGAGCATTTACAGTGTCAGCCTCTATTCTCGCGTGGATTTCCAATGCCAAACACCCCGAAGCATTCGAAAAAACGCGCCCCGAGACCTCTTCGTAGCGACTGACGTGTCTGCAACGAGAGCTTCGCAGGCGGCTCGGACACGCGATTCGAAACGGAAGGCGCGCGTGTAAGCGAGATTCGACGCTGTTAACAATGTGCGTGTTTCTCTTACCTCGTACGATATGTACTGCTTGCGCCACTCGGGCGTGATGTGTGCGGCCAAGTGTTCCGTGAACTTCATCTTGATCCTCAGGCCAGGAAGGATGACGCGGCGATGATTACGGACGTTGTGACTTCCACTGTGATATGAACGCCGCCGTCTCACGGCGTAGAGAGCGCGACCGCACGGCGCACAGCGCCCGCATCTGAACCTCTAATGACGGCGGCCATATTGATGCTTCAGCTGTTTTTCATCCCGCACCGAATGCAGAGTGCGGGTTTTTTACGCCCCTAATGTCTAAAGAAAAAACTTAATTCAGAATTTATTGACAGCAAAATTTTTATGTTATATACTTGTACGTTTTCACTAACATTTTTTTGTTTTAAAACCTTTGACAATCTAAACAGAAAAAATAATATTCAACCGCGGGAAAATTAAACACCACTACTACCACAACCTACTAAGTTTCTACAGCGCGACTGGACGCGGACGGAGAAGGAACACGCAAACACACACACAGTGCTGACTTTCAACTGGAATGTTTATTTTTCATATGCACGTGACGCTTATATAGACACACGCGAGCAGGTGCACACAAAACAAGAAACAAAAGCAGGACCCAAACGTGCATGTTTTGCCGCAATCACAATCAGTTGCCACCTACCTAGGTGGCAACTGACGCTCACTCGGTCCAATCCGAGTGAGCGTCAGAGTGACACTCGAAGGAAAAAGCTCGCAGTAGTGCCCTACATACACACCGTATCTCACAATCTGAAAAGGATTGCGAGAAGGTCCGGTGTGGACGTTGTTTTTTCTGCGCCCGTGCGACTGCAGGGACTTTGCAGGCGAGTGAACACTGAAAAAGAAAATACTTCGCGTTCCACTAAACATAGCGAGAAGTTCGTGGCCTGCGTTAAAGACGTAATTTATTCCGTCCCGCTGTCATGTTCTCGTGTGTACATTGGCCAGACCGGCCGTTGTGTGAATCAAAGGTTGAGGGAACATAAGTAAAATGTCACGAAAGTTATTTCCGGACACCTTGCTATTCACTGTCAAGGATGTGGCTGTTTTCCCATATTTGATAAAACTAGCATTCTCAACAGGGCAAGAGCTCGATTGACAAGAGAAATTATTGAAGCATATGAAATAGATAAAATGAATGATACATGTGTCAACATGCCATCCTTGTCACTGTCAGATAAGGAAAATAGATATCTGGATCCGTCACTCTAGGTAGGTGGCAAGTGGTTGTGATTGCGGCAAAACATGCACGTTTGGGTCCTGCTTTTGTGTCTTGTTTTGTGTGCACCTGCTCTCGTGTGTCTATATAAGCGTCACGTGCATATGAAAAATAAACATTCCAGTTGAAAGTCAGCGCTGTGTGTGTCTGTTTGCGTGTTCTTTCTCCGCCCGCGTCCAGTCGCGCTGTAGAAACTTAGCATGAACAACCAAATAGTCCGCCAACGCACTTTGGCACAACCTACTGTACAGAGAGCTGGCTTCTAGGGGAGCGCGTGCCGCAGCTCTCGTTCAACCGCTCACCGCTGGTGGCTCTTCGCCAACGTTGGAGAGCACAGAATCAAAGTTTGGCAGGTCGTACTCAAATGACAAACAAATAACAAATATAGCGACAAGCGTCGAGGAAGAGAGAGAGAAATGTTTATTGTGGCAGAGAAGCTGAGACGTCGGCCTGAATCAATCTTCTGGCCTGCTACTCAGCGTTGGGAAAGGGGAGGGGATGGGAAAGAGAGGAGAGAGAAGGTGTTGATGATGGTGAGGAGGAAGGTGGCGATGAAGCAAAACCTAGAATGTCCAGATAGTCTCTTGTCGACAGGGGCGTAGCCAGAAATTTTTTTCGGGGGGGGGGGGGGTTCAACATACTTTATGTATGTTCGTGCGTGCGTTTGTATGTGTGCGTGTATATATACGCAAGCAAAACTGAAAAATTTCGGGGGGGGGGGGTTTGAACCCCCCCCCCCTTGGCTACGCCCTTGCTTGTCGAGTTCTGTCTCGCGTAAAAACTTGTTCAGCGTTTTCAGAATATCGCGCTCATGACGAGGTGGTGGTCCCAGCAGAACTTTTTCTGAAACTTGTTGTTTCGTAAATTTCAACGATACAGTGGTAATTGGATTTCTTTGCGTGATATATTGCGGGCAGACGGACAAGAGGTGTTCTATTGTCTCAGGCAATGGTATAGTGCGCGCCGTCCAGTCATCACCATTGACAGGCGCGCATCACTCATCTTTGGCAGCACTGCGCATGTCCACGGTGATGACGGCGCTAATGCGGGCCACTATTCGCGTTTCATTTGACGTCGATAATGTTAACGCCCCTTCAAGTTTCTCGTAGTGATCACAAACGCAGTCCGGCCGCGATTCGTCGAGAGCTATTCATCGTGATATTTTTCTCATTCGCTTTTTTTTTTTTTTTGCTTCCTCGGTAGGTGTAGTTTGACCCCAGTGATGGTGACGTCATTTATACGAGCGAGCTTCGCAGCGATTCTTCGTCGGACTTCACACGTGTTCTGCCGCTGTCCCACAGAAAACTATGGGGTTTAGATGCAGGCCCGTAGCCAGGGGGGGGGGGGGGCTAGCCCCCCCCCCCCGACATTTTGGTAAAGTAGGTGTTTTTACCAAACATAAATAATAAAAATAGGTGTTTTTCTCGAAATAGTCAAGGTTTTCAGCAAGTGCCCCCCCCCCCCCTGAAAAAAATTCCTGGCTACGGGCCTGTTTAGATGGCCATGATCACATGGTACATTTCTCCTCACCGACACCCTCCCACCTGCTCTTCAGATGCTTGCCGCATTCCACCGCGGGCGGATTGTGTGGCCCTGCCAGGGGCGTAGCTAGAAATTTTATTCGGGGGGGGGGGGTTCAACAATACTTTATGTATGTTCGTGCGTGCGCTTGTGTGTGCGCGTGTATATATACGCAAACAAAATTGAAAAATTTCGGGGGGGGGTTCGAACCCCTCCAACACCCCCCCCCCCTGGCTACGCCCCTGGGCCCTGCCATGCCCTGCTCTCAGTGCTCTGCCTCGCCTCTCCTCACTGCATGGCGCCTCTGCTCGAGTTGTCCAAAAGGAAATCACCATAAATAAAAACGCAAAATGAAATACGCGTGTACATGAACAGTATTTGGCAATCGGACGCCTCGCATGCCGTCGACGAAAACGAGGCTTCGCTTTCCGTCGGTTGGAACCAGGCTTCGTACGCAGAAAGAGCTGCCGTCGCCGCGAGAGCACGGGGGATCATTGCAGACTCACTGAAATGCAATCCTGCTTCATGGTGAGATCATCGCTGCGAGGTTCAAGGTCCGCAAGCAGGGGCGTAGCCAGAAATTTTTTTCGGGGGGGGTTCAACCATACTTTATGTATGTTCATGCGTGCGCTTGTATGTGGGCGTGCCTATATACGCAAGCAAAACTGAAAAACTTCGGGGGGGGGTTTGAACCCCCCCAACCCCCCCCCTTGGCTACGCCCCTGTCCGCAAGCACATCCATCGCGGCAATCACGAAAGCCGCGGCCAAGCAGCGGCCATTTGCTGGAATGGTGATGTATGATGGCGCTTTCTAATTAGCTGAGATCAATCCCATTTGTGACGACATCGTTTCAGCACAGAGTCTGGGGCGAGAGAAATTGAGCAAGAGATATTCGGTGTTCGCTTTATCTCCACTAATAAGTCATCTTTTCACACCCAATCGAAACTGCACGCATTCTTCAATGCCCCTGTTCATTCCAGCTGTTCCCTGTTCATTCCCTGTTCATTCCGCCCAAGCAGGAAAGTTACACCAGAAAATGTCTATAGGCTCATGTTTTACCCACTACCTCGGGACAGATGGCGGATGAAGAACATCGACTTCACTGTCGGCTTCAATGTGACGGATGGATGGATGCTATGCGCGCTTGCACATTTGTACAGTCTATCTAAAGGTTTCTACTATCCTCGTTGTAAGTCTCCAGGTTTCTGCTCCGTAGGTAAGTACCGGTAACATGCAGCTGTTATATACCTTCCTCTTGAGGGATAGTGGTAGATTACCATTCATGATTTGATAATGCTTGCCGAATGAGCCCCAACCCATCCTTATTCTTCTAGTTATTTCACTCTCATGGTTCGGCTCCGCGGTTACTACCTGTCCTAAGTAGACGTACTCCTTTACAACTTCCAGTGTCTCGCCACCTATCGCAAAGCGATGTTCTCTGCCAAGATTGTTCCACATTACTTTAGTTTTATGCATATTAATTTTCAGACCTCCTCTTCTACTTTCCCTATCCAGTTCAGTAATCATGAGCTGTAATTCGTCTCCCTCGTTACTCATCAATGCAATGTCATCAGCGAATCGTAGGCTACTGAGATACTCTCCATTAACTCTTATCCCTAACTCTTCCCAATCTAGGGCCCTGAAAACCTCCTGTAAACACGCGGTGAATAACATTGGAGAGATCGTGTCTCCCTGCCGTACGCCCTTCTTTATTGGGATTCTGTCGCTTTCTTTATGGAGGACTATAGTGGCTGTGGATCCGCTGTAGATTTCTTCCATTATGTTTATATAGGCTTCGTCGATGCCTTGATTCCGCAGTGCCTGCATGACTGCTGATGTCTCCACCGAATCAAATGCCTTCTCGTAATCTATGAAGGGGTTGGTTGTATTCCGCGCATTTATCTATCACCTGATTGATAGTATGAGAGTATGAACTTAAATTGAGGACGACGCAGCGAGCGATGGAAAGGAAAATGATAGGTGTAACCTTAAGAGACAGGAAGAGAGCAGAGTGGGTCAGGGAACAAACGGGAGTTAAGGACATCATAGTTGAAATCAAGAAGAAGAAATGGATATGGGCCGGGCACGTAGCACGTCGGCAGGATAACCGGTGGTCATTAAGGGTAACTGACTGGATTCCAAGAGATAGCAAAAGCGTGAGGGGGAGACAAAAAATTAGGTGGGTAGATGAGATTAAGAAGTTTGCAGGTACAACGTGGCAGCAGAAAGCACAGGACCGGGTTGATTGGCGGAACATGAGAGAGGCCTTTGCCCTGCATTGGGCGTAGACAGGCTGATGATGATGATGATGACTATCCTCATCGATGAATGGATGGATGCTACGCGCGCTTGCACATTTGTACAGTCTATCTAAACGTTTTTACTATCCTCATGGATGGATGGATGGATGGATGCGCGCATTGCACATTAGTACAGTCTATCTAAACGTTTCTACTATCATCATGGATGAATGGATGGATGCTACTCGCGCTTGCACATTTGTACACTCTGTCTAAATGTCTCTACTATCCTCATGGATGAATGGATGGGTGCCACTCGCGCTTGCACATTTGTACAGTCTACCTAAACGTTTCTACTATCCTCATGGATGGACGAATGGATTCTACTAGAGCTTGCACATTTGTAGTCTATTTAAACGTTTCTACTATACTCATGAATGGATGGATGGATGCTACACGCGCTTGCACATTTGCACAGTCTATCTAAGTGTTTCTACTATCCTCATGGATGGACGGATGGATGCTACTCGTGCTTGCACATTTGTACAGTCTATGTAAACGTTTCTACTATCTTCATGGATGGATGGATGGATGGATGCTACGCGCGCTTGCACATTTGTACAGTCTATCTAAACGTTTCTACTATCCTCATGGATGGATGGATGGATGCTAGTCGCGCTTGCACATTTGTACAGTCTATCTAAACGTTTCTACTATCCTCATGTATGGACGGATGGGTGGTACTCTCGCTTGCACATTTGTAGTATACTTAAACGTTTCTGCTATTCTCATGGATGGATGGATGGATGCCACGCGCGCTTGCACATTTGTACAGTCTACCTAAACATTTCTACTATCCTCATGGATAGATGTATGGATGCTACTCGCGCTTGCACATTTGTACAGTCTATCTAAACGTTTCTACTATCCTCATGGATGGACGGATGGATGGTACTCGCGCTTGCACATTTTTAGTCTATTTAAACGTTTCTACTATCCTCATGGATGGATGGATGGATGCTACTCGCGCTTGCACATTTGTACAGTCTATCTAAACGTTTCTACTATCCTCGTGGATGGATGCTAAGCGCGCTTGCACATTTGTACAGTCTATCTAAACGTTTCTACTATCCTCATGGATGGACGGATGGATGCTACTAGCGCTTGCACATTTGTACAGTCTATCTAAGTATCTACTATACTCATGGATGAATGGAGGGATGATACTCGCGCTTGCACATTTGAACAGTCTATCTAAGTGTCTCTACTATCCTCATATGGATGAATGGATGGATGCTACTCGCGCTTGCACATTTGTACAGTCTATCTAAACGTTTCTACTGTCCTCATTGATGGATGGATGGATGCTATGAGTGTCCCCTTTATAAGGGGGCAGTGACATGTGTGCCACCAGGCTTGACAAAAAAAAGAAAAAGCTTTTCTTCCCTTTTTCTTCCTTCTCGCCTTTCCTTTTTTTTATGTTGGCGTAACGCCTTATCTACTACGATTAAATCAATATTACTATACAAAAAAAAAACAAAAACAAACTGACAGCCCAGTTCTCTGCCCCTTACGGCAGAATATCCTTACTTTTCCAGCTATTTATTTTTGTCCTTTCTCTCTAGTTTTCTCCCACCAGTACTCTAGCTGTCTCTTGCTTACTTCTATCGCGGGCTTGTTCAGCTTTCCAATGTTGTCCCTAAAACCCAAGGCTTCATGTAGGCTCGTGCCCAAACATGCACCTCGGTGGATATCTTCACATTCACTCAGAGCATGCTCCGTCGTTTCCTTATCTTCCCCATAGAATATGCATTGTTCTTCTTTACTGAATCTCGCTTTATAACTACGCCTTCTGAGGCAACCCGAGCTCGCTTCAAACAGCAAAGCGTTTCCCCTCGAATTATCATGAAATGTTTCCCTCCTTATTTCCTTTCTGCCCTTTCGGTAGTTACTCAGAGCCGGTTTTTTTTTCATCGCTGCCATCCAGTTAATCCTCTCCGCAACTCTGACTTTTCGCTTAACGCTCTTTGTTGCCATATCACTTACGATACCAACCTTATATTTACTATAGTGAGCCTCCTAGTTCTTTTTCTCCACTGTGTGTCAACGCTCTTCCTGTACAAATACCGGAACACCTTCTCTGCCCATCAACTCTCTTTCATATTTCTTAGCCTCTCTTCAAACCTCATTTTGCTCTGAGCTTCCTTCACCTCAAAATTTGCCCATCCCATATCGCCTTTTACAGCCTCATTTGTCGTCTTCCCGTGAGCGCCGAACGCGAGGCGTCCCACAGTCCTTTGATCCACATCCATTCATGCTTGTACCTCTGACCTCATGCACCCACTGAAATCCCAAATGTAGTCAATTAAGGTTGCATGGCGGGCTTCTTGGTTATCCATAGCATCCGATGTATAGCGCATCCAGGACGGGAGAGAGCAAGAGACACATTACACACACACAGAGCTGTGTGTGTTTGTTATGTGCCTCTTGCTCTGTCCCTTCCTGGATGCGCTATGCATCGGATGACCAAATGTAAGCCCCGGAACCATTACACCTTTCCACAGACCACGAAGCACCTCGTACCTATTGCATCCACATAACGCTCTGTGCTTCATTATTGCAGCATTCCTCTTTCCCTTTGCTGCCGAGGTTTTTTCGTGTACCTCCATGTATACCTATCACCCCCATTTACCCATACTCCGAGGTACTTGTATTCGCTTACCCTCGGTATTTATTGGCCCTGTATTGACACCACCCGATCATTCGGATCATTGAATACCATCAATCCACATTTTGTTACACTAAATCCTAGTCCTAGAGCTTCACCTTCCCTTCTGCATATATCCGCCAGCCGCTGTATATCATTTCGTCTGTCCGCAAATAAGACAATATCGTCCGCATAAAATAAACCTGGAAGCTTTTGCTCAATCGTCACGCCGGCCTGTTTGTGTGACAAATTAAAACCAATGTTGCTTCCTTCTAACGCTTTTTCCATCTTCACCATATACAGCATGAGGAGAAGGAGGAGAAGAAAAACGGAAGCATGAATAACAGCGGGGACAAAGGACATCCCTGTCTCAGCCCCTTGCTAATATCAACGTTCTATTTGCTGCTAACTTCTTCCCATTCTATGCAAACTGTATTTTCTCTGTATATCTCCCTCAAAAGCTGTATACAGTCGTCGCCTATGACCATTCATTTCAATATATCTCACAATATTTCCTGATTAACGTTGTCATACTCCTGAGTGATGTCTAGAAAAGCCACGTACAAGGGCCTGTTTTCTCTTTTAGATGTTTCTATACATTGAGCAAGAACAGATAGGTTATCGTCCAACCAACTGTCGACTCGAAATCTGTTTTGAAGTTCTCCAAAAATATCGTTATGTTCTGCCCTCGTTTCTATTTTTAATTTTACTGCTTGCATCACCAACCTGTATAGTATCGATGTAATGGTTAGCGGTCTATACGAGCGAGTGTTATCCTTTTCTCCCTTGCCTTTATAGATTAAGTTCATTCTACTTTTTCGCCAACTCTCCGGTATTTGCCTCTTCTGTAACCATTTTTCTACGGCTTTCAACAGTGCCTCTTTATTGTTATGTCCGAGTTCGTTAATGAGGCTGACGGGAACCCCATCTAAACCCGGGGCAGTGCGGTTTGGAATTTTTCTTTCGGCCTTTTTAAATGCGAAGCATTTCTTAGCGAACCTTTGGCACTTTGAGCATTTCTATCTATCTATCTATCTATCTATCTATCTATCTATCTATCTATCTATCTATCTATCTATCTATCTATCTATCTATCTATCTATCTATCTATCTATCTATCTATCTATCTATCTATCTATCTATCTATCTATCTATCTATCTATCTATCTATCTATCTATCTATCTATCTATCTATCTATCTATCTATCTATCTATCTATCTATCTATCTATCTATCTATCTATCTATCTATCTATCTAGCCGCCTGCATCTGGGTGCTCTCATGATCACCTCCTTAACTTGGTGTAGTCCAAAATTGGCATGGGAGGGTAAGAGGATTTGACGAATATGACTTTCGGGTCATGTCATGAATAACGTGAAAATCCTGCCGCGTAAGTCGTCAAACCCTTTCCTCCAGACCCGTGTGGGACATACCCGGTGTACGGGTATGCGCCACAGGTGATTGACAGTTTATATCTACCCAGGGACGGCGAGAACAGATATTGGTAATTTAAATGCGACAGCGTTAAGAAAAAGCGACTTCGGCATCGTTGACCAGATCAAATGGAAAAGATATATATTATGATCCCAGCAGAAATCGAACGCAAACATTCTGCGTGGTAGTCAGGTATTTTACCACAGAGCCACACCATGTCTATAAACTGATTTGGAAAAACAGCCTCTGCAGGCGTAATGTCGGTGCAACGTCAGTTGTGGTTGTGGTGCTTGCTATCTAATTTCAGAAGACAGCAATAAACACTACATATGTACTCCTACGCGACAGGCGTCATGTCAGATTAACGTCTGTGTTTCCAGTGTTGGCTCCGCTTTTATAGTAGTCTAAAAACACTACATTTGTATTCCCATAATTTAGCAAGCTATATTGAAGCATTGCTCGACCCCGGAAGAATACATTAACGAAAGTTGCGTATGATATTGACATGATTGCACCATAAAGTGCACTTAGTTTCGGTAGTACAGACGTATGTACTCTAGCGTGAGGGCTGACGTAACGTCGTACCATGTCGACGTGCCTGGTAAGCCCACGATGAGCACACAGCTACTACGCTTACGAAAACACGTCGACACACCTCGTAACGCTTGGCTCAAAGCCATAAAATACAGCATAGAAGCACTCGCTGACTGCTTCGCATGAAACCGATTCCCACAATGCGTGGGAACTGCCGAATTTTCCAGTTGAAATTCTCAAGTACTAGCTCTTCCTCGGTTGTACTCACCTTCATACGTTTACTCACCGGGGAAATCCCCTGGACGCTCTTTTTAAACGAATCGGCTGTTACCTTTCGGATGTAACCTAACGCTTCGTATACCTTTACAATTGGTTTCCTCCTACGTCTTCAATATGTTGTTGCATTGTGACAGACTTCCTACCAAGCGCTTTTATGTGTCTCTAAAATACCCTAGGCGCGGCCTTCTTTTCGTGAATCTGTCACCCAGCGTTCACTTTCAGCTTTAAATTTTGTCTCGAGCAATTTCTGCACCGTGGATTTTTTTCTCTAAATGCATTTCCCATATTTTGCTGACTTTGTCGTGCGGCCACATCTCCTTTTTTGCCTATCTATGCTCCCGCAGTGCTTCATGTCGCTTCCCAATCGCTTCCCGGATTTCCTTGTTCCACCAACTTATTGACTTCCTCTTTCCTTTCCAGCGAATAGCTTTCTTCTCTTTGCCTGTCTCCTTCGACATTAGATGTGACAGCTCATTACACTCTCGGTCCTTGCCTGGTATCTTGCCTGCTTCTTCCTCGACTCTTGCGGTTATATTTGTTATTTGTTTGTCATTGAAATACGAGCTGCCAGACCTTGATTCTGTGCTCTCATTACCAGTTTTATATCCCATTTGTAATATTGTGCGTTTATGATCAAACATGACGACAGCGCCCCCCTCCCCGAAATTTTTCGATTTTGCATGTGTGTATATACACGCACAGATACGAACGCATGCACGGACATACATAAAAATCACACCATCTCCCGCTAAAGGGGACCATGAGGCGATGCGAAGCAGTGTTTCGGCATGTAGAGCCCGCGTTTCAGAGGGGGAGTGGTGAGGGGGGAAAGGTGAGAGGGGAAGTGGAGACGGGAGGGGAAAGAGAAGGGAAAGGAAGGGGAGGGGAATGGGAAGGGGAAAGGAAAGGGGAGAGGGGAAGTGGAGAGCGGGAAGGGAAAGAGGAAGTGGAGAGGGGGGAGAGGGGTAGTGGAGAGGGTGTGCGCATGCGCAGTGAGGGTGGTCACGCCGCACACAACCACCACCACCACCGGATTGAACTCCGCTATAAGATGCTTCACATCTAAAATATGGTTGAACACCTCCCCCCCCCCCACATACACATATCCACCTTGAAAAAAGTTTCTCACTACACTACTACTGTATCGAGGAATGTACGCATGTGGCGTCCTTGTGGTGCCTAGCCTTTGCCTTCCAGCCGAGCGATCAGCTGAAGTCAATGCTGAAGCCGCTACGTGGTCTGGACCTGTCAGCGTAATCCAGCCCTAAGCCCTAAGCCTAACCATACCCGAGAGGATTGGAAGGCGGCCCTGACTGGGTGCTCAGACCTTCAGGCCCAGAAGGCCTTGGTCCAGAGAGCCAGACTGGCAGCTTCGAATAATGTGATCCCGGACTAGGGGCACCACCCGGTATGTAGAGCCCCACTATGAGGCTCACACCTCTCATTTTTTTTTTTGTTAAACGCTTTTCACCACCACCACCGCAACTTCGCGTACTCCAGTTCTCACTTTCGTCCAAGATGGGCGCGCTGACGGATATAGAGAGCATGCACGAGTGTCGTTCGCCGTCTCACAGCGGCGCCATCCATCCCAACCTGCACCGCATCTATGTCGCAGTGGCCTACGAGAAAGACTTTCCATTTCTCTCGAAGTTTCTGTGCTTTTTCCCGAAACTAGACGACCTGCACGTGCATTTCGCACGTGGAACATTGAGAAGTATCCTTGAGAAGTGCCGCGCCGTCCTCGAAAGGCACTGCCCGCGGTGTAACCGTGCTTTGGATCCTGAAGTGACCGGAATGGGACATGGCGGCAGGGCAGATTTTTGCAACGGGCTTTGCTGACCTTGAGCAGCGTTCGTAACGCGCGTGTTTTTATGTGTGCATGCATATATACAAATGAAAAAATGAAAAAACAATTACACCATCTCCCGCTAAAGGGGACCATGAGGCGATGCGAAGCCGGAGCATTTACACGATCGCGTTCCGTTGGCGTTCGCTGGGCATGCTACCGACCTCGCGTCGTGGAACGCGAAGAGGTACACTACGCGCGTCGTGCCTTCCCTCGAGCCTGGCAGTTAATTCTCACAGTGCGTGCGGGGAACGTCGACAGGCGCACAAGAGAGAGGCAGCGTAGGAGAGGAGAGAGATGGAAGGGGACGCGCATGCGCTGGCCTTCATCGTGGCGCTGCGCAGGAGAGAATTTCGGCATATCGAGCCCGCATTTCAGAGGAGCCAACCGAGGCAAGCGCTGGACTGAACGCGCGCAGCGCTCTGCTATTTGAAGGAGAGGAGACTAGAGGAGGAGAGTAGCGTATGCGCCGTGAGAGCAGAAGCGAGAACGCAGGAGAAGCGCAAGCAGGTGGTAGGAGAGAAGGGGAGAGAGTAACGCACAGCTGTTGGAGAGAGGGAAGAAGGAGAGTTGCGCATGCGTAGTGTGAGTGCGGACACCGACGCTGCGTGCGGATTACCACGCCGCCTTACATACACCTGAGCAAGAGATACTTCGCATCTAAAATTCGGGGGAGGGGGGAGGCTTTTCAACTTCGTGGCGTGAAACTGACGCCTCTGCTCTAACGTGAGTTTCTACGTTACGCCTGACCCTGACCTACCCTTTACGTGCCACTGCACTCGGCGTGCCTTCCTTAGCGCGCGATATGCGCACAAAATTCAATTTACACGAAGACGTCGAACCACCTCGTAACGCTTGGCTCAAGGATACAAATCAGGCATAGGCTACTACTGCCTGACTGCGTTGAATTAAATACATTTCCAGAATGCGTAGAATCCGCCGTAGTTTTTCTTTTCTTAGTACGTAGGAGAATCGCTTCTCGGTTGTGCTGCAGACCACGATATCAGAGCTTCAATTACTTTTCGCATGTGCTTTAAGCTGCGTCTATTCCTGAAGTGCTCAAGAGATCAGAGCTTGCTTTTATCATTCTACCGTTCCCTTGCAGTTGCAGATGAACTTATCCCGCGTCCGCAGCCTCCAAATTCGTGTCTCCTGTCGGCAGCGCAACATTCGAATGATGTCGTCCGCAGGGGCGTAGGCAGGAATTTTTTTCGGGGGGGGGGTCACCTCCATGATCTGAAGTGGGGGCAGGGCAGGCAGATGTGGTCGAGTATCATTTTGTGCTTTGTATGCCATGGCAAAAAAAATTCGGGGGGGGGGGGGGGGCACGGGCCCGGTGTGCCCCCCCCCTGGCTACGCCACTGATCGTCCGTACCGGCATATGAAGTGTCCCCACTAACGTGACTGCCCTGACGACGGCACCAAGAAACGATTGAAGCCGTTACGCAGAGCAGGTCCTGCGGGAAACTTAAACGAGCTCGTTAGAAACGGT
Source organism: Rhipicephalus sanguineus (assembly GCF_013339695.2). Lineage (NCBI taxonomy): Eukaryota > Metazoa > Arthropoda > Arachnida > Ixodida > Ixodidae > Rhipicephalus > Rhipicephalus sanguineus. The sequence continues at coordinate 40,341,676 of NC_051176.1, forward strand.
CCTTGCTTCCAGTGCTGTTCGACAGCTACTTCCATAGGACTTGCAAGCCGTTGATCCGTGACATTTATCCGTTGCCGTAGCGGCGTAGCTTAGTGCCTATAGGCACGTTGCACTTCTAACTGGATGGATGGATGGATGCTATCAGCGCACCCTCTATAACGGGGCGGTGACATGTGTGCCGCCAGGCTCGACAAAAAAAAAGCTTCTTTTTCTTTTCTTTTTTTTTCTCTTTTTCTTAAGCCGGCGTAATGCCTCGTCTACTACGATTAAATCAATCCTACTATAGAGAAAAATAAATTCAGCTGTCAAACAAGTAATAAAAAAAGGCCAACCTGTAGTAAGCTGTGGGCGTTCTTCGGGGAGTTTTTATGTGCATTTGCTCATTCATCGACATTCGATTACGACGCCAGCATCCGTGATTTCACCTTTTCATATCATGCACATATACGAAAACATTAGGAAAGGCCAATTGCTGTATGAACCAAGCTAAGAAAAAGTGACAGGTGTCCAAAAGAACAAAGAATGACAACACGAGCGGCCGTGCTGTGCCTTTGTTCTCAATTGTTCATCACTAGCGCTTGACATTTTAATTGCGAAAACATCTTATGCTCGGGGCAGTGTCCGTTCTGCGGCGTCCGCACCCACACTGCACATGCGCCAACTCTTCCTTCTCTCCTCGGTTGAACGCGAGGAGGGGGGTGGAGGAGGTGGCGTGAGTGCTGCCTCCGCTTCGTTTCTCCTCTCGCGTTTCTTTCTCTCCGCCACAGCTGTGCGCTCGTAATAATGCGGCGCGCGCTCGCTCCCGTTGCACTCTCCTTCGCAACGGCGCTATGGACGCTCGCGAAGCTGAACGTAAGGGCTAGTTCACACAGCCGTCAAACGCTCCGTCACGTCAACGTCACGTCGCCGATTTCCGTCAGGGGAGAGGGTTTCCGAGACGTTTTCTCCGGAAAAAACGGTTGACGGTGTCGTAGAGCAGTGCTCTACGTTTCCGTCGCCCGCACGGGGACGGAGCCCCGCCCCTAGAAAACGGACCAATCAGAAGTTTACGTTTGGAGTTCCGAGTTCTCAGAAGAGCCACGCGTCTAGCATACGGCCCCCCCCGTGGCCTTGAAACACTGAACGCGCGCCTGACTGAATGGGCCATAAAACGGGGGGACAAGTGGTTGCTTTTGTGCGTGTGTGTGTGTTTGCGGTGCGAGGAGGAGCGCCCAGCGGAGTCGGGAGAGCGCCAGCGAAGCATTTGAGCTGCGTGGACAATTCCTATTTTGGTGCATCAGTCGGTCAACACTGCACAAAAACGTGCTGCTGTCGACGCTGCAACCGCCGTCGTCTGTTCGTACACTGCTACGTCGCGTCTGCTGTACGTTTTTTTGACGTGACGGTGACGTGACGGAGCGTTTGACGCCTGTGTGAACGAGCCCTAAACGGCAACGCCGGCAAGCGAATCTTGAAGCTGCGAGGCTGGGAAAGCGCGCGTTCGCTGTGCTTCCGTCATTCTCTCTCTCTGCAACGTTGTGCGAAACGCCATTAACAACGTCAACGTCGGCGCTAGTTGCAGCGGCAGCGCCACCGCCGCGGAGCAGAGGAAGGCTCGGGAAGCCGAACGTAAACGTCAGCGTCGGCAAGCGGTAATTCAAACGCCTCGACAACCACCGTCTCATAAGTCACATAAGAGAAACGGAAACTCGATGCGCACGCCCCGAGATGCTTTCGCATCCCACCATGGTTGCCCGTAGCGGGAGATGATGTGTAATTTTTCACTAAGCTTTAACAACAAGGCCGATCGTCTAGCCTTCTAGAAAAAGTTAATCTCACGTAGAGGTAAAAAAACTGCTTTTGTAAGCAGCCGCACGGCCAGCGCTCGACGGGGCGCATCACCTTCGCTTTCCTTGGCGTACCGATGGTCATAGAGTTTCCTATAAATACACTAGAGGGAGCTCTTGAGCTAGTGTTCATTAAGGTCCCTACTGGGACTTTAGTGTTCATGGGAGTCGCAACGCATGGCGCTTCAGCCAGCATGGAAATGATGGGTAGTACACACTCTTAGGAAAAAAGTTACTAAATGCTTGCATTTACTAGTTTCGAGCGTGTTTTACTACCTTCGCGAAATCTGTTTACTAGCCAGCAGTTAGTAAAAGTCGTAAAGTGCTGCCTTCACTAACCAGAAAGTTTACTTGGTGTTTTTAACTAAGTAACTACTAGCCACCCACGTTGCCAGATCTTTCGTAGATGCGCAGTATACTTTGCCGTAATCGTGACGGTCTTTAGCAAGATTTAAACAAACTTTAATTTTATTGATTACCTTGGAAATAAAGTTTCGTGCTACGTGATGGCACGCATATAAGCAAATATAAGCTACACGATAATGTTTAGAAAACATCAATTATTCTTCTAAATTCTATGGTTGCTAACCAGTACACGGTGTGCTGTCCCAAAGTAGGAACAAATAGCCTTCAAGCCGCTGCTAGAGCAGATATCGGCTACGTAAAAGTCTTGCTATTCTGTGTGTGCGCTTGCGTGTGTGTTCTCATCATGATCAATTCATGCCTCTATGTATGTTGCTGTGATGTGTACTTACCATGGTAATTACATGAATTAGCGACCATTAGTTAATGTATGAGGACAATGCCACTTCGTTTTTTTTAATCATTTAGGTACTTTTGTAATAGAATCATCTTGATATGGCAATGCGCACGGACATATAAACAAAATAGGCGTAAACCTCTAATTGGCTAAATGTGGTAGACTTAATTCGCTTAGTAAGTTGCTAGCGCGGTTACTAACAACTTAGTAATGGACTAGCCATTCGAGCTAGTACTATTCACTCACTAACTAGGTAGCAAGTTCCACTAACCTGCATTTTACTACCTTCACTTACTAAGAGGCTAGTGTATTTTGTGAAGTAAACGGTTAGTATTTAGTTAGTGAATATGCCGACCTTTTTTTCTAAGAGTGCACGGATTTGTCTAAACTTCGTTCTTTCGGCTTTGTTTGGCTCCGTGTGGCATGGAGCCACTTTGTCGCAAGAGGAAGTTCAGCAAATATTCGGCAGTTTCACTTCACCACCTTAACCTTTTAGGCTCACCAATTCCAATCGGCTCACGAAGTTCCCAACGATCCATTCTTTTATCCGAAAGAAAACCAAAACACAGCAATAAACAAAGCCACAAGTGCGTTTGAAGCCCGCAAGTACGAAGACTAGGCAAATCCGTGTACTACCCATCATTCCCATGGTGGCTGAACGATCGCAGCGCCAGAGTCCCCTTGAAGTAATTTTAGGAAACTCTATGCCCATGGTAGCCCGCGGGAGCTCTCCCGACAGTGACGAAAAAGTGGCTGCATTGGCGCTGGGGAGGCAGCGCGATGGTCGAGGCTTTTGGCGAGTGCAACGTGCCTATAGCGACGTGATGACTCGTAAAAGGGTGCTGCAATGGGTGCTGTACGACCATTTATCGATTTCCCAGATTTTGTTGTTGATTGTCAGTTTGTCTCTGTGCCATAACTGCACCGTCACTGTGCGGCAGTGAGAATCTGTTTCCATGTTCCGTGTTTATGACTAACCGACAGTTTTGAGACCATCTATAACCGGTTAAAACCTACGAATAAATACTTTTGCGCATGTCTGCTATGCTCGGATTTCTTTTTTTTTTTTTTTGGGGGGGGGGATATAGAGAGAGAATAAATCTTTATATTGCGAGACAGCACTCGTCCTGTGCCCTGCGTTGGTCTTTTAGCGCTGCATCAACCATGCGAATAAATACAAGCTCCATCCCCAGTAGTGTGGCGCGCCTGTTATTGTCTGTGCGAGAGTCGTGCCTGCTAGTTGATTTCCGTTGAAATTCTAAGTAATTTTCTCCTGTTAATGTAAACACTATGCATATTATGAATTAAAAGTTTGTCGTGCCTACCTCAAGCATTACGTTTCCCCGAGTTATAATGTCGGAATCTTTGCTATAAATTGACAGGAAGTTGGAGTTTTTGACCAGAAACCAGTGCCAAAAACATGTGTCTGTATATGAAAAAAAGCGACTTAAAGGGGAAGTAATTGATAATGGATAAGCGGTATTCCGTGAGCGAATAGGTACGGTCAATTCCGTGTTAGATGCTCGTCAACCCAAGGTTGTCAGCGATCTGGGTGGTTTTACAAGTTTTACCACCACTGCTGAGCTCAACGATGCAGGTTCTATTCCCAGCCACGGTGGCCACGTGCTGATGGGGGCGAAATGCAAGGACACTCGTGTGCTTAGATTTGCGTCTGATGTTCAGGGAAAGGTGGAAGCTTGAAAAGATGAAAAATTTGTGACCCCGAGGTGTCGCTGGAGGAAATGTTGCAGCAAGCAGTCGCGCCTTCTTCAAGGCTATAAATGCGCTTGTTTTAACCCCGGGCAGTCATAATCAATCTAAAGTTGCCCACAGCTCATAATCATATCCCGGTTTGCATGTGAATCGTTAGGAATTATTATTTACATTACAAAACAAACATCACGGGAGTGAGGGAATGTAACAGTCTTTCCGACATTTAGTTGTGCCTTGTGAGGCAGTTTACAACTACGCTCAGGGTTGTTTTGCCTTGATTAACTGTGTTTAGATCATAGAAGATGCGCCAAAGCTTTACAAGGCTGTGCTGAATTGCATTAGCCTTTGCACACATGTTCAGTGGGCTTCTTCAAATTATATACAGCTAATAAACAAAGTGTAAATGCGACGAGCACATCTTGCAGCACAGCTTCACCAAGCACGTTTACGTTCTCGTGACGAGTGAGATTGCATTCATTGGATGTGGCACTGTTTTTTTTTTTAATTTTTCATATAGCAGAGAAACGTCCCAAATTCGTTTGAGCGAATTCTGCTGTTTGATTAAATTAACATGTCACAGTTATAGCGCCTACCACCATGAAGTGAAAGTCTGTGAGCTACTATCACGAAAAAAGCCCCAGGAAACCGAACAGGTAGTTAAAACATACATGAACTTGGCTTATCCACAGCCACACTGCAATATTTTATGTATTTCAAGCCGGAGCTTCTAGAAGTAGCAGGGAGAAAACATACTTCAGCTTCCAAGCACAAATATATTGAAAAAGTAAATAACACAACAACAAGTATATAATATATATAACCGTTATTTTACATTACATTGGCACAAGTTCACATCATGCCCCACCAGTTCATTTCGTGAGCGTTTGCTTGCAATAGAGTGCTCAAGTTCTATCGACATGTGTATGTGATACAGAGATTGTGCTTATGGCTGAGCAGTTGTTTAGTGTTCTGTGCGAGCACCAACAAAGGTGTACAATGCATGCCTAAAGCTTATATTCTTCAAATTGTGCTTCTTGAATCTGTAAGCACTCACCTTATATCTCTCTTTCTTTAACATTCATCTTCGCCGCATACTCAGCAGTCAGATTACTACTTGCGCCAAGAAATTCTAGCTGTGCAAACTGTGTAACTGTAACTGTCTTCGTCTCAATCGCGCTGCATGTATCCGAGTATGTACCAACTCGCCCAAGTCAAAGTACTATTGTGTAACTGAACTATAACGAGGAACAGAACAAGCCTGAAATATTTTCTTCCACCTATCACCTAAATGCATAATACCTATGGTAGGGGCTCACGGCCAAGAATTAAAAATTTGTGCCTACCCTGTCGACACAACGCGATATTGCTTATTTTGTAACGCATTCAAGGGGACATCGCAGAGCGACAAAGATGCAGAACGGTACGCATCCGCGATTGTTTACTAACAAATTTAGCAAAATGACATTGCTCTCACTGCACCATTTAGCTGTCGGCGTTGCGCACGCTTTGTTTCCGATTCCACATCATGCACTCACTTCAAGATCAACACAACCTGGCAAGCGCCGCATGGCTAACGGCAGGATAAGACCCAATTGTGATAACTACGCTATCAAACACGGACGCTGCAACACAATGCGAGCAACGATCTCGGTGTTCAGTTATATGCACATATTTGTCAGCTTTCAGAGTCATTATTCACGGGTTGAAAGCTTTCGATATTGTTGCGCGCGAAGGAGACCGAGACGTATACGACTGAAGGGGCCGTTTATTAGGTGAGCGCCGGAGCGGCCAACAGGTTGAATATGCCAGCGTCGTCGTCTTCTCTCCAGCTGCAGCTCGGAGCGGCAAGCACGTTCACCGGCCTTCGTTTTCTTTGTCCATATGCGCAACATTCCTCTGCTCGCAGACGAAGGCCGCCGGGCGAGTCAGTCGGGTTGTCGCGGCGTGAACAATTTCAAGCGGGCGACATGGACCACTTGGGTCTTGGCAGCTCGTCTACCACTCGTCGTAAGGCGAGCTATGGTATAGGTGACCTCTGCGAGTCTGGTGATAATAACAAATGGTCCATCGTATGTGGCCAAAAACTTTTGGCATAACCCGCGTTTCCATGTAGTAGTCTGCAGCCAGACTAAATCACCGGGTTGGTAGGTCGGTGGTGAATGTCGTACCGTGCTTTCGCTCTCTCTTGAGATGCCAAGGTGCGTAATCGAGCTATATACGACGCGGCTCTTCAGGCAGAGGGTCTCGGCGACTGTGACGTTTTCGCGATTACAGAAAGGGAAAACAGTGTCGATTGTGTGCCGGGGTGGACGTGCGTACAGCCGCGCTCAATATGACGCGTGGCCTCACGCGTCATATTGGCCTCACGCGCAATGAGCGCGTGGCCTCACGAGTTTAAGGATTGCGCATTCTTTCCATTGTCCCTTATTTCTACAACTAAACGCAGTTCTCTCACTGGGGGATGTTCCCAAATAAGAAAATGATATTAAGTTACGGCAGTGAAACAAGCTGAAGCCGTGCGCAATCCTTAAACTCTTGAGGCCACGCGCTCCCGTGTTGCAAGTCATATTGAGCGCGACTGTACATCAAAAAGAAAGGACTCTAGCCGGTAGTCTCGTGCTTGGCTGCGTTGAATGCATACGTGATGAAAGGTAGTACGCCATCCCTGTTCTTATGGTCGCATGAGACATACAAAGACGATATGTTGATATTTGTCCTCTTGGTTCACCTCGTAAGCCCATTCGTTTGTGGATGGTAGGGTGTCGAGTGACACAAGTGGGATTCACACAAACGAAGGAGCTTCTTCACGGCATCCGCTGTGAATCGCCGTCCACGGTCGCTGATGATCATGCGAGGTGGGCCATATCGGAAAATGACGTGTTGCAGCAGGAACAATGAGACGTCACTGGCCGGTGCGGAGGGCACGGCCGCCGTCTCTCAATAACATGTCAGGTAATCGACACTAACTATTATACAACGGTTGCCCTTAGCCGTTTTTGGAAAAGGGCCCAAGAAGTCAATACCCACTTGCTGGAAAGGTGTGCTTGGAGGTGGCATCGGCTGGAGGAGACCAGCTGGAGCAGCAGATGGGCGTTTATGGCGCTGACACTGCATGCAGCCCGCCACATAAATCTCAACAGACTTTTGTATCCCAGGCCAGTAAAAACGTTCTTTAGTCCGGTAGAGCGTCCCTAAATGTCCAGACGTAGGGTTGTCGTGCATGGCACTCATGATGGCTGTGCGAAGGCTCTCCGGCATCACCAGAAGAAAACGTACGCCATTGCCGGAAAGGTTCTTCTTGTACAAGAGCCCATCGCGCATCCAGAAATGGCGCGCATTAGTAGAGGCGGATGTGGTGATGAAGAGCAGTGATAAGTTAGCGTCCTTTCCCTGCTCTACTTCGAAACTGTCGAGGTCTGGAAAATTAGGCGATACATAAGCTATAAGGTCGTCAAAGTAATTGGCGTCATAGTCCGTAGCGCTGAGTGGCATAAGTGGGAGGCAGTCCGCATCGGCGTGTCGTCGGGCACTCTTGCAGAGGCGGTGAAGCTGTATTCTTGCAGCGTAAGCGCACAGCGCGCAAGGCAGCCGCAAGGCTCGCGAAAGTTGAGAAGCCAACACAACGAGTGGTGGTCTGTGACAACTGTGAATGGCCGCCCATACCGGTAAGAACGAAACCGCTGAATCGCAAGTATTACTGTCAGGCATTTTTGTTCCGTGACAGTGTAATTCTGTTCGTGCCGGCTTAGTGAGCGACTTGCGTATGCAATGACGTGTTCGCGGTACCATAACGCTGGACTAGAACGGCACCAATACCTATGCCACTGGCATCCGTGTGAAGTTCTGTCGGGGCCGATGGATTGAAGTGCTGAAGGACAGGCCGTGACTTCAGCAGAAACTTCAGTTGGCGAAAATAAGACCTGCACTCCGGAGTCCAGTCGAAGGGAATGTCCTTTCGTAGCAGGCATGTGAGCGGGTACGCGACGTCGGCAAATTTGGGAATAAAGCGGCGCAAATAGGAACAAAGCCCCAGAAAACTGCGGAGCTCCTTGACAGAGCGCGGTGCACTGAACTAGAGGTGTGCACGGGGTCCGGGTAGCCCGAAAGCCCGAGCCCGATCCGGCCCGCGGGCCGGGCTCGGGCGGGCCGACGTATTTTCACCTCGGGCCCGGGCCGGGCTCGGGCCCGGCGCAAAGCCCGACTCAAGCCCGAAACATAGAGAATGAGCGGGAATGTTTTTTCCAGCACGCATACAGCGCCTTTTCCGCTTTTCCTTTCCATTGCAGTTGTTCAGCGAGTGGAGCGACAGTGGTGAGAATGTAGCAGTTACAAAAGATGAGCTCTCCGATTATCTCTATATGGAATCGCCGTCCTGTCCATCTGATGTTTTAGTCTTCTGGAAAAAACAAGCAGCAGAGATATGCCAAGCTTGCCAGGCTGGCAAAAAGATATTAGCAATTCCGGCGACGAGTGCAAGCAGCGCACGTAACTTCAGTTCGGCGGGCTACATAATGCAAAAGCACCGCACGTCGTTGAAGCCGGAATCGGTGGACTGCTTGCTGTTTTTGCACGATAATTTGTAATCTGTGCAATAGAGACTGCTCGTCGTGTGTCGTTTGATCGTATTTTATATGCTCAATAAAATGCCAAATTACCGGAAAACGATGTTTTGTTTTCACAGCGAACCTTCAAAAAGCCGGGCCGGGCCGGGCCGGGCCGGGCTCGGGATTGTGTTTTCGTACGTCGGGCCGGGCCGGGCGGGCTCGCAGCCCTTTGCCGTCGGGCTCGAGCGGGCCTTCGACAAAGTCAGCGGGCCCGGGCCGGGCTCGGGCTCGGAAATACGGCCCGTGCACAGCTCTACACTGAACGCTTCAACGGCTGCTGTCTTCTGGGGATCAGGGCGTATGCCATCCTTATCGACGAGATGACCAAGCACGAGTGTTTGGCGGTCTCCGAAGTGGCGCTGCTTCGAGTTTAAAACTAGGCCAACGTTTCGGATGCAGTTCAGAATAATATCCAGATGCGAGTTGTGATCACTGAATGTCCGGCCAAAGATGACGACGTCATCGAGGTAGCACATGTAGATGTTACACTTCAAGCCGCGCAGAATGCTGTCCATAAATCTCTCGAACATCGCCGGAGCGTTGCACAGTCCAAATAGCGTCACATTAAATTTAAAGAGACCGTCAGGGGTTACAAGGGCAGTCTTTTCCTTGTCCTCAGGATGCATCGGAATTTGCAGGTAGCCAGATCGTAAGTCTACTGAGGCCGAATGTAGGCAGTCGATTGCGTCATCAACACGTGGGAGAGGGTACACGTCTTTTTTTATTCAAATGGCGATAGTCCACGCAAAATCTCCATAATCCATCTTTTTTTTTTTAACAAGAATCACTGGAGCTGCCCACAGACTGGCTGACTCTTGCATCACTCCCTTTTTGATCATTTCCTGCACTTGATGGTTGATAATTTGGCGCTCTGACGGTGAAACACATGTATGGCTTTTGTCGAATCGGATTTGCCGAAACCGTGTTGATGGTATGGCGTGTTTGAGACTCAGGGATGGAGGGTATGTTGTCCATCTGCGCAAAGTCGAATACCGAAACGTGCTTCGAAAGCACACCCACTAATGTTCGGCGTTCGCTTGTGCTAAGCGACTTATTTATCATTGACAAAAGGGCCGTTTCCGAGCTGTGACCACCAGGTTCTTCCGGCACATCTATAAGTTCGGCTACAGATAAGGGCACGTGTTCTCTGCTGACCCAGGCCAATTTCAAACCGTCTGGTAACACCACGGGCTCTGAAGAACAGTTTACAGTCCATAAGCCAGTGCGTCCGCCGTTGATGGGCACCACACAGTGGGAAACCAACACATTCTTCACACAGTTAACGCGCATTGGCTCTACGCTTGCGTCAAAGCTGTCGTAATCGGCGCCGCAACAGAAAACAGGCGCACGAGCGGTAGATGACGCGGGTATGAGTGTCGCCAAAAACGCACAATGCCTTCCACAGAGTTTTCCAGAAGCCCTGATGGCAGACCTCTGACAAATACTTTCCCTGTGCGGCACTCGACAGTGGCACCACACTCCCGCAAGAAGTCCATGCCCAGAATAAGTCATGAGTCGACCGGGGAATAATCGCGAATTCCATCGTAATAACATGATCTCCCAAAAGCACGTCAGCGCTGCATACACCGCGGACATTACTAAAGTGAAAAACACAGAAAGGACGAGGTGAAGACAGCATACAGGACGCAGCGCTAAACTTCAACTGATCATTTACTTCCACAAAAGACAGGAATTCATAAGCTGCGCAGGAGGCTGCGCCACACGGAAGAAAACATTCAAAAAACGCCCGCACAAACGTCACTGCTTTTTTTTCTTCCTTCACAAGCCATAAGGTAATCAATCGTGTCATAACTATAGTCCAACGGTTCTATGCGCAGATTACGTTCCAAGTATGCATGCGCACTCCTTGTTGCTGAGGGCCAGCGACGGTGCGCTTACGCACCGACCACCCGCTTTTCTTATGCAGAAGGCCTCGTAGGTCTCTCTGTCTCTAATACTGCATACACCAATAGGACGCAACGGCTCGCCACTCACTCCGCAGAACTTTGAAGTTTCGTTCGTTAAAAACAACTTTGCACCTTGATACGTCTTTAAAAGAGACACTCATTACCGAAATTGTCGCCCCTGTGTCCACCATCACAGGTACATCATCAACAAGAACACGCACTTTGTTTTTGAGCATCCACAAAGGAGGTATTTCTGTCAGTAGCACATCTCCAGCGACCTCTCCTCCGTAGGCCGCGCTAGCTAGTTTTGCGGTGACGAAGGGGACGTGGTGCGACGCAGCGGTGAGGGAGAACGGGGAGCACGCAGTCGCGGTGAAGGCGTCAAACTCCTGTGAGACGGCGGGGAGTGATTCCGGAAGCTGCTTGGCCAATAATCCTTGCCAGATGGTGGTGGCCGCGGGTCACCGCGAGGCCGTTCGGAGGGTCGTGAAAATTCTGACGGTAGGCCATATCGTGGAGCTACACGACGGTTGCAAAACCGTGATATATGGCGCGGGACACCGCAGGATTAGCACACCGGCAGAGGTCGAAACCTTGGTTGCTCTTCAGTGAAATGAGTGTCATCATTTGCTCTTGTATAGCGAATTGCTTCGTCGGGGATGTCATGACGATACGTCGGGCGTCGGGGAGGCTTGCGCTGAGCGCGTCGATCATAGCGCGGAGCTGGAAAGCGCATTGCCATTCTTGACTGTGGGGCTGGCCTGTACTCCAGAGCCGCTGCGCTAATTGTCGGTTGCCAAGGGGCCGAAAGAGGCGCAGTTATAGCATCACGTGGCATGTACACCTCACGATGGTCAGCTGTTGAACGCAATATTTCTTGGCGGGAATGTTCGCCGTGGACAGTCTGTCGAATGGTCGAAGAAATGTCGAGGCTAGGGCTCGTGTCTACACTGGCAACAGTCGTAACGTTAGCCAGCCGACCAAACGTTGGCGTAAGCCGACGCATCTTCAGCGCTTCAAAAGTTCTGCAGTGCCGAGTGAAGTCGGACACAGAACGGAGGGTATCTTTTCCGATTAGATAATTTGTACACACCCTCAGCCACTCCTTTCAGCAGCAGTAGTAGTAGTAGTATCCTCTACTGCATGGCCCATACCCACTCAGGGATATTGGCCATGAAGCAAATGCCCGACTTCATATTCTTCCGGCATATACGGGCTGACCACCTTGTACAGCCTTAATACACACAGCCTTAAAATTTGTACTGGTCCAGGTTTTTCGGCAACGAAGCTTTCTTTCTGAGAAATCCGTATGGATTTCCTTATGGCTTCGTGATACAAACGGGTGGTTGTCTATTTTCTCTTTCTTAACCCTTCCGCCGCCTTGCGGGATTCCGCAGAGCTCAATTGAAATATGTGTCCAGGGGTGCTATGCAGGATGGCCCGAGTTTGGCGAAACTCGGGATCTTTCCGAGCTCTGGCGACACCCCCTTTTGAACGAGCTAACAGTACGCGAAGGTGAAATCCATCCCTCAGCGCGCGCTCCGTTCCATTGGTTACGATGGAACGCGGCGTCACGTGAAGGGCGGTCGAGAAGGTTGGGTGGCATGGTCAAACTAGAAGCACCTTCTTTCATTTGTTTGTCGTTCCACTGAGTTCAGAAGTGCACCCATGCAAGAAAAGTGACAGAAAGTTCTACTAACTAATTTTTTATGTGTTCGCGGGCCGTTTGAATCCATTTTCAAGCGTTTCATCTCTGCACTAAGTATCCTTTAGAATAATCAGCACCGGGGCCTCCGAGATCAGTTCCGACCGAACGCCTTACAACACCGCGGCTAGAGCTAATCGCCGAGGCCGCGTGTATAATCACCATGGTCGGCCTCTACTTTCTAGCGCGTTGCTCGGCCGGCGCGCGCCCTCTTCGTCCTCTTATTAATCGTCTGCTCGCTCCCCGAGCAGGCGCGACCGGCTGATTAGCTAATTGGCTGAGCCATATACCTAGCTAAGTCAGGACATGCTATGACGAAGCTGATTAAGCCTAATCATGCTAAGGCCGAGATAATTAAGCCACGTCTTACTAAGACCATGCTAATGAACCGTTAAAGCTAAGAGCAAACTAATTAAGGTCATAATAATTATCACGACGCTAATTAGGAGCATGTAATTAAAACCAAGATAATCAGGACCTTTCTCACCGAGATAGTGTTAATTATTATAGTGCTAATTAGGTTTATGCTAATTACCTCTGTACTGTTCAGGACCTTGCGAATTAAACCTGAGTTGTTAATGTCGTGGTAATGAAACATTGACAATCAAGACAGGTCTATTCAGTATCATGTTAGTTAAGACCGAGCTAATTAGGGCCATGCTAACACGACGCTAATTAGGAGCACGCTAATTCAAACAAAGCTAATTAGGAACTTCCTCGCCAAGTACGCGGTAATTATGATCACTCTAGCATTACGTTAAGTACATTCGTGCTAATGAGTACCTTGATAACGAAATCTGACTAATTAATGTCCTGTTAATTAAAATATTACAAATTAAGACATAACTATTCATTGCCATGTTAATTAAGGCCTAGCTAATCAATAGCACGAATATTGAGACCGAACTGACGCGGTCATTAGTCTATGGCAGGCCAAGCATACTGAGTAGACGAGCCACGTAATAAGCTCGCAGAAGCTAGGTGACCACAAGCTCCTCCGATGGCCCCAGCCTTGCACAAGTAGTGCAAGCTGACCAAATTATCTTATATGCAAAGAAGCTGCTGAGTGGCGTCCAGTGCATGAAACACTTGACAGGCAGACCGGCACTATGACAGTCCCAAGTTGAACTGGGGCCTTTTCAGAATCAACGAGTTTGTGCCCGAGTTCGCACGTCAATCAATTTGATTGACAGACTTCCGCGGCGAAGACAGTGACCGCCCACCACGTTTGCTCTTGCGGAGGAGCAGTGCTCACGGCGCAACGCCAGCGAGCGGCACGATTAATCTATCAGCTTAATCGCACGGACTATGCACACACGCACGAAGAACTAAAGCTGATACCATCACGTGGCTACGATGTCTCGCATTCAACTTCACCGCGCTCACGACATACCACTCACAGCCACGAAGCAAGCGCCCCTGGTGAGATTTGCGGCGAGAAATGTTATTATTTACTTATTTGTGGATACATTGTTTCTACCGATTCGTTACTACAGAAAAATCTTCAGACGTGTAATGTAAGTATAGCAGTAACCTGTCCATTTATTTATCTGTAATATTCCAGAGAAGCGAAACGAGCTGCACCAGAGTGCTGCGTGTGCGCCCTTGTTACCTTCGACAGTGGAAATTTCCATGCTGCAGGTGGAACGAAAGAATTCTCCGAAAGAGGACAAACGCCCACGAACACGCCCATGGGAGGCGCGATGATCAGTTGGCAAAAAGATAGCGCGACAATCACGCTGACGTCGCTACACTGTCAAAATGTTGACTGAGTGGCGGTGCTGACGCGTTCGCACGCGGCATTCCTTTGAAAACCGCCGCAAATGCCGCACATGCGTATGTGACGCCATACTCGTTCTTGTAGCCGTTTTTATCAACGCTGCTATCGCGCGCTCCGCACTGTCTTCCTATATCATGACCGCCGTAATGCGAGCTCGGAGCAAACTCGTGTGCCCGAGAAGCTCGGGCCATCCTGCATAGCACACCAGGGGGGCTATTTTGGAAGCGTTCTGTCACAGAACGGATGCGGTCCGTTCCATCGGGCTGCACGCGATTGGTGGAGGCTTGCTCGACGGTCAAGACGTAAGAATAGGCAAGAACGGTCATAGAACGGTCTCCAGCTCCATAGGGTTTTTTACAATTACCTGGAGGGAACTCTGGCACTGCAACCGTTCAGTCACCATGGGAATGATGGGTAGTACGCGGAATTGCATAATCTTCGTGCTTACGGTTTCTAACGCACCTGTGGCTTTGTTTATTGTTGTGTTTAGGCGTTTGTTTCGGATAAAAGAATGGACCGTTGTGAACTTCGTGACCAGATTTGAATTGGTGATCCTAAAACGGTTAAAGTGGTGAAGTGGAACTGCTGACTTTTGCTAAACTTCGCCTTCCGACAAAGCGAATGCAGGCGACGCGGAGCCAAACGGAGCCGAAAGAACGAAGTTTAAACAAATCCGTGTACTACCCATCGTTCCCATGCTGGCTGAAGCGCCATGCGTTGCAGCTCCCATAGACACTAGCGCCAGAGTTCCCTCTGGCGTATCTATAGGAAACTGTGCGTTATATCGATAGAACGAATACGAAACGGTCTCCAGACGACTTGGATTTGATTGAAACGTAAGCGCTAGGGCCGGAGAATCAAATTTTGATCCAATCCAAGTGGTCCAGAGACCGTTTTGTATCCGTTCTATCGATAGAACGGAGCCGGAGACCGTTCTATGACCGTTCTTGCCTATTCTCATGTCTTAACCGTCAAACGAGCCTCCACCAATCGCGTGCGGACCGATAGAACGGACCGCCTCTGTTCTGTGACAGAACGCTTACAAAATAGCCCCCCTGGTGCTTCCAGTTGTCGATGAATTCACCCTCGCGATGCCGTTTGCTAACTTCTTGGTTAGCTCAATTGGTAGAGCGACCGCCCCGGAAAGGCGTTGGTCCTGGGTTCGAACCCTAGACCAGGACGAATTTTTCGGCGATTATGAGGCTTTCTTTCTGAGAAATCCGTATGGATTTCCTTGTGGCTTCGTGCTACAAACGGGTGCTTGTCTATTTTTCTCTTTCTTACCACAAAATGAAGCCTAGAGAGTTAAAGGAAAAATCAAGCGCTCAATACAACACAGCACCAGTTGTAAGGGATGGGGTGCGGCTCGTCTAGCTACGCTATCTGGCTCCCGCCATCGTCCGCATAGCCGATGTTTTCCAGTGAGGGGGACGCGTTCTTACAAGAACACAGAGGTTTATTTATAGAGTTAAAAGAGAGAGAGAACATTTTTGTACAAAAGCCTTCGGCTTTTATAGCCCCGCCTCTACCAACATTGAGGCACTCAGGAAGCGGGGAAAGCAGCTTCCGTTAATTCATTCTGTTGCCTTCTCAGCGCTCCGCCCATCAAAAAAGATGAAAATGGGCCACTCGATACATCAGTTGATGAGCACGGTCGAGATGTCCAATTTGGTTCACAAGTGCACCACACAATAAAGACCTCCATTATCACGCCCTCGAAGAGTCGGTTCGGTGAACGTCAGGCGGAGAGGTTGAGTCCGGAGGGCGGGGGGGGGGGGGTCAGGGGTCGATGACTTCGTAGGAGATGGCGGCCACTGTCTCGAACACCTGCAAACGCTAATGTCTGTGTTCAGGTGAAGACATGCCCTGGTCCAATGGCAACGTCTCCAGCGGCGCCGTCCCACGATGAGGATACCGCGCGAGAAAGGGGTGTTCACGACTCCACCGTCGGGTTCCTCGTAACCCGTCCACGATGGAATGCCTGGCTCATTCGGCCACACGTGCAGAAGCCCCATCCAGGAAAAGATGGAGCTCAGCGCCCCCGTCCGAGCACCGACCCGGGGAGAAAGCATCCCGGCCGACAGTTGCATGTACAATGGCTTCTGCCATAATGAATTGCAGGGCCAAATGCAACAAACCATGCAAATTAAACAATGACAAGATATGTCCAACTGGGTAAAGATACGGGGCTGACTTGGCGCTCCCCTTAGATGACATAGGGGGGGGGATGGTGGGCGAGAGGGGGCGCTCTTCCCCTCCCCCCTCTTTGTGCACGCCTATGATAACACTGATGTTATCGCCAATATTCCTCTAGAGGTACCGTGCAGTAGAGTTTTCTAGTGTGACTGCAGCGCCAGAACACATAACCTAGCGGATAAAAAAAGCAATATTGAGACGGGGCTGGTCAAAATGGAACGCGATGCGCGTGTCTGCGTGCCCCCAGCGGCCACTGTCAGCGAACTTGGGACGGGCCACAGGGAGCAACGCAGCTCCCTGTGGTCAGTAGACGGTGCCTATGGGCAAGTGCTATGTAGAGGAGAAAGACGAAGCAATGGAGCGGGCCTGCGAACCAATCATCATCAATATCCACGTGGCTCGTGCGCTGCCAGCGAAGCAGCGTAGTCCCAGAAGGACTTGAAGGTCAGCCACACTGTCTCTTCGAAGGCTTTCCTCGACTGCGGCTTCGAGGTGGGAGTGAGCACGACGCTGCCTCGGATCTCAGCAACCGGCTTAGCGCATCCCGCACGACGATGAGAGACGCGTCAGCATCGTTCGTCAGGGCCAGCCTGCCGGCGACAGCCCAGGGCTCCTACGTCACTTCGAGCTCGCCGGCACTGCAGGAGGCGGACAGTAGCTTGGACGCGTTCTTTCAGCTGAGCACTGCTCCTGCATCGAGTGCCGCCAAACGGAGCGCCCCTCGATGCAGAGTCGACCTGGAGTTCGGCTGCATGGCCGTTATTCCTAACGGCCAGGTTCGAATCGCCTACGCCGGGCACGATGCAGCGCCAATGCCTACCCGATCGGATGGACAACGCCGATCTGCTAACGGGGGCCGGACTACTGAGGTTAGTGCCCTGCAATTTCTGCACAACCCACACATGTCTGAGTGCATAGTAATAGCTACTAACGTGGTAGGACAAGTCACATCTCATTAGTGCCTCTGCTTTCACGCTTCCCTTCAACTTGACTTATCGGTCCTGACAGTTTTATCTATTACTCTTTTAACAAATTACATTTTTAAATCTACGATCTCTGCCAAATACTATTACTGAAACCTAATGATCCGCTGAATGAGATGGTACGCATCAGCCTTGAGAAATTATATTGGCAGTGTCCGTAAATATGGGATTAAATATATTATAGTATTCTCTGCTCAACTTACATTATCAGTCTGAGTAGCAATAGGTAATGGTATTTCGATGAATGATATTCGCTGGAGAATCGCAAGCTCTCCCACGAGCTGTAAAACTGCGCTTTACTTATGCTTGCTGTAATACGTATGTGGAATAGTGTAGCTCTGTATTTACTGTTGTTTGTTTGTTATACTCTAATTTGTCTTGTAGAGCAACTCGAAACCCTAGTCAAGAAGTCTCTTGTTAATTTATTTGATAAAAAACATGCATTAGTTTGTATTTGCGACCAGTCAATAAGGACACTTTATATTTCTATGCTTTTAGTCATACTTCTGGTAGTTCTGTTCCACTATGGTACCCGTGTAAGATAACACGTGATGTTGTAATTTTCTGCGTACTGTACAAGGGCGTCCGCAGAAATTTTTTCAGGGGGGGGCAACCGCTGGGTGGGGGTGGGGGGGGGGGGTTATGGTAGGTTGGCACTAAAAAGGCACTATTTATGGTCTGAGTTACGCACGTGCGAAAAAAAAAATCGAAACAACGAATCATTGGACTGGAAAATACACAGGATTTTGTTAATGAACAAATAACTAAACGTAATGAGCAAAATGCGCAAACATAGCACCGCTCTCAATGTGTTAATTTTGGCGCAAAGCTAGAAACATGAAAAAAGACAGAGGAAAGAGTCAGAGGGGCACCACACTACGAACTGTTTATTGCCGGCAAAGATTGGAAATCAAGAAAACGTATACGCATGCGCAGGGGCGTGAAACTGTGACGTCAGCATGTCAATACGTAAGCTGTCCATTAAAAAAGGATCTCTCATATTGATACGATACAAATGATATGCCACTGACACAGGCGGACCCATTCCTTGAATTATGAAACGCTTCTAAAAGTTATCTCGCCGTTTGGTCTCTGCTCTTGACAACAATCTTAGCTTGCTCGAAACGTGGCGCATATGAGCATGCCTTAAGATGCACCGGAAGATGCGCACCATCACTTTTACCAATATACTATTGGCGTGCTATTACGTCCCGTTTGTCCTATGTATAGGCCTTGCCATTGCCACAGCTCACAGGAATTTGGTAGACAACACCTTCGGCACGCCGCCTGAAGGGTTTCACGTGCCTCTTTTGGAACCCTTGCTGCTTAGGACTAGAGGTTCGCTGGCACAGCTGTGCCAGTTAATTTGGAGCGGAAAACACAACAGGAATTCCACGGCTGGTGGCCACCTTCTTCAGGTTATGGCTCACTTTGTGCACGCACGGTAGAACTTGTGGTTTTGCACGCTCCCGTTCTCTCAAGTGCTCTTCCAGAGTACTGATTTTCACTTTCCGTAGCAAAGACTCGGCGACGTCAACCAAGACCATCCGAGGAAAGCCAGCCTTTTTGGAGTTTGCCAATAAGTGCAAATGCTAGTACATCATGTGCGAACACGTCCCGCGCAACGCAGATTGAAGGCAATACAGAGCGATGCACATTGAACAATCATAAGACAATAGCGCTTTTGTGCTGCGAGGCAAGTAAGCGCAAGAAACATGATCGTTTTTCAAAGCCGGGCAAATATCTAAAAAACTGCAAACAATTGTCGGTCTGAAGCTCATGAGTGAAAGTTAGTCCCTTAGAATTCGTGTACAGAATGAAAGTTCATGGTTACACTCTGCAGAACGTTCGTAACAGGTTCCAGTCGTGCGCTGTACTTCGCTACGATTTGCAAGCAGACAATGAAAGATGAACTTGTCGTTGCACAGTAGAGGATGTGAGCTCGTTGCCTAGTTGCAGCATTCGAGGTTGACTCTATTGATGCGAGCTCCTCGAGGGCTTCAACGATGGCCACGTAATGTTGAGAGAAGATCCTAATTGACTTGTATTTTGCAGACCACCTTGTTTCACACAGCATCGGAATGTTGGGCACCAATTTCCTTCGAAGTACGCTCTCACGGAAGAAGTTTATGGTTTGCTTGATGATCCCTATTGTGTTGCGAATTTCAGAGACTTCGTTCAAATTGTTGATCACGAGATTGTTTGTGGCTTG
Source organism: Rhipicephalus sanguineus (assembly GCF_013339695.2). Taxonomy (NCBI): domain Eukaryota; kingdom Metazoa; phylum Arthropoda; class Arachnida; order Ixodida; family Ixodidae; genus Rhipicephalus; species Rhipicephalus sanguineus. Next base: position 40,361,362 of record NC_051176.1, read on the forward strand.
CGCAGTGGAAAAATAGTGCCTTTGGAAGCTATTTCTGTATTATTCTGTTAACTCCAGCTTCTCTTCCAGTCATTGTGGAGCATCCATCATATACCCCTGTCCAACGAGGTTCGAAAGAATCAGCCCAGCATCCTTTAAAAACTTCAAGATTGCGGCGGCGATGCAAGCTGAGTTCAGTTGATTCAACTCTACAAATCCCATAAAATGCTCTCGAACGCAGGCATCCGTTCCTCTCTTCGTAAACGAAGCGAATAGACATCTGCCCTATAGACATCTGCTCTGTTCCTGCAATATCTGCAGTTTCGTCCGCAAGGACGGAAAAAGCAAATGCTGTGTTAACTTCAGCCACTATTTCCTCCCTCAGGATGTCGCCATAGATTGTGATGATCTCGTTCTGGACTCGGGCGGAAGTGTACTTTGCATTGCCAGGACAAGATGCAAAGTGTTCTTGAAGCCGGGTATCTCCTGCTTCTACCCTAAAGTCAAGGAGATCATTGAAAACACCACTGTCAGACTGCTTCCCGCGTACTGGCAAGTCATGCGTTGCACAAAATATAATGGTGGAAATGATCGGAAATAGTTTCTGGCGGTTCCTTTCAACTTACTCGTGCAGGGCTTTGTTTAGCTGCTGTACAACGGGTAATTTCTTGCCTGACATCACACCCATAAAGTTCCGTGAGGCGGCCATTGCTTCCTGGTGCCATTGGGATTTCCCATGATCCCTGCACGCCTCGTGCATTTTTTTTGTTGTTACTGAAAGTGCGCACGATAAAGCTACCTTGAGTACCCCGATGAACATTTGGAGGAAAGGCGACGCAGAAACGACAAAGGGCGCCTTTCAGTGTCGCTGAATACGCAAGCCAAGGGGCGTAATCTGCCAGTCATTGGTAGCGAAAAGTCCTCTTGCCAGGTGTTACATCTTTCTTAAAGTCATATGTAGCATTTGGCGACCATGGATTAGTCAGAAGGCGTAACTTAAAATTGTCTGGGATGCCCGCGAGTTTAGCTTTGTCTAGAAACTCTCCCAAATCATATTCTTGAGAAATGTTAGTTGCTTGCTTGCTGTTGTCACTGTTATTTAATCCCAAGCAAGGAGAAGTAGCATCGTGGCTTACTGTGTCGTGGTAGCTCACTGATGGTGGAACCTCTTCCATGGTGGCGACGACCTCAGGCACTGTCCGTTGGTGAAAGTCTGCATCACTAGGCTGGTCAACTTCTGCAAAATCGTCACACGCCACACTAGAATCGTCCGCCGGACAGCTCAGTGACACTCCGTCAGACATCCGCGGACGCTTGAAGAAGCGTCGGATATCCATAATTGGGGACCGGACGAGGCAAAGCTGTCAGAGTTCCTGGTGGTTGACCACTAGAAAATATACGCACACTGACTGGAAGGATAATTATTCAAATGCGCACGTTAAAAACACGAAAGCATTATATTTACAAGGACATCTTATTTACAGGCTAATACACACGCTCACAAATTCATTCGTCTAGCTCAATCTCGCTCGCGCACCCGCACAGTCGAGCGACCGGGCCATGCACTGCTGGCCGCTCGTTGCTCTCTCGTTCAGTGTCCTGGTGTTTCATCTCCGCACAGCCATGCACTTCAACACACTGAACCACACAAAGAGAGGCGCACGGGTGCAGGGGCTTACCGTCTAAAAAACGGAACCATGTGGCCGTGTCGGCTCCCCTTTTAGACAGGACATTGTGCGCACCACAAAGGGGGAAGATGGCTGGAATCGTTTACGCGCTGGCGCCGCTCTGGCGAGGTTCCCCGTGATGGATAGCGCAAACAAGACGCTGGGCTGGCCATCATAAATATATTCCGACTCGCCGAATTTCCTACCTTGTTGAGGTGGCCCACACTGGAGGTGCACTCAACAAGATGCGTGCTCACAAGGGTTGCCGGCTCGGGCGCACCAGCGTATTCCGAACACAGTGAGCAACCAAGGCGAAAACACAATGCCCTGTACGGTGTCTCTTTTCGTGCCGCTATCTCTCTACAGAGCTGAACAACAGAAACCTCCCCTGAAGGGTCGGAACACATGCGTGCCGGCACGACTACCACGGACTTGGAGGCGCCCAGCGCCTGAACGTGTCCAAATGATTAGAACAGATCGCCCTTCAGCCCTTTTTAACGATGACACCTTTCGAAGACGGTAAAACGACACGTGCCCGTAAAACCTATCGACACGCGACAGTCCAGAGGTGCCACCCAAAGCGTGAAAGCGGGGGCTGCGTTCACCCGCTTCGCAGGGTGCGTCGCCGGCCCCTTCGTGGCGGCTCTTTTCCTTGCGTCGTTGACAACCATCAGTCACGGTTTAAGTGTTTAAGCATAGGCGCGTTGGCTGTAAACATCGCGCGGATGGGCACGGCTGCACGGATGTGTGTCGGGGGGCCAAAAAAGACTCCCATAGGAAGAAGGCTTGATTGTGCTTTCAAGGGGGACGAATAAAGCTATTGATTTTGCTTTGCTCTGTGTTATTGGTCTGGCCTTAAACTGGATCTAAACTTTAAGGTGGTGGTCACCTTTAATGATATTTGATTGGCTGATCTTCTGATGGCATTTTTGAATAACCGTCGCAACTGGCTTGTTAACCAAATGAGTGAGTCAAACAACTTTATTGATGCTTGTTAACCAAGTTTTTTTTTTTTTTTTAACGCGAGCAAAATCTCGATAGCCAGTACAGTCTGAGCTGAAGCTCCAGGCAAACCCTGTACCACGGCTATACTTAGGTTCTAACCAAATGAACAATGAGTACAGTAGGTACTGCAAAGTCTGTCGTTTTTTGTAAATAAATTTCTGCTTCTGATTATATAAATACATCCTCCGTCGTGACTCGTCAGTGAAGTCACTTCCTACGAGTACTCATGTCGCCTTCGTGCACGCTGTACTTCACTATTCTTTTGTCAGGGTTTGGACACATTCCTAAAAAACTAACATCCACATGCAGCAGTATTTTATTTTGAGATGCGTATGACATTGCCGTAACATTAACTAAACATGTAAGCAATATAAATACATGACTCCCGAAAATGGTAAGGCGATTTAATTTGCATGAGCATGAAGGCCCGCTGTTGTGAAGGTACAATCGACGCCTTATAGGGACCAACAACAAGGGCAACTTGAGCTCCACAACAAAGCACAGCATGCAACTTGTACAAGCCCACAAGCTTTCTGAGTGACCGATATAAAAGCATTGTTTGGGAGCTTGGGTGGTCAGAGGCACGACGCCATGGGATATTGTTACAGTCTTTTAACGAAGTGTAGCGGTAATGATTTCTTGCTAAATGTAGCCGTCAATTTTGTGAGAACTGAAGTTCTTGTGTCAGACTGCGTAAATCTCTTAGTTCAGGAAAAGAAAACATGAAACTTGTACCTCAGAATTATTCGCTATCTTCAATAGCCATCGCAGGCAGTCTCACTGCCATGACTTGACGTCTAGATTTGTCATAGTCTGTAATGTGCAAAATTGGTTCGCAATCCTGAAAGTTGTTCCATACGGACATGCGAGACCGAAGTGTGTTAATCAAGCTTCGCAGCTTTTCGCTAGTGCAAAAAATTATCCCTATATATATATATATATATATATATATATATATATATATATATATATATATATATATATATATATATATATATATATATATATATATTGTACTGGAAATAATGGGTAGTGGGGATCTGGCTTGGAAGGAGAGGACGACGACGAGATTATTCATAAAAGCTACGTTTCGGTGTTTTCCCGATTGTCATCTCTCGCTGCTCGGCTCTACCATCTGAGGGCTTGGTCACCCAGCACGCCTCGTGACATTTGGTGGAGCTGCGGGGTACTTCCAGACCTGGAACTCCGAAACCGGACGATCCCTCCCGTGCCAACCATGCCTGACGATGCTGGGCAGAGCAATATTCCCCAGGCGTCACCTGCAGTCGTCTGTTCAGGTACGCCACGCCAACGAGACCCTCCTATCTTCAGTGGAGCTGAAGATCAAGACGTGGACTATTGGTTGTCATTGTACGACAAAGTCAGCGTCTCTAATAAATGGAATGACGCGGATAAACTCAGCTTCGTCAGCTTCTACCTCTCTGGAGTCGCCAACGTTTGGTTCCACAACCACGAATCAGAGTTTCCCACCTGGACAGCATTCAAAGCTAGACTTCAAGAAGTATTCGGTCGCCCCGCCGTCCGCAAGCTTCGGGCTGAGCAACAGCTGCGCAGTCGTGCTCAACAAAAAGGTGAAAACTTCACCAGCTACATAGAAGATGTAGTTGACATTTGCCGGCGCATTAACCCGTCCATGACCGAAGACGAGAAGATAAGGAATATCCTGAAAGGCATAGAGGACGACGCCTTCCAAATGCTCTTGGCGAAAAACCCACAGACGGTCAACGAAGTGATTACTCTATGCCAGAGCTACGAAGAACTGCGCAAACAACGGCTTTCCACACGACGAGCTCTAATACCAGACGGCACGCTTTCGGCTTTAACAAACAGTTCATGTGCTGTTGCTTCCGACTCGTCGTTCCTCGACCAGGTCAAGCAATTTGTTCGGGAAGAAGTCGCGCGCCAGCTGTCTCTTCTGCCAGCCGCCCAAGCGTCTGAATCGCTCCTGACTCCCGAGATCCGTCAGGTCATACACGAACAAGTCGCAGGCATCGTACCACTTGCTCATCAGCCGGCTCCAGTGACAGCTCCGCTTACGTACGCTGCAGCCGCCGCCAAGCCGAGGCCGCCGTCTGCGGCTGTGCAATACGCACCTATGCCCACCTTCTCTTCACCTTTACCCGCGACCGCAAACTATACGCCGACAAGAAACTACGGTCCACCACCGCGGCCCCTTCACGCGGCTCGGCAATACCTCGCTGAATCTGCGGCCCCTGTTTTCAATCCGTGGCGCACCCAAGACAACCGGCCCATCTGTTTCTCATGCGGATGTGCTGGCCATGTAGCACGATTCTGCCGCCGCCGTGCTTGGTATTCCGACTCTGCACGACCACAAAGCAATGGTCCGGACTACACTTACCGTTCGGCTCCTGCAGGTCCACACTTCGACGCCGCGCCTTCTTCCCGAGGCTACAGTACTCGTCGGTCTCCATCCCCTCGTCGACGTTCTCTGTCTCCCCTCATCCGCCGACCTGAAGCTGTCCACGAGGAAAACTGAATGACGCAGTTCCGGAGGCAAGAACTGCGATATCAGCGAACTGCGCAAGTCCTCATTTATTCCCGACCAATATAATTGTCGTTTTTGCCGAAGGTATTGCCGTTCATGCGCTTGTCGATACGGGAGCAGCGGTGTCAGTTATTTCTGACCAGCTTCGTTTTAAGCTCAGAAAAGTCACGACGCCGTTTTCTGCGATTTCGCTACGTACAGCAAGCGCCGAGCCGATTGACCCATTGGGAGCGTGCACCGTCCGGGTTTCTATAGACGATGCCTTGTACCACATCGAGTTTGTCGTTCTGCCTCGCTGCTCTCATGCCATGATTTTAGGCTGGAACTTCCTGTCATCTCATGATGCCGTTATCGATTGCGCTCGTGCTGAACTTTCGCTGTCTCCATTCGGCGGCAACATTTTCGAAGATTCCTCCGGCGCCTCTTCTCGAGTGTTAGTCGCCAGCGACACCGACGTTCCTCCTTTCTCTTCCACCCTTGTACCCGTATCCTGCGCTGCATTTTCGGACTCCACAGTTCTTTTCACACCGTCGAAGCTTGCTACTCGCCGTCATCCTTTCTTGCTCCCTTTTGCCCTTCTTACCGTTCGACAGGGTGTCAGCGCTCTTTATGTTGTGAACATGTTTTCTTGTCCTGCTACCTTGCACCACGCTGAGTGTCTCGGTCATGCTGACGAACTTGACCAAAGCTTTGTTTATACTGTGCCTGAAAACCCGGCTTCTGTCGAGGTTGACGCCGTCGGCGTTGACGCTACTCCTGCGGAGCCGTCTCGTGAAGTCACGTTTTCTCGGTGCATTGACCCCAACCTCACTACGAGTCAGCACGCCCAGATTGTGGCCCTCCTTAACCGCTTTCGGACATCATTCGACCTACAACAAGCTCGTTTAGGCCGCACTTCCACAGTTGTCCACCACATCGACACCGGAGACCATGCGCCATTGCGCCAACGGCCGTATCGTGTGTCAGCAACGGAGCGCCGCGTCATCGACGAGCACGTAGGCGACATGCTCAAACGCGGCGTCATACAACCTTCGAACAGTCCCTGGGCCTCTCCTGTAGTGCTGGTCAGGAAGAAGGATGGCACCATTCGGTTTTGTGTAGACTACCGTCGACTCAACAAGATAACCCGTAAGGATGTTTATCCTCTACCACGTATTGACGACGCGCTAGACTGCCTCCAAGGCTCCGAATTCTTCTCGTCCATCGACTTACGGTCCGGATACTGGCAGGTCCCGGTGGCTGAGACAGACCGCCCGAAGACTGCGTTCGTCACCCCTGACGGTTTATATGAGTTTACCGTCATGCCCTTCGGTCTGTGCAATGCGCCTGCAACGTTTGGAAGAATGATGGATAACATTCTACGCGGACTCAAGTGGCAGGTCTGCCTTTGTTATCTCGACGATATTGTCATATTTTCACCGGACTTTCAATCCCATCTACTTCGACTTGAACGCGTCCTGACATGCATCGCCAACGCGGGCCTCCAGCTCAATTTGAAGAAGTGTCGCTTTGCAGCTCGCCAGCTAGTCATTCTCGGCCATGTCGTGGCAAAAGATGGGGTGCTCCCTGATCCGTCCAAACTTCAAGCTGTCGCTGAGTTCCCGCGGCCAAAGACCTTGAAAGAACTTCGCAGCTTCATCGGGTTAAGCTCGTACTTTCGCCGCTTCATCCGCAACTTCGCGACCATCATAGACCCTTTGACAAAGCTTCTTCGTGCGGACCACAACCTTTCAACCTGGTCACCAAGTTGCGAGACCGCGTTTAATAAGCTGCGTCATCTCCTGACCTCTCCTCCGATCCTACGGCATTTCGACCCCAGCGCTCCGACAGAAGTTCACACGGACGCCAGCGGTGTCGGCCTTGGCGCCGTTCTTGCCCAACGAAAGGCTGGCTTCGATGAGTATGTCGTTGCTTTCGCCAGTCGCGCACTCACGAAGGCTGAATCCAACTATTCTGTAACAGAAAAAGAATGCTTGGCTATAATGTGGGCCATAACTAAATTCCGACCTTATCTCTACGGCCGCCCATTTGACGTGATAACCGACCACCATTCCCTGTGCTGGCTTTCTTCTTTAAAGGAACCTTCCGGTCGTCTAGCTCGATGGGCGCTTCGACTCCAAGAGTACAACATTCGAGTACTCTACCGTTCCGGCCGAAAACACTCCGACGCAGATGCCTTGTCTCGCTCTCCTCTACATAGCGAGACTAATTCACCTAACGTGCCGTTATCGGCGTCGTCCATATCTGCAACGAACATGCCTTTGGAGCAGAAGAAGGATCCATGGATTGTTTCTCTGCTAAACTTCCTGCAACACCAATCGGCACCCCCCGTCAGCCGTGCATTACGTCGCCAAGCACACCACTTTTCCGTTCGCGATGGGCTGTTATACCGCCGTAACTACCTCCAGGACGGTCGCAAATGGTTACTTGTGGTCCCTCGGCATCTCCGTTCGGATCTCTGTGCGGCGTTTCACGATGATCCACAGTGCGGGCATGCCGGGGTACTCAAAACTTACACACGCCTCCGCCTTCGTTATTATTGGCGCGGGATGTACAGATTCGTCCGTCATTATGTACTCTCATGCCTCGCGTGCCAACGCCGCAAGGATCCTCCTCTTCGTTCAGCTGCCCCGCTGCAACCTCTGCCTTGCCCAGGACGTGCATTTGATCGCGTAGGCGTCGATCTCTATGGCCCTCTACCAAGCACTTCAGACGGCAACCGCTGGGTTATAGTGGCCATCGACCATCTTACGCGTTATGCGGAAACTTCACCTTTGCCCAGCGCCTCTGCGCGTGATGTTGCCTCGTTTCTTCTGCGCCACACCATACTTCGCCATGGAGCCCCAAGAGAATTACTCACTGATAGAGGGCGTGTATTTCTATCCGACGTCATAGAAGCTCTTCTCAAAGAATGCCGTATCATTCACCGTACAACAACTGCGTATCACCCGCAGACTAATGGGATGGCTGAGCGCTTCAATCGCATTCTTGGTGACATGATGGCCATGTACGTCGCATCTGACCATAGCAATTGGGACCATGTTCTCCCATTTGTCACATATGCTTATAATACCGCCACGCAGGCCACCACAGGATTTTCCCCCTTCTTCCTGCTTTATGGGCACGAACCATCCTCCACCATGGATACAATTCTTCCGTATCGCCCTGATGCCTCGGAATCTACCACCCTGTCCCAGGCTGCTGCACACGCAGAAGAGTGCCGAAAGCTCTCCCGTATGTTGACGTCAGAGGACCAGCAGCGCCAGAAGCACCACCGTGATGCCGCCGTCGCGCCTGCATCCTATTCTCCTGGCTCGCTTGTGTGGCTTTGGGTGCCTGCCTCGACCCCTGGGTTGTCCCCGAAACTCATGTCCAACTACCAGGGTCCCTACCGTGTAGTGAACCAAACATCTCCCGTGAACTACATCGTGGAGCCTCTTGAACCACCTTCGGATAAGCGTCGTCGCAACCGCGAAATTGTGCATGTAGAACGTTTAAAGCGTTACTATGATCCCCCTGTGCTATCGTACCCCTAGGTAGCCGGGACGGCTTCTTTTCCCCGGGGGAGATAACTCTACTGGAAATAATGGGTAGTGGGGATCTGGCTTGGAAGGAGAGGACGACGACGAGATTATTCATAAAAGCTACGTTTCGGTGTTTTCCCGATTGTCATCTCTCGCTGCTCGGCTCTACCATCTGAGGGCTTGGTCACCCAGCACGCCTCGTGACAATATATATATATATATATATATATATATATATATATATATATATATATATATATATAATATATATATATATATATATATATATATATATATATATATATATAGGCATAAAGAGAACTTCTTCTGGCTACCGTCATAAAAATTGTGAAAAACTCCTTCGTGCTACAATATAAGAAACAAAACAAATATTTGTTTTATCGTAACAGTCTCGGCTGGCGCGCGGTCCAGCCTTCTTCGGAGGATGTAATTGAAACGACATGGCCCAACCTGCTGCACCAGGGCCGCCCGCCCAGTTTGGGTGCCAGACGAGAATTTCAAAAAAAAAAGAGAAAAAAAGAAATAAAGGAGAAAAGAAAAGAAGAAAGAGAGAAATAACGAAGGCAGCAACAGCGACCATTGCTTTGTTGGGGCATTCGTCAACAGCTGCAGAACGAGGGAGGGAAAGAACAGCGGTAGGAAAGACAGAGAGCCGCCGGAGGCGAGCGAGGCGGGCGGTTTATCCCTGTCTTATCTTCGTAGGGTAGATAAAAAGGCGGCCTGAGCAAGCGACCAAGGAAAAGGGGAAAAGAGAATTGTCGCTTTTACACATCACACATATGGTCCGAGTTCAGATGGTACCGCAGTTAGCCCGCGGCGCCGGGCCGTACACACACGAGAAGAGATACGTACGACCCGCTCTAGCTTTGGGAAAACTTTGGCCACGATACAAGGCCAAAAGTACCCCCCCCGTCTCTTTCATATATATATTCCGAATTCCAGGGGGGGGCAGATGCCCCCCCTTGCCCCCCCCTTGCGGACGCCCATGGTACTGTACGTACTGTATGTTTCTGCTTTGCTGCCAGGGTGGCACGACCAAGCCAGGCATTTACTTAGCCTTTAGTCGTGTCCCCCAAGGCAATCATGTTCAATTTTGCCTTGAATAAAGCAAACCAAATCCTCCGTTTCCGTCGATTGTCCGCAATGGTTACCTTCAGCGTATTCTGTCGGTGCATCTGCACGTTTTTCGTGTGCGTGCTGCCAGGAAGCATTCGCGAGTAGAAAGATTAGGAAAGCTTTAATTTGGGCTAGTTGGTACGGCATTGTAATGTAGATGCGCTGAGCGAAATGCACAAACGAGTAACGGAACAAGAAGACAGGACTAGTGGTCCTGTCCACTAGTCCTGTCCTCTTGTTCCGGTACTCGTTTGTGCATTTCGCTCAGCGCATCTACATTACAATAGAGTGGAAAGAGGAAGCCAGTGCCAGATGTGCAGTAGCAGAAAACGAGCCGCTAGGGGTTTTCACAGCAGAGCTGTTTAATCTTGAGGCTGTGCCATCCGCCGTTTAAAAAAAACTCGGCGGGTGTGCTGCTCCACAGAAAGTGGGCGTGTGCCACGCAGGTCCTAGCCTAGCATAGGCTTGGATAGTATAGATAGTATAGTATAGGGGGTGCGAAAAGGAAATGAGGGTGAGTAGTAGTGATGTGAAGATGAGGAGGAAGGAAAAGAGGAGGGGAGAAGGTAAAGCATGACATAGCCTTGTGTAGTATAGTTTAGCAAGGAGCATAGCATAGCATTGCATAATATTGTATAGCAAGGGAAATGGAAAGGCAAGTAAGAGTGAGGAAAAAGGAAAGGACGAGGGGAAAAGGCAAAGCATGACATAGCCTTGTATTTGAAATACCTTACAGGCCCATTGGGCATTGTGTAAGGGGGGCTCTATAATCGCATCATTCAACACATAATGAAAAGGTATCAAAGACCAGAAAGGAAACGACTCTACATGATACAGAAAATTTGAACGCGCAAAACATAATGCGCACATAATACAAAATACACACAGAATAAATACACAATACCGACATAATATATACAAATCTAGCCATGCTAATGGACGACTTTAGTGTAAATGTGCAATTAGTTGGTCATGGAGTGTGTCAGGGTCGGATAATGAAGCGATGTTGTCTGGCAGGCTATTCCATAATCTAATGCGCGTGGAAGTGCTCATGAATTGAATGTTAAAGCGTCACCATATATGCGCGTGAAACTTAAATTATTATGCAATCTTTTGGGCGTTTGAGATGGGACATCGAGGTTAAATTAACATTACCTATTAGAGTGTACATACTTGTGGAATAATGTTGGTAGGGCTATGTTACGGCACGTATTCAATGATTGTAGAGAAAGATCAGTTTTAATCCGCGTGACGCTTGAATGGTAAGTATAGTTTTTCGAGATGAACTGTGCTGCCCTATTTTGGATGGATCCATCTTATGATATTGTCACGTGGTCGTGACGTTGACGAAGACAGCAGTCGGTGTTTTCAAGATGAAACTGTTTATTTGGCCGAACTTCTGGCCGGGAAACGGAAAGTTAATTTACAGCAATACACACGGTATAGACTGATAGCGGCGAACAGAGCGTCGACCGTCGATCAATTAACAAGCGGTCAAGCGCGTCGGCTTTTATACAGGCGCTATCGAACTTTCCAGCAATATCGCTGGTGTCGGCGTTATCTCTCGACAAAGCTGGAACATTCGCGTGCTGCGCGAAATCTTAACAAAACGATCTACTACAATCGCGAAGTTTCTCGAACACTGCTTCGCGGACAGCGTCGAGCGTTGATAACCTTCCTTGCTGGAACCACCAAGCGGAGCCAACACTGGAACCACTGACGATAATCTGATATGACGCCTGTATCGTAGGGGTACATATGCAGTGTTTATTGCTTTCTTGTAAAATTAGACCCCCGCAACGGTGGTGTAGTGGTTATGGCGCTCGACTGCTGACCCAAAAGTCGCGGGATCGAATCCCGGCCGCGGCGGCTGCATTTTCGATGGAGGCGAAAATGTTTGAGGCCCGTGTACTTAGATTTAGGTGCACGTTAAAGAACCCCAGGTGGTCGAAATTTTCGGAGCCCTCCACTAGGGCGTCTCTCATAATCATATCGTGGTTTTGGGACGTTAAACCTCAGATATTATTATAAACTATTGTAGAATTAAATAGCCAGCACCACAACCACAATCGACGTTGCACCGGCGTTACGCCTGCATAGGCTGTTTATCCAAACCAGTTTATAGACCTGGCGTGGCTCTGTGGTAGAATACCTGACTGCCACTCAGAATGCTTGGGTTAGATTCCTGCTGGGTTCCTAATTTTTATCCTTTCTATTCGTCGGGTCAACGCTGCCGATCTCGCTTTTTCTTAACGCTCTCGCAATGAAATTACCAATGTCTGTTCTCGCCGTTCCTAGGCAGATATAAACTGTCAATCACCTGTGGCGCATACCCGTACTCCGCGGCCCGTGGTAAACGGGCATGCGCCGCACGTGTCTGGAGGAAAGTGTTTGACGACGTACTCGACAGGATTTTCATGTTATTGATGTCATGACCCGTCAGTCATATTCGTCAAATCCTCTTACCCTCCCGTGCCAATTTTGGTCGACACCAAGTTGAGGAGGCGATCATGAGAGCACCCAGACCTAGGCGGCTGGATAGATAGATAGATAGATAGATAGATAGATAGATAGATAGATAGATAGATAGATTGATAGATAGATAGATAGATAGATAGATAGATAGATAGATAGATAGATAGATAGATAGATAGATAGATAGATAGATAGATAGATAGATAGATAGATAGATAGACAGAAACGCTCAAAGTGCCAAAGGTTCGCTAAGAAATGCTTCGCATTTAATAACGACCGGGCGTCACACAATGCGAATTACGTAACTAGTGAGTCGTTTAAAGCTTCCAACCCATTACGAAAGACTCAGCTATAATTCATCGTCATCAACCGTCGCATCATCAAAGTACACATAATGCCTTACAGATGGTACCTCGCTTCTACGCGGAATGACGAATAATGTCGTAGTGGGTGCTTCCCAACTTCACAAAAATTGATTTGTGGCGTAGTCGGTACGTTGCCAGTGTGCTTGTATTAGCAGCCACATGAGTGTTTACAACGGGCTCTAGAAATGCCACTCTTCCAGCTTTCGCTGTGACTGTGCTGCGCTTTCCGCGGAGGCCTGGCGTTTTTTTGGGGGCCATTAGAAGCGATAGCTTGATGGTGCGCGCGACAGTTTGGCTCGAAGCACGATTTGGATCGATGCAGTACGGCAGCGTATGAGAGCAATCATTCGTACTCCGCGGGAGTTCTTTAAACACCAGCAAAACTCACCACGCAGGATGTTTATTTCTAGATGCATAAAACACCGTTGCATTATACCACGTACACCTTTGAGCAAAAGTATACGGACCATGCTCTCGACTGCAGACGGCTCGCGACTAGATGGTGAAGAAAGCCATTTCGGCTCGCGCTTCCGTGGTCCGCAAACTTTTGCTAACGGGTGTACCTCACCAAAATGTTACTTGTAGCTTATAGTCTATTTAAAGGACCCATAAAGTACCGCCGATATTTTTTTAACATTTGAAGCAAACGAACGTGGCGTATTGAAGGAAAAAGGGAAATGAGCGAGGGCCGCCTTTCGATCATAAAACGCGCTATGACGGCGACATTTCGAGAAATCCTCGTGGTTTGTTGTAGACTCCTGCACAACTGAAACATCATAACTAAATTTCGGCCTCTGGGTGGTTTCCAGCTTAAAATAAATTTACACCGGTGGAGAAGGGAATCAAGATGGAGGTTGTCTGGCCATCCGAACCACGGCGTCTTACTCCTCGTCTTCACTTCAGCCACGCTGGGGCGCTTGTTGCGTGTCACAATTGAAAGCGGTCATATTTATTATTGTTTTAAAGAGTGAAATCTAAATTACGAAACTTATGTTTGCCTTGGCCCATTCTCCGAAATCCGCCGCCTTGCTGATCCTTTACTCAATACCTGTATGCCACGAGTCCTTAATTTAAATTTGGATGTTTTATTGTCATGTGTGGCTTCTGTTGCATTGTTTCTCAGGCCACGCCTAGTGTGGGTGCAAATCATTCTGAAGGCTGATCAATGCAAATGGGACTGTCGATCGTTGATGTCTAAAATTTAAGAGCCTTCGTACTCAGGTTTGCCGTACTTTGTTAGACACCGTGGCAGAGTGTGTATTTAGATGATGTACGTCTTTGGCAATTGAAATGGTACAATACACGTGAGGTTGCAGAGGCATGACCTTCGTTTTTGCGCCCCTGCTCGCAGCGTGCCCTGTTGTGTCGCTGTCCATCTGGGCGAACGGAAAGCGGCCAACAGCGCTGGTTGCCCTGCCACTTGAGCGTCTACCGGAGCAGCGGAAGCACGCGACCGCTGAAACTGGCTCCGGTCGTCCTGGAACAGCGGTTTCCGGTGGGCAGCACCGGTGCCCGCATCTCTCCTGCCATCGTCTGCTGTGTCGGTTGACGCAAGCACCGCAGACCGTAGTGTCGGGTGTTTAGACTGTGCCTCGATCACCAGCCGGTGATCGAGGCACAGTCTTCGGTCGGGAACTGCTACGACCATATGGCTACCGTAGTTAGTTAGCATAAAAGAATGTCTAGTTTTATTTATTTGATGTTCGCGTATTAAACAAAAAGATAAGATTTGCCAAACCTGTCTCATAGTCTGCTTTCCTTGCTCTCGCTATGAGCTGAGAAGATGTGAAAGATCTTCGAACAGGGTGTTTTGTCGTGGCCAACCTTTTGACATGTCCTCTTGTCTGTTTTAAGACAGCAACTGGCTGCCTTAGCGCGTGTATGGATGTGCTTCGTACAATCTCTCCAATCACAAAACTGGAGGAGGAGAGGGCAAATGGGAAAACAGGAAAGCCCATAGGAAGAGGGGGGAGAAACAAACATAGGAGCGGGCATTGAGGTGAGCTGGCGAACCCCTTTGGTTAGGTAAGGGGAAACACGCAACAAAAATTGGAGGACGCTTAAGCTTCGCCTCTAAGAGTTCAACGCGATAGAGATATCCGGCCCTATCCTCATCGCGCTCTATTTCGCTCGTCATTATGTTCGCCCGGTCACACACACACACTCGACATAACTATAGTAACGGTTTCCGCCCTCTTCAACAGCACTTTTATGACAACAGTGTACCCACTACGTGTGTGTAAGAGAATGCGCGCACTAATGTGTATGCCCTTTGTAATGGGTGGCATGCTTTAAACCAGCAGCAATTACGCGCGTGATACTTTTTCGAAGTTGCGATGCACCCACTGCGTGTTCATAAGAGAATACGCGCAGTAATGTGCGTGCCTTTTGTAATGGGTGGCCCGCTTTAAACTACCAACTCGTTATGCAGTTCACATGGTGTGAGGCCCGATGGCAACATACGCTTGTACCGTGTTGTACTGCTATATTACATCTCGTACTGTCACACCTGTACACAGGACGCGTATGTTTCGTGAAGCATTAAAGTTAATTTCAATGCAGTTCCAAGCAATGGAGTGGCAGAACATCTGCTTGCCACGGAGACGGCCTGGGTTCGATTCCCGTTCGAACGTAAGATTTCTTTATTATTTATTTTTTTCCGTCACGGACAAGATTTTGCGCTCACAACCAGTGACACCGACGCCGACACCGGAATTTCTGCGGAACGAGCTCTTTAGCGCTATCGCGTTAAAGAGGGAGTGAAGGAGGGGCACTCCACCTGTGTCGTGGTTTCTTTCGCGTCGTCAGCCTAGAAGAGGGGGTATTCCGCTGCGTCATCACTCTCGCATCTAAGCAATAGCTAAAAGTGATACTTTTGACTGTGATAAAAGCCGTTAGAAATTCTTGGAGAAAAGTTTTAAGTCTCATTAGTTTCTGTTGCAGAGCCACTTTATCGGATACATTCAATAGCTCCCTTTAAAACGTTTATCCTTATTCGATGGAGTACATTAAAGATGCGATTAAACATTTATATGATGGAAGTAATGCTCGAGTGTTTTTATTTACCACGCCAATTTAAAGGTATCTGCAAGTCTTACGTTTCAGGCAAGCACAAGCCATTTTTTGGCGGTGGAATGAGGCTTCTATTTCGCGTGCATTCACGTGTCTTTGGAAGTTTCTATTACGTCGATAGGTGACGCTTGTGTCTTCAGGAAACGCTTTTCTAAAGCATTTGTTGCTTGCTAATATTCGATAATAATTACGGAGACTACATGAGTATATCATTATAAATGCTAGCGGCCGGTTGGGCTGTGATTCTGGGTCTTTCGAGGCTGGTGAACATAGGCGCACCAAATAGAACAGCCACGCCTGAATCCAATTTGTCATTGGCTCAAGATCATGTTTTCATTCAGGCAAAGCGGTGATGCGGGCTAGTTGGTTTGAGTCACTTGTAATCATATTCGTAGCGCAAAAAACCAGACGCAGACACAAGTAAGGAACACATACACAGGACGGGCGCTACACAGGACTAGCGCCCGTCCTGTGTATGTGTTCCTTACTTGTGTCTGCGTCTGGTTCTTTGCGCTACGAATATGGTTACAAGTTCAATCAAACAGTAATCTACCCCAATGTGTAAGAGTCTTTCTGTAAGTTTTACCAGATTAGCTGCTAGCGATTTGGGCCTGGTGTATTCCATTGTAGGTCCGGCGCCGTGCTTTTTAATAAAGGAATTATTTTGACAATTCTCCGATAAAGGGGAATCCATGAATTTCTAATAAAGTGCTTAACGATTGCAAGTAGGTCCTGTGGTAGAACCTTAAGTTCAATTTTTATTACCGATGTATTAATGCCACCGGGACCTGGCGCAGAATTAGGCACTATTTTTACTACTCGTTCTAGTTCTGAAGCTGCGACCTCCTCAGAATCATCACTTTTATCAGGAGACCATAAGTTGTATGAGAAGGCTGTCGTGAAGCGACTTTCAAGCGCTTTAGAAATATATATTATTAAAAACTCTACACAGGTCACTTGGCGTTTAAACCAGCCATTCGACGTTTATGAATGAAGGAATGACCTTTTTGGTTTTCAGGAAGTTAAAAAGTGTTTTCCTGTTGCCAGGTTTTGAATGCAACTCAGAATGTTGGCTATAATAACAGTTCTTCGCAGTGGTGACTGCTCTCTTAAACATTGCAGCCGCATATTTATTATCACTCCAATTTCCTGGTCATTGGTTGTGAAGGAGTTTTCGCCCCGCAGCTTTCCTTAGTCGATAATCACGTGAACAGCCAGAGTTCCACCATGAATTTAAAGAACCTCTTTTAGAGACCTTTACGGCGAATTTAGATTTATTTAAGGAGTCTTTTATGCCATAACATAAATTCATGGCATTTTGTTCTGCATTTCGATCTATCCAGATGGGCAAAGGCGCACGTAGCAGCTCTTCGAATGTATTGAAATTTACATGACTAATCGATTGGCTGCTTGCTGAAGTCAAGAGGCATACAATCTCAAACAGTATAGGAAAATGGCCACTACTTGAAGCTCAGCAAAAAGTGGACCATGAGATAGACAGGTAAGGAGTATAGAAAATAACGTCAATCGCTGAAAGAGACTGCTTACAAACAATAGTGGGTGCGTAAAATACCTGGTAAATTATTCTTGCAAGCCAAATCCCACAAACGCTTCCCACTCATATCGGTTCAGGATCCGCATGAAGTCTTATCGGAATTGAAGTGTCCCGTTAATATAATTTCTTACCTACAAGACAAAATTACGGAATCTAGCACTGTAAAACTTTGAACAGCTGCTGAAATATATGCGTTGACTAAGGGAATGGAAGAAATCCCGGAAGAAAAATATCTCAGGCTGAAATTTCTCTTTCTCTAAATTCGTTACTTGACATCTAATATTAACCTGATGAGCATTTTTTGAAGCAATAAATACTGTTAAGTTGCCACCCGGAAAGAGTCGGTCTAAACGAAATACGCGGTAATTTTTAAGATTAAAACACTTTTATTTTAAAAGCCAAGTTCCCGGAAAACAATTTCATTGGCGAAAGCTGCGTAGTGGAGAAAGACGAAGAACAGCAGAGGGGCTCAGATGAAATCATCATCAACATATACGGCTCGCGCACTGCCAGTGAAGCAGCGTTCTAGAAAAAAAGGCTGCGCAGGCCATCCACAACAACTCATCAAAGATTTCGTTCACGCTGGTATTGAGGACCTGATGATGTATACCTGGACTATTAGGAATGTGTTCATCGACTCCGGTACTTCTATGAAGCAAGCGCCATTACACCTTGCCGGCGACAGCCTGCCGATGGGATATGAGGATGGCTACGTCACCTCCCGCTCACCCACGCAGCAAGAGGAGGAACACAGCCTGGGCGCCTTGGGTAACCTGAGGTTCATTCCTGCAGCGAATGCCCCTGAAGGGACCGTTGCTCGATGCAGCGCCGCACCAGCACTGGGCTACGCTACCTTAATCGCTGTCCATCGCGGTCCTAGACTATTCACCCGTCACCATGCTGCGCGCAAGTTCAGCGGATCGGATCCTGAGGGAACAGCTGCTGACCATGGCCGAACCACTGAGGTTAGTGCTGTGCTAAATAGGCGCAGGCTTCCTGGCACAAGGCAGAGTGCATGTACCTAATAGTGTAGTAGATCAAGTCACAATTATGATTATTGACTCCGTCTTTGCTCATGCACTGAACTTCGCGTTTGGTCTCTATAGTTTCAGTTAGCATTGTTTTATCGATATATATCTGTAAGAGAACCAAAATCGCTACTTATTACTGTTACTGAGCCTAATGGCGCGCTCTAATAAGATGCTACGCAAGAGTCTTCGGGAGCTATATATTTGCAGTGGCTTTGAATATAGTATTGAGTATAGTATAATGTAGAGCCCTCTCCTGCATTTTTATTATCGGTGTTAGCAGATTTCGCTAACATGGTGTCAAGGAATCATGATTACAGGAGAGCCGGAAAGTTTAGTAACTACTTTGACTGTGCTTTCATAATGGCTGTGATGAGATGCATCTTGAAGCTGAAGCTTTGCCCGCAGCAGCGGTATTGTGGTTACGGTGATCGGCTGCCGACCTGATGGTCGGGGTTTAGATCCCGGCCGTGGCGGTCACATTTCGATAGAGGCCAAATACTAGTGGCCCATATACAGTGCGATGTCAGTGCACGTTAAAACACCAGATGGTTGAAATTTCCGGAGTTCTTTGTTGATAGAACGTGAGCTTAGGCATGTTGGTATTCCATCTTAACACCTATAGCGCACAGGCACACATCGTTTATGTGATTATATTGTTTATGTGACACGTAAAACACCGAATGGTATGCTCAATGGCAAAAGGGTTTTATGAGGGTGTGTCGTTCGTCCGTTTCGGGACTAACGGGGCTTTCACAACAATTGATCCCTTTAAGCACTAACGGCACCGGGTCTAACAGTTAGTCCCCATTCAGTTACTGCTACAATCTTACTGTTAGTCCCCACAGATCACCTCAATGGACTAACACTTAGTCCTCACATTGACACCTTACCGGGCATCTATTAGTTCCCACAGTTGCACCTCGCCGGACGAACGGTCGGTCCACTCAAATACTCCATGCGGATGATGTTTTTATCCCCAGTTCAGGTGATCCTTTAATTCCCAGAGATAATTCTATGCAGTTACTCCGCGCAAGGCTTAATACTCTTATTGCGTGGTTTTTTCCGTGGTGAGCAACAAATGGGGGCGGAATAGAACACGCCAAAAATATTTAGTCATGCGTGCTTCACTGCTTTCGCATTCAATGCGACAACGAAAGACAAAAGTGAGATGTTTTATTCTTCTATATACATAAGAAGTGCCTGCTTCTTTGAGTGAATTCACTGTAAAATGTCCAATACAGATCGAGCCGCGTTGTCATATCTCATAGATTCCTTTTCGTGAAGCTGTTCTAACGGAAGCGATAGATGACTAGCATTGCCCGCGCCTGCTCACACAAGAGCCTGCACGTTGTGGAGAACGGCTGCGTCCTGCAAAGCAAAAAAAAGATTGCAATAGTTAGTCACACGGGACAGAGAGGACGAAGATGCACGCACATGGCAAATACGTGTAGGGTGAAATAAAAACACACGTCTAAAATGTGGCATGCAAATAATTTCACCGTGCCATCATACATAATCACACACGCATTTCGAGCGACATAGCGGGGCAGCCCAAGTGCGGCAGCCGCAGCCATCACGCCAAGGCGCCGCCAACATGTCGGCGAGTTTTCTGCGAGCGGCGTAGTGCAGCTCGAGGAAGTCTGCCGCCGCCGCTGCCGCCAGCGAACCGGTGAACCTCGAGCGAGCGGCAGCAGAGCGAGCGAAAGCGGGGCCGCCGCCCCGAACTGCGGCGAACTGCTTGCGAGCGAGCGACGGTAATGGCGACCAATTTCCACAGAGTTCCGAAGCACAGCCGAAGTCGGCTAGCTAAGGCCCACGCCAGCCTATGCGGTGCATTCCGAGTGCGCGACATACAATAGAGGTTGTTGTTGGCCACCGCAATGCGTTAATTAATTAATCAATCAATCAATCAATAATTAATTAATTAATTAATTAATTAGTTTACATTACTCTCAGGGCGCAAACAGGCGTCACAGTGATATTGGGTAATACAATAAAAAATGGAGTAAAAATAAAACATAAAAATATAACAAATTAATGAGAACACGTGTTCAAACAATGCAAGTAACTAGAAGCTCAAGATATAGTCAGTTAGTGCAGTCTTGAAAGATGACGCGTCCTCAACGCAGGTGAAAAAAAAAACATTTCTGCGGTAGAAAGGAATGATAGCGATGACCAACACGTGACGATGTATGAAGGTTCTGAGATGAGTTCCCGTTTGTGTGAATTATCTAGGTAATGGATTTTTTTAAAAAGATGACAGCTGATAACGTTTTCTGACCGGGATCCCAAAGAGATGACGCATACTCAAGCTTAGGTCCTGTTAGTGCTTTGTAGAGTGCTAATTTTTAATGGAACGGGGCTTAAGAATAATTTCTGCGAATGTAGCCGAGGCATCTGTTGGCATTGTTAGTGATCTATGCAGTGTGCGCATGCCAAGAAAGGCTATTGGGTAGCTGAATTCCGATATAATAAAACTAAAATGAAGCAAAACAGAAGGGCGAGCTAGTTGGTACTGATTCATTCTTGTATAACAGAAGTGTTGTCCACTTTCTTGTCCTTTTTGCGCTTCTGTTATACAAAAATATTGATACTAAGTTACGTAATCAAGGTTAGTGTTATTGATAGCATAGCCGAAACATGGGGATGAGTCAGAGCGACGCCAGAAAGACATAATCTTGCATTTAGCGGAGTTTAAGAACATTAGCCAGTGTGAGCACCACTTTGATATGTTATCTAGGTCTGACTGAAGAATAAAGTTACCATGCTGATTATGTATTTCGCAGTATAGGACACAATTGTCGGGAAATAGTTTGATGGAACTATTAATAACCGTGGGTAGGTCATCAATATAAATTAGAAATAGCAATGGGCCCATGACACTGCCTTGAGGAACACCTGGCTTTACGTCACAGCGTTGGGATGCAGCATCATTGGCAGTTACAAATTAAGTACGGTTAATTAGGAAGCATTCTATCCAGTTCAAAGGGTTAGGGTGAATATTGTCACGGGGTCGTGACGTCGACTAAGACAGCAGTCAGTGTGTTCAAGATGAAACTTTTTATTTGGTCGACTGTGTGGCCGGGAAATAAAAACTCAAACTACAGCAATACACGCTGTCATTACACTGATAGCGGCGAACAGGGCGTCGGCCGGCGATAAAACTGCTCAGCGGTAAGGCGGGTCGGCATTTATACATGCGGCATCGAACATTCGAACCTTATCGCTGGTGGCCGCGTTAGTTCCAGAATGAAGTGAACTGTTCCCGTTTGCGCGCTCAAGCCTATAAGATGATTCTGAAATAATCTGGAAGGTTCCCAGACATTCGGGAGCGGTTTGCGCAAGACTGTGGTTACACGTGTAACGGACCAGTTGCATAAACATAGCATAAGAAGCGCGCCTGGCAATATAAAGTGTATTAAGATGAAGAAGCAGTAAGCGATGAAACACAATGTGAAAAGCTTTAGCAAGATCTAAGAAAATACAGTCAATAACTTGACCTTTGTCTAAAGAGGAAGAAATGTTATGCATCAGCGACATTAGTTGTGTTTCGCAGGAGTAGTTCTTGCGAAACCCATGCTGAAATAAAAGGAAAAAAGAGGTAAATGAAGAAACGAAACGAGATTAGAAAATATGAGAGGTTCAAGGATTTTGCCAGGTACGCTGAAAAGTGAAATGGGTCTGCAAGTGAGAGGAGAATGCGGGTAACCTGATCTCAACAGAGGCACCACCTTTCAAGTCGAGCGCTCAATAGACTGGGTGAAAAGGTACATAAAATACGGAAAAGTACGCAGCGGTATATCTGAGAAATTTGGAATTAATTTCGTCCGCGCCTCAAGAAGAACATAGTTTTAAACAATGGATCTGCTTTAAAATGCCCGCAAAATCCTTAACAAGTCGATCCATGCAATAAAAAAAATCCTTTTTCTACATGTACGGGAGTGTGTTAGTAACTCAATGAGAAAATGATTTCGCAAAGGTGTCATATAGAACCATGCAACATTCTTCAATGCTCATTGTTCAAGAATTTGACGACGAAGAGATGATCTTAGCTTCACGCTTATTTTATTGACTTAAAAAGCTGTCAGGAAAAGAGTGAGCTAGTCTTTTATTGGTGTTACATGTGCGATCACCGCAACAGAGGATCATGGGGCGGGCGTGTGCTGACATGCTTTTTTTAGGCGAAAGCGTCATTTTACGCAATGCGCGATCGGACCGTCAACGGAAAATCGCCGCAGCAAAGCGGCACACAACTTAAGTCGTCTTCGAAACTGTGAATATGGTTGTATCAAAACCAAACGCACGGTTTTCCTACATTCAGAAACCGAACGTCGAGGGGGCAATGACAAAATATCGCCGAAGTGCGAAGAAACGCGAAATACAGAGAGACAGCGAGGCAACATTGTGGCCCAGGCGAGTTAGCCGCATAGTCACCCCGCTGACGCCTCTTGAATGTGTGGAAGAACGTGGAAAGCACATCGAACTGTAAAATATATACGGCACCATTCGTGCGGCATTCGTGAACATAATCTGAAAGCTTAGGAACATTTCTCTAGGCTCTCTGATAAAACTCTGCGACATAGCTGAGCGGCGAGTACAGCTCTTGCGTTTCGATGTAAGAAGTTTCCTAGGTGTCCTGCTGGTTTGTGCACTAGCTAACAAACTATGGCATTTCAATATATTCAAGTATACGTGAGCCAATGAAGGGACTCTAGACTACCTAGGATCGAATTATCTGCTTTGGAGGCAGAGAGCCTCTCGTAGATCTTATATTTTATTCCCAGCATGTGCATCGAAGTCTGAATGTTAGAAGGATGTCTAGAAATTGCAACATAATGGATCCGGCACAATTGTGAATCTGCTATGGACAAAAGCATGCAGTCTCTTACAAGTAATAAGAGAGTGATAATATTAATCAAATAAGGAAATCAACAACACACCAAAGAATGCTAACGCTTATAAAGCTTTCGAAATTTCCTATGCTGATTTCAATCCTTTATATTGTTATTGGACTGATCAGAAAAAGAGGACAGCCTGTTTCACAGAGAATAAGTTGTCAATTTTTCTAGGGAGAAGCACCGTTCTTTCTTATTTAAGTGCTGCGTGCACGTAGCCTTCTAACAAGTGGCGTTGTTTGTCTCAATTCCAGACAACGAGCATTCATCGGGAGATGTGGCCCTGCCCCTCGCTGGGACAAAGGCAGAGGAGAGCTGGGACAAAGGTATGTGCCGCTTTGCTTCTTTGGTCTTCTGCATTGTTAATCTATTTACTCGAATATCGTGAAGAAAGCAGTTTATTCGTACGCATTTAGCGAGATAACGTTTAATAGAGGAAGGCGTTTTCACGTTTAGTATGTCTATGAATTTGAATATACATGGCAATGATTACTGCTATAACAATTATCACCGGGACACGTGTCCACACTTTTGTTGTTTCTGCTTCGCGCTTTTGCGCTGCGAGGCTGCACACACGCTGAGTTGCATTGCTTATGAGCGTCTGGCAAAGTAGCATTTCCTGAATATATTTGTTTACTACTCTTTATGACTTTCTCCATATGTGTGCATGGATGGTTTTAGTGTTGCGTCTGGGCCACACTAGAGGCCAGGTAATTATGAACAGTTAAGTCTTGTATCGCAAATCGCACTCGCCTGTCAACAGTTCCAGTTGTCCAGTTGTCAACAATTCCACTTTATTTTCATCCAATTGTCAACTGGATGGAAAAAAAGCCTACCGTACTGTACGAAAGTACAATTCCTACTAACACTTTGTTGCTAAGAAAAAAGCAGAAGGAAACTTGTTTTCAACAATTGTTTTGTATCGCATACCTGAGGTTAAGCTGCACTGGTGCACGCACGTGCCTTGTGTCGTTATATTTATACGTAAGGTTCGCACAGTTCGGCTTTGACAGCTGTGACGACAATTTCGGTCGAATTTGTTTCGAGCACACGTATCGCCGTGATCTCATTTTACAAAAAAAATATTATGCAAGCTTCGCCTTAGTAGTGCCCAGCCTCAAGGAAGAGCGGAGCTGTGTGGCCTTTTTTTGTTTAAGTTTCATTTCTTCTTTCTTTTTTCTTTTTATTTCTCTTTCTCGCTCTTTCTATCTTTATTTATTTCTTTCTTTCTCTCTGTCCCTGCTTTTTTGGAAGGGAGAACGTTTGGGCGTGTTGGTTATTCATCGTTCATCAGCAACCATAGCGCAGTAAAGAACACGGGACAAGGAAGCGCTTGTCCTGGTCACTTCCTTGTCCCGTGTTCTTTGTTGCGCTATGGTTGCTGATGAACGCTGCTTTTTCTCTCTCTCATCGTTTGTCCTGTGTCCGGCTCTCTGTTTTTCTATCTTTTTTGTTTCTGTTCTTTCCATCTCTTAACTGTCTTTTTATGTCTTTGAATCTTTTTGTGTCTTTATTCCCTTTATTTCTCGGTATTGTTTTCTTTCGCTTCCTCTGTCTCTTTCTCTTTTTCTTTCTTTCTATCTCTATTTTTCCCTCTCTGTCTCTTTCACGTGTTGCGCGTACTCCACATCATAAGAACGGAAACTTGAGCGAATTAGTAGGCGTTCAACTTTGGTTCAAACAGCGCACACAAGACGAGGACGAAGAAGTAGGACCACAGGACAGCGCCTGTCCTTTGCTCCTATTTCTTCGTCCTCGCCCTGCGTGCGCTGTTTAAACCAAATATGCTCCACCTCACCGAGCAGAGTTTCCGCTTAACGCTCGCACCTGCTGTACTTGCTAGTGGGGCTTGCCCAATTCCGATGACGCGTACCCACCTGCGGTGTTCTGCGCGATGGATGACAATTTACCACCAGCTTGAACAGCTTCGCTGCTAAAAGAAAGCTGCTGTTGTGAAGAACCACCGAAATGCGCAGCTTTATCTAAAGCCAATGCTGTTTCTCGCTGGAAAGATGCCATATATGCTTTTCAGCGTACGCAATAACTTTTGCATGCAGCAGAGCGCTTCGTTAGGTGCTTTCTAGCAGCTTTTCCTGGCTGACCGGAGTTGCCCTGCCATTGGAGATCATAATATATTTCAAATAAAACATGGTTGATCCCCCTGTCATAGGAATCGCTATAACACGAATGTAAAAGGTGTCTTCACAGACGTAGTTGAGCGTTTGTTGTGGATTGTTTCGCGCCGAGGGCGAAGGAATGAATGCTATAGCAACAAGTTGTAATGTCGTAAGAACGGCAAGCAGCTCGAAACTTCCAACGCGTTGCTCAAGCAGAAAGGACGCACGGAACGAACATACACAAGATGAGCGCGAACTAACAACTGTCACAGCTCGACAGTTAAAGCGCGCTGATCAAATACAAAGGAGGACGCACGAAACGAACGCACAAGTATACACAATGAGCGCGAACTGTTACAGTTGTAACTTATTTGTTTGTGAGCAGCGCGCTCCTTTCGCAAAGCGGCCGCTGCGGTGAGCGAAATGACTTTCGTGCTCTCTTGAACGCAAACTTGCGGTGAGAGCGCAAGGCGTACAAGATAAGCGCGCGCGCACGAGCGACCACGCCCTGTAGAGACACGCTCATCTCAACGCGTGGGGCGACGACATTTAGAGCGCGCTCTTCGAGCCCTTCGCGCTATCTCGCTAGTGATAACGAAAACACGCTGATGTGCCCTGATCTCTGATTACCACCACTGGCAAATGGTGTATATAAATAGCACGCCGTTAGTATAACGGAGCAGATGCCGTTTGTGGCGGAGTCGTTTTCTGCTGCGCGCTGGGGATCGAGAGGTTACGAGTTCGATTCCAAGTGACGGAACTTTTTCTTTTAGTTTTTTTTCTTTGCCATATGTTACTCTTTATATTTTACAACGTCATATCCGTGAGGGAAAAGCTTCAGTGGAGCCGTGGTGGACCGCGGCATAAAACACTTTTGTGTTAAAAAAGATATTTGAGTGCTCAAAAGAGTGCTAAGCCGGGCTAGTTGGTAAGCATTCATAGTGAATTTAGAGCGCGAAAAACGAGAGACAAAAGAAGAAATACTACACACGACAAGCGCTGACTGCCAACTACAACATTTATTGCGCATAACCCGTGCTTAAATAACATCCCTGCGTACCACGTGAACATGAGGGGACAAAAAGGTAAAAAACTTATTACAAAAACCAAACAAACAGAAACTGTAGAACTATCATCGTATGCCCAGATAGTCTATCCCTTTTTTAACTAAGCTGATCGAGGCCTGCGCAACGTACACATCTGACAGAGAGCTTATATGCGCAGCCTCCACGGTTTGCCGCTGCGTCTGCCCCCTGTGTCGATACAGAATGGCCGTGTTACCAAATAAAAACACACAACCACAATCGCGACAGTGCAGCGATAGGTGCGAGCTAGCTTGGCCTTTTAGGGAATCATTGTGCTGACGCAGACGCACATTAATGCAGCGCCCCGTCTGCCCAATATACACACGGTCACGCGAAAGTGGAATCGAGTACACTGCGGAAGCACAGCAAGGAATGTACTTGTTTACGTGTCTTATCTGACATGGACTTTCCCATGTGTTCGACCTGTTAGCAATGCGCCGGTCAACCCTCGCACAAAGTTTGCCCAACTTATTGGGGGCAGAAATGACAACATCAACATTGTAGCGAGAGGTGACTTCTTGATGCAATGGGTCAGGCCATGCACGTAGGGGAGTGCATGTCAGATAAGACGCGTAAACAAGTACATTCCTTGCTGTGCTTCCGCAGTGTACTCGATTCCACTTTCGCGTGACCGTGTGTATATTGGGCAGACGGGGCGCTGCATTAATGTGCGTCTGCGTCAGCACAATGATTCCCTAAAAGGCCAAGCTAGCTCGCACCTATCGCTGCACTGTCGCGATTGTGGTTGTGTGCCTTTATTTGGTAACACGGCCATTCTGTATCGACACAGGGGGCAGACGCAGCGGGAAATCGTGGAGGCTGCGCATATAAGCTCTCTGTCAGATGTGTGCGTTGCTCAGGCCTCAATCAGCTTAATTCAAAAAGAGATAGACTATCTGGGCATACGATGATAGTTACTACAGTTTCTGTTTGTTTGGTTTTTGTAATAAGTTTTTACCTTTTAGCCCCCTCATGTTCACGTGGTACGCAGCGATGTTATTTAAGCATGGTTTATGCGCAATAAATGTTGTAGTTGGCAGTCAGCGCTTGTCCTGTGTAGTATTTCTTCTTTTGTCTCTCATGTTTCGCGCTGTAAATTCACCATGAATATTTGAGTGGTTTCATTTGCTGTTTCACGTAGAAAATCTAGAGGTGTGGATTCAACTCCATTCTACATCCTACTCTAATTTGTACGAATGCTTCCAGTGCTTCAGCATTTTTGACGGCCGAACACTCACATGAAAAAGCCGTCGTCCCTGATAAGCGACAGCTCGACGGTGCGCGCGCCAGTTACTCTCGAAGCACGGTTTTGAGCGCTGCAGTACGGAAGCCCATGAGAGCAGGCATTCATACTTCGCGGGCGTTCTTTAAACAGCGGCGAAAACTCACTACGCAGGAGTTTTTTTCTAGATGCCTGAAACAACGTTGCATTATACCACGTACACCCGTGAGCAAAAGTGACCATGCTCTCGACAGCAGGCGGCTCGCGACTAGACGGCGAAGAAAGTTATTTCGGCTCGCGCTTACGTGGTCCGTAAACTTTGGCTCACGGGTGTACCTCACCAAAATATTACTTGTGGATTATAGTCTATTTAAAGGACCTCTATACCACCGCCGATATTATTCTTGACATTTCAAGCAAACGAACGTAGCGTAGTGAAGGAAAAAGCGAAATTAGCGAGGCCCGCCTTTCGATCATAAAATGCATGTAGCTCCGCTATGACGGCAACATTTCGACAAATACTCGTGGCTGCCTGTTCGTTGTAGACTCCTGCACAACTGGAACACCATAACTAAATTTCGACTTCTGAGTGGTTTCAACCTCTGGTTGGTTTACAACTTAAAATAGATTTACAGTGGTGGCGAAGGCAATCAAGTTGGCGGTCGTTTGGCCATCCGAACCACGGCATCTTCTTGCTCGTCTTCACTACAGCGACGCTGGGGCGCTTGTTGCGTATCGCTTTTGAATGTGGGCATATTTATTATTGCTTTAGAAAGTGAAATCGAAATTACGAAACTGATGTTTGCCGTGGCCCATTGTCCGAAATCCGCCGCTTCGCTGGATCCTTTACGCAATACCTGTATGCCACGAGTCCTTAATTTAAATTCGGATGTTTTATTCTTATGTGTGGCCTCTGTTGCATTGTTTTTAACTCAACGTTCAAGTGTGTCAGCCTAGTGTAGGCGCAAACCATGCTGCCGGCTAATCAATGCAAAGGGGACTGTCGATCGCTGATGTGTAACATTTAAGAGCATTCGTACTCAGGTTTGCCGTACTTTGTTAGACATCGGGGCAGAGTGTATATTTAGATGATGTATGGCTTTCGAAATTTAAATGACCAAATATAGGTGAGGTTGCAGAGGCATGACCTTCGTTCTTGCGCCCCTTGCTCGCAGCGTGCCCCGTTGTGTCGCTATCCATCTGGGCGAACGGAAAGCGGCCAGCAACGCTTGTTGCCCTGCCTCTTCAGCGTCTCCCGGAGTGGCAGAAGCACGCGACTGCCGAAACCGGTGCCGGTCGTTCTGGAACAGCGCTTTCCGGTGTGCGGCACGCGCTCCGGCATGTGTGCTGGCTGCATCTCCCGCGTCGGCCAACACAAGCACCGCAGTCCGTAGTGTCGCGTGTAAAGACTGTGCCTCGATCACCAGCCGGTGATCGAGGCACAGTTTTCCGCCGAAAACTGCCGCGAAAATACGGCAACCCTATTTCGTCGGCATAAAAATATATTTAATTTTATTGATTTGATGTGCACGTATTAAACAAAAAGATATTATTTGCCAAACCTGTCTCACAGTCTGCTTTCCTATGTGCTCTTGTCTGCTTTGATACAGCAACTGGCTTCCTTAGCGCGTGTATGGATGTGCTTCGTACATTCTATCCAATCACAAAAGTGGAGGAGGAGATGGCAAATGCGAATGCAGGAAAGCCCATGGGAAGAGGGGGGAGCAACAAACATAGGAGCGGGCATTGAGCTGAGCTGGCGAGCCCCATTGTGTAGGTAAAAGGGAAACACATTAATAACAAATAGAAATGGAGTATGGGGAGGGGCATTCTGCCTGCGTCGTGGTTTATTTCGGGTCGTTAGCGTAGAAGAGGGGGTATTCCGCTGCGTCATCACGCTAGCATGTAAGCAGTAGCTAAATGTGATAACTCTGATGTTAGAAATTCTTCGAGAAAAGCCTTAAGTCTCACTTGTTTTTGTTGTAAAGCCACTACATCGGATACATTCGATAGCTCCCTTTGAAACGTTTATCCTTATTCGCTGGATGGCATTAAACATACGATTAAACTTTTACATGATGGACGTAATGCTCGGGTGTTTTTATTTACTACGCTAATTTAAAGGTATGTGCCAGTCTTACATGTCAGGCAAGCACAAGCACTTGTTTGACGCTTCTATTTTTCGTGTATTCACATGTCTTTGGAAGTTTCTACAACGTCGATAGGTGACCCTTGTGTCTTCAGGAAACGCTTTTCTAAAGCATTTCTTGATTGCTAATATTCGATAATAATTACAGAGGCTACTTGAGTATTCAGTTATAAATGCTTGCAGCCGGTTGGGCTGTGATTTTGGGTCTCTCCTAGGTAGTCATGCTTTCGCATCTTATTTACACTCTTTGGTGTAGGGGTAGTTTATCGCGCCGTGGGGGTTTTTTATCTCAACTAATGTTGGCATTAAAATGCTCAAATTAGTGAACGTACTCAACGTCGTCGCTACAGATCCTTCTTTTACGCCTCCCCTTTCCGACAAATAACCCTTGCTGACAGTCACAGGTGATGACTAGTGCCACCTGGCTATTTTTGGCTACTTGAGAAATGTGCTGAACTAGATGAGAAAGGAGCAGAACTTGGATGGCTGCTGACACATTCGGAGTAGTGCTCACGAAATTCTAATCTAGAAATCCAGGGTGTTGTGAAGTAAGAAAATGAGGACCTCGCTACAATTTTGACTCAAATAGGCAATTCAATCAATGAGCTCTCTGTTCAGGTCCCGATGAGTCTTTCCACCGTGTTCCAGCTCGCAGCCTTGAGAAAACAAACGCAGTTCTGCAGTTCAAAATTCAGAGCTAAACGTGACGCCGCGATGAGAAAAGCAAGGAAAACTAGAGCTCCGAAGGGATGCTTGAGACTATAGTAGCCGTTTACGTGAAGGAACATCTGTGCCAAGCGCTAAAGAGGCTGCTTAGCATGGCAGTAAAAAGCAAATAAGAACCTAAACGGAAATATGTGTGGAGTAGCAGCGGGAAAATGCATGCAATGGAAAACGAAACCTCCGACGCTGTGTATGTATTGGAAAAATGTGCTCATGCTAAGGCCACGTCTGCTGTTTCTTGCGCTACTGGAAACACTCGCCATGACGCGCCATGGAGTATGATGATTTCATCTCACCGCATCGTTTTCAGTTACAACAGATCTCCAGCATTCCGTTCAACACCTGAATGCTTGATGAGCAGCCAGTAAACAAGAAACTACTACCAATGTTGAAAATTAATTCTCTTTCAAGTTCTATATTATCACGCTAACGGAAACATGCTACCATGACAGCAGTTCTCCGCTGTACCTTGATGGTTATGATGATAACGTTTTAAATGGAGCTGATGGGCGAGGAAGGCAGCACTCTATATTTCGCATGAGGAATAAAATGCGAACATTATCAGAATTTTATAAAAGAACACCAGTATGAAATTTTAGCTCTTCAACATTTGTCCGATATAACTTCGGCTTACTGAAATACGTCGCCGCAAACGATGTTCGGCTTGTGTGGGGGGTGACACTAAAATAAATTTTGTTCACAATACTGCTGTCATACTGAATTTTATATTAGACGTAACACTGCTGGATTTGTACACCTAAATAGCACACCGACTCAAGTTAGGTTGTCTTCGGCTACATGTATATACATTATCATTACGTTGACGATGATATGTGGCGATTGCTGGCGGAAGGTACAGTGAAGGCGAAGGCTCGCCAAAAGAACAGTTAGAGACAGATCAATGATAGTGTAAGGTTGCCCTGTAGGGGCCTAAGATCCTGCACACTAAAAGTGCATAAAGTTTATATACTTAACAAAATCATGATAGTGAAGTGAAACGGGTTATATGAGCGGTTCCATAGATGAAATATACTAAAAGGTGAAAGAATAAGAGGGCACCACTCCTTTGCAAAGACCCTTGCAAGCTAAGGCCTGCCGGGTAGTGCGTCAAAAATATGGCACTCCGGTAGCGTTGTCCCATTTAGGAGGATGTGCAAATTACATAAAATGTCGCGGCGTCTTTTAAGAAGTTTAAAACAGATTGATGATCAAAGAGTGGTTCATGGCTCAAAAACTTTGCATGATGAAATAGAATATTCTCACAATATGTATTAAAGGATAGCTATTTTTCCGGCTCTATCTCACGACACTGTAGTAGGACGTCAAGCATCATCAGTGCCTCCCCACATCGACTACAGTTCGGAGGTTCACTACCAGACAAGAGCTGGTTGTGCGTGCCACAAGTATGTGCTCTTCTCCGTCTCGAGTATAGGGCATCACTTCACCTAGATTTCATAGTGGATGCTCAGTTGCCTGTTATTCGCTTAATTAAACGAACCTTCTTGTCATTCTCGGCACGTCGCAAGCACTCCCAGTATAGTATAAGCATTTTATGTAAAACGCTCCTTCAGGTCATTTAGCTGCAGGGACAGCTAAGGATGCTTTGCAAATGTCTGCGCGGACGGATGCGGCCAAATGGTAAGCCAATACATTGCCTTCGGTGTCCTGGTGTCTTTGCACCCAGCATGTGACGACCTGCTGCTTGGAGACGTAAATGACGCGCGAAATGCAAAAGAAAAAAACCGTACAATCTAAACGTTTTTGTGCTTTTTGAAAGATTTCAAGGCTTTTACCGCACTACACAGTCTGCGTATGTAACCGCCTTCGGTATATTTAATTATTTAATGTGTTTAGCAGCTGCGAATATCGCGTAACCTTCGGCTGTAAAGATGCTTGCGTTAGGTTGAAAACCTCCGGTATCGAAAAAGGATCGGCCGACCGCTGCGTAGGATACCCCATCATAAAACTTGGATGCATGTGTAAAAATTCAGGACGATAATGTTTGTGCTGTAGTTCTGGAAAGAACATATGGATATGTGCAACAGGCGCGCGTTTCGTAATATCTGCAAAAGACAGATTATGCCTAAGAGCTTGTGTTCCATTTTTACATGTAAACGATGACCCTGCAGGTAAATGTTGGGGTCGCGGAACAGGCCCGTTTTAGATGCGGCGCATCTCGTGCTCGGGGGTCTGTCCCGCGGCATTGGCCTTGGCGTCCGCACTCACACTACGCATGCGCAACTCTCCTTCCCTCTCTCCAACAGCTGCGTGTTACTCTCTCCACTTCTCTACTACCACCTGCTTGCGCTTCTCCTGCGTTCTTGCTTCTGCTCTCGCGGCGCATGCTCTATTCTCCTCCGCTAAGCGGGTAGAACGCTGCGCGCGTCCAGTGCAGCGCTCGCTTTGGTTGACTCCGCTTGACTCCGTCGATGCTTCCGATAAAGTGTGATGGAAGCAACAGTCCCGTAAGTGAGTGGGCTGACGCAAGCACCGGTCAGCATCAGCCCAATTACGCCCACTCAAGACAAAGCTGCGAAGCGAAGGGCACGCGACGCTGAACGCAAGCGCTTGAAGCGAGCGGCGGACCCTGAACTTCGTCAGCGCGAAGCAGCTTCGAAGCGTCAACGTCGAGCTGCGGATCCTGAGCTTCGAACCCGTTAATAACGATCCGCGATGCTCCGCATCACCCCATGGTTCCCCTCCGGAATATGATGTAATTTTTTTTCTAGAGAATTGGACGCAGGTTCCTTTTTGGCGATTGAGCGTGAATCCCTTGTCCTCCAACCATTTGGACAACTTGTTCAGACGAAGCTGAATCTGTCGCTCACAAATCACTAGAGTAGACATTTTGAATGTCATGTTGATATCATCAACATATGTAGAATAAAACATAGTTTTTGGGATGCAAGGACACAAGTTTTTTAGACTGTTCTTCTTTGTGGGTTTTCTATGCCGGGTGTTTCAAGAAATGTGTCCAAAACCCCAAAACGTCAGGTAAATGCGATATTTGTTCAATGAATTCACAATTACTTCAATAGCCGCAGGTACCTTAGATAGCTAAAGACATCATTATGAACAGTAATTAAGAAAGTTGTATTACTTAAATTTTCATTAGTGGAGTTAGGCGGTTATGTAAAACGGGAGAATTGAAGTCCTTCAGGCGAAGAGTCCATTGCAGCTTTCAAATTTCGGAAAAGTGGCCTCTAGTAATAATTGCAAGGTAATGAAATTCGCGCAGATTCAGCGTCGAAACCTGAACTCGGAAGATAGCAACTGCCAGATTCTTCTGAGACGTCCAGAATGAGTGAGGGTCGTTATATCAATCATCAACCGACTTCAGTGTGTGGATGTGAGGGCTGCGCTTGCAATTATTGCACGCTTGCCGCACATACGCTAACGAATGCGGAAGAACAACGCTATGTAATCGTTGTCTTGAACAGTGACGTCATTCTGGTCGTCCGGTTGTTCGGTGATTCGGTTTCCCTTTCGCTTTTGAATTTGGTTGAATTTCGTTACGCCACAATAATTAAAAGAGGCCGCTTTTTCTATATCTCAAAGCTGCGATGGGTTCTCCGCGTGAATTTCAGTTCTCCCATTTGACATAACCGCTAACTCCGGTGATTAAAAAGTTAGTTCATTTAACTTTCTAATTTACTTTCCCAAATGATCTATTTAACGATCTTAAGATGCCGGCCGCTACAGAATTAGCAATTGTCAAGGCAGCGAGCAAATATCGAATTTTCCTGATTTGTGAGGGCTTTGGACAAATTTCTTGAAACACCCGGTATATATACACATTCATATACATTTACGGGACGCGATGGCGACGGCAAGAACCCGCTGAGGGTGTTTATGCAATTGCTATAGCAGTTATAGTGGTACAGGGAATCTGTAGGAGCCAACATTGCGCCAACTAGATTTTTTCTTCGTTAAGACAGCAGCCAGAAGGAAAAAGAAACAAAGGGAAGAGGCGGCTTGTGAGAAGTAAGTGCTTGGCGTGACAGGTGGGAATGGGTGGCGTAACACAGGAAGGGAGCAAAAAAAAAAAAGGGCAGAGGGATTCAGAGGGTGAATATCTGTGTTGGTCTCCTAGTGAGGAGAATGGAGGGATTCATTATGCTTCTAGGGCTGCAGAAAATAGTGCTATCGTTGTCTTCCATAGAACCCGAATCATGGAATGAGCACCAACTGGAAACAAATATTTCATCGAAAGCACCGTGTCAAAGAAAAAAAGATATTTGCATCAGAGAGACTTGAACGTGTGACTGGTCCTAGTTGTGTTCTCTAGGTCGCCTAGACTCAGCAGTTCTCTTCGAAACGTTCATGACAAATGACTCTAGTGCGCTCGAATTATAAATGAGATATTACTCTATATCTTCTCTTTGTGGGAGAGCGGAAGTTTCAATAAAATGCAGGAAACTTGACGTTACCGAAAATGTGACCTGCTTTGTTGAAATGCGGTGCCACTGCCTTCGATGCTTAACCGTTTCTGCATGATGCCCGTGTAACCTGATATTAAATTGTTGCCCTCTTTATTCAATGTATTGAAAGAGACAGCCAGCGTTCCAGCATGTAAGAAATGGCTGGCTTTCGCGTAATCGAGAGCAGATGTAAGGAAGATATCGCTACTGGCAAAGCAGATTGCTTGGAGATGATAATAGCCACACCCTTAAGGGGGAACGCGGGGATCAAATCGCGAAAATAGCTTAAAAAATAAACTTTTGTAAAACACTCGTCTTGTCATCCACGGTCTTTTATTTACGCAGTATCTAAATGATCAGGCAGAAAACGGAACTGCAACCAAATCTTTGTTGTCCATTTTCTAAAAAAAAATGTGTACGTTATGTTGGGCTAGTTGATGCATCGTTACTTGAAATACTTGGCGCAAGGTTGCAAGTCTGAAGAAACAACCGAAAAGAAACTTCTCAGTTGCAACCTTGCGCCAAGTATTTCAAGTTTTTGCTGCCTGCCACTTCGCTTGTGGAAAGCATAGCACAACTATGGCGGGACCAATTTTTATGCTGTTTGTTTTATTGTAATCCATAGACTGTGCTGTACTTCAACACTGTCTTGAAATTTTCGTTTAGACTTTCATACTTCTCGTATTTCATGATTACTGCAATGCACGATCAGCTGGGACACATGCATTTGCATGTAGTGTTCAGCAGAAAATTATTATAGCTCTAAAAAAAATTCAAACACTGTCTTTAAGTAAAAACATTATGTGAGCAAAGACACAAAGTAGTGGAAGCCTGCTAGCATGTTCCATGACTGTGCCACGCTTTCCATCAGCAAGGAACTTGTAAATCCTTATAAAACAAGAAATAATGAAGATAATTTCATCAAAATTTCCTATTACCTCTTTAATATGATTTTGAGTGCGTGTCCTAAATTTCAGCACTCTGTGTCAAGAAATAAAAAAAGTTACTAACAATTCCCGCGTCCCCCCTTACAATGGCTATAGTCCATGTTCACATGGGCACAACAACCCGTACTCTGCACTGGTCCGTATGCACGCGATTGCTTCCTGTTCTTCTGAGGCGTAAACTTTTGGGCATTGCCAAACGTCTGCAGCCAAGACGCGACGTAGGACTGAGAGCTTGCTCAGCCGGAATGAACCTGTTTTGAAGTGAACCTCATGGAAGCCTCCTCTCGCCCAATCACAATACGCGCGGTGAGGTATGCAACGTGGCGCCATCTTCGGAAGCAGCGAAAGTTATTTACCCGCGCCAGCCTCCGAGCACGGATAATTCGGTCTAAGCACCAAAAGGTGAAAATAAATTGTACGCTTCTGTGTACCTGGCGGTGGCAAGTAGCTATTATCTGCTTTGAAACGTCACAATTGGAAATTGCAGATGGACGTCAGCGTACTAGACGCTACAACTTGAGCGATATCGTGAACAAACATTAAGAAGAACTCGGAAGCAATATTTTTTGTAACCTCTTTGAGCAGTAATTAGCGTAAGTAATGAAGTCCATTAGAAAGCCACCGTGCCACACGACGCCCTCTTTTAAATGTTTTGTCAGATGCCGAAATTATTTCGTTGTGTCTGAGTGCCTGGATATCTGCTTTCAGTGCCCGCATAATGGCACTCGCTTTCGAACCAAGATCACTTAAAGGCCGCCGACAACGATATCTGAAAGCGTTCCATGCTTATTAGCGTTTCGACATGTGCAAGTAAATCTGGATTTTACGTGGTGGAGCCAGTTGCGGTGCTTACAGCTTTGAAGTCTCTCTAAACCACGCAGAGGTCAAAATTCCCTTGTGGTGTTGCAGATGTGCATGAGTCTACATGGAACACGTAGCCGCGAATGTTTTTGGAAGAGGTTTTTCGCTTTTTGACAGAGGATCCAAAAGAGGCCCTCGCTCGTTTCACTCTCCCTTCGCCATGTTCCGTTCTTCGGCTCCTCTCTTCTCCTGGACGAGTGCTCTTCCTCACCATGACATGAGCAGACGAGAATGTTGACGTCATGGCGAAAGCTCAGCATAACCGAAAGGCTGGGAGAGGAGAAGGAATTGTTTGTTGGAAAATGTGGGGCTGCCGCGGCTCGTAGCGCTGCCGTGTTTGGCATTGTTGATCGTGACGGCATTTTGGACTCGATGCGCGCATTCGCTCGAAATGTTAAAAAAAATTTTGGAGGTGGGTTAAGGGCCCCTTTAAACTCACCTTGAAGGTAATAGGAGGCATTGCATGTAGCACGTGAACAACCTGCTATGTCGGCCACACACCGGGGGCACACATTTGCATCCGCTAAAAGCTCTGGAAACTTTACATTTCGTCGAGAGATGAGTCATGGTGCTTCTCAGAGCGGTTTGCAAGGCGCACATTGCTTCATATCGTTCGATAGTATTTACGCCGGAAATTAATTGTGCTAGGCAGTCCGACATGCGTTTAGCCAGTCCGACATTTATTCCTTGCTTGCAGTGACGCGCGTGACAACTTGTGCTATGTATCTATTGTTGGCGATCTCTCGGGTTTCTGTAGAGCATCGGCTTTAATTTTCCTTTGTCTATAAAAAACCATTGGTGCCGACGAAGTTATTTTCACTAGAAAAATGGGGCATTTGAAACTAAACATATCTTTTGGCGCCTGGTGCGTTCTACGCTTTTGTCACGCAATTTTCAAATGCGTGAAGGACACTCCTCGCACATGACGTTCGTATAGGGTTTGCTCCGAAACAGTTTCAACCACTGGGGTGGCTCTGTGGTGGCACACCTGCTCACCAGAACCCTGGGTTCTGTTGCAGAACCCAGGTTGCAGAACCCAGCAGAAGCCCTGGGTTCGATTCCCTTTCTTACCGAAGTTTTTAATATTTCTTTATTTGCATGTATCTCGAATTTTCGCCCACGGAAAACGCAGATTTTTCGCTCACATCCAACGACGCCGACGCCGACGCCAGAATTTCTGGGAAACGAGCTCTTTGACGCTTTCGCTTTAAATTGTTCGCGTATGTAGGCGAAAAAGGACCTCATATGCTACAGGCAAATATTTCTATGTAGTAGGTACATTCGAATCCAAAATATCTAATTGTAAGGACTGATTTAGTAGTGAGAGGTGAACGTCCACCTTTTGCGCTTTCTTGCTTTCTCTTGAGTGACTTCGAGACAACTGCAATCCCTTCATTATTATGCGCGTTTTTGTACAAGGACCGGGTATGTCATCTTGCCACGATGACCCGATAAGAGAGCGTTTGTGCTTCGTTAATGGAGTCTATAATCCCAATGAAGTGAGTTCTATCCTGATTAACGCTTGGAAGGGTGAATGATATGCTCGTTAAATTGTTTAGTTATATTGCTACATGGCTTCAGAACGGCTCAACAAGTGTGAGTGTGTTCTTGAATATTGTATGTCTTCCCAAGGTTAGGGTGGGAATTACCCCAATACGCTCAAGCCATACGAATATCCAGAAGCAGCTAGAAGTAGCCGCCTTGCTTTTATTGTTGACATGAAAAAGCGGTACTTCAAAGTCGGTAATTCAATCCCTGGCTAGAAAATGGTAGTTCAAACTCGCTATCTATAAGATGAGTGCTGTACACTCTTACTGTACTCTCGAGTTGGTCGGAATCTAATTATCTATGATCGGCATAGTTAGTGAGTTGTCAGGGAGCCCCGTATCGTTTGACGCGTCAGGGATGATTCGGTTCTCGATAGTCTCGGCTTATCCAGAGGTTGGCCAACTAGGTCTGCACTGGTAAAACATTGCCGTCAGCTGTCACTGTCCCTACTTGAAATACATAGGCTGTAATCGAAATTTTTCACCGCTGTCATGGTTGCCCTTGACTGTCCTAAGGGAGCTATCGACATGAGGACAACACGTACCGAGGTAACTTACTGTTCTTTTCATGCTTGGAGTATATTCTGAACTTATACCATGACAAAAAATTCTACCAGCTCCGCTTTGCGGACACCGATGAAACGTCGAAGGTAGTGGCATTTCCTTTGTCAGGCTCTCGATTTTTCGGTCACGGAGAAGGTGATAATTTGTCGCACACAGCCAACCACAGTGTCCCCGGAATTTCGGCGAAACGAGCTCTTTAGAGTAGAGTAGAGTAGAGTAGAGTAGAGCCTGGAAGCTATGGCTCATACCCACACTGGGGGATTGGCCAAGAACCGGTTAGTTTTTAAATCTTTAACGCTATCGCGTTAAAACACACTTCGTTGCTTTCTTCACTTGAATGATACCTACTAACGAAACTCATGCGCTCATCTCTAATGTTATCGTGAATATTCCTCGATGCGCAATTTCTACGAAGTAGAGAAAGACAAAGAAGAGGAGCGGGCCTCAGAGGAAATCATCATCAACATGCACGGCTCGCGCACTACCCTCGAAACAGCAGCGTTCTAGAAGAAAGGGTGCGCAGCCCATCCAGAACGTCTCTTCGCAAGTGTCGTTCACAGTGGTTTCCAGGGAGGATGCGTACCTGGGAACTAAGGAACGTGTTTATGGGCTGCCGTACTTCGATGATGGAAGCTCCATTACCTTCCACTGTCCACAGCCTGCCGACTGCAAAGGGCGACGGCTACGTCAGCTTCAGCACGTGCACGGAGCAAGAGTTGGAACACAGCGTGGGCGCCTTGTGTCATCTGAGGTTCGTTCCTGCATCGAATGCCCCGAAACGGACCGCCTTTGCAGCGCTGCACAGGCACTGGGCTACCTGGCCTTTGTCGCTGTCCATCGCGGTCAAATGCACTTCGCCCGGCACGATGCAGAGCGCACGTCCCGCCGATCGGACTCCAAGGGCACAGCTGCTGACCATGGCCGAACAACTGAGGTTAGTTAGTGCAGTGCTAAATAGGCGCAGCCTTCCCGGCACACGGCAGAGTGCATGTACAGGTTGTTTAACACATGAGGGAAAACTCGGAGCACGTTGCAATCCGCTTCAAGTTTTCCCCTAAGTGTGAAACAGCCTGTACGTGAGAGTGCAGTAGATAGTCGCACTTGTGATTAGTGCCTCTGCCTTTACACCTGTGCTCTACACCACTTTTCGGTATTGATAGACCCGCCGTAATGACATACTACGCAAGAGTCTTCAGGAGCTATATAAGTGGAGTGGCTGTGAATGTATAAAATCCTGTAGTATAAGGTGCCACTCTTCCCTAAATTTCCAATGCCATTCTTAATATCATTAGCTAGCAAATTACCTATGAAATGAAGTCAAAAGAAGACTCCCAAACTTTAGAAAACTACTGTTACTTCACTTTAATAGTGTCTGTGATAAGATGCATCTTGAAGCTGAAGCTTTGCCCGGCGGGGCGTCCTTGTGGTTGCGGTGCTCGGTTGCTGGCCTCAAAGTCGAGGGTAACGTCCCGGCCGTGGCAGTCACATTCCGATGGAGGAGAAATGCTAGTGGCGCGTGTACAGTGCGATGTCGGTGCACGTTAAAAACACCAGATGGTCGAAATTTACGCAAATCCCCACTACAACGTGCCTCATAATGATACCGTTGATGTACGTAAAATGCATTATATTATTATTATTATTCTTAAAGGTGAATCTTTCTTTACCTGTTCTCTCCAGTTTGCCCTTTGTACCTGTCATTGTCTTCCACGGCCACCTTCAGACCACTCTGCCGGTGCATCTGCACGTGAGTAACGTGCATGCTGCTAGTCACCGCAGCTGGTCCTGAAGGACGGGTCAGTGGGGAGACTTGGCAAGTTGTCAGCAGTACACAGCAACAGAATGAAACAAAACACGCTCATTAGCGTATTACCGCAATACATAATTCCTGGGTATACACCAAGTAGCAAACCCTGCTTCTGTGACGTAAGGCGGTTTCGGTTTCTTCGCACTCTCGGTGGTTAGCCTACAAAAAGTATTAAGTCACGCTGCCACCCAAAATTAAAACTCTAGCGTGGCGGAGGCCCAGATGATAAAGAAACGATGAGTGGATCTGGCGCACCTTGGTTGGGCTACAGCGACCTAAATTATATTAGTATTTCTGGCTCACTATTGTGATTTGACATGCACTGCGAAAACGAGGTTTGAGTCGAATGGAGAAACCATATGTGCGTGTTACAGGAAATTAGGGTTTCCGTCGCGTCTATGTGGGCGCCGCATACACATACAACGGTATCATATGCGTAGACATTTGTTCGATCTTCTAAATAAGCTTCGATAAACAATGATTGTCACAGGTTGGTTGAAATTTTTTATCTGGGGTTTAACGTCCCAAAAGATCAGTGGAAAGCGTTCCAACTTGTTAATGTCAAGCATTTCTTGACGAATAAGAACCAGCTACGGGGTTCTATTGGATATGGTGGTCGACTGCTGTCCCGAAGGTCGTGGGATCGAATCCCGGCCGGGGCGGCTGCACTATCGTCGGAGGCGAAAATGCTTGGGGCCCATGTAGTTAGATTTAGGTGCACGTTAAAGAACCTCAGGTGGTCGAAATTTCTGCAGCCCTCCAATACAGCGTCCCTCATAATCATATCGTGGTTTTGGGACGTTAAATCTCAAGAATTATTATTATTCTTGACGAATAAGGGCACTGCCACCGTGCCTCTCGGTTCATCTAGCCCGCTATGTTTTGGTGTTCTCGCTGTCATTTCGTTAATGGTGCAGTCATCGAAATTTCCAGGGCATGCTATGTGTGAATTAAGAAAATGAATGACCAGACATAACATAAATTACAGGGATTATGTGGGTGAGATGTAAATGACCATATGGCGTCACGATTCCATGGTTATCGCTCCGTCGCATTGCTCTATATCCAAATGCGCATCGCATGACGAAAATATATCCGAACATGAGCGACAGGTCTTGACATGAAACCCGCCATGGATTTCTATTGGTTATGGGCTGGACTGCTGACCCAAAGGTTGCGCGATCGAATCCCGGCCGCGGCGACAGATTTGTGATGGAAACAAAATTGTTTGATGCCCGTGTACTTAGCCTTTAGGGGCAGGCTAAATAAACTCAAGTGGACTACATTTCCGGAGCAGTCCACTACGGCGTCTCTCATAATCATATCGTGGTTTTGGAACGTTAAACCTAGAAAATTACTGTTATTATGAGGTCCTGATATGAACGGCGTAGCAAATACGTGATATGAATGGCACAAACAACATGATGTATCGCTGGTAACCAGTCGTGTTCGTTTTCGTTTTGTTAGCGTAGTGTTAACGCAATATTCATGTATGCAAGCGTGAGAATCATCCGGTAATGAGTAACATGTCACGTGAATGAGA
This sequence comes from Rhipicephalus sanguineus, assembly GCF_013339695.2. Classification (NCBI taxonomy): domain Eukaryota; kingdom Metazoa; phylum Arthropoda; class Arachnida; order Ixodida; family Ixodidae; genus Rhipicephalus; species Rhipicephalus sanguineus. The sequence goes on from NC_051176.1 coordinate 40,403,580, forward strand.
TTCCATTACATGAACGGTGATGATATGAATGGTGTCACATGAGAGACATGCGATAATATGTGCCCCAACTTGGTTGCATAATACCAACGCTCCCTGGCCAACTGTGGTCGATTGTTGGACAATAGCGCAATCTGGAGCGATTAGCGGCGAGTGTGAAGAAGGCAAAAATGCAAGAACTGTCTCTTTTCTTTTCAGTAAAGACATACGAGGTTTGGATGCCACTTATAGTAATTCTGAGAAATTTGGAGCGTTTGAAAATTGTGGATCCGCTAAGAATTTCCAACTCGGAATCTGTCATCATATCACTAATAGAACAACCGTCTTTGTAGCGCTATGCGCTAAGCGTAGACGTAGATTATTTGTATTATTCAATATCGAACGTGAAATGTTAAAGTGCACCAAGCTTTGAATAACAGATGATAACGACGAGTTGCTGCTTCAGAGCAAGTGCGGCATCTCCGTTGAGTCGTTTCTTGAGCTTGTGCAGGCGTACCTGAATTCAACCGTTGTGTCTTGGGAGGGAAATACTTCTTGTTCGAAAAGCCGGCATCTGCATTGGGTCATGTGTGGCTCGTGTAATCAGCGATATCTTTCTCGGTTTTGTAGACAGGCAGTTGCATATGCCCTTGGATGGGTTAGCGTCACGTGTTTTTCGATATGTTAATGATTTCTTGGTTCAACTGGATACTAACCTTTGCATGTTGTTAACGTTATGAAGCTTTTCAAGGAATATGGTATGGGTCTGAATTTTACTTTGGAGTTGATGAAAAACGATGAGCTGCAGTTTCTTGATCTAAGACTAGCTTTCGTCGAGGATCATGTTTGTTGGCAATACCAAACAAGATTCATCCAGCCAATCCTAAACTATAATTCAAGCCACTCAAAAATTGTAAAGGGAGGCATCGCGTCTACTGTGCTGGGCTCCGCTCTAGACAAACCATGCAAGCATCGTATGGCGCGTGCTTATAAAGGGACTCCAGCATCTCTATATAGCAATCAATTTCTGTGCTAATAATGCAGAAGGCCGCCGGAGCTCTTATATCTTACTTCCAACATGTACATTGCAGTCTTAACGTTAGAAAGACATATGGCTCTATTTTCTTAAAGAGCCATGTTCACTTCAACTGAGAATAACGCGCGTCTTTGCTACAGGCAATATGGTCACGCCTGCTCCAACAATGTTTTGCCAGTGTGCTCATCTCGCCAAAATACCGTAAATGTATGTCGCGGCTGTAATATTGCTCCTGAATACCGACGATAGTGGGCTGTAGCCCATTATCGTCGGTATTCAGGACAAAAATTTACATTTGGTTATTATAGGTTGGAGCATTTAATTTGGATTGAATTAGCTCATATGAGAAGTTTAAATCGCAGCGAATAAACGATATTGGAATATTTAGCGACAACATTAACACCATCCTTGTGCTTCCATCGGCGCCGTCCTTTGTTGCTTGGGCGTTAGGGTGATGACTGGAATTGTAGAGCGAGTGGTCCTTTCAGAGGACAGGCACACCATTATGGACTGTCGGCAGCGTTTTCTTCTTCTGGGCATCTATTGAAGGCCTTCAAAACTGCTCGAGCTCTTCTTCTTCTTAACTCGTTTTATGTCGGGCCGTTTCGGATCCCTTCTTCAAGGAGTAGGTCGGATCTCAATATCTTAATTGAAGTTGTATTCTATTTCAAAAATACCGTCTTGGAGCGAAGAAAGAACATGATAGTGCAGCGCAAAACTCGAAAAGAAACACTAAGAGGCAAAAAGAAGTAGGAAAGTCGGCCTCTTACTCTTTATACTCGAGGTTTGCCCTACAACGTCATGCCCTTCTGTATGTACCAAGTCGCCCAAGGAAAAAGTAATTGAGAAACAAAAGCAGGATAGGATACCAATTAGGACACAAATGAAACAGATTGGATGCGGCCATGCTGGTTGTTTTGGTCACGATCATTGATGAAGCGCTGGTTTTAAAAAATTGGCTGAGTTTTGTTCAAACAGATGCAGGATTTGAGTCACTTTACATTGAAAACTGCTTTTTTTTAGTTCGCGTTACAATAAGGAATTGCCCCATTTTGATTACAATTGTTTTAACTGTAAAATATACTTAGGCACGCTTCATGCTCCCGTGAAATTTAGCCCAAATTCGGTTTCTGGATTTCGCTCATTTAGAAAAAAATGAAAGACGTCGCATGTCTAGAAACTGCAACATAATGGATCCGGCCAGAGTTGTAAATATATCGTGAACAAACGCATGTCGTCTCCTGCAAGTTATTAAGAAGTGTTCTTAATAATGAAATAAGGAAATCAAGCACACATCAAAGCATGATACTGCTGATAACGCTTTGAATATTTCCTCTGCTTATGTGAATCCTTGATATTTGTTGTTATACCCATCAGAAAAATAAAACGAAAACCTGTTTCACAGAAAATGTTTCACTGGACAAGCACCGTTCTTTTTTATTTAAGTCCTCTTTACACGCAGCCTCCTAATAAGTGGCATTGTTTGTGGCAATTTCAGACAAGAAGAAGCCATCGGGAGACGCTGTCCTGCCACCCACTGCCGAAGATGTGCAGAGGAGAACCGGGACAAAGGTATTTGCCTCAGGCCTGTTTGGTCTTGTGCCTTGTGAATCGGTTAACTCGAAGATTGTGAAGAGAGCAATTCATTCGTGCACATTTAACAGGACAATGTTTAATTGAGGAAGGCGATTTCACATTTACTGTAGATAAGAATAGGAAGATGCGTGGTAATATTTACTCCAATAACATTTATTGCCGGGACACGTGTTTACATTTTTGTGTAGCTGGTCCACGCGTTTACACTGCGAAGCTGTAGACACGCTTAATTGCACTTGTTATGACAGTCCGGCAAAGTACCATTTCCCGAATATATTTCTATCATCACTTTCACCGAATGTGTGTATGGACGGCTTTAGTTTTGCCTATGTGCCACATTCGAGGCCAGGTAGTTATGAATAGTTAAACCTTATATCGTAAATTGTATCCAGCTGACAGCGATTTCCCGCAAATTCCTGAACTATATGAAAAAAGCGTGCCATACTGTACAGAGATGCATTTCTCACTACAACTTTATTGCTCAAGAAAAAGCAGCAAAAAACTTGCTTTCAAGAATAGCTTTGTATCTCATATCTGAGATCAAACGGAATTCGTGATCACTCTTATCTCGTACGTTTCGCGTCCGTTATATTTATCTGTAAGTGTCACACAGTTCGGCTTTCATAGCCGTGTAGAGTGTTCTGGTCCAATCTTTCCGAGCATGCCTATGGCCGTGATCTCCTTTGACAAAAACGAATCTGCCATCTAGGACCACCGATGTACGCAGATTGATCCATAGCCGATGGCGTTGCTTGATGTAAGGATACCGTGCTTTTCAGTGTAGGGAAGAATTTCTGCATGCGGCAGATTCGTACTTTTAATGATTTTTCGAAGTTTGCCCCGTAATGCGGTTTACCGAAGTTGCTCGGGCAAAGCAGCTGTTAATATTCCTGAACATAGTGGACATGTTCTGCCTATTGTCTGAGGTAGAAGAGCTAGGGCAGTGCCTTCAACTGCATTTCGGCTCCTGCACGAATTTGTACGAAAGCAGCCTAACTTAACCACAAGCAATTTACCAATTTATAAGAAAAGATAGCGTTGCTTACTGATGGGCGTTACGTATGCGCAATACGCTAATCACTTTATGATATTTGTAATTATCAGCCGTACTTCCGCTTTCGGCCTCATTACTTTTTTCAACAATTCGACGTGCATTCCGGCCATATACTTCAGGTACGAAATCATCAATCTTGCGCGAACGGTTTTCTTCTCCCGGCCGTTGCTACATCGGCGAATGACTCATATAACAGCGTACTTCACGTAGCACGAGCCAAATATTGTTAAAAGTGGCAACACAATGAAGCCGAGAACATTTGGTTTACTGTCAAGGGTCGCTATGTAGTGTATATGTATATTGCAACTAATTAGTTAATTAACTAAGGTTCACTTCATAACTAATTTCAGTTCGTTACATTATACAGAGCATTCCAAAATGGCCGATCAAATGTGTCGGATCGGTTGTTTTGGAAATAAAACCAAGTGATGGCGCTCGTACACTACCGTACTGCAGCGCTCTCAAACGTGCTTTGAGCTAGCAACCGGCGCGCGGACCCTTGCGAAATTAGCGAGCGCGGCTCTAGGCATCGGCTTCCCAGTGCGTCAGCATTTTTGACGGCCGCACACAGCAGGGAAACGCCGTCGTCTCTGATAAGCGATAGGATGACGGTCCGCGCACCAATGGATTCGCTCGAAGCGCGGTTTAGAGCGCTGCAGTACGGTAGCGTGTGAGCGTAGTCGCCTGATTTTACTTCATAATTTACGGGCGTTGTTTAAACCTTGGAAAAAATCACCTTGAAGAATATTTCGTTCCAGTTACGTGAACCAACCTTACAATCTACCATCTACCTGATCAGAAAGTTACTTGTAGCTTATAGCCACAACTCTGTTTACACGACCCCCAAACCACCTCCGATATTCTTATGAACATTTCAGTGCAACAAACGGAGAGTAGCGAAGGAAATAGTGAAAAGAGCGAGGACCGCATTTCGATTATTAAACACGTGTAATTCCGCTATTACAGACCTTTTCAAAAAATTCACATGGCTACATGTTCGTCACACAGTTGTTCGTGCACAACTGCATGAAAATAATTATATTTCAACCTCTGGGCGGTATACGACCGCTTTAAAATATATGTACACAGGTGGCGAAAGCAGGCAGAATGACGGCTGCCTAGCAATCCGAACCATGGCGTCTTCCTCGCCCTCGTCACTACAGCCACGCTACTGGCGGCTGTTGCCTGTCGCTATTGAATGAGGTCATATATATTATTGTTTTACCCAGTGAAATCGACACTACGTAACTGATCTTTGCCGTGGCCCATTGTTCGAATTATGCCACCTTGCGGAATCTTTTCCTCAGTTCCACTATGTCACGAGTCCTTAATTTAAATTCAGACGTTTTATTGATCTGTCTGGCTTCTGTTCATTGTTTCTAAGGCTATGTTCAAGTGATCCAGCCTTGTCGAGGCGCAAGCCATGCTGACCGCTGATCAATGCGAAGGAGAATGTCGGTCGCTGTTGTCTAAAATTTAAGAGCCTTCGTACTCAGGTGTGCCGTAGTCCGATCGACATCGTGGTAGAGTTTGCATTCAGACGACGCATGTGTTCGGCAATGGAAATGACTCAATGTAGGTGAGGCTGGTTAGGCATGACTTTCGTTTTTGCGCCCCTTGCTCGCAGCCTGTGCCGTTGTGTCGCTGTCCATCTGGGCGAACGGGCAGCGGTCAGCAGCGCTGGTTGTCCTGCCACTTCAGCTGACCCGGAGCGGCGGAAGCACGCGGCCGCTGAAACCGGCTCTGGTCGCTCTGGAGCAGCGCTTTCCGGAACGCGGCAACCGTTCCCGGAGCTGTGCCGTCTGCGCGTACAGCGTCTTGTAACACCAGCACCGAAGTCCGGATGAGCGGGTGGAAAGACTGTGCCTCGATCACCAGCTGGTGATCGAGGCACAGTTTGCTGTCGCAGAGTGGGAGGGAAATACGGCGACCATATTTCCCAGACATAGCAATATGTTTGATTTTATTTATTTTATGTGTGCCTTTTATATAAAATGTTATCATTTGCGAAACCTGTCTCCCTGTCTGGTTCTCATGGTGTCACTATTTGCTCAGAATAGGCGAAAAATCCTTGAACAGGGCGCATCGCTGGAGCCAACGTTTCGACAAGTGGTCTCATCTTCTTCAAGGCACCAACTGCTTACCTTAGCGCATGTATGGGTATATGCTTCGTACACTCTCCCCAATTCGAAGCGTGGATGAGGATAGGCCAAATGCGGAAACAGGAAGGGTGATGATAAGATGGGACAGAAGAAAACAAAGTAGAGGGTATTGAGAAAAGCGTCCAATTGGGTGTGTAAAGAGAAAACATTTAAATAAAAGAACGAAAAAAATTTCATCTCCCACTAAAGGGAACCATGTGGGTAAGCAAAAGAGCGCATGGGTCGAGTTAATATTCCGTTCACCACGGGCACCTTGCCCGATGTTAACGCGTCCTTGCATGTCCACTGGAGCACACCATGTATTCACTGTAGTTGCTGTTACTCGTCCCGAACTCTTGTTGGAGCACGCCACGCGAGTTCATGGTGCGTCTGCAGAATCTCGTTCCCCGACGCCATTATATTGCTGTGAGAGTGTAAGGGGGAGAGGCCACAGCGTCTTATCCAGCCCCTTACACAGGCCCGAACGCGCTAGCGCATGCCAGCACACGTGGTTTTGTCTGCGTTACGCCAAGCTAGGACAGCATACGGCAGCCCGTGCCCCTAAAGTGCTCTGCAAGTATAATCATCAAGGCGGTCGAAGAACAAGACGAAGAAGACTTCTCTGTGGCGCGAGCGAGCGCTCAATATGTTACAGATGGCTATGGTAGGTTTTAGAAAGCGGACGGTCGCCAATGAAACTACGGACAAAGCCCAGCGCAAAATCTGCTTCGCATCTAAAAGGGAGTAGGGACTGGAAGGCGCTCTCTGTGTCGTGCCTTTGTTCGCGTCGAAAGGGTAGAAGATCGGAGGTTTTCCGCTGCATTATGACCGTCCCAAGTGAGTAATATCGGACAATGATAATTTTCCGGTGATCAAAAACCGTTAGAAATTCTTGGATCAAAGGCTTAAGTTTCAGTGGTTTTTGTTGTGTAGGTACACTGTAAAAAATACCGTTATTTTTACAACCAATATCGCATAAAAAATGCGGTGTCGCCAACGTAAACGTAAACTATTCCGCATTATCGCTGTATATAATGCCACGCGCATGCGCATTGGCTTGTAGGAGTGAAGAAAGGAAAGAGTAAAGAAGAGGAGCGGCGTCATGCGCTCGCCTTTCGTTTCCCGCCGCTCATGCACGCGCGTGGACGCTGCGACGAATGTTGGCGCGCCTGCGCACCTTGTTTTACGGTTCGCTCGAGAAACCGGGCATGCGCAGAGCGGCGCAGATACGGCAAGGAACAGCCGGCTCGGTGCCCGATACGTCATCAGTATCGCCATTTTTGAAGGCTCTGCAATCGGGGCAGGTTTGGAAGCTGTTCGGCCACGTTTTGTACACCCGCTGCAGGTATGTCGCATTCTTTTTTTCAAAACGTAATTGCGCAGTGACGCGTGCGAATGATATGTGCGCTCTGGAAGTATCAGAAAGCCATTTCGTTTGAGTGGCTGGATTTTGTGCACTTGCTGGCATGACTTTCTCGAATAGACGTCTCGCTTTGTGTTTGCACCGCATGCACTGCTGTATACTTCGCCTTGCATGGGTACGCGCCGATTTAGTGCGCGATTATTTTTGTTGTATGTGAAAATGCAAAACAGCATGAATGTGAACCTGGTACAAGGTTCGTGACCCGGAGCTTGCACTATGTACCACATGTACCATGTGAACATGGTACAAGTGGTACAAGTGGTACCATTCCGAACTGCATGTATGCTTAACGGTTGTATGCGTGTCGATTGGATGAGATGTTTGTTGAAGTTATGCAGAGCAAGTTAGAAGGTTGCAACTGTAAGTTGTGACTTGAATAATTCATTGGCTTTGTATTTAACCAATATGATCAAAATACGTTTGTATTTGAGCTCTGGATGTTTGTATATTTGCAAAACGTGCACCTCCTCTGTGAGCACACTGAGCAGAGGAATATACTTTGTGTTTCTTCAAGGCTGCAAAATGTGAGGAAAATTCACGAAATGAAAACTGATGATACTTAAGACCACTTAGCATCATTTTGTTGCAGTTGCATCAGCATATCATACAGGAGCTGTGTCAGTACGCACAATTCATTAGCACTAGTTTAATTTTGTCTGACATTTAGTTGCACAATACATGCTGAAATGAAAATTGGAACTGCTTGAACTATTAAGAATGTCATTTCATTGTGAGTGCTCTTAACCCTAGATGGTGACCTGTGGAACCCAGAGGATTACTTTATTTTTGATTGCCACGTGTTGGAGCGGCTGGAGAACTTCACTACAGTATTGTGCATATTATTCATCAGTTATTTTTCCTTTCATGCCTGTTATGCTGAAAGATTGTAGTCTACTCTGGAATTTGTTCAAAGGCGTGTATTTGAATAATTCTGGTGAGCATTTTTTTCTGAAAGAAAGGTGCTCACATAAGCATTTTTTTTAAATGTTGGTGTCAATGCATCTGCAAAAATGGTGTCTTGTCCTTGCTGTGGCATCTGCAAGTATGCTACAGATTTTCTCTTGAAAACGCCTCCGAATAGCAGCCTGCTGTACCTATAGTCCGTCCACGTTATAGCAGCTCCAAGGACACATGGTTATTGTCAGTGAAAGTCATCTGTGTCTCTTTCTGACCATGAGGACGTTTGCCTGAAAACAAAATACACGTTTACTGTGAGAATTGTTCGAAAATGTTTTCCTCCTATTTGATTCCAACTCTCTGATTGGATTCAACTCATTACTTCTATGAGGGGAAAGTTCCCGTGACCTTAGTATTCAAATATGTGGCGGTAAGGCCGCTGTCTGTGGTCCACACCCAAAATTATTGCAGTGCACCTGTGAGATGGCCGGTAATCTCGGCGCTTGAACTACACGTTTATATTTTCTAGCTTACAAAACTCCATATTTAGTAACAAAACTCTCTCAGGGCGCATTCATTTGCCATTGAACGCCAACTTTTAGCCCTGAATGCCTTTTTTGAAGCTCCCAGTTATAATCAGTGTTCCATAGTTAACGCTCCCAACTTCTGTACTTGCTCGTTCATGCTCGATGCTCATTTTCAGCTTGGACTGGAACAAAAGTCAGGTCTTTACAACTATTGCATAATCCACATACCCAGAGGTGCATCAGTGCAAAAATATGTACTCCATGCCCTGAATGGTATCTCGTAGGCTGTTGCAGTAAAGAGACGTCTTTTTTTTACTAATAATGATCATGACTTTATTGAAGGGTGTCGGGGGTTCAACGTCCCAATGTGACGTTAAAAGTGACGCCCCACATTTAACGTTCCCCTCTGACGTCCCACCATCCTGTAGCACTTCTTAAGGTCTTTTCATCTTCGGAATTCAAGTTGGCAGATGGTGCCAGTGAGCGTGCGTGCAACTAGTCAGCAGTGTCGTGACATGAGTTTAATGTTGCCGCTGACGGAGAAGAATTTTTTGGTGCAACTACAACTTTGGCCAAAGTGGACCATGGCTCATGATATGTTTGCCAACACAAGGTGACGTACGAGGGCGGTCCGATAAGTACTTAGCCTCACCGCGAGAGCGCGACGCTATCGCATGAGACATATACTGACGCTCTTTTTGAGGGACACATGCAAAGGTCCAGTCAAATTGGACTCGCGGTTTTGTTTTGGCCGCTTGAGGAAGCAGGTGATTTTCGATTGTCCGTTAAAAGTTGAAAAAGCGCAATATCGGTCAGTGATTCGATTCTTGTTTTCGGAAGGGAAATCGCGCAGCAAAATCAAAGGGCAACTGGATGCCGTCTACGGTGAGTCTTCTCCTTCGATGGCAACCGTCAAAAATTGGTTCAACGAGTTTAAACGTGGTCGCACGACGGTTTTTGATGAGCCTCGCCGAGGGGCCCCGCAAACGGCTACCACGGCCGATAACGTGGTAAAAATCTACGATCTCGTATTGGCAGACCGCCGACTGAAGGTGCGCGAGATAGCTGAGACAGTAGGCATCCCAAAAGACCGCATTGGTCATATTCTGCATGAAATTTTGGGCATGAGGAAGCTATCGGCGCGATGGGTGCCGCGACAAGCGCGTCCGTGAGAGCACTTCAGAGCAGTGTTTGAAGCTGTTTAAACGTAATCAGGAGTTCCTGCGTCCCTTTGTGACCGTCGACGAAACATGGATCCACTGGTACACACAAGAGACCAAAGAACAGTCGAAACAGTGGGCTGCACCCGGAGAACCTGCTCCGAAGAAGGCGAAGACTGCCGCATCGGCCGGAAAGGTGATGGCCACCATTTGCTGAAATTCTCAAGGTTTGATCTTCGTCGACTACCTTGAGAAGGGCAAAACGGTGACAGGACCCTACTACGCCGAATTACTGGGCCGATTCGACGCGGAATTACAAAACAGCGGCCACATTTGGTGAAGAAAAAGGTGCTCTTCCACCATGACAATGCGCCAGCTCACGCCTGCGCCGTCGCCACGGCCAAATTGGTCGAACTGGGCTATGAAGTTGGGCCCCATCCAGCGTATTTTCCAGATTTGACCCCGAGTGACTTTTTCTTGTTTCCCAACTTGAAAAAGTCACTTGCCGGACAAAAATTTGAGTCGAATGAAGAAGTTATCGCAGCCACAGAAGCCTACTTTGCAGCTTAGGAGAAAACGTATTTTTCTGACGGGATCAAGAAGTTGGAGGATCACTGCGTCAAGTGTAGAGTTGAAAGCGGACTATGATGATAAATAAATCGGCACCATTCCGAAATTTTCGTTTTTCTTTTGAAGGCTAAGTACTTATCGGACCGCCCTCGTAATAGACCTATTTTCCAAGTGGTCCCAGATATACCGCAGACATGCCGAACAGCAGGCCAAGGGAAGCTTGTACCCACAGGCGTGCGCAGGGGGGGGGGGGCAAGGGGGCGAGAAGGGGGGGGGGCGCAAAGTCAGCCCTATACATTGTAGGGGGGGCGAGAAGAGGGGCGCAAAGGCAGCCGCATACATTGACATAATAGGGAGGGGGGCGCTGCGACGAACCTTCGCCCCCCCCTGAAGGGGAACCCTGCGCACGCTTATGCTTGTACCTGTTGCATCACTGGCGGGCGCCTAGAAGCACTGGGGATCGAACATCGAACCATCCGCATATGAGGTAGATGCTTAAGTCACTAAGATCACAAATAATCACAAATCACAAATAAGAAAAAAATTCCAGGATGGAACGAGGTTCCAACCTGGGCCCTCTGCGTGGGAACCCAGTATTCAACCTCCGAGCCATGCCGGTGCTTGAAACTGCTTTGCAAAAAGGTCATATACAGTCTTCATGTCGGGAAGGAACCACATTAACATATGTAATGTAGCGTGGCAGAAGAGTAAAATAAGCACCAAGCGTCGCACAAAGCGAATTCTGTAACCAGGCGTCACACAATGCGAATTGCGCAAAGAGTAGGTTGTTGAATGCTTCCAACCCATTACAAAGGACTCTGCCATAATTCTTCTTCGTCATCAGGCGCAGCATCAACAAAGTGCGCGTAATGACTTACATGGGTTTAGCAGGTACCAACGCTCTCCGTAGAATGACGAAAAATGGCACAGTGCCTGCTGCCCTACTTCACAAAAATTACAATGATTTATAGCGTAGTGGGTTCCTCGCAAGTGCACTTGTATTGGTTGCCAAGGAAGCCCATAAGCGCATGATCCACTGCCTCGGTGTCTCAGTAAAATAACAATGATTTATAGCGTAGTGGGTACCTCGCAAGTGCACTTGTATTGGTTGCCAAGGAAGCCCATAAGCGCATGACCCATTTCCTCGGGGTCTCAGTAAAGTGTACTTGTATTGTAGCACCAAGAGATCTTAACGGGCTCTAGAAACGTCGCTCTTCCAGCTTTCGCTGTGACTGTGCTGCGGTTTCAGCGCAGGCCTGGCGTTTTTTTGGAAAAGGGCCCAAGAAGTCAATACCCGTTGCTGGAAAGGTGTGCTTGGAGGTGGCATCGGCTGGAGGAGACCAGCTGGAGCAGCAGGTGGGCGTTTATGGCGCTGACACTGCATGCAGCTCGCCCCATACATCTCAACAGACTTTTGCATCCCAGGCCAGTAAAAACGTTCTTTAGTCCGGTGGAGCTTCCATAAATGTCCAGACGTAGGGTTGTCGTGCATGGCACTCATGATGGCTGTGCGAAGGCTCTCCGGCACCACCAGAAGAAAACGTACGCCATTGCCGGAAAGGTTCTCCTTGTACAAGAGCCCATCGCGCATGCAGAAATGGCGCGCATTAGTAGAGGCGGGTGTGGTGGTGAAGAGCAGTGATAAGTTAGCGTCCTTTCGCTGCTCTACTTCGAAACTGTCGAGGTCTGGAAAATTAGGCGACACAGAAGCTATAAGGCGGTCAAAGTAATTGGCGTCATAGTCCGTAGCGCTGAGTGGCATAAGTGGGAGGCAGTCCGCATCGGCGTGTCATCGGCCACTCTTGTAAGAGGCGGTGAAGCTGTATTCTTGCAGCCTAAGCGCACAGCGCGCAAGGCTCGCGGAAGTTGAGAAGCCAACACAACGAGTGGTGGTCTGTGACAACTGTGAAAGGCCGCCCATACCGGTAAGAACGAAACCGCTGAATCGCAAATATTACTGCCAGGCATTTTTGTTCCGTGACAGTGTAATTCTATTCGGGCCGGCTTAGTGAGCGACTTGCGTATGCAATGACGTGTTCGCGGTACCATAACGCTGGACTAGAACGGCACCTATACCTATGCCAGTGGCATCCGTGTGAAGTTCTGTCGGGGCCGATGGATTGAAGTGCTGAAGGACAGGCCGTGACGTCAGGAGAAACTTCAGTTGGCGAAAAGAAGACCTGCGCTCTGGAGTCCACTGGAAGCGAATGTCCTTTCGTAGCAGGCATGTGAGCGGGTACGCGACGTCGGCAAATTTGGGAATAAAGCGGCGCAAATAGGAACAAAGCCCCAGAAAACTGCGGAGCTCCTTGACAGAGCGCGGTGCACTGAACGCTTCAACGGCTGCTGTATTCTGGGGATCAGGGCGTATGCCATCCTTATCGACGAGATAACCAAGCACGAGTGTTTGGCGGTCTCCGAAGTGGCGCTGCTTCGAGTTTAAAACGAGGCCAACGTTTCGGATGCAGTTCAGAATAATATCCAGATGCGAGTTGCGATCACTGAATGTCCGGCCAAAGATGACGACGTCATCGAGGTAGCACATGTAGATGTTACACGTCAAGCCGCGCAGAATGCTGTCCATAAGTCTCTCGAACATCGCCGGAGCGTTGCACAGTCCAAATAGCGTCACATTAAATTTAAAGAGACCGTCAGGGGTTCCAAGGGCAGTTTTCCTTGTCCTCAGGATGCATCGGAATTTGCAGGTAGCCAGATCGTAAGTCTACTGAGGCCGAATGTAAGCAGTCGATTGCGTCATCAATACGTGGGAGAGGGTACACGTCTTTTTTTATTCAAACGGCGATAGTCCACGCAAAATCTCCATAATCCATCTTTCTTTTTAACAAGAATCATTGGAGCTGCCCACAGACTGGCTGACTCTTGCATCACTCCCTTTTTGATCATTTCCTGCACTTGATCGTTGATAATTTGGCGCTCTGACGGTGAAACACAGTATGGCTTTTGTCGAATCGGATTTGCCGAAACCGTGTTGATGGTATGGCGTGTTTAAGACTCAGGGATGGAGGGTATGTTGTCCATCTGCGCAAAGTCGAATACCGAAACGTGCTTCGAAAGCACACCCACTAATGTGCGGCGTTCGCTTCTGCTAAGCGACTTATTTATCATTGACAAAAGGGCCGTTTCCGAGCTGTGACCACCAGGTTCTTCCGGCACGTCTATAAGTTCGGCTACAGATAAGGGCGCGTGTTCTCTACTGACCCAGGCCAATTTCAAACCGTCTGCTAACACCACGGGCTCTGAAGAACAGTTTACAGTTCATAAGCCAGTGCGTCCGCCGTTGATGTGCACCACACAGTGGGGAACCAACACATTCTCCTTCACACAGTTAACGCGCATTGGCTCTACGCTTGCGTCTATAGCACTCTGAAACGCGGTTCCGAAAACACAGCGCGGTTTATTAATGTATCTCCGCCATTGTTCCAACTACTTCTTCTTTTTCCTCAGCCGACTACCCACTACTAGTTTATGTCCCAAGTGCGTCGTGCCAGAAGAAGAAGAAAAGTATGCCACAGATAGCCCCCCCCTGCAGACAAGTGGCCGTGGGCACTTGAAGAAAAAAAATGATCAGACGGAACTTGTCAGAATGGGTGCCGGCTTGATCCTTTCAATGCTGACTGTGTCTTCATGCCCATTACGCAGGATTGTAAAATGATGTTCAGAACGCTTGATGACTGGGAAAGGACCGTCATAGCGAGGCTGAAAAGCACGGCGAGACGCATCGACACGAACAAAAACGTGTGAAGATGTCTGTAGGTTTGCCGGCAGAAAAACGTCGTTCTTAGTGTGAGCTGAAGTTGGTGATGGGCGCAAGTTTTGCATGAAGACCCGCAGACGCTGGACGAAAGAAGATGGATCCGAAACACTCTGCGTAGTAACGGGGCTGACGAGGTCACCAGGCAAACGGAGTGTGCAGCCATAAACCATCTCGGCTACAGAGCAGGCAAGCTCTGGCCGAAGTGTTGAACGCAGGCCGAGAAGCACGATGGGGAGGTGTGATACCCAATCTTCGGCGTGAGGCTGCGAGGCGAGTGCTGCTTTTAGATGACGGTGGAGTCTCTCCACTAAGCCATTTGATGCTGGATGATACGCAGTTGTGCGAATACGCGCACAACCCAGTAGAGATGTGACAGAGGTGAAAAGCGCTGACTCAAACTGTCTGCCTCGATCGGTAGTCACCGTTGATGGTACACCGAAACGGCTAATCCAGGTAGCAAGAAAGGTACGAGCAACTGTTTCTGCCGTGATGTCAGGCATTGGAGCTGCTTCAGGCCACCTAGTGTACCTGTCAATACACGTAAGCAAATACGTATTTCCCCGACATGGAGGTAAAGGCCCGACAATGTCCAAATGAATGGTGTCGAAACGTGCATCAGGGAGAGGGAATTTTCCCCATGGAGGCTTGGTGTGCCGTTGTACCTTGATACGCTGACACGCTGTGCAAGTGCGAACCCAGTCACGAATGTTAGCGCGTATGCGCGGCCAGACATAGCGTTCAGTGACCAGGTGTTGCGTTGCTCTTACGCCTGGATGGCAGATGGAGTGGAGGGTGTCAAAAACAGCACGACGCAGCTGTGAAGGAACATAGATACGAGTGCAGTTGTGTGAAACATCGCACCAGAGCGTAACGTCGTCGTCGGGAAAGTTGACTTGTTCCAGTCGGAGGGAAGTAGATTATCGGAGTCGTGGAAGCTCATCGTCTAATGCCTGTGCCTCCGCGAGCGAAGACAATGAAAGGTCGGTGGTGCCTGTCGTGGCATTGATGGTAATACGACTGAGAGCGTCCGCTGCACTGTTAAAGCTGCCTTTTACATAACGTATGTCTGTGGTGAATTCGGCAATGAAAGCAAGGTGCCGAAGTTCTCTAGGAGTGTGCGTGGCACTGCAGGAACGTAAAGCCGAAACAAGTGGCTTGTGGTCGGTGAGAATGGCAAATTGTCGCCCTTCGAGGAAGTACCTGAAATGCTTCACCGCAAGGTAGGCCGCGAGGAGCTCCCGTCCGAAAGTACTGTATCGGCGCTCAGTGTCGCGTAACTTGCGGGAGAAGAAGGAAATTGGAGCCCATGCACCATTGATCCATTGATGAAGAGCGGCTCCAACTGCTTCTGAAGAAGCGTCCACCATGAGGCTAGTGGGAGCAGTTGGTGAAGGGTGATGCAGGAGGGTGGCCTGGGCGAGTCGTAATCGGCGCCGCAACAGAAAACAGGCGCACGAGCGGTGGATGACGCGGGTATGAGTGTCGCCAAAAACGCACAATGCCTTCCACAGAGTTTTCCAGAAGCCCTGATGGCAGACCTCTGACAAATACTTTCCCTGTGCGGCACTCGACAGTGGCACCACACTCCCGCAAGAAGTCCATGCCCAGAATAACGTCATGAGTCGACCGGGGAATAATCGCGAATCCCATCGTAATAACATGATCTCCCAAAAGCACGTCAGCGCTGCATACACCGCGGACATTACTAACGCGAAAAACACAGAAAGGACGAGGTAAAGACGGCATACAGGACGCAGCGCTAAACTGATCAACTGATCACTTCCACAAAAGGCAGGAATTCACAAGCTGCGAAGGAGGCTGCGCCACACGGAAGAAAACATTCAACAAACGCCCCTATAAACGTCACTGCTTTTTTTTCTTCCTTCACAAGCCATAAGGTAATCAATCGTGTCATAACTATAGTTCAACGGTTCTATGCGCAGATTACGTTCCAAGTATGCATGCGCACTCCTTGTTGCTGAGGGCCAGCGACGGTGCGCTTACACACCCGACCACCCGCGTTTCTTATGCAGAAGGCCTCGTAGGTCTCTCTGTCTCTAATACTGCATACACCAATAGGACGCAACGGATCGCCACTCACTCCGCAGAACTTTGAAGCTTCGTCCGTTAAAAATAACTTTGCACCTTAATACGTCTTTAAAAGAGACACTCATTACCGAAATTGTCGCCCCTGTGTCCACCATCACAGGCACATCATGAACAAGAACACGCACTTTGTTTTTGAGCATCAACAAAGGAGGTATTTCTGTCAGTAGTACATCTCCAGCGACCTCTCCTCCATCGGCCGCGCTAGCTAGTTTTGCGGTGGCGAACGGGACGTGGTGCGACGCAGCGGTGAGGGAGAACGAGGAGCACGCGGTCGCGGTGGAGGCATCAAACTCCTGTCAGATGGCGGGGAGTGATTCCGGAGGCTGCTTGGCCAATAATCCTTGCCAGGTGGTGGTGGCCGCGGGGCGCCGCGAGGCCGTTCGGAGGGTCGTGAAAAATCTGACGGTAGGCCCTATCGCGGAGCTACACGACAGTTGCAAGACCGTTATATATGGCCCGGGACACCGCAGGATTAGCACACCGGCAGAGGTCGAAACCACGGTTGCTCTTCAGTGAAATGAGTGTCATCATTTGCTCTTGTACAGCGGATTGCTTCGTCGGGGATGTCATGACGATACGTCGGGCGTCGGGGAGGCGTGCGCTGAGCGCGTCGATCATAGCGCGGAGCTGGAAAGCGCATTGTCATTCTTGACTGTGGGGCTGGCCTGTACTCCAGAGCCGCTGCGCTAATTGTCGGTTGCCAAGGGGCCGAAAGAGGCGCAGTTATAGCATCACGTGGCATGTACACCTCACGATGGTCAGCTGTTGAACGCAATATTTCTTGGCGGGAATGTTCGCCGTGGACAGTCTGTCGAATGGTCGAAGAAATGTCGAGGCTAGGGCTCGTGTCTACACTGGCAACAGTCGTAACGTTAGCCAGCCGACCAAACGTTGGCGTATGCCGACGCATCTTCAGCACTTCAAAAGTTCTGCAGTGCCGAGTGAAGTCGGACACAGAACGGAGGGTATCTTTCCCGATTAGATAATTTGTACACGTCCTCAGCCACTCCTTTCAGCAAATGCCCGACTTTATCTTCTTCCGGCATATACGGGCTGACCACCTTGTACAGCCTTAATACACACAGCCTTAAAATTCGTCCTGGTCCGGGTTTTTCGGCAATAGAGCTTTCTTTCTGAGAAATCCGTATGGATTTCCTTATGGCTTCGTGATACAAACGGGTGGTTGTCTATTTTCTCTTTCTTAACCCTTCCGCCGCCTTGCGGGATTCCGCAGAGCTGATTTGCAATATGTGTCCAGGGGGGCTATTTTGGAAGCGTTCTGTCACAGAACGGATGCGGTCCGTTCCATCGGGCTGCACGCGATTGGTGGAGGCTTGCTCGATGGTCAAGACGTAAGAATAGGCAAGAACGGTCATAGAACGGTCTCCGGCTCTGTTCTATCATAGGGTTTTTTACAATTACCTGGAGGGAACTCTGGCACTGCAATCGTTCAGTCGCCATGGGAACGATGGGTAGTTCACGGAATTGCATAATCTTCGTGCTTACGGCTTCGAACGCATCTGTGGCTCTGTTTATTGTTGTGTTTAGGCGTTCGTTTCGGATAAAAGAATGGACCGTTGTGAACTTCGTGACCAGACTTGAACTGGCGATCCTAAACCGGTTAAAGTGCACGGTGAAGTGGAACTGCTGACTTTTGCTAAACTTTGCCTTCCGACAAAGCGGATGAAGGCGACGCGGAGCCAAACGGAGCCGAAAGAACGAAGTTTAGACAAATCCGTGTACTACCCGTCATTCCCATGCTGGCTGAAGCGCCATGCGTTGCAGCTCCCATAGACACTAGCGCCAGAGTTCCCTCTGGCGTATCTATAGGAAACTGTATGCGTTATATTGATAGAACGAATACGAAACGGTCTCCAGACGACATGGATTTGATTGAAACGTAAGCGCTAGGGCCGGAGAATCAAATTTTGATCCAATCCAAGTCGTCCGGAGACCGTTTTGTATCCGTTCTATCGATAGAACGGAGCCGGAGACCGTTCTATGACCGTTCCTGCCTATTCTCATGTCTTGACCGTCCAACGAGCCTCCACCAATCGCGTGCGGACCGATAGAACAGACCGCCTTCGTTCTGTGACAGAACGCTTACAAAATAGCCCCCCTGGTGCTTCCCGTTGTCGATGAATTCACCCTCGCGATGCCGATTGCTAACTTCTTGGTTAGCTCAATTGGTAGAGCGACCGCCCCGGAAAGGCGTTGGTCCCGGGTTCGAATCCCAAACCAGGACGAATTTTTCGGCGATTATGAGGCTTTCGTTCTGAAAAATCCGTATGTATTTCCTTGTGGCTTCGTGCTACAAGCGGGTGCTTGTCTATTTTTCTCTTTCTTACCACAAAATGAAGCCTGGAGAGTTAAAGCAAAAATCAAGCGCTCAACAAAACACAGCACCATGTCGCAAGGCTCATCTCACCGCTGCCTGCCAGTTGTAAGGGATGGGGTGCGGCTCGTCTCGCTACGCTATCTGGCTCCCATCATCGTCCGCATAGCCGATGTTTTCCAGTGAGGGGGCGCGTTCTTACAAGAACACAGAGGTTCAGTTATAGAGTTAAAAGAGAGAGAGAACAATTTTGTACAAAAGTCTTTGGCTTTTATAGCCCCGCCTCTACCAACATTGAGGCACTCAGGAAGCGGTGAAAGCAGCTTCCGTTAATCCATTCTGTTGCCTTCTCAGCGCTCCGCCAATCAAAAAGGATGGAAATTGGCCACTCGATACATCCGTTGATGAGGAGCACGGTCGAGATGTCCAATTTGGTTCACAAGTGCACCACACAATAAAGACCTCCATTCTCACGCCCTCGAAGAGTCGGTTCGGTGAACGTCAGGCGAAGAGGTTCAGTCCAGAGGGCGGGGGGGGGGGGGTCAGGGGTCGATGACTTCGTAGGAGATGGCGGCCGCTGTCTCGAACACCTGCAATCGCTAATGTCTGTGTTCAGGTGAAGACATGCCCTGGTCCAATGGCAACGTCTCCAGCGGCGCCGTCCCACGATGAGGATACCGCGCGAGAAAGGGGTGTTCACGACTCCCCCGTCGGGTTCCTCGTAAGCCGTCCACGATGGAATGCCTGGTTCACTCGGCCACACGTGCAGAAGCCCCCTCCAGGAAAAGATGGAGCTTAGCGCCCCCACCCGGGCACCGACACGGGGAGAAAGCATCCCGGCCGACAGGTGCATGCACAATGGCTCCTGCCATAATGAATTGCAGGGCCAAACGTAAGAAACCATGCAAATTAAAGAATGACAAGGTAGGTCCAACAGGATAAAGATATGGGGATGACTTGGCGCTCCCCTTAGATGATATGGGGGGGGGGGATGGTGGGCCAGAGGGGGCGCTCTTCCCCTCCCCCCTTCTGTGTATACGCCTATGATAACACTCTGATGTTGTCGCCAATATTCCTCTAGAGGTACCGTGCAGCGGAGTTTTCCAGTGTGACTGCAGCGCCAGAAGGCATAGGCTAGCGGATAAAAAAAGCAATATTGAGACGGGGCCGGTCAAAATGGAACGCATCGCGTTCCATTTTGACCGGCGATGCGTTCCATTTTGAAATGGAACGCGATGCGTTCCCCAGCGGCCGCTGTCAGCGAACTTGGGACGGGCCACAGGGAGCAACGCAGCTCCCTGTGGTCAGTAGACGGTGCCTATGGGCAAGTGTTATGTAGAGGACAAAGACGAAGCAACGGAGCGGGCCTGCGAACCAATCATCATCAGTATTCACGTGGCTCGTGCGCTGCCAGCGAAGCAGCGTAGTCCCAGAAGGACTTGAAGGTCAGCCACACCGTCTCTTCGAAGGGTTTCCTCGACTGCGGCTTCGAGAGTGGGAGTGAGTACGACGCTGCCTCGGATCTCAGCAACCGGCTTAGCGCGTCCCGAACGACGATGAGAGACGCGTCAGCATCGTTCGTCAGCGACAGCCTGCCGGGGACAGCCCAGGGCTCCTACGTCACTTCGAGCTCGCCGACACTGCAGGAGGCGGACAGTAGCTTGGACGCGTTCTTTCAGCTGAGCACTGCTCCTGCATCGAGTGCCGCCAAACGGAGCGCCCCTCGATGCAGAGTCGACCTGGAGTTCGGCTGCATGGCCGTTATTCCTAACGGCCAGGTTCGAATCGCCTACGCCGGGCACGATGCAGCGCCAATGCCTACCCGATCGGATGGACAACGCCGGTCTGCTAACGGTGGCCGGACTACTGAGGTTAGTGCCCTGCCATTTCTGCACAACCCACACATGTGTGAGTGCATAGTAATAGCTACTAACGTGGTAGGACTAGTCATACATCTCATTTGTGCCTCTGCTTTTACGCTTCCCTTCAATTTGACCTATCGGTCCTGACAGCTTTATCTATTACTCTTTCGACAAATTACATTTTTAAAACTACGATCTCTGCTAAATACTATTACTGAAACGTAATGATCCGCTGAATGAGATGGTACGCATCAGCCTTCAGAAATTATATTGGCAGTGTCCGTAAATATGGGATTAAATATATTACAGTAGTTTCTGCTGAACTTCCATTTTCCATTATCAGTCTTAGTAGCAATAGGTGACGATATTTCGATGAATGGTATTCGCTGGAGAATCGCAAGCTCTCCCACGAAATGTAAAACTGCGCTTTAATTATGCTTGCTGTAATACGTACGTGGAATAGAGTGTAGCTCTGTATTTAGTGTTTTCTCCGTTTTCTACTATTTGGCTGTCGATTGTCTGCCACGGTTGCCTTCAGCGTATTCTGTCGGTGCATCTGCCCGCTTGTCGTGTGCGTCAGGGGCGTAGCCACAAATTTTTTTCGGGGGGGTTCAACCATACCTTATGTATGTTCGTGCGTGCGTTTGTATGTGTGCGTGCCTATATACGCAAGCAAAACTGAAAAATTTGGGGGGGGGGAGGGTTTAAACCCCCCCACCCCCACCCCCTCCTTGGCTACGCCCCTGGTGTGCGTGCTGCCAGGAAGCATTCGCGAGTAGAAATATTAGGAAAGCTTCAATTTGGGCTAGTTGGTACGGCGTTGTAATGTAGATGCACTGAGCGAAATGTACAAACGAGTAACGGAACCAGAAGACAGGACTAGGGGTGCTGTCCATTAGTCCTGTCCTCTTGTTCCAGTACTCGTTTGTGCATTTCGCTCAGCGCATCTACGTTACAATAGAGTGGAAAGAGGAAGCCAGTCCCAGACGTGCAGTAGCAGAAAACGTGCCGGTAGGGGTTTTAACAGCAGAGCTGTTTAAACTTGAGGCTGTGCCATCCGTCGTTTAAAAAAAACTCGGCGGGTGTGCTGCTCCACAGAAAGCAGGTATGTGCCACGCAGGTCCTAGCGTAGCATAGCCTTGGATAGTATAATAGTCTAAGGGGTGCGAAAAGGAAATGAGGGTGAGTAGTAGTGATGTGAAGATGAGGAGGAAGGAAAGGAGGAGGGGAGAAGGTAAAACACGATATAGCCTTGTATAGTATAGTTTAGCAAGGAACATTGCATAGCCTTGCATAATATTGTATAGCAAGGGAGATGGAAAGGCAAGTAAGATTGAGGAGGAGTGGTGTGAAGGTGAGGAGGAAGGAAAGAACGAGGGGAGAAGGTAAAAGATGACATAGCCTTGTATTTGAAATACCTTCAAGGCCCGTTGGGCGTTGTGTAAAGGGGGGCTCTATAATCACATCATCCAACACACGATAAAAAGGCATCAAAGACCAGAAAGGAAACGACTCTACATGATACAGAAAATTTGAACGCGCAAAACATAATGCGCACGTAATACACAATATACACAGAATAAATACACAATACCGACATAATATATACAAATCCAGTCATGTTAATGGAAGACTTTAGTGGAAATGTGCAATTAGTTGGTCATGGAATGTGTCAGGGCTGGATAATGAAGCGATGTTCTCTGGCAGGCTATTCCATAATCTAATGGCGCGGGGAAGCGCTGATGAATTGAGTGTTAAAGTGTCACCATATATGCGCGTAAAACATAAATTATTGTGCAATCTTTTGGACGTTCGAGATGGGACATCGAGGTGACATTAACATTACCTATTAGAGTGTACATACTTGTGGAATAATGTTGGTAGGGCTATGTCACGGCAGGTATTTAATGATTGTAGAGAAAGATGAGTTTAATCCGCATGACGCTTGAATGATAACTATAGTTTTTCGAGATGAACTGTGCTGCCCTATTTTGGATGGGTCCACGTTATTATGATATGGAGACCAAATGGAGGACGCGAACTCAAGTTGCGTGGCAAGAAATGTGAGGTAAGCTAGTTTACTAATATTAGCGGGAGATTTAGAGGTTACGGCGTATGTGACCTAAGAATTTTGAAGCATTGGCGCATGCCGATGAAATATGAAAGGACCATGAGAGATCTGAAGGAAGGTTAACACCAAAGTATTTTTAATGGGACATGTGACTTAGTAGGCGTCTTGAATACGGTATACATTTATGGCTGAATGTGATTACATTGCATTTTGATGTGTTAAGGGTCATTAGCCATGAGTTGCACCACTCGTTAAGTAGATTGAGATTAGATTGGAGTGCTTAGTGGTCAGTGGCAGACCTAACTGCGCGGTACACAGTACAATCATCTGCGAAAATTTGCAGGCAGGAAGAAATGTTATGAGGTAAATCATTTATATAAATTAGATATAATAACGGACCCAGCACGCTACCCTGCGGCACACCTGAGGTAACTGGGGAAAGATGAGAAGACAGATGACAGTAACAAGTATGAAGTGTTGGCGGTTTGAAAGAAAGTTACGTATCCATGATAAAGTTGACATGTCTAAACGAAGTGTTCACAATTTAGTAATCAAGCGGCAGTGAGCTACGCGGTCGAAGGCTTTGGCGAAATCGAGTCATATGCTGTGAGAGTGTAGGTGATTGTTCATATTAAAATGCAAGTCAGCGGTTAGTTCGAACAACTGTGTTTCGCAGGAGAGATTCTTTCTGAACCCGTGTTGATTATGGTAAAAAAAAAGAAAAAAACTTGTGCTCTAGATGACTGAAAACACGAGATGCAATTATACGCTCTAGCATTTTGCAACATATGCACGTAAGAGATATGGGACGGTAGTTTTGCGCTGTGCTTTTGTGTCCTCTTTTAAATATGGGTATCACTTTAGCTGTTTCCAGTCAGCGAGTAGTGTTCCAGTCGTTAGAGACTGGAAAAATCTAACGCAAAGATTTAGTAGTCACTGTTATGGTATTTTTTAAGTATTTTAGAATTAATTCCATCAATACCAGTTAAAGTGGATACCTTTAAACTATTAATGAGATACGCTATTCCTTCTTCAGCTATTACAATGGGTGTCATGTAGTTATAATTAAGATCGCAAACATCGGGAAGATTAGATTCACCTTCAGAAGTAAATACAAGTAAATACAGATGAGAAGTAAGTGTTAAATATTTCGGGGCACTCATTGTTTGGTATAGGGGTGTTGCTACATTGTAGAGAAATGGAACTAGTGTCACGATCAGGGCATATTTCTTTCCAAAACTTTTTATGACTAGTTTTAAATAATACTAGGAGGTCACGTGCAAAATATTTGTCTTTCGCAACGGATAAGGCAGAGAAATATGTTTTAAACATACTTTGTATCTATCCCATGCAGTACAGGTGCCCGCACGCTTCGCTGTCGGATATAAACGTTTTTTTTTGTTCCTTAGTTGTTTAATTCTTCTAGTATACCAAAGGTTACATTTGCCTTTAGTCATTGCGATCAGAGGGACATATTGGGGGACCAAGGGTGGTACCTTGTCTCGAAAGAGTGCCCAGTTCTCTTCTATGCAGGGGTTGTAAAATGTGGGTAGCTATGTATGGAAGAAGGTTCCAAGTTCTGTGCCTATGGCTGTAATAATATCTGGAGTTTAACGTCCCAAAACCACGATATGATCATGAGAGGCGCCGTAGTGGAGGGCTCCGGAAATTTTGACGTGCACCTAAGTGCACCTAAGTCTAAGTACACGGGCCTCAAACATTTTCGCCTCCATCGAAAATGCGTGCGTATGGCTGTGAAATTAGCCTTATTTTAATGGTAAATTGTCTTCGTCGCATATCCCATAAACGGAACTGGAATTCCTAAGCTTAGCTGAAGCAAATAGTGATAGCTGAATCCTACTAAGTGTGTTCCTTCTGTTATCGTTTCTGGTGTTGTTTTAAGGGCTAAATCTAATATGTTAGTGTCACGGGTTGGTTGGTGAACGACTTGGAACGGGTTGCGATCAAACGTCAGGTTACAGAATTCTGTCGAAATATGACAGGATGATGATAGCTGAGCCCAATTTATTAAAGGATAATTAAAGCCTCCAATGAGATAGATGCTATCTGTGGGACACAGTTCAGTTGCCCTGTCAATACTGATGCGCAGTTCGTTGGCGATGGACTGACCAGAATTAGGCGAATGGTAACAGGCGCGTATCAGTAGCTTAGTAGAAGATATTAGACAGGCTACCCAGGTGGTTTCAAGATTTGAATCGGTGTTGACTAAGTATGAGGTCAGTGCCTTCTTTATTCCGATGAGGACGCCACCACATCGTTTATTAGGGCGATCGCGCCTATGTATACTGTATGAATGCGCACGAGAGAAAATTTCGTCTACTGTGATGTTAGGATTCGACCATATTTCTGTAAGAATTATTATGTACGATTCACTAGTATCTAGAAAAGACGAGAGCAGATCACATTTAGACACAAGGCTACGGATGTTGGCGTATGACGCTGATAATGAATGATGAGTGATACGTGTACTGGACTGGTGGGAATAGCTTGCGCATGTACCGCTGTCTATCAATCTGTTTGTCGGCACAACACTGTCTGTTATTATGTCATATACGAAGACCTTAGAGTCCATGTGCAATTTATCAAAAGACAGTCTGAAAGGTTTCTTTTGTGCCTTGGTAAAAGCTTATACCTTCTTTCTTATTTTTCGCGTTGTGAGCGAAGTATAGTTTAGTTTAGCAAGGGAATGGGAAGTGAGGGTGACGAGGACTGACGTAATGGTGAGGAGGAGGAAAATAAAGAGGTAAGAAAGCGGGCAACTGCGAAGCAGCTCCTAGCATAACATAGCCATGCATAGTAAAACATAGCAAGGGGGTGGCAAAGGGAATTAAGGCTGAGGAGAAGGGATGTGAAGCTCAGGAAGGAGGAAATGAGGGGAGAGAGTAAAGCATAGCGTATCTTTTTATTGTATTGCTTAGCAAGGGAATGGGAAATGAGGGTGAGGAGGGCTGATGTTAGGGTGATAACGAAGAAAATCGGGAGGGAAGAAAGCGGGTATGTGCCAAGCAGCTCCTAGCATTGCACGGCCAAGCATAGTATATTATAGCGAGGTCGTGGGAAAGGGAAGTGAAGAAGAAGGAAAGGAGGAGCTTAGAATGACGGAGGACTGAGCTAGTTGGTAGGTATTCATGCTGGAAGACTGTGCGAGCAAACACTGGACAGAAGAGACAAATCAAGACACTGCAGACGCCGACTAACAACTGGAAAGGCGCACAACGGCGGAAAAGAAAGATGGCCCAAAATCACACCTGTGCATGCCCAGGTCTTAGGTGATAGCTATCCATGCGGCACGTGTGGGAGTCTACGTGAAAGATAACTATTATGGCATTTGATTTCTTCTTTAGGCAAGTTAATCGACGGTTGGTTCGCGCATGCGCTACCACTGTTATCGGTATACAGTACCTCAACCATTAGGCGCGTTCCTTCATTCCTGTGCGTGCACGAAACTGCGCATTCATGGAATTTCGGTGTGAATTTACACTCTCGACAATATAAAGATAGACGGCGAGCCTCCGGTTAGCGATCTCTTATGTTCCAATAACCTCCTAGCTCGCACAGCGGCCTGTCTGTCTGGCGTAGAGGCAGCCCCAGCTAAATGAAACCTTATACACCACACTTGTGCGGCAATCAGTGAATTTGTTGGTATGTTTTACGAAACAAATGTCCGTCCGCTTCTTTTCTATTACTCGCCCATTCGTTCTCTACAAAGCTGCCTATATCTTTCCTGGAATATTTGCAGCTGTAAAGACAACATTAACGTCGTATCGATTTCCCACTTTTTTAGCCTGTGAGAAACGCAATACAGTAAAACCTCGGTGATACGAATCTCGCGGGGTTACCAAAAATATTCGTATCATCCGAAATTCGTATCACTAGAAAACATGGAAAATTAGTATGCGACAAAATAAAGTTGGCATACGTTTTGATTCAGTGTTTCTCAGGGCCGCAGAGACGTCAACGATCATACTTGTACTCGTAAATATACGATGCATGCGCGCGTGTGTAATTAATAAACCAGATGTGTTGTGCCCCGTGACCGCTAGTAGCCCCTTCCTAAGCTTACTAAGCTTTTCTGCATAACACTACAGTACTGCGGCGAAAGTGACTTGAGGAGCGCTTTGCAGACGATCGATAGAGGCCAAGCTCTTCGTGCACCTTTAATGGGACTTCATGGCGGACCCGCAGCCTAAGTTTCAGTCTTGTTTCAAAGTACGTCTGGTTGCGGGGACATGGCCTGCATCGACGCGGCAGGCACGTGTTCACACAGTACAAAGACGCTTCTGCCTCGAGCACAGGAGCACGCGTCAACGCGTCGGAGAAAAAAGCCCGACGTCAACGTTATCTGTAATGTAAACACGAAGGCGCCTAAAGGCCTCTAAGATTCGCGCGCACTATATCGGAGGCAACGACGCACCGCTGATGGTCGCGCAGCGCGCATGCCCGCGACAGCGCGTGCAGCACCTGTTCGTACCTGTGCGCTAGCGTACGTTCGTATCAAACGTCGCGGGGTGCAAATAGGTTCGCAACAACCGTACTCCAATACATTGCAGGCTAATGGGCCTTGGCCGGGAAAACAGAAAAATTCGTGTCACCCCGAAATTCGTACGAGCCGTGATCGTATCACCGAGGTTTTACTGTAAATGCAAAGAATACCTGCGACACGTTTTGTTCTCCAACGTTTTCTGCAACAATGCTCGGACTTAACAAAACCGGCTTCTTTCCGGCAAACATTTCCACTATCATAATTTCGCGCATTCACAAAGTGTTCGTTTGCTGTGTGAACTAAAGCTCAACCTGTTCTGACGCAATTATTAATAGTGCTAAATCGGCGCAGGCGTCCTGGTAGAAGGCGTAATGCATGTACCTCATAGTGTAGTAGAGCAAGTCACACTTATAATTAGTGCCTCTGATTTTACACATGTACTCAACTTCGCGTTTCGGTCTGTATAGTTTTAGTTAGCAATGTTTTAGCGATATATATCTGTAGGAGAACCAGAATCAGTACTTATTAGCGTCACTGCGCCTAATGGCGCGCTATAATGAGAGTCTTCGGGAGCTATATATGTGCAGTGGCTGTGAACATCGAATTACGTATAGCATAATGTAAAGCCCTCTCCTGCATTTATATTATCGATGTTAGTAGATTTAGCCAACATGGCATCAAGGAATTATGGCCACAGGAGAGCCGGAAAGTTTAGGAACTTTCTTTCTCTTTCTTGCTCTTTCTATCTTTATTTCTCTTTCTTCCCTTTGTTTCTATTTCTATCTGCTTTTCTCTCTCACTTTGTTTCTCTTTTTAATTTCTCTCCCTTTCTATTGGTGTCCCGCTCTTTGTTTTTTTCTATTTTTTTTCGTTTGTTTCTTTCTATCTCTTAACTCTGTCTTTTTATGTCTTTGAATTTTTTTATGTGTTTGTCCCTTTATTTCTCGCTATTCTTCTCTTTCGCTTCCTCTGTCTTTTTCTCTTTTTTTCTTTCTATCTCTATTTTTCTCTCTCTGTCTATTTCACGTGTTGCACGTGCTCTACTTCATAGGAATAGAAACTTGAGCGAGTTGGTAGGCGTTCATCTTTGCCTGAAACAGCGCACACAGGACGAGGACGAAGAAATGGGACCACAGGACAGCGCCTGTCCTGTGGTCCTATTTCTTCGTCCTCGTCCTGTGTGCGCTGTTTCAACCAAAGATGCTCCACCTCGCCGAGCAGAGTTTGTGTTTAACGCTCGCACCTGCTGCACTAGCTAGTGGGGCTTGCCCAATTCCTATGACGCATACCCACCTGCGGTGTTTTGCGCGACGGAGCACAATTTACCGCTAGCTTAAATAGCTTCACTGTTAAAGGAACGCTGCTGTTTTGAAGAACCACCGAAATGCGCAGCTTTGCCTAAAGCCGATGCTGTTTCTCGCTGGAAAAATGCCTTGCTTTTCAGCGTACGCTATAACGTCTGCATGCAGCAGAGTACTTCGTTAGGTGCTTTCTAGCAGCTTTCCCTGGCTGACCGGACTTGCTCTGTCAATGGAGATCTTAATATTTTCGTGAGATATTTGAGTGGTTTCATTTGCTGCTTCAGGTAGAAAATATGGGTGTGTGGCTTCAACTCCATTCTGGCTCCTACTCTAATTTGTACGAACGTTTTCAGTGCCTCAGCATTTTACAGCGAAAGGTGTTATGAGATCATAACAAAGGCAGTTTTTGGCGCCGTAGTTTGGACACCGGCGGCGGCGCCGCCGCCGCCGGTGTCCGTAACCACTATCGCGCGAAAAAAAAACTAAATAAGAAAAAAATATCCGGGATGGTACGAGGTTCGAATCTGGGCCCTCAGCGTGGGAGCCCAGTATTCTACCTCAGAACCATGCCGGTGCTTGAAACTGTTTTGCAAAAAGACCCAATACAGGCTTCATGTCGGGAAGGAACCACATTAACATATTTAATGCAGTGTGGTAGAAGAGTGAAATAACAACCAGGCGTCACATAAGGCGAATACTGTAACCAGGCGTCACACAATGCGAATTGCGCAACGAGTGGGTTGTTGAATGCTTCCAACCCATTACAAAGGGCTCTGCGATAATTCTTCGTTGTCATCAGCCACAGCATCAACAAAGTGCACATAATGCCCTACAGGTGTTTAGCGGGTACCACGGTTCTCCGCAGATTGACGAAAAATGCATAGTAGCTGCTTCCCTACTTCACAAAAATTTGATGATTTATGGCGTAGTGTGTTCCTCGCAAGTGCACTTCTATTGGTTGCCAAGGAACCCCATAAGGCTCTCACGATCTATTTCCACAGGGTCTCAGTAAATTTAATTCCCTTCCTCTCTCTCTTTCTCACGTTAACGTAAGCGTGGGGGGAGAGTTAAATAACGACCGGGCGTCAAACAATGCGAATTACGTAACTAGTGGGTCGTTTAAAGCTTCCAACCGATTACGAAGGACTCAGCCATAATTCTTCGTCATCAACCGTCGCATCATCAAAGTACACATACTGGCTTACACATGGTACCCGCTTCTCCGCAGAATGACGAATAATGTCGAAGTGGGGGCTTCCCAACTTCACAAAAAATATAATTTGTAGCGTAGTGGGTACGTTGCTATTGTGCTTGTATTAGTAGCCACATGAGAGTTTATAACGGGCTCTAGAAATGCCGCTCTTCCAACTTTCGCTGTGACTGTGCTGCGCTTACCGCACAGGCCTGGCGTTTTTTTTTTTTTTTTTGACGGCCGAATATTTCAAGGGAAATGCCGTCACCCCTGATAAACGATAGCTTGATGGTGCGCGCGCCGGTTTCGCTCGAAGCACGCTTTAGAGCGCTGCAGTATGGCAGCGTATGAGCGCAGGCATTCATACTTCGCGGGCGTCCTTTAAACAGCTGCAAAACTCGCCACGCAGGATGTTTGTTTCTAGATGCGTAAAACCCCGGTGCATTATACCACGTACACCCGTGAGCAAAAGTATACAGATCATGCTCTCCACAGCAGACAGCTCACGACTGAACACCGAAGAAAGCGATTTCGGCTCGCGCATCTGGTGTCTGTATACTTTTGCTGACGGGTGTAGCTCAGGAAAATATTACTTGGGGCTGATAGTCTACTTAAAGGGCCCCTATACCACCGACGATATCCTCCTTAACATTTCAAGGAAACGAATGTAGCGTAGTGAAGGAAAAAGCGAAATTAGCTTGCGCCGCCTTTCGATCATAAAACGGGTGTAGCTCCGCTATGACGGCAACATTTCGAGAAATGCTCGTGGCTACCTGTTCGTTGTAGACTCCTGCACAACTGGAACACCAGAACTAAATTTCGACTTCTTGTTTGTTTACAAGTTACAATAGATTAACACTGGTGGCGAAGGCAATCAAGATGGCGGTCTTCTGGCCATCCGAACCACACCGTCTTCCTCCTCGTCTTCACTACATCCACGCTGGGGCGCTAGTTGTGTATCGCTTTTGAATGTGGTCATACTTATTATTGTTTTACACAGTGAAATCGAAGTTACGGAACTGTTGTTTGCCGTGGCCCATTTTCTGAAATCTGCCGCCTTGCAGCGTCCTTTCTCAATACCTGTATCTGAAAAGTCCTTAACTCAAATTCGGATTTTTATTATTGTCTGTGGCTTCTGTTGCATTGTTTCTAAGGCCAAGTTCAAGTGTGTCAGCCTAGTGTTGGCGCAAACCGTGCTGCCGGCTAATCAATGCAAAGTGGACTGTCGATCGCTGATGTCTAAAATTTAAGACCCTTCGTACTCAGGTTTTCCGTACTCTGTTAAACATCGTGGCAGAGTGTATATTTAGGTGATGTATGTCTTTGGCAATTGAAATTGTAGAATATAGGTGAGGTTGCAGAGGCATAACCTTCGTTTCTGCGCCCCCTGCTCGCAGCGTGCCCTGTTCTGTCGCTGTCCTTCTGGAGGAATGGAAAGCGGCCAACAGCGCTGGTTGCCCTGCCACCTGAGCGTCTTCGGGAGCAGCGGAAGCACGCGACCGCTGAAACCGGTGCCGGTCGTTCTGGAACAGCGCTCTCCGGCGTGCAGCACCCATTCCCGCCTCTCTCCTGCCGTCGTCTGCCGAGGCGGCTGACGCAAGCTCCGCAGTCCGTAGCGTCGGGTGTAAAGACTGTGCCTCGATCACCAGCCGGTGATCGAGGCACAGTCTTCGGTCGCAAACTGGCGCGAAAATACGGCAACCGTATTTCGTCAGCATAAAACAATGTTTAGTTTTATTTATTTGATGTGCGCGCATTAAACAAAACGATATGATTTGCCAAACCTGTCTCACAGTCTGCTTTCCTTGCTGTCGCTATGAGTTGAGAAGAGGTGAGAGATCTTCGAACAGGGTGTTTTGTCGGAGCCAACCTTTTGATATGGGCACTTGTCTGTTTTAAGACAGCAACTGGCTGCCTTAGCGCGTGTATGGATGTGCTTCGTACATTCTCTCCAATCACAAAAGTGGAGGAGGAGAGGGCAAATGGGAAAACAGGATAGCCTATGGGAAGAGGGGGGAGAAACAAACATAGGAGCGGACATTGAGGTTTGCTGGCGAACCCCTTTGGGTAGGTAAAAGGGAAACACATAACAAATAAAAATTGGGGGACGCTTGAGCTTCGCCTCTAAGAGCTGAACGCGATAGCGATATCCGGCCCCATCTTCATCGTGCTCTATTTCGCTTGTCATTTTGTTGAGTCGCCCGGTTTCGCACACGCGCAGACACACACACACACTCGACATACTTATAGTAAAGGTTTCCACCCTCTTCAACAGCACTTTTAAGGCAACAGTGTACCCACTACCTGTGCGTAAGAGAACGCGCGCACTAATGTGTATGCCCTTTGTAATGGATGGCATGCTTTAAACCAGCAGCAATTATGCGCGTGGTACTTTTTCGAAGTTGCGATGCACCCACTACGTGTTCGTAAGGGAATACGCGCAGTAATGTGTGTGCCTTTTGTAATGGGTGGCCGGCTTTAAACCACCAACTCGTTATGCAGTTCACATGGTGTGACGCCCGATAGTAATAAACGCTTTTACCCCGTTTTACTGCGATATTACATCTCCTACTGTGACACCTGTAGATAGGACGCGTATGTTTGTGAAGAATTAAAGTTAATTTCAGTGCGGTTCCAAGCAATGGAGTGGCTCTGTGGTAGAACACTGGCTTGCCGCGCAGACGGCTTGGGTTCGATTATCACTCGAACCTAAGAGATGATGATTTTTCGCTCAACACTAGCGACGCCGACACCGGAATTTCAGCGGAACGAGCTCTTTAACGCTATCGCGTTAAAAAGGGAGTGAGGGAGGGGCACTCTACCTGTGTAGTGGTTTCCTTCGCGTCGTTAGCGCAAAAGAGGGGGTATTCCGCCACGTCATCACTCTCGCATGTAAGCAGTAGCTAAAAGTGATAATTTTCACTGTGATAAAAGCCGTTAGAAATTCTTGGCGAAAATCCTTAAGTCTCATTAGTTTTTGCTGCAGAGCCACTATATCGGACACATTCGATAGCTCCCTTTGAAACGTTTTTCCTTTTTTGCTGAATGGCATGAAACATGCGATTAAACTTTTATATGATGGACGTAATGCTCGAGTGTTTTTAATTACGTCAATTTAAAGGTATCCGCTAGTCTTACATTTCAGGCAAGCACAAACAATTTTTTGGCGGTGGAAGGAGGCTTCTATTTCGCGTGCATTCACATGTCTTTGCAAGTTTCTATTACATCGATAGGTGACGCTTGCGTCTTCAGGAAACGCTTTTCTAAAGCATTTGCTGCCTGCTAATATTCGATAATAATTACAGAGGCTACCTGAGTATTTCGTTATAAATGCTACCGGCCGGTTGGGCTGTGATTTTGGGGTTTGTCCTAGCTAGTGAACATAGGCCCACCAAATAAAACAGCCACGCCTGAATCAAATTTCGCATTGGCTTAGGATCATTTTTTCATTCAACCAAGGCGGTGATGCGGGCTAGTTGGTTTGAGTCACTTGTAATCATATTCATAGCGCAAAAAACCAGACGCAGACACAAGCAAGGAACACATACGCAGGACTAGCGCCCGTCCTGTGTATGTGTTCCTTAGTTGTGTCTGCGTCTGGTTTTTTGTGCTACGAATATGATTAGAAGTTCAATCAACCATTTACCTATCCCAATGTGTAAGAGTCTTTCTGTAAGTTTTAAAAGATTAGCTGCTAGCGATTTGGGTCTGGTGTTTTCTGATGTAGGTCCAGCGCCGTGCTTTTGAATAAAGGAATCATTTTGGCAATTCTCCGATAAGGTGGAATCCATGAATTTCTAGTAGAGTGTTTAACGACTGCAAGTAAGTCCTGTGGTAGAACCTTAAGTTCAATTCTTCTTACCGATGTATTAAATCCGTCGGGACCTGGCGCAGAATTAGGCACAATTTTTACTACTTGCTCTAGTTCTGAAGCTGTGACCTCTTCAGAGTCACCACTTTCATCAGGAGACCGTAAGTCGCATGACAAGGCAGTCGTGAAACGACTTTCAAGCCATTTAGAAATATTTTCAAGAAGACTAGAAAGTTCACTTGTCGTTGAAACCACCGATTCGACGTTTATGAGTGAAGGAATGACCTTTTTGGTTTTTAGGAAGTTAAAAAGTGTTTTCCTGTTGCCAAGTTTTGAAAGCAACTCAGAATGTTGGCTATAATAACAGTTCTTCGCACTGGTGACATTTC
Source organism: Rhipicephalus sanguineus (assembly GCF_013339695.2). Taxonomy (NCBI): domain Eukaryota; kingdom Metazoa; phylum Arthropoda; class Arachnida; order Ixodida; family Ixodidae; genus Rhipicephalus; species Rhipicephalus sanguineus. Next base: position 40,437,309 of record NC_051176.1, read on the forward strand.
TCTGAAACATTGCAGCCGCATATTTATAATCACTCCAATTTGCTGGTCATTTGTTGTAAAGTAGTTTTCGCAGCGCAGCTTTCCTTAGTCGATAATCACGTGAACAGTCCGAGTTCCACCAAGAATTAGAAGAACCTCTTTTAGAGACCTTTACGGAGACTTTCGATTTATTTAGGCAATCTTTTATACCAAAACCTAAATTCATGCCATTTTGTTTTCCATTTCCATCTATCCAAATGGACAAAGCCGCACGTAGCAACTTTTCGAATGTATTGAAATTTACATGAGTGATCGAGTGGCTGGTTACTGAATCCAACAGGCATACAATCTCAAATAGTATAGGAAAATGGTCACTACTTGTAGCTCAGCTAAAAGTAGACCATGAGATAGAGAGGCAAGGGGTATAGAAACTAACGTAAATGGCTGAAAGAGACTGGTTACAAACAAAAGTGCATGCGTTAATACATGGTAAAATATTCTTGCAAGCCCAATCCCACAAAAGCTTCCCACTCATATCGGTTCAGGATCCGCATGAAGTCTGATGGGAATTGGTCTCCCGCCTTTATAATTTCTTTCCTACAAGGCGAAATTACAGAGTCTAAAAGAGTACAACTTTGAACAGCTGCTGAAATATATGCATTGACTAACGAAAATGGAAGGAATCCCGGAGGAAAAATATCTAAGCCTGAAATTTAACTTTTTTTAAAATTAATTACCTGACATCTTATATTAACCTGATGAGCATTTTTTGAAGAAATAAATGCTGCTAAGCCGCTATCTCGAGAGGGTCGGTCTAAACAAAATATGCGGTAATTTTAACAATAAAACACTTTTATTTTAAAAGCCAAGTTCCTGCAAACAATTTCATTGGCGAAAGCTACGTAGTGGAGAAAGACGAAGAGCAGGAGCGGGGCTCAGAGGAAATCATCATCAAGATATACGGCTCGCGCACTGCCAGCGAAGCAGCGTTCTAGCAGAAAGTTTGTGCAGGCCATCCACAACGTCGCATCAAAAGTTTCGTTCACTGTGGTATTGAGGACGCGATGATGCATACCTGGACTATTAGGAATGTGTTCATCGACTCCGGTAGTTCTATGAAGGAGGCACCATTACCCTTCGCCAGGGACAGCCTGCCAACGGCATATGAGGACGGCTACGTCTCCTCCCGCTCACCCACGCAGCAAGAGGAGGAACTCAGCCTGGGCGCCTTGGGTCACCTGAGGTTCGTTCCTGCAGCGAATGCCCCCGAAGGGACCGCCGCTCGATGCACCGCCGCAGCGGCACTAGGCTACGCTGCCTTTATCGCTGTCCGTTGTGAGCCAAGCCTCATCAACCGTCACCATGCTGCGCGCAAGTTCAGCCTATTGGATCCTAAGGGCACACCTGCTGGCCATGGCCGAACCACTGAGGTTAGTGCAGTGCTAAATAGGCGCAGGCTTCCTGGCCCATGGCAGAGTGTATGTACCTAATAGTGCTGTAGACCACGCCACAATTCTCATTATTGACTCCGCCTTTACACGTGTACTGAACGTCGCGTTTCGGTCTCTACTGTTTCAGTTAGCATTGTTTTACCGATATATACCTGTAAGAGAACCAAAACCGCTACTTATTACTGTTACTGCGCCTAATGACGCGCTCTAATGGGATGCTACGAAAGAGTCTTCGGGAGCTATATATTTGCAGTGGCGGTGAATATATTATTACGTATAGTATAATGTACAACCCTGTCCTGCATTTTCATTATCGGTGTTAGTAGATTTAGCTAACATGGTATCAAGGATTTATGGTCGGAGAGCCGGAAAATTTAGTAACTACTTTGACTGTACCTTAAAAGCGGCTGTGATAAAATGCATCTTGAAGCTGAAGCTTTACCCGCAGCAGCGGTATGCCGGTTACGGTCATCGGCTGCCGACCTGAAGGTCGAGGGTCAGATCCCGGCCGTGGCGGTCACATTTCGATAGAGGCAAAATGCTAGTGGCCCGTATACTGTGCGATGTCAGTGCACGTTAAAAACACCAGATGGTTGAAATTTCCGGAGTTCTTTGTGTATAGAACGTGAGCTTGGGCATGTTGGCATTTCATCCTAACACACATACGCACAAACACATATCGTTTATCTGATGTATATCGTATATTTGGCACGTAAAACACAGAATGGTATGCTCTATGACAAAAGGGTGTTAAGAGGGTGTTTCATTCGTCCGTTTGGGGACTAACAGGGCTTCCACAACAATTGATCCCTTTAAGGATTAACGGCACCGGGTCTAACATTTAGTCCCCATGCAGTTACTGCTACAAGCTTACTGTTTGTCCCCACAGATCACCTCAATGGACTAACATTTAGTCCTGACATTTACACCTTACCGGGCATCTATTAGTTCCCACAGTTGCACTTCGCCGGACGAACGGTCGGTCCACTCAAATACTTCATGCGGATGATGTTTTTATCCCCAATTCAGGTGATCCTTAATTCACATAGATTATTTTATGCAGTTACTCCGCGCAAGGCTTAATACTTTTATTGCGTGGTTTTTTCCGTAGTTAGCAACAAATAGGGGAGGAATAGAACACGCCAAAAATATTTAGTCATGCTTTCGCAACCAATGCGACAACGAAAGACAAAACTGAGATGTTTTATTCTTCTATATATATAGGAAGTGCCTGCTTCTTTGAGTGAATTGACTGTAAAATGTCCAGTACAGATCGAGCCGGGTTGTCATATCGCGTAGAGTCCTTTTCGAGAAGCTGCTCTAACAGAAGCGATAGATGACTAGCATTTCATGCGCCTGCTCACACAAGAGCCTGCACGTTGTTGACAACGGCTGCGTCCTGCAAAGCACAAAAAGATTGCAAATAGTTAGTCACGCGTGACAGAGAGGATGAAGATGCAAGCACCTGGCAAATACGTGCAAGGTGAAATAAAAAACACACATCTAAAATGCGGCATGCAAATAATTTGACCGTGACATCATACATAATCACACACGCATATCGAGGGACAAAGCGGAGCAGCCCAAGCGCGGCAGCCGCAGCTATCACGCCAAGGCGCCGCCAACGTGTCGGCGAGTTTGCTGCGAGCGGCGTCGTGGAGCTCGAGGAAGTCTGCCGCCGCCGCTGCCGCCAGCGAACCGGCGAACCTCGAGCGAGCGAAGGCGGGGCCGCCGCCACGAACTGCGGCGAACTCCTTGCGAGTGAGCGACAGGGAAGGCGATCAATTTCCACAGAGTTCCAAGCACAGCCGAAGTCGGCTAGCTATAGCCCACGCAAGCCAATGCGTCGCATTCCGAGCGCGCGACATACACCGCGATGCGTTAATTAATTAATTAATTAATTAATTAATATATTTATTTATTTATTTACTTATTTACATTACTCTCAGGGCGCAAACAGGCGTTACAGTGAGGGTGGGTATCATAACAAAAAATGCAGTACAAATAAAGCATACAAATATAACAAATTAATGAGAACACGTGTTCAAACAATACAAGTAACTAGAAGCTCAAGATATAGTCAGTTAGTGCAGTCTTGAAAGACGACGCGTCCTCAACGCAGGTGATGGAGGTGGTTTCACTGGGCACTGATCTTTGGCAGAAAGAAGTCTGAAAAAAAAAACATTTCTGCTGTAGAAAGGAATGATAGCGATGGTGGTGATTTTTTGGTGCAGAAACAACTTGGACCAAAAAGGAACATGTCTCATGATATGTTATATACCGCAGATATGCCGAGCAGCAGGCCAAGGGAAGCTTGTACCTGTTGCATCACTGGCGGGCGCCTAGAAGCACTGGGGATCAAGCCTCGCACCATCCGTATATGAGGCAGATGCTTAAATCCCAAACGGCACCATAAAAATCAATACTAGTGCAGTGAAACTTTGCTGCACAGTAGTGGTTAACATTTCGGCTAGATTGGGTGATTTTTGAGAAAGAGCAATATGTGTATAAGCAACATTTATGGATAGCCTTGAGACACCAAGTTTTAACCTTTGCAACGTGCATAACTTCTTGAATGTATTTTGGAAATTACTACGAATCTAGGTACAAGCTATGAGTAGATTCATTACTGCAATATTCAGCATTGTTTTTTCCTGCTTTTGGTACGGGGCACTTTTTGGTCTTAACGCAGACCATGGAAGAAAGGCTAAGAAAAAAAGCAAGGAAAGAGAATCCAAAAGTCTTCAGTTTTACAAATAAATCATGGATTCTGAATGGAATGTTTCGGTGAGTAGCACAATTCCTGACTGCATATTCTTGAGGTAGAAGTATTGAATCTAACGGACCATAGCAGCTGTCCATCCTACTACTACAGCAAGTGAACTTCACCTGTTAAAACTTCTGGCTAAAGTCTAGCTTTATAAGTGCACAAAAATAAAGTCAATAATCTAAACACACTTTTTGGGGCAGCTTGGTTCGCTCTATGCCCGAGTAGCTTCTGCTGGAGATGCCACTTGTGCATTTTCCAGGAGCTCTGTACGGATGCAAAATGTCGGAAATACAACCTGTCCTAAAACTATTTTGCTGGTCAATGTTGCTATGAAGGCACCTCCAGTTAAAGAGAGGGAAATGTTGGCTTAGAGGAACATAGAAACCATGAGGAATAACTAAGTAAGCCTGTGCCATTTTGTCCTCAGACATTCTACTTATGGCTTTATACTGTTAGAACACATTGATTACGATGTCATTTGGAAAGCTTTCCTAGCTTCATTAGTTTTTCACCTGTTATTGTTAAATTTAATTTCACACACTCTTGTTAGCGTCAGTCTACCTACTTCTATTTCATTACACGCATCAGAAGTTGACAATAGTTGATGCGCATTGACCTGAAAGCAGCTGCGTTACCTGTTCAGCAGGCGAACTATTTTGTGGACTTCATGCAATGTAAATAGGGGGTCATCGTTTTGCAACTAGATTACAGATGAGGCATATGTCAAATATCTAATGAGCTAAGTTCCTCTTGGAAAAGTGGTAAAATTGCAATTAGGAAAAGTTTCAGGTATAGAGCGACCACCTATGCAATGGTATTCGTTGCATGCTTACAGGAGGCATCAGAGAAATGGAATCGCAGAGTTTTTTAAGTAAAAACTTATAGGGATTTTTTGAACACTTTGAAATTTTTTGGTGATAATGTTTTTATTATTTGAATCAGGAGAAAGCTTCAGAGGACGATGGAGAAACAAAAAAAAAGTGAAGCACTAGGGTGGGCCTAACAAGAAGTTAGAAGAAAACCAATGTTCAACTGGTAAGGAACAGAACATCAGTTAACCATAAGACATGAAAGAATAGAACTGATAAATAAATACATTTGCTTTGGCCATGCAGTTACCATTAACCATTACAATTAAGAGTTAAATAATTATGCAGCTAAGATCGGGTGAAATACACTTCGCCGGTACTCAGAGTCGTGTCTTTCCAGTATCTGTCAGGACGAAAGCATGCAAAAGCTATATCTTACCACTACTCACCATATAAAACAAAGGATAATAGATAGGGTTGAGATTAAATTAAACATGAAAGGGCCGGAAGAGAACCGAATAAACTATGAAATAAATGCTAGTAATGATATAGTTGCTGAAACCATGAAAAATATATGAATGGACAGTGCATTAGGTGTAAACAATATAAACATATCGTCACTTTGGATGAAGGTGTGGAATCGAAGCAATAGCAAGTGTTTTAGTGGTGAGAAAAAAGACATTGGAAGCTGAAATGATTAAATCTAGGTCGCTGAGGCTGGTGCAGCTATTTGGTCAAAGTTAATAGAAGGAAAGTTGGAGATGCCTTGTTTCAGAGAGGACATGTTTAGGCTGATGATAGAAGTAAAGCACAGACAGATGTACTCAGACAGCTGTCTCTTTATAAACGATTTCTTCTTTTATATAAAGGTGCCGTGAGAAGATCAATGTCTGAAATCAGTCTATTCTCTCTGTGCTGTATTGTGATGTGGCCACTGAATATATGCTAAGAGCCTGAGTACTGTAATTTAAACCTCCATAGCCTAAAACTCACATCGTAGGTAGTGTTATATAGTCTCTCCACGAGTAGCACAAATATTGTATTGTCTTACGCTCTTTTGTTTCTTTTTGCAGATTTTCGAAGACTTGAAAAAGTACAAGATGGATCAAACTGTTACAATGAGATTATGATAAAGGTATTTATTTTGCCTGGAATGGACATATGCCAAATGCAGAATCCAGGTGTGTGGAGAATTTTAATAAATAGCAGTATCGTCCATTTCCAATCCATTGCCTTCCTGCACAGCATATTTACGCTTCACATTTTTACAGCAGTGTCCCAATCCAAGCATGGAGTTTTTAGGCTTTGTCTGAGAGCCATAGGTATAGTAGAAATACAGCACCACTGCAACTGTGTAAGTCAGGTCGAATGAGTTTCACGCCATGAAATGGCGTGGGCATTGAAGATCGAGATTACTTTTGGGCACATTACAATCACCTAAGTTGACACATCTGCATGACTTCCTATCCAGTAGTATGGATAGCCAGTGACCTATACGTAAAAGGGCTGTTAGTCTTCATTTTGCACCGCAAAATCTGGAAAACCAGGAAAACGTCGTTGTGCTCATTTCACAGGCCACGTCATATATTACGGCCTAACGGTTAGAAAATCAGAAACTCTTGGTATGCATCTGTCGCAGTAAACACGATGTTTTACAGCGGGCTACAACACGAGAAGACGTTGCTGCTGAGGTTTTACACACCGCATTGTAACGATGGATATACCGTGTAACCACCGTATATTTAAAACTAGAAAACACATAGTTTGTGCAACGTAGATTTTACGGGCTGTGCTTTATTTTTACAGGAAAAATACTGTGGAGTGAGAAAACAGTGGTAAGATTTTTTTCTACGCGACATCATTATATAGACAGCATGCATGCCGTAAACTTGAAATGCGGGTCACAATTTTTTACGGCGAATGTTTGGCAGCATCAGCTGCCAGTGCTTTCACCGTGAAAACTACGGTGATTTTTTTACAGTGATAGCATGTAGGATAGATCCAAGAGTTTCGTTTGGAATGTTTATACCAATTGCCTGGAGTGGATTAATAAACTTGTGAATGAAATTCTATAGATGGACGTGATCCTCCTGTGCTTTTAACTACAATGACGATTTAAAGGTGTTTTCAAGACTTAGATTTAAGTCAAGAAAGGAATTATATTGGCGGAGGGAATTCGAAGTTTCTATTACGTCAGTAGCTGACCCTTGGTTCTTCGGGAAACTCTTTTCTAAAGCATTTGTTGCTTGCAAATATTCGATAATACTTAGAGGGCACTTGAACATTTCGTTTATAAATGCTAGCGGCTGGCTGGGCTGCACTTTTCGGTCTGTTCTAGCTAGAGATAGTAACGCGTTTGGTTTACAGGCTTCTTTATAGGCCTCGTTTAGCACGTCGTGCGGCTAATTTCTTTCAACTAACGTTACCTTGGAATGCTCAAAGTAATGAGCGTAGTCATTGTCGTCGCTTCAGACCCTTCTTTTAGGCCTAAAGTAATCCAGCTATTGTTGGCTGCTCGCGAAATGTGGTCGCAATAGTAGAGAAAGCAGCAGAGCTCGAAAGGTGGCTCACAGATTCAGAGTAGTACTTACAATATTCTAACCTGGAAATCCAGGGTGTTGTGAAGGAAGTGAGGGCCTTGCTACTATTAAATGATCTATCTATCTATCTATCTATCTATCTATCTATCTATCTATCTATCTATCTATCTATCTATCTATCTATCTATCTATCTATCTATCTATCTATCTATCTATTCTATCTATCTATCTATCTATCTATCTATCTATCTATCTATCTATCTATCTATCTATCTATCTAGCCGCAACGTCTGGGCGTTCGCCTGGTCGTCTCCATAACTTTTAATATACCAAAATAGCATAGAAGGGGATCAGTGTGTAATGAACCTGATTGACTAGTCATAACATATATGACGCAAAACGCCTGTCGCGTAAGTCATGAAACTCTTTGCCCCAGTCACGTGTGGCATATACCCGCAGACCACAGCTCATGTTATGCGGGTATGTGCCACAAGTGATTCCCAGTCTCAATCAACAAACCGCGAACATACACATTGAAACGCAAGGCAAGTGAGGGAGCTGAAAATAGAGCGCCCCTGGAAGACGCTCGACTGCCATCCACTCGTTCACGTGGTCCGCTAGAATGACGCAGTGTTCTCTGGCTTTCTTATGAGGCTGGGCGATGGCCTCATGCTGACCTAGTATGACGTCAGATGACTGAGAGCCTCTTTGTGACATGGGAAGAAACCGCCGCTACGTGCCCTGACGGCAAGCGGGTATACCACACAGCAATGCGGACTTCGACCGCTATTACGCACGTTGCCTCGAAACTGAGGACAACCTGATATGTCATCCCACATTAGATAAGATAACTGGCTATATGAAAGAGCAGGCACACAGGGATTCCCTTATCAAGGTGGGCAAGATGAACGCAATTATGGTACTGCCTGCGAAGGTACCTACAGCGTTTTCAAGGGCGGCTTTGGCATCAGTGGCAATATTTGTAATGCCTTGACTTAGAACACGAAGGCCATGGACCTTTACAGTCGTAATGGTGGCCTTGTCATCGACGATATTAAGCTTTCCGAGCATCTAATGAATAATCAGTGGCTGAGTACAGCTTTGCACTCCATATTATTGGAAAGTTCTGTGTGCATAGAGGGATAATCGCCTCGATTTCGCTCAAGAGAAATGTATTACGAAAGATGCATGCGCGCATAATGTGCATGCTCTTAAAAGTGCTTCTTTTTTTGCGGTAGCTCAAGCGAATATTCGCCGTCGCCGACATCTATGTTGGTATAATTTAAGTCAAAGCGCTAAAAAATCCTATATAACACAAACGCGCTGTATGCAGTACATGCAAAGGGGAACGGAAATTGATAAACTGTTATATGCGCGCCGTCTTCCCGTGCTCAATGTCGCTTCATCGGATGTCCCCTTTGCAGGACTTTTCAGAAACTTATCCAAAAATTTTCAAATTAATAGAACTGCGTGTTTGCTCGCTACCTTCGCGATTATTTTTGCTGTGGTGGGCCGACTCCTGTCTGCTAACTTCGGCATTAATATCAGCCTAACGTCGACCCACGTTTATACTCACGTCTAATCACGCATAATTCAAGGCACTAGCTTTTTTATATGCGAGCTCAGTATTATTGATCATATGCGTGAGTTACGGACGGCGAAAACTACTGGAAGTACTTGATAAAAACCTACCGTGTAAGTCATCGTTCAAAATGAAAATCCTTACTGGGTATCAACGACTAATTAGTCGCATTTGAAAGTCGAGATGAAAAGGGGCCAAGTGGAGCAGCGAATATGCGAGATATTGGCGTTAAAGGGCAGTGGCACCATGATAAAAAAAGCTAATCATACGCTTACGGATTCATGAGTCGACTCACTCAGACTCGGATCGAGCCGTGAGTCTGAGTCTGAGTTAGTGCGAGTGAGTAATATATTGGTGAGCTTGAGTCCGAGTGAGTCCGGTCCAGAAAAGATTAGTGAGTGTGAGTCCGAGTGAGTCCGGTGGAGGATAATTTTGGTGAGTATGAGTCCGAGTGAGCCCAAAGGGAAAATATATTTCATGACTGAGTCTGAGTGAGCTTCACATTTTTGACCGACCTATGGTTGGCTGTGGCTCGGCGTAGCGCCTTTTAACTCATTCAGCTATCTATCGGTTGCGTGTGGAAGATTCATCAACGTCCAATAACTGTAAACGTGCAGAGACTATCGATCATCTCTTGGGCCGGTATACCCAATTTCAACACCATCGCCGGACTCAGGGGACTCAGAGTGCCTTCAGGGGACCCAATTGATGGTCCGCCTTCTACTGAAGGAAAGGTTTTGGGAGTCTGGCTTCACAGCATATCAGCCCAGAAAGCCACACGAGCCCTCCTGCAGTACTTCAACGCAATAGAATTGAGCAGCCACCTGTCATACACACCTCTGTGTTTGTGTGTGTTGTGAAATGTGCCTTTTCTTTCTATTTTTTTACTCCCTCATTCCCCTCCATGAGCAGGGTAGCAATATGGAATCTAGTTAACCTCCTTGCCCATCCTCTATTCATTCTCTCTCTCTCCTTCCTACAAGAAAAAGTTCAGCGGAAGATGAAGCGTTGAGGATAAGTTTCAACATGGAGGCTCGTCTTCGTCAGGGCCCTCACGGAGACTAGAGTCGCCTTGTCGAATTGTTGCGTTGAGCGACATTCCCTTTTCTACAATTACTCTTCACTTCATCCTTGTGTTTCATTCTGTAGAGCTAATTGAGACGACGCTTACATATTGCACAATGGCTGTGCTATACACTCAGTTCTGTCATATTGCATGTTAGTTGTTTGACAACAATTTCGCGAATGATGACTCGTGCAACAAAGAACTGAGTTTTAGAAGATTGAATACTATATAGCTGCATTTTAGCTACCGCTATATTTTGTATACTTTTGCCGCTTCAGTATCATGTTACCTAGTCGCATGGCATATATCATTTTGTGGTTTGTACGTCTTTATGCTGTACAGGAATCGTTGCTGTTATGCAATTATATTACGACATCACCACTTTTATCTACTAATCTATTGAGCTCTCACTCTGTAATAGTAATTACAGAAAAAAGTAACTGTACTCACCATAACAGAGAGCTCCTTTAAACGTGCACTTATTGCATGCACAGAAACAGAACAGCAGAAAAAGGGGATACTGTATGATGTCTTGAAAACGTTTAAAAACGTCTTTTCAAAGACAATGCAATGGGATATTTGAGGTATCCGGCAATCTGTTTTATAGAAGGGGTTGTTTTGAGACGTTTTAAAACGTTGTCTAGGTGGTTTCAAAACCGATTTAGGCGGAGATTAGACAAGGTATACGACGTCTTCTAGACTTTCAGCTTCTATTCTGTGGCGTCTTCTAGACGCCACGGAATAGAAGAATTGTCTCCGATAAACGTTTATACAACGTCAAGACACAGAAATGTCTCGGATAAACGTTTATACAACGTCAATTATCCGTTTGTGCTACCTGGGAAACGATTTATGAAGGCTTTAAATTTCACCGTCCCACTTTTTACCGTCGGAGTATGCGCAAATGGACGTCAACATGCCTTTGATCACAACGGATGTGGTCCCAAGATGTTTCGTCGACTGGACTACAGCGCCTTCCGATTCGACTTCTTCGGACACGCACCTATAAGAAGAGCAGCACCCGAGCACCCTTTTTGGTGGGCGCGTCGGCTGGCCGCCCGTGAACAGTATGGCAAACCCGTTCTTCTATATCGCGCATGTGAAAAACAAGTACTCATCAGTTAAATCTAGTGATCGATGTCTAATTCAGCTCACGTGCCCACGTCGCTTGTGTGGTTTGTTTAACTACGCGAAAAACATCGTGTATTTTTCTCTGATTTTTGTTGGTGATGTAGAGCCCAATCCAGGGCCTGAAACGGAACAGATGCTGCGTGAACTTCTTGAAATCAAAAACAATGCACAAGAAACTAGAGAAGTTGGAAAACAATCTTAAGAATGTCGACTCGGTGGCAATGGTTAAAGAACTCGATGCTAAAATTGTGCACTTGGAACAGTGACACAGTTAGATACAAAGTTGACTGAGCTCGAGGACAGGGGCAGGTGGAACAATCTTCTTGTCTTCGGCGTTTCGGTGCCGACTGAAGACGCCAGAATCACTAGCGCAGAAAGTGATTGATGATATATTTCGAGATACATTAGAAGTGAAGGTATCCTCTGTAGAACGAATTCACAGAATTGGCCGTCGCGTACTAACAAGCCACGCCCTGTGATTTTAAAGGGACACTAAAGGCAAATAACAATTTATGTCAGAGTGAAACAATGTATGACAACTTCTAAAACGGCAATATTATCAACAGCAGGCCCTACTTACGAGAAATTAAGCTAAATGTATCACATGATGAGCGCCACGCGTGGGACATTTTCGAAGTGATCCCGATGACGTAGGGAAGTCGGCCTACAATAAATCACTAGTAATCAAACTAGCAGCAGTAAAAAAGAACATTCCGAGCATCAAAAGACGTAATAAAATGCTGTTTGTTCGTTTCCGCTTGATTCATGGAAAACAAAACCTCCGTGGCGTTGTCATGGGGAACGGCGCGCGTGGTTCAAAGGTTCCGTTGGCGCCGAACTGCGCCTCGCCCGTCTCAGTGGTAGTTTCGGGATCGCATACTGCCGTGCGTGTTTTGCGCGATCGTGAAAGTCGCTCTGACAGAAAGTTGGACAAATGCCGCATGCGTGTGATATTGCCGGATGCCCGAATGGTGCACAACGCCAGTGCTGCAGCAAGGAAACCGGTGTGTCTTTTCACTGGGTGCCGCGGAATGAACCCTTACGCTCGAAGTGGCTTAGTGTCATGCCATTGCGCCAGTGTGCTAAACAGTCAAAACCTCTGCGTGTGTGCTCGCTGCACTTTCGTACTGAGGATTACGAGACCAACCGCAACTTGGTGAAGGCTTTGAATGTGCCCATCCGAGCAAGTCTTTGCCGCAGCGCCGTTGTTGCTACTGTGGGTCCCGCTACTTCCGCTCGGCTGCTACTAGTGTCGGCGGCCGCTCAGTAAAAGCGGGCAACGTTGGGCGCGGCAGCAGTTATGTATGAAAGTCGTATTTCAGGCGGGAGATTTGAAGCGCGCTAACGCGATGCGGACCACTAAAAACGTGATTTTATTTCAAAATAAGCACTTCCTTGGCACAAAAGCAGCACTACAAGGTTTCTGGACCGCTATTTCAACAATCAACGTCGACTTAATATTTGGCTTTAGTGTCCCTTTAAAGTTGTTGACCATCGCGAAAAGTTTTCATTCTGAGCAACAGCTACAATTAAAGGGAAAGAAACATCAGTCTTGGATGATTTCTCGGCCGTCACTAGAGAAGTTCGAAAGTGTCTTTGGGATAGCACGGCCGATATCAGGCGAGATGAGACTAAGGTAAAACTAGTCTACGATAAAGTAAAAATCGGCAGTTAATTGTACAACTGGGAATAAACTAAAAGACACGAGTTCCGAGTAATCAACGCCGCGGAAACAGGCGGACAACGGGCCGTCAGCTTCACGCAGGCGTGCGAACCACGGAATGAAATAAAGGTCTCAAAATACTTTCCGATGTCTTAACCTAAATGCCCGAAGTATAATAAAGAAAACTGCTGACCTAGAAAGCATAGTTGCCGCTCACTGCCCCCATATAATTTATCACGAAAACGTGGCTGCATGGCGACATAAGTGACTCGGAAGTTGTACCGCATGGATACCGTATCTACCACAGGGACCGTGACTCCCGCGCTGGCGGCGTTGCTGTTTTGTACATGGACTCTTTGCGCGTTACAAGACTGTCAGATATTACCAGCATTGAATGCGTATTGGTGAAAGTTCACTTCGATGATTTCCATTTTGTAATTGCCAGATTTCACCGCCCTCCGAACAGTGACGGTATTTTTTTGAGGCGCTTAACAAATTCCTGTGCAGGAACCGCGCTTGAAACCTTGTACTAAATGGAAATTTTATTATTCCACTAATTAACTGGGATGGTGATTTTCCTGAAGCGCTCTATTTTCCTGAGCCCTTGTAGACATTGTTTTACTACACGGCCTATCACAACTAGCAAAAGCGCCTACAAGTATACAAGGTGATAGTCAATCAGTTTTTACCTCTTTATTATGAGTGACAGTGTTCTTGATCGTGACCGGAGAGCGGACATATTCAAAGGTATCTCAGACCACAAGCTGCTGTGCTTAAATCTCGAAGTGAAATTCCGATCAAGGCTGGCAAAAAAAGAGTGTATTGTTCCGGTGTTCTCACGTGCTAGTGATGTTGATATTTTGGATGTTCTAGATAGTTCTTTTTCATTGTTTAACTCGTTTACGAATCAGATGCCTCGGATGTTGAACACATGTGGTGCTTTTTACAGCGAAAGCTGTTATGAGATCAAAACAAGAGTCGGTTTTGGCGCCGTAGTTGTCCGCCGCCGCCGGTGTCCGTAACCACTATCGCTGGAAATAAGAAAAAAAAATTCACAGCATATCCACGGGTGGGTGATGAAGAGCTTAGGCGAAGCTCCTGAAGCAATCATGGTGACACCGTGAAATCTTCAGTGGTTTCGCCCAGCAGTAATCAAAGCGATAGCCCAGTCCATCATCAAAGACGTGACAAGCACTATATATTTATACGAGAAATTTATTAATCAAAAGTGGTAGCTAGACGTGGCTTCCGTTCCCCCTTCATTATAACGTTTTTATGGTCGGTGAAGTGATGGATCGGTGATGGGTCGTAGTGGGATGTTTGCAAAGACGAAGTAGTGGGCAGTTCGCAAAGGATCTGTGATGGGCCGTAGTGGGATCTTTGCAAAGACAAAGTAGTGGGAAGTTTGCAAAGGTGGTTACGCCGGACAACGGAGACGTGGCAAGGTTAGACTAGACGAGCTTCACCCCTAAAAACGAAATAAGAAAAAAATTCCAGGATGGAACGAGGTTCGAACCTGGGCCCTCTCGTGGGAGCCCAGTATTCTACCTCAGAGCCAAGCCGGTAATTGAAACTGCTTCGCAAAAGTCCCTATACAGGATCCATGTCGGGAAGGAACCAAATTAACATATGTAATGTAGCATGGTAGAAGAGTAAAATAACAACCAAGTGTCACACAACGCGAATTCTGTAACCAGGCGTCACACAGTGCGAATTGCGCGACGACGTAGGTTGTTGAATGCTTCCAACCCATTACAAAGGGCTCTGCCATAATTCTTCATCGTCATCAGGCACAACATTAACAAAGTGCGCATAAGCCTTACATGTTTTTAGCGGGTACCACGGCTCTCCGTAACGGGACAAAAATGGCATAGTGGCTGCTTCTCTACTTCACAGAAATTATGATGAGTTAAAGCATAGTGGGTTCCTCGCAAGTGCATTTGTTGGTTGCCAAGGAAGCCATAAGGCTCCCATGATCCATTTCCTCAGGGTGTCAATAAAGTTAATTCCTTTCGCTCTCTTACTCCCGTTAGCGTATGTTATAAAGCGTGGTGGGAGAGGGAAATAACGACCGGGGGTCACACAATGCGAATTACGTAACTAGTGGGTCATTTAGAGCTTCCAACCCTTTACAAAAGGCTCAGTCATAATTCTTCATTGTCATCAGCCGTCGCAAAGAAACTGCGCATAATGCCTTACAGTGGTACCTCGCTTCTCCGCACATGACGAGTAATGTCGTGGGTGCTTCCAACTTCACAAAAATTATCGTTGTGGCGTAGTGGGTACGTGCTGGTAGTTGTATTAGTAGCCACAAGACAGTTTATAACAGACTAGAAATGCCGCTCTTCGAGCTTTCGCTGTGACTCTGCTGCGCTTTCCGCGTAGGCCTGGCGTTTTTTCTTTCTTGCACGACGAAATTACGGAGTCTAGAATAGTACAACCTTGAACAGCTGCTGGAATATATGCATGACTAACGAAAATGGAAGGAATTCCGGAAGAATATATCTAAGGCTGAAACTTCATTCTATAAATTCATTACTTGCCATCTAATATTAAGGACGAGCATTTTTGAAGAAATAAATACTGCTAAGCCGCCATCCGAAAGAGTCGGCCTATAACAAATGCGGTAATTTTAGGATTAAAAACCTTGTTATTTTAACAGCCAAGTTCCTGCAAAACAATTTCATGGGCGAAAGCTACGTAGTGGAGAAAGACGAAGGACAGGTGCGGGGCTCAGATGAAATCATCATCAACATATACGGCTCGCGCATTTCATGCGAAGCAGCGTTCTAGAACAAAGGCTGTGCATGCCATCCACTACGGTCATCAAAGGTTTCGTTCATGATGCATACCTGGATATTAGGAATGTGTTCATGGACTCCGGTACTTCTATGAAGGAGGCCCATTATCCTTCGCCAGCGACAGCCTGCCGACGGCATGTGAGGACGGCTACGTCCCCTCCCGCTCACCCACGCAGCAAGAGGAGGAACACATGGGCGCCTTGGGTCATCTGAGGTTCGTTCCTGCAGCGAATGCCCCCGAAGGGACCGCCGCTCGATGCAGCGCCGCACCGGCACTAGGCTACGCTGCCTTTATCGCTGTCCGTTGTGGGCCAAGCCTCTTCAACCGTCACCTTGCTGCGGGCAAGTTCAGCCGATCGGATCCTAAGGACACACCTGCTGACCGTGGCCGAACCGCTCAGGTTAGTGCGGTGCTAAATAGGCGCAGGCTTCCTGGAACATGGCAGTGCATGTACCTAATGTAGTAGATCATGCCCCAATTCTGATTATTGACTCCGCCTTTACACATGTACCCAACTTCGCGTTTAGGTTTCTATAGTTGCATTTAGCATTGTTTCAATGATATATATCTGTAAGAGAACCAAAATCGCTACTTATTACTGTTACTGCGCCTAATGGCGCGCTCTAATGAGATGCTCCTCAAGAGTCTTCAGAAGCTATATATTTGCAGTGGCTGTGAATATAGGATTACGTATAGTATAATGTAGAACCCTATCCTGCATTTTAATTATCGGTGTTAGTAGATTTAGCTAACATGGTATCAAGGATTTATGGTCCGAGAGCCGGAAAGTTTAGAAACTACTTTGACTGTACCTTAAAAGCGGCTGTGATAAAATGCATCTTGAAGCTGGAGCTTTGCCCGCAGCAGCGGTATTGTGGTTACGGTCATCGGCTTCCGACCTGAAGGTCGAGGGTTAGATCCCGGCCGTGGCGGTCACATTTCGATAGAGGCGAAATGCTAGCGGCCCGTATACTGTGCGATGTGATCGCATGTTAAAAACACCAGATGGTTGAAATTTCCGGAGTTCTTTGTTGATAGAACGTGAGCTTAGGCATGTTGGTATTCCATCTTAACATTTATAGCGCACAGACACACATCGTTTATGTGATTATATTGTTTATGTGACACGTAAACACCGAATGGTATGCTCTATGGCAAAAGGGTTTTATGAGGGTGTGTCGTTCTTCCGTTTGGATACTAACGGGGCTTCCACAACAATTGATCCCTTTAAGCACTAACGCCACCGGGTCCAACAGTTAGTCCCCATGCAGTTACTGCTACAAGCTTACTGTTAGTCCCCACAGATCACCTCAATGGATTAATATTTAGTCCTCACATTTACACCTTACCGGGCACCTATTAGTTCCCACAGTTGCACCTCGCCGGACGAACGGTCGGTCCACTCAAATACTCCATGCGGATGATGTTTTATCCCCAGTTCAGGTGATCCTTTAATTCCCAGAGATAATTCTATGCAGTTACTCTGCACGAAGCCTAATACTTTTATTGCGTGGTTTTATCCCTCGGGAGCAACAAATGGCGCGGAATAGAACACGCCAAAAATATTTAGTCATGCGTGCTTCACTGCTTTCGCAGTCAATGCGACAACAAAAGACAAAAGTGAGATGTTTTATTCTTCCATATACATAGCAAGTGCCTGCTTCTTTGAGTGAATTCACTGTAAAATGTCCAATACAGATCGAGCCGCGTTGTCATGTCTCGTAGAGTGCTTTTTGTGAAGCTGCTCTAACGGAAGCGATAGATGACTAGTATTGCACGCGTCTTCTCACACAAAAGCCTGCAGGTTGTGGACAATTGTTGCGTCCTTCAAAGCACAAAAGATTGCAAATAGTTAGTCACACGGGACAGAGAAGATGAAGATGCTCGCACATATTAAATCGTGCAGGGCGAAATAAAAACACGTCTAAAATGTGGCATGCAATTAATTTGACCGTGACATCATACATAATCACACACGCATTTAGAGCGAGATAGCGGAGCAACCCAAGTGCGGCTGCCGCAGACATCACGCCAAGGCGCCGCCAATATGTTGGCGAGTTTGCTGCGAGCGGCGTCGTGCAGCTCGAGGAAGTCTGCCGCCGCCGCTGCCGCCAGCGAACCGGCGAACCTCGAGCGAGCGGCAGCAGCGAGCGAAATCGGGGCCGCCGCCACGAACTGCGGCGAACTTGCGAGCGAGTGAGGGGAGGCGACCAATTTCCACAGAGTTCCGAAGGACAGCCGAAGTCGGCTAGCTAAAGCCCACGCCAGCCTATGCGTCGCATTACGAGCGCGCGACATACAATCGAGGTTGTCGTTGGCCACCGCGATGTGTTTATTTATTGATTTATTTATATTTCCTTATTTATTACATTACTCTCAGGGCGCAAACAGGCGTTACAGTGAGGGTGGGTATCATAACAAAAAATGCACTAAAATGAAGCATACAAATACAAATTAATGAGAATACTGTTCAAACAATAGAAGTAACTATAAGCTGAAGATATAGCCAGTTAGCAGTCTTGAAAGATGACGCGTCTTCAACGCAGATGGAGGGGGTTCCACTGGGCACTGATCTTTCGCAAAAAGGAGTCTGAAAAGAAAAAAAATTACTCCGGCAGAAAGGAATGACACTGATGATGAACACGTGACGATGCATCAATGTTCTGAGATGAGTTCCCGTTTCTGTGAATTATCTAGGTAATGGATTTTTTAAAAAAATGACACCTGATAATGTTTTCTGATCGGGATCCCGAAGAAATGACGCATACTCACGCTTAGGTTCTGTTAGTGTTTTGTAGAGTGCTAATTTTAATGAAACGGGGCTTAAGAATAATTTCTGCGTATGTAGCCGAGGCATGTGTTGGCATTGTTAGTGATGTATGCAATGTGCGCATGCCAAGAAAGGCTATTGGGTAGCTGAATTCCGATATAATAAAAGTAAAATGAAGCAAAACAGAAAGGCGAGCTAGTTGGTACTGATTCATTCTTGTATAACACAAGTGTTGTCCACTTTCTTGTCATTGTCCTTTTTGAGCTTCTGTTAAACAAACATATTGATACTAACTTACATATCAGAATTTGTTATTGATAGCATAGCCGAAACATGTGAATGAGTCAGAGCGACGCCAGAAAGACATAATTTTGCATTTAGAGCGATTTAAGAACATTAATAATAATATCTGGGGTTTAACGTCCCAAAACCACGATATGATGATGAGAGACGCCGTAGTGGAGGGCTCCGGAAATTTCGACCACCTGGGGTTCTTTAACGTGCACCTAAATCTAAGTACACGGGCGTCAGACATTTTCGCCTCCCTCGAAAATGCAGCCGCCGCGGCCCGGATTCGATCCCGCGACCTTCGGGTCCGCAGTCGAGCGCAATAACCACTAGACCACCGTGGCGGGGCGATTTAGGAACATTAGCCGGTGTGAGCACCACTTTGATGGTAACTTTATTCTTATTGTTTAGCATGGTAACTTTATTTGTTATATTATTTAGCATGGTAACTTTATTCTTCAGTCAGACCTAGGTCTGACTGAAGAATAAAGTCCATGCTGATTAGGCATTTCGCAGTATAGGACACAATTCTCGGCAAATAGTTTTGATGGAACATTAATACATTGGGTAGTCATCAAGATATTAGAAAAGCAATGGGCCCATGACGCAGCCTTGAGGAACGCCTGATTTTACGTGAGAGCGTAGGGATGCTGCATCATTAGCAGTTACAAATTTGGTACGGTTAGTTAGGATGCATTCTATCTAGTTTAAAGGGTTAGGGTCGATACTGTCACGGGGTCGTGACGTCGACGAAGACTGCAGTTGGCGTGTTCAACATGAAACTTTTTATTTGGCCGTACTTGTGGCCGGGAAATGAAAACTCAAGCTACAGCAATACACTCTGTACACTGATAGCGGCGAACAGGGCGTCGGCCGGCGATAGAACTGCTCAGCGGTAAGGCGTGTCGGCATTTATACATGCGGCCTCGAACATTCGAACCGTATCGCTGGTGGCCGCGTTAGTTCCAGAATGAACTGAACTTTTCGCGTTTGCGCGCTCAAGCCTATAAGAAGATTCTGAAATAATCTGGAAGGTTCCCAGACCTTCAAGCGCGTTTTGCGCAAGACAGTGATTACACGTGTAACGGACCAGTTACATAAATATAGCAAAAGAAGTGCGCCTGGCAATATAAAAGTACTGAGATTAAGAAACTATATTTGTGTTTCGCAGGAGTAGTTCTTGCGAAACCGATGCCGAAATAAAGGGAAAAAAGAGGTAGAATATGAAATGAAACGAGATTAGAAAATATGACATGTTCAAAGATTTTGCAAGGTACGCTGGTAAGTGAAATGGGTCTGCAAGTGAGAGGAGAATTCGGGTTACCTGATCTCAATAGAGGCACCACCTTCCACGTCGAGCACTCAATAGTCTGGGTGAAAAGGTACATAAAATACGGAGGAGTACGCAGCAGTATATCTCAGATATTTGGAATTAATTTCGTCCGCGCCTAGGAAGAAGATAGTTTTAAACAATGAATCTACTTCAAATTCCCGCAAAATCGTTAACAAGTGCAACCATGGAATAAAAAAAAATCCTTTTTGTACATGTACGGGAGTGTGTTAGTAAGGGAAAGAGAAAATGATTTCGCAAACGTGTCATTTAGAACCATGCAACATTCTTCAATGCTCATGGTGCCAGAATTTAACGACGAAGAGACGGTCTTAGCTTCACGCTTATTTTAATGACTTAAAAAGCTGTCAGGAAAAGACTGAGCTAGTTTTATTGGTGTTACATGCGCGATCACCGCAACAGAGGATCACTGGGCTGGCGTATGCTCACATGCTTTTTTTTAGGCGAAAGCGTCGTTTGGCGCAATGCGCGATCGCACCGCCATCGGAAAATCGCCGCAGAAAGGCGGCACACAACTTAAGCCGTCTTCGAAACTGTGAATGTGGTTGTATCAAAACCAAACGCACGCTTTCCCTACGTTCAGAAACCCAACGTCGAGGGGGAAATGACAGAATATCGTCGAAGTGCGAAGAAACGCGAGCTACAGAGAGACAGCCAGGCAACACTGTGGCCCAGGCGAGTGAGCCGCACAGTCACCACGCTGATGCCACTCGAGTGTGCGGAAGAACTGGGAACGCACATCGAACTGTAAAATATATTCGGCACCATGCACGCGGCTTTCGTGAACATGATCTGAAAGCTTAGGAACATTTCGCTACGCTCAGCGACAAAACTCTGCGACATTGCTGAGCGGCGAATAAAGCTCTCGGGTTTCGATGTAAGATGTTTCCTACGTGCCCTGTGGTTTGTGCACTAGCT
The DNA here is from genome assembly GCF_013339695.2 of Rhipicephalus sanguineus. Taxonomy (NCBI): domain Eukaryota; kingdom Metazoa; phylum Arthropoda; class Arachnida; order Ixodida; family Ixodidae; genus Rhipicephalus; species Rhipicephalus sanguineus. The sequence continues at coordinate 40,458,429 of NC_051176.1, forward strand.
AACAAAATATAGTATTTAAATTATTCAAGCATACATTTTCCAATGAAGGGACTCCAGGGTACCTAGGATTGCATTATCTGCTTAGGAGGCAGAGGGCCTCTCGCAGATCTTAGTTTTATTCCCAACATGTGCATCGAAGTCTGAATGTTAGAAGGATGTCTAGAAACTGCAACATAATGGATCCGGCAGAGTTGTGAATCTACATTGACAAAAGCATGCCGTCTCTTACAAGTTCTAATAGACTGACAATATTAATCAAATAAGGAAATCAACCACACACCGAAGCATGATACCGCTTATAAAGCTTTAAAGATTTTCAATGCTGATGTCAATCCTTTATATTGTTATTTGAGTCATCAAAAAATAAGGACAGCATGTTTCACAGAGAATAAGTTGTCAATTTTTTAAGGAGAAGCACCCTTCTTTCTTATTTAAGTGCTGCGTGCACGCAGCGTTCTAATAGGTGGCGTTGTTTGTCGCAATTTCAGACAACGAGAATCCATCGGGAGATGTGGCCCTGCCCCCCGCTGGGACAAAGGCAGAGGAGAGCTGGGACAAAGGCATGTGCCGTTTTGCTTCTTTGGTCTTCTGCATTATTAATTGGTTCACTCGAAGATCGTGAAGAGAGGAGTTCATTCGTACACATTTAGCGAGATAGCGTTTAACAGAGGAAGGCGTTTTCACATTTAGTATGCCTACGAATTTGAATATACATGCCAATGATTACTCCTATGACAGTTATCACCGCGACACGTGTCCACACTTTTGTTGTTTCTGCTTCGCGCTTTTGCGCTACGAGGCTGCACACGCTGAGTTGCATTGCTTATGAGCGTCTGGCAATGTAGCATTTCCTGAATATATTGTCTACTACTCTCTATCACTTTCTCCATATGTGTGCATGGATGGTTTTAGTTTTGCGTCTGGGCCACACTAGAGGCCAGGTAATTTCAATAGTTAAGTCTTATATCGGAAATCGCACTCGGCCGTGAACAGTTCCAGTTGTCCAGTTGTCATCAATAAACCTTTTTCAAGCACATGAGCGCCACCAACGGGCGCGCAAGCGCTCATGTGTACGCCGCAGCAGCCGCCGCGAAGAGCGCGGGGACTCGTGCTGTAGCTTTCCGCTTGCGCCGTGCCTGGACTTCTTAGACACAGTCAATTTGGGAAGGTGCAGCATGTTACTGCACAATTCAATCATGAACTTCAGCGCTTAGCTGCGACGGCCTCTCGACGATTTCCATCTGTCCCACTGTTGGACCAGTTGAGCGGCTCAGAAGCGTCACCTCTTATTTCTTTTTTTTTTTGCGCCAGTACGCCTTACGGCATAAATGAAAAAAAAAATGCAACTCAGTTGGCTATAAAGTGCAGGAGCGGCGGTCATGATTCGCGGATGCATTTGGGATCAACGTCCATCGACACTGTCGACGAGTACAGTGTGAGGTACTGATTTTAAAGACTGCACATATAGAAAGTGTAGTCGGCATTTGGGGAATGAGATACATTAAATTGCATCGCTCGCACCATATATGTAACGAACGATAAGGGCCTACTAACCTTCGTTGGTTCTATAACTACATGTTTGAATAATACTTAGAGCGAGAAATGAAAGGAGCAGTACAAGGAAGGAAATGCACAAACCAGCGCTCACAAACAACTGAACGTTTATTGCACGCGTGAAAAAAAGCATATATGCAAAAATGGGAGTGCGTCGCGCGTGTCATAAAGAGACACAAAAAGTCAAACAACCAAGGCCCGTGCTTACAGTCGATTAATAAAGTTGAATTCCTTGTCTTGTAACGACTGAGAAGGTTGACTGACACAGAGTGTGGCGTTACTTGTGACATGATATGCCTCCGAAATTTCTGGCGTTGTCTGATTAGGTTGATGGTACAAAATTACTGTGCTTTCGAAGATGAGATTACATTTTCATGACTGACATAGCGATGCGAGATGAGACAGTTCCAATAAATTTCGATGCTCGCTGAGGCGCGTAATAATATATCGACCAGTCTGGCCGATGTACATGTGGACACAAGAAAGAGAAATTTGCTTTTAACTCGGACACAACTTACAAAACAATTGTTATGCTTCTGACCGCATTTTTCTTTGCCCACCGCAGACCCCTGCGAACTTAATGCGACTAAGCTTATTTGGGGCGGCAAACACAACCTTCCCCCACATCGCTTCCCTACGTTCTTCAAGATGCCATGCCACTTCTTATACATATGTGGGAAAACTGCAATATTTCTCGTTTCTTCATTATTTGCGGATGGGGGACGTCCGTGTTAATCTTTCTTTGCCATGCGAACAGATTTTGCAAACCGATACAACGATACCCAGGATATCCCGCCTCTTTGATCACTTTGCAGCTAGAAACTACTGCTCATCTTATGTGCAGGTTTTTTTCCAATGCCGTGCGTAATCATGATCACAATTCCTCGTTTAACAATATTCGAATGCGCCGACGCGAAATTAAACACCGATTTCGCTGGACATGGGCTATACTGTCCGCAAACATGCTCCGCAGTTAAACTTAAAATGCATGTATCAAGAAACTACAAATTATCAGAGCAAGACACCCCGCAAGTGAATTCTAGTCCCATCCCTTTTTCTTTAAGCACGTTTAGAATAGGCTCACTTCTTTGTACAGCGCGGGACTTGTCAATTAAAATCAAATAATCACCTGTATACCTGAACGCTGTGACACTTCTCTACACTTTGGTTAAACTCGATCACGAGCCGCTATGGCATTAAATGCCATAGCGGCTTCCGACAAGTAATCATTGAATAAATATGAATTCGGTGTTCCAGCTCACATTGCTCACGATAGCACGTTTCACTGCATGTATCGGCATGTGATCACATGCCGCTTAATTGCTACATCCGGTATACATCCGCTCGGTAATACCTACACTCGCTGCATCATTCCTTTCGCATTTCATGCGTAGAGATACATGCAGACGCGTTCAGACATGTGTAGTATTTAGGATTTAATAATAGTCAACCAGCGGCGACGCGTATTTTTTTTTTTTTTTGGTGCTCCCACGGCGCCAACGAGCAGCGATCGACGGAACAGCCGGCGGGCTCGCCGTACACACTTTTCCCATAGTGCTTCGCGCGCCTGCGGGGCGTTCTGGGATTGCTTGAAAAAGGTCTATTCCAGTTTATTTTCATCCAGTTGCCAACTGCATAAAAAAAGCCTACCGTACTGTACGAAGGTACATTTGGTACTAAGACTTTGTCGCTGAAAAAAAGCAGCAAGGAACTTGTTTTGCACAATTGTTTTGCATCTCATATCTGAGCTTAAGCTGTATTGGTGCACGCACATGCCTCGAGTCCGTTATATATATGTGTAAGTTTTGCACAGTTCGGCTTTGACAGCTGTGTCGACAATTTCGTTAGAATGTGTTCCGAGCGCATGTATCGCCGTGATCTCATTTTACAAAGAAAAATAATTTATGGAAGCTTCGCACTAGTAGTGCCGAGCCTCAAGGAAGAGCGGAGTTGGGTGGCCTTTTTTTTTGTTTACGTTTCATTTCTTCTTTGATCTTTTTTTTCTCTTCTCCTCTTTCTATAGTTTTATTTTTTCCCTTTCCTTCTCTCTCTCTCGCTGCTTTTCACTCTCTCTCCCTCTGTCCGTTGGTCCCCTTTTGTTTCTATATTTCTTGCTCTTTGTTTCCAGCTCTCTGTTTTTTCTATCTTTTTTTTCGTTTCTGGTGCTTTCTGTCTCTGAACTCTCTGTTTTTATGTCTTTCAATATTTTTATGTCTTTATTCCCTTTATTTCTCGCCACTGGTCTCTTTCGCTTGCTCTGTCTCTTTTTTTTTTTTTCTTTCTAGCTCTATTTTTCTCTCTCGTCTCTTCACGTGTTGCACGTGCTCCACTTCATAAGAACGGAAACTTGAGCGAATTAGTAGGCGTTCAACTTGGTTCAAACAGCGCACACAAGACGAGGACGAAGAAGTAGGACACAGGACTGGCGCTGTGCCTGTGCTCTTCTTTCTTCGTCCTCGTCCTGCGTGCGCTGTTCCAACCAAAGATGCTCCACCTCGCCCGAGCAGAGTTTTCGTTTAACGCTCGCACCTGCTGTACTCGCTAGTGGGGCTTGCCCAATTGCTAGACACGTACCCACCTGCGGTGTTTGCGCGATGGCGCACAATTTAACCGCTATCTTAAACTGCTTCGCTGCTAAAAGAACGCTGCTGTTTTGAAGAACCACCGAAATACGCAGCTTTATCTATCGCCGATGCTGCTTCTCGCTGGAAAGATGCATGCTTTTCAGCGTACGAATAGTTCTGCATGCAGCAGAGTACTCGTTGGCGCTTTCTAGACGCTCTTTGCTGGCTGACCCGGAGTTTCTCTGTCAGTGGAGATCTTAATATTTTGAAAGATATTTTCGTGCTGTCATTTGCTGTTTCAAGTAGAAAATCTGGGGGTGTGTCGCAACTCCTTCTGGCTCCTACTCTAATTTGTACGAATGCTTCCAGTGCTTCAGCATTTTGACGGCCCAACATTCACGGAAAAGCCGTCGCCCCTGATAAGCGATAGCTTGAGGGTGCGCGCCAGTTTTGGCTCGAAGCGCGGTTTTGAGCGCTGCAGTACGGCAGCGTACTAGCGCAGGCATTCATACTTCGCGGGTATTCTTAAAACACCGGCAAAACTCACCACGCAGGATGTTTGTTTCTAGATGCGTAAAACACCGTTGCATTATACCACGTACACCCCTGAGCCAAAGTATACGGACTAGGCTCTCGACAGCAGACGGCTCGCGACTAGATGGCGAAGAAAGCGATTACGGCTCGCGCTTCCGTGGTCCGTAAACTTTTGATCACGGGTGTACCTCAGGAAAATATTACTTGTAGCTTACAGTCTATTTAGAGGGACCCATAAACTACCGCCGATATTCTTTTTAATATTTCAAAGCAAGCGACCGCAGCGGACCGAGGGAAATAGCGAAATTCGCGAGGGGCCGCCTTTTGCTCATAAACGCGTGTAACTCCGCTATGACGGCACCGTTTCGAAAAAAAAGGTCGTGGTTACCTGTTCGTCGTAGACTCCTGCACGACTGGAACACCCTGACTAAATTTCGACCTCTGGTTGGTTTTAAAATTTAAATAGATTTAACTGGTGTCGAAGGCAATCAAGATGGCGGTTGTCTGCCCACCCGAACCATTGCGTCTTCCTTCTCCCCTTCACTACGGCCACGCTGGGTCGCTTGTTGCGTATCGCTTTTGAAAGCGGTCATATTTATTATTGTTTTACAGATGTAAATCGAAATTACGAAACTGATGTTTGCCGTGGCCCATTGTCCAAAATCTGCCGCCTTGCTGGATCCTTACGCAATAGGCTGTATGTGACGAGTCCTAATTTAAATTCGGATGTTTTATTATTATGTATTGCTTCTGTTACATTGTTTCTACATTCAAGTGCTTCAGCACAAACCATGCTGCCGTCTGATAAATGCAAAGGGGGCTGTCGATCGCTGATGTCTAAAATTTAAGATCATTCGTTTCTCAGGTTTGCCGTACTTTGTTAAACATCGTGGCAGAGTGTATATTTAGATTTTGTATGTCTTTGGCAATTGAAATGACTCAATATAGGTAAGGTTGCAGATGCACGACCTTCGTTTTTGCGCCCCCTACTCGCAGCGTGCCCTGTTGTGTCGCTGTCCATCTGGGCGAACGGGCAGCGGCCAACAGCGCTGGTTTCCCTGCCTCTTCAGCGTCTCCCGGAGCGGCAGAAGCGCGCCGTATTTATACGCGCCGTATTTGTATGATATGCGCGTAATAAACAAAACGATATGATTTGCCAAATCTGTTTCACAGTGTGCTTTCCTTGCTGTCGCTATGAGCTGAGAAGAGGTGAAAGATCCTCGAACAGTGTGTTTTGTCGGAGCCAACCTTTTGATGTGGGCTCTTGTCTGTTTTAAGACAGTGACTGACTGCCTTAGCGCGTGTATTTTTATTTATTTATTTATTTTAAATATATCGTGCATTCTCGTACCTTCTCTCCCATCACAAAAGTGGAGGAGGAGAGGGCAAATGCCGAAAGAGGAAAGCCTATTAGAACAGGGGGGAGAAAAATCACAGGAGCGGGCACTGAGATGAGCTGGCGAGCCCCTTTGGGTAGGTAAAGGGGAAGCACAGAAATAGCAAAGAAACATTGGGGGACTCTTAAGCTTCGCCTCTAAGAGTTGAACGCGATAGCGACATCCGGCCCCATCCTCATCGCGCTCTATTTCGCTTGTCATATGTTCAGTCGCCGGTATCTCACTCACACACACACACACACACACACACACACACACACACACACACACACACACACCCACACACACACACACACACACACACACACACACCCCACACACACACACACACACACACACACACACACACACACACACACACACACACACACACACACCACACACACACACACCACACACACACACACACACACACACACACACACACACACACACACACACACACACACACACACACACACACACACACACACACACACACACACACACACACACACACACACACACACCACACACACACACACACACACACACCCACACACACACACACCACACACACCACACACACACACAACACACACCACACCACACACACACACGCACACCTATAGTAAAGGTTTGCGCCCTCTTCAACAGCACTTTTATCACAACAGTGTACCCACTACGTGTGTGTAAGAGAACGCGCGCACTACTGTGTATGCCCTTTGTAAAGGGTGGCATGCTTTAAACCAGCAGCAATTACGTGCGTGGTATTTTTCCAAGTTGCGATGCACCACTGCCTGTTCGTAAGGGAAACCGCGCAGTATGTGCGTGCCTTTTGTAATGGGTGGCCGGCTTTAAACCACCAACTCGTTATGCAGTTCACATGATGTGACGCCCGATGGTACTATACGCTGTTCGCCGTTTGTACGCAGTTCCAAGCAATGGAGTGGCTGTGTGGTAGAACACCTGCTTGCCACGCAGACGGCCTTGGTTCGATTCTCACTCGAACCTAAGAAATGATGATTATTCGCTGACAACCTGCGACGCCGACACCGACAACGGAATGTTTGCGGAATGAGCTCTTTAACGCTATCGCGTTAAAAATGGAGTAGGGGCGAGGGACACTCTGGCTGTGTCGTGGTTTCCTTCGCTTCGTTAGCGTAGAAGAGGGGCTATTCCGCTGCGTCATCCCTCTCGCATCTAAGCAATAGGTAAAAGTCATAATTTTGGCTGTCATAAAAGCCATTAGAAATCCTTGGAGAAAAGCTTTAAGTCTCTTTAGTTTCTGTTGCAGGGCCACTATATCGGATACATTCATTAGCTCCAGAAGAGTTGAGATGTGGGCCAGTTGGTTCATGATACTTGACGAAAGCCAGCAAAAGAACGGGACACGAGAAAAGGCAGACACACACACCGCTGGAGTGTGTGTTTGTGTGTGTCGTGTCCCGTTCTTTTGCTGGCTTTCGTCAAGTATCATTAGCTCCCTTTGAAACGTTTATCCTTATTCGCTGGAGTACATTAAAGATGCGATTAAAAAAATATGACGGACTTAATGCTCGAGCGTTTTTAATTACGTCACTTTAAACGTATCTGCGAGTCTTACATTTCACATTTCAGGTACGAACAAAACATTCTTTGGCGGTGGAAGGAGGGTTTTATTTCGCGTGCGTTCACATGTCTTTGGAAGCTTCTATTAGGTCAATAGGTGACGCTTGTGTCTTCAGAAACGCTTTTCTAAAGCATTTGTTGCTTGCTAATATTCGATAATAATTCCAGAGGGTACCTGAGTATTTCGTTATAAATGCTAGCGGCCGGTTGGGCTGTGATTTTGGGTCTGTCCTAGCTAGTGAACATAGGCGCACCAAATAGAACAGTCACGCATGAATCCAATTTGGCATTGGCTCGAGATCATATTTTCATTCAAGCAAGGCGGTGATGCGAGCTAGTTGGTTTGAGCCACATGTCATCATATTCATAGCGCAAAAAACACGAGACGCAGATACAAGCAAAGAGCACATACACAGTACGGGCGCTACACAGGACTAGCGCCCGTTCTGTGAATGTGTTCCTTAGTTGTGTCTGCGCCTGGTTTTTTGCGCTACGAATATGATTACAACTCCAATCAACCAGTTATCTATCCCAATGTGTAAGAGTTTTTCATTAAGTTTTACCAGATTAGCTGTTAGCGATTTGCGGCTGGTGTTTTCTAATGTAGGTCCAGCGCCTTGCTTTTTTAATAAAGGAATTATTTTGGCAAATTCTCCGATAATGTGGAATCCACGAATTTCTAATAGAGTGTTTAACGATTGCAAGTTGGTCCTGTGGTAGAATCTTAAGTTCATTTCTTATTACCGATGTATTAATGCCACCAGGACCTGGCGCAGAATTAGGCACTATTTTTGCTACTTGCCCCAGTTCTGAAGCTGTGAAGCTGTCACCTCTTCAGAGTCGTCAATTTCATCAGGAGACCGTAAGTTGTTTGTGAAGGCAGTCGTGAAGCGACTTTCAAGCCGTTTAGAAATATTTTCAAGAAGACTAGACAGATCACACGGCTTTGAAACCACCGATTCGACGTTTATAAGTGAAGGAATGACCTTTTTGGTTTTCAGGAAGTTAAAAAAATATGCAGTGGCTTACCTCGGCTATGCCAGGATATACGTAGCGTTAGCAAATGTTCAGCTGAATATTCTAGGCTTTCCAGATTGTCTAGGATTATTAGCTTTCTTCTGTTCACTCTTCGTTCGCTGACCCGCTAATTGCCAGCCAACTACTTCGGGATCCGATGAGATAAGCTTCTCGGATCTTCTGCGCCGTCGAGCAGCATTTACGCTCTCCTTCTCCATGGCGTTACCCACCTGCAAACGCCAGTCAGAGGCGCTATCAAGCGGCCCCAGCGCAGTGGCAGACGGCGACTGCACAGCGAAGGCGAATAGCTGCGCGCGCGCCGGCGCCACTGTGTCTATGGCTACAACGTCACTCCTCTGGAATGCGGCGCAAACCAACAGCGGCGAGCCGCGCGCGGCGGTAGTGGAGTCTGCGCCGCGCGCCGGCGCCAGCGTGTCTGCCGCGCCTACGACGCCACTCCTCCCGAATGCGCAGACCAGCAGCGGCGGTGTCGGAAAGCGCGTGAGATGCCAGCTCCGGTGACCCAGCTGTGCAACATCACTGATCCTCGTGCATGCGCAGCACGGCTCACGACCCTCCACGCGAAATCGGCTCCGGCTAGGCAAGTGTAGTTAACGCTACAAAAGTGTTTCCCTGTTGCCAGGTTTTGAAAGGTACTCAGACTGTTGGCTATCATAACAGTCCTTCACAGTGGTGACTGTTCTCTTAAACATTGCAGCCGTATATTTATAATCGCTCCAATTTCCTGGTCATTTGTTGTAAAGTAGTGTTCGCCCCGCAGCTTTCCTTAGTCGATAATCCTTAGTTCTACCATGAATTAGAAGAACCTCATTTAGAGACCTTTACGGTGAATTTAGATTTCTTTTAAGGACTCTTTTATAGCATTAGTTAAAATAATGGCATTTTGTTCTGCATTTCCATCTATCCAGATGGACAAAGTTGCACGTAGCAACTTTTCGAATGTATCGAAATTGACATGAGTGATCGAGTGGCTGCTTGCTGAAGTCAACAGGCATGCAATCTCAAAGAGTATAGGAAAATGGTCACTATTTGTAGCTCAGCTAGAAGTAGACGAGAGGCGAGGAGTATAGAAACTAACGTCAGTCGCTGAAAGAGACTGCTTACAAACAAAAGTGGGTGCGTTAATGCATGGTAAATTATTCTTGGAAGCACAGTCCCACAAACGCTTCCCACTGATATCGGTTGAGGAGGCGCATGAAGTCTGATGGGAATTGAAGTCTCCCGTGAATATATTTTTACAGCGAAACCTGTTAAGAGATCTGTTGTGTCGGCGGGCGGTGACCGACGGCGAGGGCCCGACGACTGGACACGAGACGCGCCGCGCGCCGGCACGGCCCGCGACACGAGTGGGAGAAGTGAGAGTCCGCAGCCCGCGGAAGCCCAACAAAGACTGAGCCGGCCAGCGGCCGTTTACTCGAAACATGACACAACAGACACGCGTGCACCCGTGATTGCCTACATGCCATCACGTGTGCCGATACACACGGCCTCTGCCGACAACACAACACAATAAGGCGCACTCTCAGGGCGCGCGCCATTCATAGATGGCGCCACTACACTACAGATCACAACAAGGGCCATTTTTGGCGCCGTAGTTGTCCGCCGCCATCGCCGCCGCCGCCGGTGTCCGTAACCACTATCGCTCGAAAAAAAAAACGAAATAAGAAAAAATTCCGGGATGGAACAAGGTTCGAACCTGGGCCCTCACGTTGGAGTCCAGTATTTTACCTTACAGCCATGTTGGTGCTCGAAACTGCTTTGCAAAAAGACCCTATACAGGCTTGATGTCGAGAAGGGACCACATTAACATATGTAGTGTAGTGCATCGTGGTAGAAGAGTAAAATAACAACCAAGTGTCACACAACGCCAATTCTCTAACCCGGCGTCACACAATGCGAATTGCCCAACGAGTGGGTTGTTCAATGCTTCTAACCCACTACAAGGGGCTCTGCCAAAATTCTTCATCGTGATCAGCCACAGCATGAACGAATTACACGTAATACCTTACAGGTGTTTAGCGGATGCCACGGTTCTCCGCAGAACGATGAATAACTGCATAACGGCTGTTTCCCTACATCAGAAAAATTATCATGGTTTATAGCGTAGTGTGTTCCTAGCAAATGCACTTCTATTGGTTGCCAAGTAAGCTAATAAGGCTCTCATGATCCATTTCCTCAGTGTCTCAATAATGTTGATTCCCCCTCTCTATCTCTTTCTCACGTTAGCGTGTGTTATAAAGCGTGGTGAGAGTGAAATAACGACCGGGAGTCACACAATGCGAATTGCGTAACTAGTGGGTCCTATAAAGCTTCCAACCCATTGCAGCTTGTCAGCTCTCAGTTGCCTGTCACTGCGGGACCCAGTGGATCTTTTGGTGACATGAGGCTCGGAAATATCTCTAATAAGCGACGGAATTCCCCATTATCTCCGACCCATTCTTCCCGGTCAAAACCAAAAAAAGGTACTACCACTGACAGCAATGAGCAGGACGCATTGCGTTCTGCCGTGGAGTCAACTATATTAAGTCCATAATAGCGTCTGTAAACGTTCTTCAGTGGAACTGCCGTTCTGTATCTTCTGGTTACACTGATCTTGTTCACCTCATACACAAAACAATTCCTGATATTATCTTACTTCAAGAATCTTGGCTTTCAGTAAACAAAAAATTTACCATTAATAATTTTCGTACACTTAGGTTAGATCGACCAGGTAGAGGAGGTGGATTATTGGCCCTAGTCTCAGCAAAAATGTATCATAATGTCACCGTATCTTTCGAACATATTTGTTCTGACTGCGAACTATTAGGAGTAGATTGTTTGTTACCTGGATCGTCTAGATTTACAGTGGTCAATGCGTACTTTCCGAATGGAGTAAGAAGTACAGATCACCTAGATTGTGTCATCAGGAATTCCCGTTCAAATGCGATTCTATTGGCAGGAGATTTCAACTCACACCACATTTCTTGGGGTTTAAAAACGGACGGTTGTGGGAAAAGATTGTGGAATTGGCTGCAGGAGAATAATTTTCGTTGCCATAATTCAGGTCAAACTACCTTCTTACGTGGCCGATGCTCATCGACATTAGACCTGACTTTTTCGTCTGGCCAACTTGTCATCTCTACTTGGGAAACATTTGACAATGGGACGAGTAGCGACCATATTCCGATCAGCTTCGAAATCATGCTATCGCGTCAGGCTCCTGTTATGCGGCAGCGACGGTTCATCAACTATAAAATCTATAAAGCTGCTTTAAATTCTGCGACCTTGTCACTGACAGCATGTAATGAGCAACAAAGAGCTGACTCAGTAGTAGCATCTATACGCGCTGCTGTTCAACCGGCAGAGTTTTCCGTTAGGTCTGGGAGTACACCGTCAAACTCTACTTGGTGGAATGATGCATGTACGATTGATTATTGGTGCCGGAAAGCTGCATGGAAACGTCTACGTCATAACCATAGCCCGAAAAATTGGATTGACTTAAATTCTACGCTGCAATATTTAAACGAACAGTAGCAGTAGATAAAGATAACCACAAAGCTGACTTGCATTCTTATTTATCGAAACCGTATAAAAGATCTGCACTGTACAGGTTTTTACGCAACAATAAATCGTCACAGATATCGTCATATTCTCATTCCGTAGTGCTATCCCCTAAATAAGCATCTGACATGTTAGAAGACATCGCGAAAGGACACGAAGCGCGGTTTGCGTCTACGTGTTTCAGACCTATGATGTTCGCAAGTTCGACATCGGACTTTCAGAAAGTCACTATGGCAGAATTGGCGGATGTCATATTAACTGTGAATCAAGCGGCTCCTGGACCGGACCGAATTACAAACTGTATGATTAAATTAATGTTTAATTCCTATCCAGATGAATTTTTGAACATAGTTAACTGCTCTTTACAGTACACATGGATTCCGAGTTCATGGAAAATTGCTAAAATTGTGCTGCTACGAAAAAATCAGAGCCTCGGATATGTCCTGGATAACATTCGACCTATCTCGCTTACTTCAAATTTAGTTAAAATTATTGAAAAAATTATTCATATTCGGCTTACCGAATTCATTTCTCGTCAGAGTATCCTTTCTTCAAGACAAATAGGTTTTCGACAGGGATGCTCAATATGGTCTGCTCATGTTGATTTGGAAAGCCGCATTCGACTTGCAGGTGTATCTGGTCAGATTTCTGCATTAATTACATTAGATATCGCAAAAGCCTATGATAGTGTTGAACACGGCATATTGATTTCTAGGTTAGTCAGTTGTGACGTGCCAAATTACATCGTATCCTGGGTAAAGGAGTTTCTCACCGAGAGACAGTTCTTTTGTTGCCACGAGGGGGTGACGTCTGGGTCCCATAAGCAAACGAGAGGTATCCCGCAAGGATCGGTTCTTTCCCCACTTTTATTTAATATTTTATTGTCATCTATCCCAGTTAATCGAGATGTTCACCTTTACGTCTATGCCGATGATATCGCTTTTTTCTCGTCATCCTATGATATCTATACTTTATACCAAATTTTGCAGTCTTATTTGACTGAACTTGAGGTATGGCTTGACGGACTTGCTTTCTCGCTCAACGTTAATAGATGCGTAGTACTCGCATTCCCTTTGGCAGATCCCGTTTTTATTTCACTTCATTATCGAAACAAACAGATCCCGCAAGTAACATCATTAAAATATTTGGGGATTGTCTATGTTCACGATTTAAATTGGCAACAGCAAATTGAATTAAACACGCGTAAAGCAGAACGCGCCATGGGGCTGTTGTGCCGCGTTTGTAATAAAAAATCAGGAATGCGCAGAGAGACTTTGTTCATAATATATAAACTTTATGTGCGCCCCATTTTTGAATTCGGTTGCGTCCTTTTTTCGGATCTGCTGCTTACAAATTAAGACCTCTATTATTGTTAGAAAGGCAAGCGCTACGTCTGTGTCTTGGACTACCGAGATGTGTTGCTATTAGCGTGCTGTATTTGGAAGCTCGACTCATTCCACTTGATGCAAGATTTAAGCAGCTTACCGTGCAGACGTTTTTAAAGCTTTATGATGCACCTCTCTCCCGTTCCCAGACCTTTTTTATCACGTCTCCCGATTCATTCTTTAAGCATCCGTGGCAACGTTATCGAAAGCCTCAAGTAATTTTCGTCGAGTCGCTGTTATCAGACCTACATGTTTCTCTGCCATGCTTAGCTTGCCCAAAACTGTGTTCGCTGAAGCTTAATTTAGTTTTCGACGACATTTTTCCCAAAAATGCTAAATTGCTTCCAAAGCGTATTCTAGAAGGTCTGCTTCAAGATCACCTCGGTCAATTTCCTACTCACCTTGTAATTTCTACGGACGCCACGCAAAATCTTCAGAAGGCCGGAGTGGGCATTTTTTCCCAGCAGCTCAATTGGTCTTTTGCTCTCAGACTACCTGACTTCACCCCAATATTTCATGCCGAATTTATGGCAATCACATTGGCTGTTAGAAAACTAAATTCTCCAAAATAGAAAGTTATTATTATTACAGATGCCTTATGGTTTGTATGCATTTAACATCCGCAAAACAATCACAGCTTCTTCGAATATTCTCGAGCCTCGTATCCGTACCATATCAGAGGTTCGGTTAGTATGGGTCCCCGGGCATGTTGGAATCTCTCTAAATGAAGCAGCGGACGCACTCGCCACGGTGTCTTTAGATGGCCCAGTGTTAAATGTCGTACCCCTTTTTTCTTTCATTACCGGAGAGAGATTGAAACGACTGTTATACTTAAAAAACACCGAAACAGCTCTTATACAATCAGCGGATTACCAGCACTTACAGTTCCCATGGAATACCACCAAATGTCTTTCACGTCAATGCGAGGTGACTCTCACAAGCTTTCGCTGTAGAGTTCCCCGGTTAAATTGTTACCTGCATAAATCTGGCTTTTCCTTAACAAATCTATGTGCAGTTTGCACTGAACCAGAAACAATAGATCACTTTTTTCTATCATGCCGCCGTTTCGCCTCACTCCGTAGAATGTTTCTGGAAATGCCGACTGGTAGGCTGGGCTTACAATTTACTACTTCTAGCCTGTTTGGAGCGAATCAGTTTGGGGCAAGCCGCAGCGCAATTATAACTGCGCTACACAAGTTCCTTCAAGCAACAGGCAGAGTACGCTGCTTGTGATACCGACCTGGGAAACCAACCTTTTTTTTTTCCTTTTTTATTATATATATATTTTTTTTAATCGTTATCCAATGGCTTTGTTAACTTCTTAATTCTTTCCTTTTTTTATTTACATCGCGTTTCGTGCTTATTTTTTTTTCTTTTTGAAGTTTCATATATAATTGTCAGTGTGGCCAATCCCCCTCGTGGGTATGAGCCAGTCTTCTCAGGGCAAACAAACAAACAAACAAACAAACAAACAAACAAACAAACAAACTCTGAGGAATATGACGCTCGGGTCTTCGGTTCTTCGGACTTCAACGCCTGACGCTCACCACCCCTTCACGAAGCGGTTCTGCAAGTCCGATCCCGCAACCTGTTCCTGCAGTGGATACTCCTGTCCACCGCTACAGTCGCCGACTGCAAGGCCTTAGTCGCGAGGCCATCCCTCTGGGACTTCTCCAGCCAAGCCCTACATCAGGAGAAATGGCCACCGCCAGCGCATCACAGGTGACTGTTGAGCAGCCGATGCGAGAAAGTTTGATGTTTAACATTTCTCACGTGTTTACTTTAGTGGGGCGAATTACTCGTATTCACGGCTTCCCGATGACGCCCTCCGGAGCTTCGCCACACTCATCATCATTCACCCCGTGGATATGCTGTAATTTTTTTTCTTTCTTGCACAACGAAATTACGGAGTCTAGGACAGTACAACTTTGAACAGCTGCTGCAATATATGCATTGACTAACGAATATGGAAGGAATCCCGGAAGAAATATATCTAAGGCTGAAACTTCACTTCCTACAAGTTCATTACTTGACATTTAGTATTAAACTGATGAGCATTTTTCGAAGAAATAAATACTGCTAAGCCGCCACCCCTAAACAGTCGGTCTAAACAAAACATGCGGTAATTTTTAAGATCAAAACACTTTTATTTCAAAAGCCAAGTTCCTGCAAAAGAATTTCATGAGTGAAAGCTACGTAGTGGAGAAAGACGAAGAACAGGTGCGGGGCTCAGATGAAATCATCATCAACATATACGGCTCGCGCATTTCCAGTGAAGCAGCGTTCTAGAACAAAGTTGTGCAGGCCATCCACAACTTCTCATCAAAGGTTTCGTTAACGGTGGTATTGAGGACGCGATGCTGCATACCTGGACTATTAGGAATGTGTTAATCGACTCCGCTACTTCTATGAAGGAGGCCCCAATACCCTTCGCCAGCGATAGCCTGCCGACGGCATATGAGGACGGCTACATCCCTTCCCGCTCACCCACGCAGCCAGAGGAGGAACACAGCCTGGGCGCCTTGGGTCACCTGAGGTTCGTTCCTGCAGCGAATGTCCCCGAAGGGACCGCCGCTCGATGCAGCGCCGCACCGGCACTAGGCTACGCTGCTTTTATCGCTGTCCGTTGTGGGCCAAGCCTCTTCAGCCATCACCATGCTGCGCTCAAGTTCAGCCGATCCGATCCTAAGGGCACAGCTCCTGACCATGGCCGAACCACTGAGGTTAGTGGCGTGCTAAATAGGCGCAGGCTTCCTGGCACATGGCAGAGTGCATGTACCTAATGGTGTAGTAGATCAAGTCACAATTCTGATTATTGACTCCGCATTTACACATGTACCCAACTTCGCGTTTAGGTTTCTATAGTTGCATTTAGCATTGTTTTAATGATATATATCTGTAAGAGAACCAAAATCGCTACTTATTACTGTTACTGCGCCTAATGGCGCGCTCTAATGAGATGCTCCTCAAGAGTCGTCAGAAGCTATATATTTGCAGTGGCTGTGAATATAGGATTACGTATAGTATAATGTAGAACCCTCTACTGCATTTTAATTATCGGTGTTAGTAGATTTAGCTAACATGGTATCAAGGATTTATGGTCGGAGAGCCGGAAAGTTTAGAAACTACTTTGACTGTACCTTAAAAGCGGCTGTGATAAAATGCATCTTGAAGGTAAAACTTTGCCCGCAGCAGCGGTATTGTGGTTACGGTCATCGGCTGCCGACCTGAAGGTCGAGGGTTAGATCCCGGCCGAGGCGGTCACATTTCGATAGAGGCGAAATGCTAGTGGCCCGTATACTGTGCGATGTCAGTGCACGTTAAAACACCAGATGGTTGAAATTTCCGGAGTTCTTTGTTGATAGAACGTGAGCTTAGGCATGTTGGTATTCCATCTTAACACCTATAGCGCACAGACACACATCGTTTATGTGATTATATTGTTTATGTGACACGTAAAACACCGAATGGTATGCTCAATGGCAAAAGGGTTTTATGAGGGTGTGTCGTTCGTCCGTTTCGGGACTAACGGGGCTTTCACAACAATTGATCCCTTTAAGCACTAACGGCACCGGGTCTAACAGTTTGTCCCCATTCAGTTACTGCTACAATCTTACTGTTAGTCCCCACAGATCACCTCAATGGACTAACACTTAGTCCTCACATTGACACCTTACCGGGCATCTATTAGTTCCCACAGTTGCACCTCGCCGGACGAACGGTCGGTCCACTCAAATACTCCATGCGGATGATGTTTTTATCCCCAGTTCAGGTGATCCTTTAATTCCCAGAGATAATTCTATGCAGTTACTCCGCGCAAGGCTTAATACTCTTATTGCGTGGTTTTTTCCGTGGTGAGCAACAAATGGGGGCGGAATAGAACACGCCAAAAATATTTAGTCATGCGTGCTTCACTGCTTTCGCATTCAATGCGACAACGAAAGACAAAAGTGAGATGTTTTATTCTTCTATATACATAAGAAGTGCCTGCTTCTTTGAGTGAATTCACTGTAAAATGTCCAATACAGATCGAGCCGCGTTGTCATATCTCATAGATTCCTTTTCGTGAAGCTGTTCTAACGGAAGCGATAGATGACTAGCATTGCCCGCGCCTGCTCACACAAGAGCCTGCACGTTGTGGAGAACGGCTGCGTCCTGCAAAGCAAAAAAAGATTGCAATAGTTAGTCACACGGGACAGAGAGGACGAAGATGCACGCACATGGCAAATACGTGTAGGGTGAAATAAAAACACACGTCTAAAATGTGGCATGCAATTAATTTGACCGTGACATCATACATAATCACACACGCATTTAGAGCGACATAGCGGAGCAACCCAAGTGCGGCTGCCGCAGACATCACGCCAAGGCGCCGCCAACATGTTGGCGAGTTTGCTGCGAGCGGCGTCGTGCAGCTCGAGGAAGTCTGCCGCCGCCGCTGCCGCCAGCGAACCGGCGAACCTCGAGCGAGCGGCAGCAGAGCGAGCGAAATCGGGGCCGCCGCCACGAACTGCGGCGAACTTCTTGCGAGCGAGTGAGGGGGAGGCGACCAATTTCCACAGAGTTCCGAAGGACAGCCGAAGTCGGCTAGCTAAAGCCCACGCCAGCCTATGCGTCGCATTACGAGCGCGCGACATACAATCGAGGTTGTCGTTGGCCACCGCGATGTGTTTATTTATTGATTTATTTATATTTCCTTATTTATTTACATTACTCTCAGGGCGCAAACAAGCGTTACAGTGAGGGTGGGTATCATAACAAAAAATGCACTAAAAATGAAGCATACAAATATAACAAATTAATGAGAATACGTGTTCAAACAATAGAAGTAACTAGAAGCTGAAGATATAGTCAGTTAGTGCAGTCTTGAAAGATGACGCGTCTTCAACGCAGATGATGGAGGGGGTTCCACTGGGCACTGATCTTTCGCAAAAAGGAGTCTGAAAAGAAAAAAGAAACATTACTCGGGCAGAAAGGAATGACACTGATGATGAACACGTGACGATGTATGAATGTTCTGAGATGAGTTCCCGTTTCTGTGAATTATCTAGGTAATGGATTTTTTTAAAAAGATGACACCTGATAATGTTTTCTGATCGGGATCCCGAAGAAATAACGCATACTCACGCTTAGGTTCCGTTAGTGTTTTGTAGAGTGCTAATTTTCAATGAAACGGGGCTTAAGAATAATTTCTGCATACGTAGCCGAGGCATCTGTTGGCATTGTTAGTGATGTATGCAATGTGCGCATGCCAAGAAAGGCTATTGGGTAGCTGAATTCCGATATAATAAAAGTAAAATGAAGCAAAACAGAAAGGCGAGCTAGTTGGTACTGATTCATTCTTGTATAACAGAAGTGTTGTCCACTTCTTGTCATTGTCCTTTTTGCGCTTCTGTTATACAAACATATTGATACTAACTTACATAATCAAAATTTGTTATTGATAGCATAGCCGAAACATGTGAATGAGTCAGAGCGACGCCAGAAAGACATAATTTTGCATTTAGAGGGATTTAAGAACATTAATAATAATAATATCTGGGGTTTAACGTCCCAAAACCACGATATGATGAGAGACGCCGTAGTGGAGGGCTCCGGAAATTTCGACCACCTGGGGTTCTTTAACGTGCACCTAAATCTAAGTACACGGGCGTCAGACATTTTCGCCTCCCTCGAAAATGCAGCCGCCGCGGCCCGGATTCGATCCCGCGACCTTCGGGTCCGCAGTCGAGCGCAATAACCACTAGACCACCGTGGCGGGGCGATTTAGGAACATTAGCCGGTGTGAGCACCACTTTGATGGTAACTTTATTCTTATTGTTTAGCATGGTAACTTTATTTGTTATATTATTTAGCATGGTAACTTTATTCTTCAGTCAGACCTAGGTCTGACTGAAGAATAAAGTTACCATGCTGATTAGGCATTTCGCAGTATAGGACACAATTCTCGGCAAATAGTTTGATGGAACAATTAATAACAGTGGGTAGGTCATCAATATTAATTAGAAATAGCAATGGGCCCATGACGCAGCCTTGAGGAACGCCTGATTTTACGTGAGAGCGTAGGGATGCTGCATCATTAGCAGTTACAAATTTGGTACGGTTAGTTAGGATGCATTCTATCTAGTTTAAAGGGTTAGGGTCGATACTGTCACGGGGTCGTGACGTCGACGAAGACTGCAGTTGGCGTGTTCAACATGAAACTTTTTATTTGGCCGTACTTGTGGCCGGGAAATGAAAACTCAAGCTACAGCAATACACTCTGTACACTGATAGCGGCGAACAGGGCGTCGGCCGGCGATAGAACTGCTCAGCGGTAAGGCGTGTCGGCATTTATACATGCGGCCTCGAACATTCGAACCTTAGAGTCCGTTATATATATGTGTAAGTTTTGCACAGTTCGGCTTTGACAGCTGTGTCGACAATTTCGTTAGAATGTGTTCCGAGCGCATGTATCGCCGTGATCTCATTTTACAAAGAAAAATAATTTATGGAAGCTTCGCACTAGTAGTGCCGAGCCTCAAGGAAGAGCGGAGTTGGGTGGCCTTTTTTTTGTTTACGTTTCATTTCTTCTTTGATCTTTTTCTTTCTCTTTCTCCCTCTTTCTATCTTTAGTTTTATTTCTTCCCTTTCCTTCTCTCTCTCTCGCTGCTTTTCACTCTCTCTCCCTCTATCCGTTTGTCCCCTTTTGTTTCTATATTTCTTGCTCTTTGTTTCCAGCTCTCTGTTTTTTCTATCTTTTTTTCGTTTCTGGTGCTTTCTGGAGTAGGACGAAGAAGGACGAAGAAGCGTGCGCTGTTCCAACCAAAGATGCTCCACCTCGCCGACCAGAGTTTTCGTTTAACGCTCGCACCTGCTGTACTCGCTAGTGGGGCTTGCCCAATTGCTATGACACGTACCCACCTGCGGTGTTTTGCGCGACGGAGCACAACTTACCGCTATCTTAAACAGCTTCGCTGCTAAAAGAACGCTGCTGTTTTGAAGAACCACCGAAATACGCAGCTTTATCTATCGCCGATGCTGCTTCTCGCTGGAAAGATGCCATGCTTTTCAGCGTACGAATAGTTCTGCATGCAGCAGAGTACTTCGTTAGGCGCTTTCTAGCAGCTTTTGCTGGCTGACCGGAGTTGCTCTGTCAGTGGAGACCTTAATATTTTTGAAAGATATTTTCGTGCTGTCATTTGCTGTTTCAAGTAGAAAATCTGGGGGTGTGTCGCAACTCCATTCTGGCTCCTACTCTAATTTGTACGAATGCTTCCAGTGCTTCAGCATTTTTGACGGCCCAACACTTCACGAAAAGCCGTCGCCCCTGATAAGCGATAGCTTGAGGGTGCGCGCCAGTTTTGCTCGAAGCACGGTTTTGAGCGCTGCAGTACGGCAGCGTACTAGCGCAGGCATTCATACTTCGCGGGCATTCTTTAAACACCGGCAAAACTCACCACGCAGGATGTTTGTTTCTAAATGCGTAAAACACCGTTGCATTATACCACGTACACCCCTGAGCAAAAGTATACGGACTAGGCTCTCGACAGCAGACGGCTCGCGACTAGATGGCGAAGAAAGCGATTACGGGTCGCGCTTCCGTGGTCCGTAAACTTTTGCTCACGGGTGTACCTCAGGAAAATATTACTTGTAGCTTACAGTCTATTTAGAGGACCCATAAACTACCGCCGATATTCTTTTTAATATTTCAAGCAAGCGACCGCAGCGGACCGAGGGAAATAGCGAAATTCGCGAGGGCCGCCTTTCGCTCATAAAACGCGTGTAACTCCGCTATGACGGCACCGTTTCGAAAAAAAAGGTCGCGGTTACCTGTTCGTCGTAGACTCCTGCACGACTGGAACACCATGACTAAATTTCGACCTCTGGTTGGTTTAAAATTTAAAATAGATTTACACTGGTGTCGAAGGCAATCAAGATGGCGGTTGTCTGCCCACCCGAACCATTGCGTCTTCCTCCTCCCCTTCACTACGGCCACGCTGGGGCGCTTGTTGCGTATCGCTTTTGAAAGCGGTCATATTTATTATTGTTTTACAGATTGAAATCGAAATTACGAAACTGATGTTTGCCGTGGCCCATTGTCCAAAATCTGCCGCCTTGCTGGATCCTTTACGCAATAGCTGTATGTGACGAGTCCTAATTTAAATTCGGATGTTTTATTATTATATATGGCTTCTGTTGCATTGTTTCTACGTTCAAGTGCTTCAGCGCAAACCATGCTGCCGGCTGATAAATGCAAAGAGGGCTGTCGATCGCTGATGTTTAAAATTTACGATCATTCGTTCTCAGGTTTGCCGTACTTTGTTAAACATCGTGGCAGAGTGTATATTTAGATTTTGTATGTCTTTGGCAATTGAAATGACTCAATATAGGTAAGGTTGCAGATGCACGACCTTCGTTTTTGCGCCCCCTACTCGCAGCGTGCCCTGTTGTGTCGCTGTCCATCTGGGCGAACGGGCAGCGGCCAACAGCGCTGGTTTCCCTGCCTCTTCAGCGTCTCCCGGAGCGGCAGAAGCGCGCGACCGCTGAAGCCGGCGCCGGTCGTCCTGGAGCAGCTCTTTCCGGTGTGCAGTACCCGTTCCCGCGTCTCGACTGCCGTCGTCTGCCGCTGCGGCTAATCCAAGCACCGGAGTCCGTAGCAGCGGGTGTAAAGACTGTGCCTAGATCACCAGCCGGTGATCGAGGCACAGTTTTCCGTCGAAAACTGGTGCGAAAATACGGCACCCGTATTTTTTTAGGATAAAAGCATGTTTACTTTTATTTGTATGATATGCGCGTAATAAACAAAAAGATATGATTTGCCAAATCTGTCTCACAGTCTGCTTTCCTTGCTGTCGCTATGAGCTGAGAAGAGGTGAAAGATCTTCGAACAGGGTGTTTTGTCGGAGCCAACCTTTTGATGTGGGCTCTTGTCTGTTTTAAGACAGCAACTGACTGCCTTAGCGCGTGTATTTTTATTTATTTATTTATTGTAAATACATCGTACATTCTCGTACCTTCTCTCCAATCACAAAAGTGGAGGAGGACAGGGTAAATGCGAAAACAGGAAAGCCTGTGGGTAGAGGGACGTGAAACAAACATAGGAGCGGGCATTGAGGTGAGCTGGCGAGCCCCTTTGGGTAGGTAAAGGGGAAGCACAGAAATAGCAAAGAAACATTGGGGGACGCTTAAGCTTCGCATCTAAGAGTTGAATGCGATAGCGACATCCGGCCCCATCCTCATCGCGCTCTATTTCTCTTGTCATATGTTCAGTCGCCCGGTATCTCTCTCTCTCTCTCACACACACACACACACACACACACACACACACACACACACACACACACACACACACACACACACACACACACACACACACACACGCACGCACGCACGCACACGCACGCACGCACGCCACACACACGCACGCACGCACACACACACACACACACCTGAAGTAAAGGTTTGCGCCCTCTTCAACAGCACTTTTATCACAACAGTGTACCCACTACGTGTGTGTAAGAGAACGCGCGCACTACTGTGTATGCCCTTTGTAATGGGTGGCATGCTTTAAACCAGCAGCAATTACGTGCGCGGTATTTTTCGAAGTTGCGATGCACCCACTGCGTGTTCGTAAGGGAATCCGCGCAGTATGTGCGTGCCTTTTGTAATGGGTGGCCGGCTTTAAAAAACGAACTCGTTATGCAGTTCACACGATGTGACGCCCGATGGTAATATACGCTTGTACGCCGTTTGTACGCAGTTCCAAGCAATGGAGTGGCTGTGTGGTAGAACACCTGCTTGCCACGCAGACGGCCTTGGTTCGATTCTCACTCGAACCTAAGAGATGATGATTATTCGCTGACAACCGGCGACGCCGACACCGACACCGGAATTTTTGCGGAACGAGCTCTTTAACGCTATCGCGTTAAAAATGGAGTAGGGGCGAGGGGCACTCTGGCTGTGTCGTGGTTTCCTTCGCTTCGTTAGTGTAGAAGTGGAGATATTCCGCTGCGTCATCCCTCTCGCTTCTAAGCAGTAGGTAAAAGTGATAATTTTGGCTGTCATAAAAGCCATTAGAAATCCTTGGAGAAAAGCTTTAAGTCTCTTTAGTTTCTGTTGCAGGGCCACTATATCGGATACATTCATTAGCTCCAGAAGAGTTGAGATGTGGGCCAGTTGGTTCATGATACTTGACGAAAGCCAGCAAAAGAACGGGACACGAGAAAAGGCAGACACACACACCGCTGGAGTGTGTGTTTGTGTGTGTCGTGTCCCGTTCTTGTGCTGGCTTTCGTCAAGTATCATTAGCTCCCTTTGAAACGTTTATCCTTATTCGCTAGAGTACATTAAAGATGCGATCAAAAAAAAAATGATGGACTTAATGCTCGAGCGTTTTTAATTACGTCACTTTAAACGTATCTGCGAGTCTTACATTTCACATTTCAGGTACGAACAAAAAATTCTTTGGCGGTGGAAGGAGGGTTTTATTTCGCGTGCGTTCACATGTCTTTGGAAGCTTCTATTAGGTCAATAGGTGACGCTTGTGTCTTCAGAAACGCTTTTCTAAAGCATTTGTTGCTTGCTAATATTCGATAATAATTCCAGAGGCTACCTGAGTATTTCGTTATAAATGCTAGTGGCCGGTTGGGCTGTGATTTTGGGTCTGTCCTAGCTAGTGAACATAGGCGCACCAAATAGAACAGTCACGCATGAATCCAATTTGGCATTGGCTCAAGATCATGTTTTCATTCAAGCAAGGCGGTGATGCGAGCTAGTTGGTTTGAGCCACATGTCATCATATTCATAGCGCAAAAAACACCAGACGCAGACACAAGCAAAGAACACATACACAGTACGGGCGCTACACAGGACTAGCGCCCGTTCTGTGAATGTGTTCCTTAGTTGTGTCTGCGCCTGGTTTTTTGCGCTACGAATATGATTACAACAACAATCAACCAGTTATCTATCCCAATGTGTAAGAGTTTTTCATTAAGTTTTACCAGATTAGCTGTTAGCGATTTGGGGCTGGTGTTTTCTAATGTAGGTCCAGCGCCTTGCTTTTTTAATATAGGAATTATTTTGGCAAATTCTCCGATAATGTGGAATCCACGAATTTCTAATAGAGTGTTTAACGATTGGAAGTTGGTCCTGTGGTAGAATCTTAAGTTCAATTCTTATTACCGATGTATTAATGCCACCAGGACCTGGCGCAGAATTAGGCACTATTTTTGCTACTTGCTCCAGTTCTGAAGCTGTGAAGCTGTCACCTATTCAGAGTCGTGACTTTCATCAGGAGACCGTAAGTTGTTTGTGAAGGCAGTCGTGAAGCGACTTTCAAGCCGTTTAGAAATATTTTCAAGAAGACTAGACAGATCACATGGCTTTGAAACCACCGATTCGACGTTTATAAGTGAAGGAATGACCTTTTTGGTTTTCAGGAAGTTAAAAAAATATGCAGTTGCTTACCTCGGCTATGCCAGGATATACGTAGTGTTAGCAAATTTTCAGCTGATTATTTTAGGCTTTCCAGATTGTCTAGGATTATTAGCTTTCTTCTGTTCGTTCTTCGTTCGCTGACCCGCTAATTGCCAGCCAACTACTTCGGGATGCGATGAGATAAGCTTCTCGGCACTTCTGCGCCGTCGAGCAGCATTTACGCTCTCCTTCTCCATGGCATTACCCACCTGCAAACGCCAGTCAGAGGCGCTATCAAGCGGCCCCAGCGCAGTGGCAGACGGCGACTGCACAGCGAAGGCGAATAGCTGCGCGCGCGCCGGCGCCACTGTGTCTATGGCTACAACGTCACTCCTCTCGAATGCGGCGCAAACCAACAGCGGCGAGCCGCGCGCGTCGGTAGTGGAGTCTGCGCGCGCGCCGGCGCCAGCGTGTCTGCCGCGCCTACGACGCCACTCCTCCCGAATGCGCAGACCAGCAGCGGCGGTGTCGGAAAGCGCGTGAGATGCCAGCTCCGGTGACCCAGCTGTGCAACATCACTGATCCTCGCGCATGCGCAGCACGGCTGACGACCCTCCACGCGAAATCGGCTCCGGCTAGGCAAGTGTAGTTAACGCTACAAAAGTGTTTCCCTGTTGCCAGGTTTTGAAAGGTACTCAGACTGTTGGCTATCATAACAGTCCTTCACAGGGGTGACTGTTCTCTTAAACATAGCAGCCGTATATTTATAATCGCTCCAATTTCCTGGTCATTTGTTGTAAAGTAGTGTTCGCCCCGCAGCTTTCCTTAGTCGATAATCCTTAGTTCTACCATGAATTAGAAGAACCTCATTTAGAGACCTTTACGGTGAATTTAGATTTCTTTTAAGGACTCTTTTATAGCATTAGTTAAAATAATGGCATTTTGTTCTGCATTTCCATCTATCCAGATGGACAAAGTTGCACGTAGCAACTTTTCGAATGTATCGAAATTGACATGAGTGATCGAGTGGCTGCTTGCTGAAGTCAACAGGCATGCAATCTCAAAGAGTATAGGAAAATGGTCACTACTTGTAGCTCCGCTAGAAGTAAACGAGAGGCGAGGAGTATAGAAACTAACGTCAATCGCTGAAAGAGACTGCTTACAAACAAAAGTGGGTGCGTTAATGCATGGTAAATTATTCTTGGAAGCCCAGTCCCACAAACGCTTCCCACTGATATCGGTTGAGGAGCCGCATGAAGTCTGATGGGAATTGAAGTCTCCCGTGAATATATTTTTACAGCGAAACCTGTTAAGAGATCTGTTGTGTCGGCGGGCGGTGACCGACGGCGAGGGCCCGACGACTGGACACGAGACGCGCCGCGCGCCGGCACGGCCCGCGACACGAGTGGGAGAAGTGAGAGTCCGCAGCCCGCGGAAGCCCAACAAAGACTGAGCCGGCCAGCGGCCGTTTACTCGAAACATGACACAACAGACACGCGTGCACCCGTGATTGCCTACATGCCATCACGTGTGCCGATACACACGGCCTCTGCCGACAACACAACACAATAAGGCGCTGTTACGAATATGGGTATAGGCCCTCGGGTGCGCAGCTCGAGATACGGGGTCGTGGAATCCCACCGCTGCCACCACTGTTACGAATGGGGGGTTTTCGTGTCGATGAAAGCCGGGAGGCTGGCGGACCGATGTAGCCGAAGATCGGACTTATCGCTGAGGAGCAGGACAAGAAGGCAAAACGTTTAGAAAAACGTAACAACGTTTATAGCAGGTATAGCAAGTAATAGCAGGTAATAGCAGGTAATAGCAGGTTATAGCAGGATAGAGCCTGCAAGCACGACCAAGTCGGCTGGGGCGTCTCTCTAACAACGGACCAGGCCGGTCTTAAATTGGGGACCAGTCCATTGTTGACAGGGTGGCTCTTTGGTCCCAGGTGTTGACGTCCCGTCCCCTTAGTCTGTCGGGCAGTCCTTTAGGTAGCAGGTGTTGACGTCTCCCCTTATGGTGCTGAACAGCCTTTTAGGTAGCAGGTGTTGACGTCTCCCCTTATGGTGCTGAACAGCCTTTTAGGTAGCAGGTGTTGATCAGCCTTTCCATCGTCCTCAGGAATGCTGCTTTTCGTAGCTGAGTAGCTTGGAAAAACGACTGGCGTCGGTTGACGGGACCGGCTGGGCGAAGACGCCGTTTTCCGGGATTGCAGACAAAGCATGCAGGGGTTAATCCCTGCTTCCAGGTGGCAGGTGCTGGCCCTTTTCTTGGACGCAGGGCAGACGCTGACCGCGATGCCGTGAACTTCCAACGAAGTGCACGTGTTTATTCGTTTCCCCGTTCGGTCAGGTGCTCTGGCACAACAGCACCCCCGCCACAAGACAATGCATCCAGAATTCGAGCTGTCAAACGCAGCTCGGATGATGCGATGCTGGTTGACCGTTGTCAACTGTGGTCGTACAGCTCTTTTCCTCGAGGAGTGACCTCCACGGCACAGGAGCAGTTTACTGGAAATGCCAAAAAGCAACACAAAGCCAAACCACTCTGGCCAAAGCAAGTGCCCTCCAAATGCTGATCAAATCGCCAGACCAGCATAAAAGAACAAAATATTTCCTAGAGACTACGCTAAGCTAAAATTAAAACATCACGAGCAACGTATCTCAGGAAGAATACCAAAGTGAGGACGTGCCTCTACAGCTAAGTGTCATTACGTGACACTGCTAAAATCAATCAGAATGTCTTCGCGAGCGATTCTCAATGGTGACATCGGCAGATTGGGGACGATCGAAGCAGCTGGGGAAGACTCAATGTTGCCCCAAAACTACAAACACTTCACTAAGTGCTCCCTAAATCGTGCGCCTTGGCACCACTCGCAAGCGGTCTAAATGTTTGTCAACGAACATTTCAAGATAAACAACACTAGCCTTTCCCTAAAACGCTTTCCCTCTTTGCACTTGGCAAATGAGTATTACATAAAGAAAACAAAGCGCTTCAAACTAAATACGAAGTAAAGCTGAAAATCAAACTCACGCGTTTAACACAAAACGAAATAAACTGAAAATCAAACTCACGCGTTTAACACAAATCAAGGAGAAACCAAAATTACACTGACGCGCATACTAACACGTAACGCAAAGCACGTCAGTAGTACATTAAACAGAGGCTTTTAACATTTAGCCTTCGTCTCTGTAACTACTACGAACAGCTCTCCTCTACTCGAGTGCTAACAGTTATGTTTCTAACGGCCGAAACAAAGGTATGTAAAATGGAGGCTTTAAACTCAGCCTACATCTCCTTTAAAATAATTCACAGCCCTTTACACTAGCGCTGACGGTCATGTATAAAAACATTAACAAAACAAACAAATAACCAAACAAACATCTCAATGTTTGCTTCTGTAATGAGGAGGAAATTAAAATTTACAATAACATTGACGCATTCCTTACTCATCAGCAGACGACCAAATGTAAGCACATAAATTAGTTACCAAAACTGGATACAAGAGAAAGCCTTGGTATCCGTCATTGTACTGTGCTTATCTCCCTACGGCACCCCTTCAGACGAGCTCTGGGGAGACGCGCATTCCACCCTTTTCGAGGGGTCCGATCTCGACAAAGGGACAGGAAACAAACCTGTTCGACACACTTAGTAGCGGCTACCTTTGTACCGTGGTCGCCGAAATCAGACAAACCGGCATACCAGCGGTTTTGTCTGCCTATTGTACCCCTCCGGGCTAAGCCGGTACTCTTTCGCCACTGTGGGGAACAGCCTTTGTCGCTATTCCGGTGTACGCGACACCTCGCTGCGCTCCTGCCCCGACTAGGCCGTGAAAAGGTTGAGACCAGGTGAAGACTTCGTCTGAATTTCCCTGAAATTCTTTTCTTCACGACGCGCTTCACACCCAATCTCGGTTTCCGCAGGAGTCTCAACTTGAGACCTTTTCTAGCAGGCATTTTCGGAATCCCCTGCCTGACCTTTCTCCTGGTGGGCCTTTTCATGATCTGAGGCGTTGCCTTTAGCTTGGCGTCTCGAGAGATGACGTCATCGCGCTTGGCCACTTTAGTGCGCTTGACGCCACATCTAGACCTCCGCAGCTGTCTCAATTTCATCTTTTCTTAGCGGGCCTTTTCGATTTCTGATACCCAACCTGGAGCTTGGCGTCTCGAGAGATGACGTCATCGCGCCTAGCCACTTTAGTGCGCTTAACGCCACTCGTCGCTCTCGCGTTCGCCTTCACGCGTTTTCGCCGTTCACCTTTTTTCGCCAACGCCTTTTTCTGTCCGAACGGCTCGCAAAGCTCGCAGCATTGGCCCTCGTACTCGCAAGTACGCTGCATTCTATTTTCTTTGCCGAGGCTTGAGACGGCTGAACTAACTGATTCTCGGGGCTGCGGCTAGGTGTCTGTGCATCTGACCTAACGGTAGTCCCGACACAATCTAAGTCAGCTAGCTCACCCTGAGCTGTCTCTATTGGTGGCGGTGTACCAATGTCGCGGGTACAACCCTTTCCTTGGCCTTCGAAGTCGGCCTCCTCTTCACTACGACGCACTTCGGCGTCCTGCGCCTCGCGAGGAGCTTCAGCCTCTAGCACGTCGCGACGTTTCTCGACCTCTTGGTCTTCGCGGCGCGCCTCATTCTGTTGCACTTTTCGACGCGCTTCGTCCTCACGCGCCTCTCGACGGGCCTCTGCGTCCTCAAGCGCCTTACGACGGGCCTCGGCCTCTACTGCTTCGCGACGCTTCACGACCTCTTGGTCTCTGCGGCGTGCCTCGTCTTCCTGTGCTTTGAGACGGGCCTCAATTTCTAGCGCTTTGCTACGCGCTTCAGCGCTGTACCTATAGTCACGACATTCGCAGTCAGCCGGACTTGAAGCAGCAAAGTGGCTGAACAAAGCATATTTAGCTTTATCAAAGTCATGCGCTTCCTTAGCTGATAAGCGCTCCAAAACAGCTGCGACCTGGCACGGGAGCAACGCGAGAAGCCTCTCCACCAAAAGGTCTTGGCTAATACCAACATCTTCACAGACCTGTTCAAACTTATCAAGAAAAGACACAATGTCCTCGCCTGTCTCGAAGATCTTGAGTTGGTATTGTGCTCGCTGCCATTTCAGCGCCTGAATCTTACGATCAAGCTCTTTCATTTTAAGAGCATGTTCTCGCTGCCTCTCTTCGCGCCTTTCGCGTTCTTCCGCCTCTCGCTTTTTGCGCTGCTTTTTCTCACAAATTTCCTCCCAGGTCTCGTCAGCTTCCTCGATCGTCACATTCTCCGCCCGCATCACCGCGAGAATCGCTTGCTTTGTTTTTTCGGACCCGGCGGAAATGCCCAAGTCGTCACAAATTTCAAGGAGGTCCTGTACTAGGTACTTCTCCATCGCGATCTCGTCCCTCGTGATGCCTTCTTACAAAATTTACTCTTACTTTAAAACGAATACCATGGTTTAAAGTGAGTAAAATGAATCAAACAAAAAGACACAAAGCTCTCTCCTAACATCTGCCTGTGCTAGAGAGGTCTGGCGAAATAACAAGTTGTCACTAATCCCGTTAATGGGGACGGCAATCGCCGGGCGGATTCTAAGGACTGGCGTCAAGGCCCTCCGAAAACGCACCACGAAAGTGCGGACAATTTAGAGTTGGTCCTTTGGTGCGCCAGCGAACGCCGGTTGTGGTCCAAAGACCGAGTCAGAGCCGAAAGTCGATAACACAAACGAAAACGAGATATATTCTCAGTTAAGGCAATACAAATAATACAAACACATGCACACTCGGCTGGTACCAGTTACAGCTTCACAATAATACTCAGATGGTGTTTACACAACGGGAGCTAAACAAACAGATCACACGCTACAAATGCAATCGCATGCATTACAACTATTCAATGACCGTTAAAGTCCTGAATATACAATGGCGTATCCAGTCCACAATACTTGGACGGTAATCGAATGCTTCTTTTCACGGAAACACTCACGCCAGCTCCAGCGTTGATCGTCGTAGCTCAACCGTCGTCGTGACTTGTCACGGCTCACACGGCGTCGTCATCCAATTCTTCCAAATTGACGATCGGCCGACCGCACACCATCATAAACACGTCTTCTTTGGCTAACGAAGCCACACGTAGCATAACTTCACCATCACCGGGCCACTCCTTCACTGACTTCACTTCTTCTCGACTGACTCCCTCACTCCTGTCCCTACCGCCGATTGCACGCTTTTATCTCTTCTCCCCCGGGTTCTAGAAGCGTCGGGATGTTTCTTCTGCGTGCAGTACAGCTAAGCCTGGGGAAAGGGCGAGAGCTTTCTCGTATGTTCGAATCGCGGCGGCATCGCGCACGGATGCGTCCCCCCTTCCTTCCAGAAACATCTAGGATTTGCCGGGCGTTTGATCGCGTCGTCTGCGCCTGGCTCGATTGGGTGAGGAGGATGCGGCGCGCCGGCGTCTTTTGATGCTTGTTTTTTCGTCTCTTCGCGCTTCTTGGCGAGCGGTTCGCGCCGTTCTGTCTCGTAGCAGTTTGAAAGCGGCTGCGCGCGCGCTTTAAACCCGCTAATTTGTGACACAAGTAAGCGTTGGGCACTCACCCAACCAAAGTAGCTGACTCCGGTCGAACTCGTGGCTGCCGTCGAGCGGTGTCGTGAGCGTCCTCGCTCCTCGGGCCTGCAGGGATCCGATCCGGCTTGCCCACCGTAGGGATCAGGGTAGCATATCCCGTGCAGCCAAACGTTGAGGTAGCGTATCCCAGCTTGTCCAACGATGAGATGAGGCAGTGTATCCCAGCGTGTCGAACGATGAGGTGAAGGTAGCGTATCCCACCTTGTCCAACGATGAGATGAGGGTAGCGTAGCAGCTCGAGATACGGGGTCGTGGTATCCCACCGCTGCCACCACTGTTACGAATGGGGGGTTTTCGTGTCGATGAAAGCCGGGAGGCTGGCGGACCGATGTAGCCGAAGATCGGACTTATCGCTGAGGAGCAGGACAAGGAGGCAAAACGTTTAGAAAAACGCAACAACGTTTATAGCTGGTATAGCAAGTAATAGCAGGTAATAGCAGGTAATAGCAGGTTATAGCAGGACAGAGCCTGCCAGCACGACCAAGTCGGCTGGGGCGTCTCTCTAACAACGGACCAGGCCAGTCTTAAATAGGGGACCAGTCCATTGTTGACAGGGTGGCTCTTTGGTCCCAGGTGTTGACGTCCCCTTAGTCTGTCGGGCAGTCCTTTAGGTAGCAGGTGTTGACGTCTCCCCTTATGGTACTGAACAGCCTTTTAGGTAGCAGGTGTTGATCAGCCTTTCCATCGTCCTCAGGAATGCTGCTTTCCGTAGCTGAGTAGCTTGTAAAAACGACTGGCGTCGGTTGACGGGACCGAGTGGGCGAAGACGCCGTTTTCCGGGATTGCAGACAAAGCATGCAGGGGTTAATCCCTGCTTCCAGGTGGCAGGTGCTGGCCCTTTTCTTGGACGCAGGGCAGACGCTGACCGCGATGCCGTGAACGTCCAACGAAGTGCACGTGTTTATTCGTTTCCCCGTTCGGTCAGGTGCTCTGGCACAACAGCGCACTCTCAGGGCGCGCGCCATTCATAGATGGCGCCACTACACTACAGATCACAACAAGGGCCATTTTTGGCGCCGTAGTCGTCCGCCGCCATCGCCGCCGCCGCCGGTGTCCGTAACCACTATCGCTCGAAAAAAAAAACGAAATAAGTGTAGAGAAGAAGAGTGGCCTCTGCGGCATTGCTCTGCGCCTCAGCGGCATCGCCATCGCCGTGAGCTCGTGGTTGCTGCGCTTGGCCGAACGCTGCTGACCGCTGCTTGTTCACACGCATTCTCTGCCAATAAACCTCTTAGCAAGATCGCCCTCCGCAGAAAAAGGCGCCATCCTGGCGGCTTAGGGTGAGGACACAACGATTGGGTCGTAATACGGCTTGATGCGAGAGACCTGGACAAGTTCGCGGCCACGATAGCGTAGATCTGTCGATGGCGTGATGGGCTCCACGAGGTAATTGACGGAGGACGTTTGCTCTACAACGCGGTATGGTCCGAGGTATTTGGCAACGAGTTTTGCGGAGCGGCCGGGTGCGGTAGCGTGTACCCGAAGCCATACCAAAGAGCCAGGGGAAAACGTTGGTGCCGAACGGTCGCCAGGTTGACGGGATTGCTGCTGCCACTGGTCCTCGGAGAAAAGGAGCGGGCAAGCTGGCGGCATTCTTCAGCATGTCGGGCAGCTTCGGACAGAGGGGTACTTTCGGACTGGTCAGGCTTATATGGTAGAATGGTGTCAATCGTATTAGAAGGTTCTCGTCCGTATAGAAGAAAGTACGGAGAAAATCCAGTAGTAGCTTGTACCGCAGTATTGTAAGCGTAGGTGACGAAAGGGAGAACTTGGTCCCAATTTGAATGATCAGAGGCGATGTACATTGATAGCATATCGCCAAGAGTACGGTTGAAGCGCTCTGTCATGCCGTTCGTTTGCGTATGGTACGCTGTACTTGTGCGGTGCACGATTCGGAATTCGTCAAGTAGTGCGTTCAAAGCGTCGGCAAGGAAAGCACGGCCTCTATCGCTTAGGAGCTCGCGAGGGGCACCATGGCGCAGAACGAAATGTCGCAACAGAAATGTTGCAACGTCACGGGCTGTGGCAGTCGGCAGTGCGGCTGTTTCGGCATATCGTGTCAGGTGGTCTATCGCAACGATAATCCAGAGGTTACCTCCTAGAGTTGATGGCAGCGGTCCGTATATGTCAATGTCAACACGGTCAAAGGGTCGACTAGGACAGGGAAGAGGTTGCGACGGATAGACTTGTGCGGCAGGTAACTTTCGTCGTTGGCACTGAGCACACGAGCGAATGAACTTCCGCACGTAGTTATACATGCCGCGCCAATAAAATCGCAGTCGAAGCCTAGCGTATGTCTTGAAGAGGCCTGCATGCGCGCACTGTGGGTCCGCGTGGAAAGCATCGCATATAAAAGCTCGGAGATGGCGGGGTATCACAAGAAGCCACTTGCGCCCGTCGGAAAGGTGGTTGCGTCGATAAAGAAGGTCATCCCGGATGCAAAAGTTGGTAGCCTGGCGGCGGAGAGCACGAGACGAGGGAGAGGTGGCAGGATCAGAAAGGATGCCGAGGAGGGCACTGATCCAGGGATCCTTCCGTTGCTCCGCCGTTATGTTGCGTAGGGCGGGTGATGCAAGTGCAGGCTCAAGGGCAGATAGGTAAGCACCGTTATCCGATACCGGTGAGCGAGAAAGGGCGTCAGCGTCCGTGTGCTTGCGACCGGATCTGTAAATAACGCGGATGTCGTACTCCTGAAATTTGAGGGCCCAGCGAGCAAGACGTCCAGACGGGTCCTTAAGAGTGGATAGCCAACAAAGGGCGTGGTGGTCAGTGACTACGTCAAATGCGTGACCATACAGGTAAGGGCGAAATTTTCCAAGGGCCCAAATAATCGCTAAACACTCTTTTTCGGTAACCGAGTAGTTAGCCTCGGCTTTCGTCAAAGTTCGGCTCGCGTAGGCGACGACATATTCATGAAACCCTGCCTTTCGTTGCGCGAGCACAGCGCCAAGTCCGACGCCGCTGGCATCAGTGTGAACCTCCGTAGGAGCGGCAGGATCGAAGTGGCGGAGGATGGGCGGCGAAGTTAAGAGACGGCGTAATTTGTTGAAGGCGTCGTCGCAGGCTGGTGACCAAGCGGAAAGGTCCTTGTCGCCGCTAAGTAGGTCTGTCAGGGGCGCACATATGGAGGCGAAATTTCGAATGAAGCGTCGGAAGTACGATGACAAGCCGACAAAACTTCGGAGCTCCTTGAGGTTCTTCGGTTTAGGAAAATCGGCGACTGCGCGAAGCTTGGCTGGGTCTGGAAGGATGCCATCCCGCGATACGACGTGTCCAAGAATGGTGAGCTGTCGGGCGCCGAAACAACACTTTTTTAGGTTGAGTTGAAGTCCTGCGTCAGTGAGGCATGTGAGAACGCGCTCGAGACGACTTAAATGGGTGTTGAAATCGGCGGAAAAGACAACTATGTCGTCGAGGTAGCATAAGCATGTGTTCCACTTGAGGCCTCGTAAAATAGTGTCCATCATCCTCTCAAAAGTGGCTGGGGCATTGCATAGGCCAAAAGGCATGACAGTAAATTCGTATAATCCGTCAGGTGTGACAAATGCTGTTTTCGGGCGATCAGATGCTTCCATGGGAACTTGCCAGTACCCAGAGCGTAAGTCCAGCGAAGAAAAGTATTCCGCTCCCTGCAGACAGTCGAGGGCGTCGTCGATTCGTGGTAACGGGTAAACGTCCTTCCGGGTGATCTTGTTTAAACGTCGGTAGTCGACACAGAAGCGAATGGAGCCATCCTTCTTAACAAGAACGACCGGTGACGCCCAAGGACTGTTTGAAGGCTGTACAATACCTCGCTGGAGCATGTCAGCAACCTGATCGTCAATAACACGGCGCTCCGACGCCGAGACTCGATAGGGACGTTGCCGTAGAGGCGCATGGCTTCCTGTGTCAATCGTGTGAGAAATGGTCGATGTGCGACCGAGACCAGAAGCATGGCTGTCAAAAGAAGCGCGGAACTTCTGCAATAGGGTGATCAGCTGGCTTCGTTCTGAAGAAGACGTTGCGGCATCGATGGAGCGATGGAAAGCGTCAAGGAGTGGCTGATCAACGGCAGGGTCAGAAGTGAGTGCGCTGAGGTCCGTAGAAAGTGAAGTAGGCGGAGCGTGAAAAATCTGAACGGTGTCGATCGGCTGTACGCGACCTAGGCATTCACCATGGAATAAAGGTAAGGGCCACGCCAGTGTGTTGTGAACGAGCGTCTTCGTGACGCCACTGCGGAGAGTAAGGAGAGCGACGGGCAGTGGAGAACATCTGCGATGAATGAAGAGGTCAGAGGGCATAAAGAAAACATCGCCATCTGAAATAGCGTCGCAGGACACAGGCACAAGCATGGAAGAGCACGGAGGAACGGTTGTGTCGTCGGATACGGACAGTTTATAACACGGAGGGGGAGTTTCGACAGCATCAACGTCTTGAAGTGGAGAAAGCTCGAGTTCGGCGCGACAGCAGTCAATGACGGCGTTATTACTCGCAAGGAAGTCCCAGCCTAATATTACGTCATGGGAACACGAGGGCAGCACAACAAATTGCACGATATGCACAACTCCTTGGATTACGACTCGTGAAGTGCAGGCCGCGAGAGGTGTTATGCTTTGTGCATTCGCCGTTCGAAGCGACAGGTCGGATAATGGCGTCAGAACTTTTCGGAGTTTGCGGCACAGCTGGGCGGAAATTACGGATACAGCGGCTCCTGTGTCGACAAGTGCCATGACGACGATACCATCGACAGACACTTCAATGACGTTGGCTGGAGAGGGGCGAGGACTTGTGCATGACGACGTGGACGCAGTTCGTGCCTCGGGAACTGCGGCCATCAGTTTTCCTGCTCGGTGGGTCCAGTACGGCGACGCATCGGAGAAAGCGAGCGACGACGTGGAGATGGCGAGCGTCGGGTAGGTGCGAATGAGCGATCAGGGTGAAATGAAGTGGACGGATTGCTGGAAGGCGCAGAGGAAAACTGAGGAGCGAAAGGCGGCACTCGTCGAATGTTCGGTGAGGACGCTGGGCGACGACGGCAATAACGCGCCACGTGGCCAACACCACCACAAGCAAAACATATGGGACGGTCATCGTAGGTCCGCCATTGGTCGGAGTAAACTCCAAGCTGCGGCTGGGGGGTCGGAAAAGGTGGCCTGTGTGGAATCGGCATAGGGGGCGGCGAAAAGGTCGGTGGTTGATAAATAGGCGGTGGCTGGAGCGTCTGGTGATGAGGTCGGGCAACGGCCTCGGCGTACGTGAGCGGAGCGGTGACTGGCGGTGGTTCACGGGCTTGAGGAATAGCTTGCGCGACCTGGTCTTGGATGAAATCGCGGAGCGTAGGTGCCAAACTGCGTGGTTGGTCTGGGACGCTAGACATCAAAGAGAGTTGACGAGCGACCTCGGCGCGTATGAACTCTTGAATCTTCGATAGCAGAGGAGCGTGGTCGTCTCCGATGCCAAGGCTGGCGAGAGAGTCGTCAGGCGCCGAAGGACGTCTGGTGTGAAGACGTTGCCGGCGTAACTCTTCGTAACTCTGGCATAATTCTGTGAGTTCGACGACAGAGCGAGGACTCTTCGACAGTAACATTTGAAAAGCGTTGTCCTCAATGCCCTTCATAATGTGTTTGATCTTCTCCTCTTCGGACATCGACGCGTTCACCCGCTTGCAAAGGTCAAGGATGTCCTCGATGTAGCTGGTGAAATTCTCACCAAGCTGTTGGGATCGAGTACGCAAGCGTTGTTCTGCGCGGAGTTTTCGCACCTCGGGCCGACCGAAGACCTGGGTGAGGCTGGTCTTGAAAACCGACCACGTAGGAAGGTCAGCTTCGTGGTTTATGAACCACAGTTTGGCCACGTCCGACAGATAAAAGGAAACGTAACTCAACTTGGAGTCGTCGTCCCATTTGTTGTGAACGCTCACTCGCTCGTACGTGGAAATCCAATCGTCCACGTCCTTGTCGTCAGTGCCCGAGAAGATGGGGGGATTTCGCAGACGCAAGGAACCGGCGCAGAGCAGGGTGGGCGGTGCCGTTGGAGGAGTTGGATGAGTGGCGCCTGCGTCGTTGGGCATGCTAGACGGTAGAGTGCGATTCCGAAGTTCCAGGGCGATCGAAACCGAGCAGCCTCCACCACTTGCTAAGAGGTTTATTGGCAGAGAATGCGTGTGAACAAGCAGCGGTCAGCAGCGTTCGGCCAAGCGCAGCAACCACGAGCTCACGGCGATGGCGATGCCGCTGAGGCGCAGAGCAATGCCGCAGAGGCCACTCTTCTTCTCTACATAAGAAAAAATTCCGGGATGGAACAAGGTTCGAACCTGGGCCCTCACGTTGGAGCCCAGTATTTTACCTTACAGCCATGTTGGTGCTCGAAACTGCTTTGCAAAAAGACCCTATACAGGCTTTATGTCGAGAAGGGACCACATTAACATATGTAGTGCATCGTGGTAGAAGAGTAAAATAACAACCAAGTGTCACACAACGCCAATTCTGTAACCCGGCGTCACACAATGCGAATTGCCCAACGAGTGGGTTGTTGAATGCTTCTAACCCACTACAAGGGGCTCTGCCAAAATTCTTCATCGTGATCAGCCACAGCATGAACGAATTACACGTAATACCTTACAGGTGTTTAGCGGATGCCACGGTTCTCCGCAGAACGATGAATAACTGCATAACGGCTGTTTCCCTACTTCAGAAAAATTATGATGGTTTATAGCGTAGTGTGTTCCTAGCAAATGCACTTCTGTTGGTTGCCAAGTAAGCTAATAAGGCTCTCATGATCCATTTCCTCAGTGTCTCAATAATGTTGATTCCCCCTCTCTATCTCTCTCTCACGTTAGCGTGTGTTATAAAGCGTGGTGAGAGTGAAATAACGACCGGGCGTCACACAATGCCAATTGCGTAACTAGTGGGTCCTATAAAGCTTCCAACCCATTGCAGCTTGTCAGCTCTCAGTTGCCTGTCACTGCGGGACCCAGTGGATCTTTTGGTGACATGAGGCTCGGAAATATCTCTAATAAGCGACGGAATTCCCCATTATCTCCGACCCATTCTTCCCGGTCAAAACCAAAAAAAGGTACTACCACTGACAGCAATGAGCAGGACGCATTGCGTTCTGCCGTGGAGTCAACTATATTAAGTCCATCATAGCGTCTGTAAAAGTTCTTCAGTGGAACTGCCGTTCTGTATCTTCTGGTTACACTGATCTTGTTTACCTCATACACAAAACAATTCCTGATATTATCTTACTTCAAGAATCTTGGCTTTCAGTAAACAAAAAATTTACCATTAATAATTTTCGTACACTTAGGTTAGACCGACCAGGTAGAGGAGGTGGATTATTGGCCCTAGTCTCAGCAAAAATGTATCATAATGTCACCGTATCTTTCGAACATATTTGTTCTGACTGCGAACTATTAGGAGTAGATTGTTTGTTACCTGGATCGTCTAGATTTACAGTGGTCAATGCGTACTTTCCGAATGGAGTAAGAAGTACAGATCACCTAGATTGTGTCATCAGGAATTCCAGTTCAAATGCGATTCTATTGGCAGGAGATTTCAACTCACACCACATTTCTTGGGGGTTAAAAGCGGACGGTTGTGGGAAACGAATGTGGAATTGGCTGCAGGAGAATAATTTTCGTTGCCAAAATTCAGGTCAAACTACCTTCTTACGTGGCCGATGCTCATCGACATTAGACCTGACTTTTTCGTCTGGCCAACTTGTCATCTCTTCTTGGGAAACATTTGACAATGGGACGAGTAGCGACCATATTCCGATCACCTTCGAAATCATGCTATCGCGTCAGGCTCCTGTTATGCGGCAGCGACGGTTCATCAACTATAAAATCTATAAAGCTGCTTTACATTCTGCGATCTTGTCACTGACAGCATGTAATGAGCAACAAAGAGCTGACTCAGTAGTAGCATCTATAAGCGCTGCTGTTCAACCGGCAGAGTTTTCCGTTAGGTCTGGGAGTACACCGTCAAACTCTACTTGGTGGAATGATGCATGTACGATTGATTATAGGTGTCGGAAAGCTGCATGGAAACGTCTACGTCATAACCATAGCCCGAAAAATTGGATTGACTATAAATTCTACGCTGCAATATTTAAACGAACAGTAGCAGTAGATAAAGATAACCACAAAGCTGACTTGCATTCCTATTTATCGAAACCGGATAAAAGATCTGCACTGTACAGGTTTTTACGCAACAATAAATCGTCACAGATATCGTCATATTCTCAATCCGTAGTGCTATCCCCTAAAGAAGCATCTGACATGTTAGAAGACATCGCGAAAGGACACGAAGCGCGGTTTGCGTCTACGTGTTTCAGACCTATGATGTTCGCAAGTTCGACATCGGACTTTCAGAAGGTCACTATGGCAGAATTGGCGGATGTCATATTAACTGTGAATCAAGCGGCTCCTGGACCGGACCGAATTACAAACTGTATGATTAAATTAATGTTTAATTCCTATCCAGATGAATTTTTGAACATAGTTAACTGCTCTTTACAGTACACATGGATTCCGAGTTCATGGAAAATTGCTAAAATTGTGCCGCTACGAAAAAATCAGAGCCTCGGATATGTCCTGGATGACATTCGGCCTATCTCGCTTACTTCAAGTTTAGTTAAAATAATTGAAAAAATTATTCATATTCGGCTTACCGAATTCATTTCTCGTCAGAGTATCCTTTCTTCAAGACAAATAGGTTTTCGACAGGGATGCTCAATATGGTCTGCTCATGTTGATTTGGAAAGCCGCATTCGACTTGCAGGTGTATCTGGTCAGATTTCTGCATTAATTACATTAGATATCGCAAAAGCCTATGATAGTGTTGAACACGGCATATTGATTTCTAGGTTAGTGAGTTGTGACGTGCCAAATTACATCGTATCCAGGGTAAAGGAGTTTCTCACCGAGAGACAGTTCTTTTGTTGCCACGAGGGGGTGACGTCTGGGTCCCATAAGCAAACGAGAGGTATCCCGCAAGGATCGGTTCTTTCCCCACTTTTATTTAATATTTTATTGTCATCTATCCCAGTTAATCGAGATGTTCACCTTTACGTCTATGCCGATGATATCGCTTTTTTCTCGTCATCCTATGATATCTATACTTTATACCAAATTTTGCAGTCTTATTTGACTGAACTTGAGGTATGGCTTGACGGACTTGCTTTCTCGCTCAACGTTAATAAATGCGCAGTACTCGTATTCCCTTTGGCAGATCCCGTTTTTATTTCACTTCATTATCGAAACAAACAGATCCCGCAAGTAACATCATTAAAATATTTGGGGATTGCCTATGTTCACGATTTAAATTGGCAACAGCAAATTGAATTAAACACGCGTAAAGCAGAACGCGCCATGGGGCTATTGCGCCGCTTTTGTAATAAAAAATCAGGAATGCGCAGAGAGACTTTGCTCATGATATATAAACTTTATGTGCGCCCCATTTTTGAATTCGGTTGCGTCCTTTTTTCCGGATCTGCTGCTTACAAATTAAGACCTCTATTATTGTTAGAAAGGCAAGCGCTACGTCTGTGTCTTGGACTACCGAGATGTGTTGCTATTAGCGTGCTGTATTTGGAAGCTCGACTCATTCCACTTGATGCAAGATTTAAGCAGCTTACCGTGCAGATGTTTTTAAAGCTTTATGATGCACCTCTCTCCCGTTCCCAGACCGTTTTTATCACGTCTCCCGATTCATTCTTTAAGCATCCGTGGCAACGTTATCGAAAGCCTCAAGTAATTTTCGTCGAGTCGCTGTTATCAGACCTACATGTTTCTCTGCCATGCTTAGCTTGCCCAAAACTGTGTTCGCTGAAGCTTAATTTAGTTTTCGACGACATTTTCCCCTAAAATGCTAAATTGCTTCCAAAGCGTATTCTAGAAGGTCTGCTTCAAGATCACCTCGGTCAATTTCCTACTCACCTTGTAATTTCTACGGACGCCACGCAAAATCTTCAGAAGGCCGTAGTGGGCATTTTTTCCCAGCAGCTCAATTGGTCTTTTGCTCTCAGACTACCTGACTTCACCCCAATATTTCTTGCCGAATTTATGGCAATCACATTGGCTGTTAGAAAACTAGATTCTCCAAAATAGAAAGTTATTATTATTACAGATGCCTTATGGTTTGTATGCATTTAACATCCGCAAAAGAATCACAGCTTCTTCGAATATTTGCGAGCCTCGTATCCTGTACCATATCAGAGGTTCGGTTAGTATGGGTCCCCGGGCATGTTGGAATCTCTCTAAATGAAGCAGCTGACGCACTCGCCACGGCGTCTTTAGATGGTCCAGTGTTAAATGTCGTACCCCTTTTTTCTTTCATTACCGGAGAGAGATTGAAACGACTGTTATACTTAAAAAACACCGAAACAGCTCTCATACAATCAGCGGATTACCAGCACTTACAGTTCCCATGGAATACCACCAAATGTCTTTCACGTCAATGCGAGGTGACTCTCACAAGCTTTCGCTGTAGAGTTCCCCGGTTAAATTATTACCTACATAAATCTGGCTTTTCCTTAACAAATCTATGTGCAGTTTGCAATGAACCAGAAACAATAGATCACTTTTTTCTATCATGCCGCCGTTTCGCCTCACTCCGTAGAATGTTTCTGGAAATGCCGACTGGTAGGCTGGGCTTACAATTTATTACTTCTAGCCTGTTGTCGTTTGGAGCGAATCAGCTTGGGGCAAGCCGCAGTGCAATTATAGCTGCGCTACACAAGTTCCTTCAAGCAACAGGCACAGTACGCTGCTAGTGATACCATAGAGTTTCTTACCAGAATACCTAGAGGGAAATCTGGCGCCACCATCTATGCGAATTTCTTAAGGGCCGCCGTTGGAGCGCTGGGAATGACGGTATACGTGCCTGCGAGGCTTGTGTCGGCTGGTGTTGTGCGAGGCTTCGGCTCAAAAGCGGATACGACTGCGCAAATAAAGCTTCTCTCAAACAAAACTTTTATAAGCGAATGTGCTTTACGCGTATTATATTTTAAAATAAACGTCCACTCACCTATACGGTATAACCAAACGGCGAAAGAAAGAAACAGACGACGAACAGTGGCAGAGAGAACGCTGCCTTTGTCGTGTGCCTGCCAAGTTTAGCGGCCGTTGGTTACTTTTTACGCTTAGTAAAACTATACATCGACGCGGAAGTTTCCAATGTTAAATAAAACTCGTTTTTCTGCAATAATAAAAAACAAATACCTCACTACGTGCTCCTTCAGTAAGAAATCAACCATTTCGACGCAAGGAACGCGTTGAAGCCAGACGCGTCTTCGAGGTTTCTGGGCTCTACGTGAAGGATACGAATCCGAGTCAAGTTCGAAGCTCACATATCCCGGCATTCCCATGCGTCCAACAGCGTGCAGCGCCACTTTTCCCTCTAGGTAAGTGTAGGAAACTCTATTAGTGATACCGACCTCGGAAACCAACTTTTTTTTTTCCTTTTTTATTATTATATATATATTTTTTAATCGTTATCCTATGGCTTTGTTAACTTCTTAATTCTTTCCTTTTTTTATTTACATCGCGTTTCGTGGTTATTTTTTTTTTCTTTTTGAAGTTTCATATATAATTGTCAGTGTGGCCAATCCCCCTCGTGGGTATGAGCCAGTCTCCTCAGGGCAAACAAACAAACAAACAAACAAACAAACAAACAAACAAACACACAAACAAACTCTGAGGAATACGACGCTCGGGTCTTCGGTTTTTCGGACTTCAACGCCTGATGCTCACCACCCCTTCACGAAGCGGTTCTGCAAGTCCGATCCCGCAACCCGTTCCTGCAGTGGATACTCCTGTCCACCGCTACAGTTGCCGACTGCAAG
Source organism: Rhipicephalus sanguineus (assembly GCF_013339695.2). Classification (NCBI taxonomy): domain Eukaryota; kingdom Metazoa; phylum Arthropoda; class Arachnida; order Ixodida; family Ixodidae; genus Rhipicephalus; species Rhipicephalus sanguineus. Next base: position 40,501,862 of record NC_051176.1, read on the forward strand.
GCCTTAGTCGCGAGGCCATCCCTCTGGAACTACTCCACCCAAGCCCTACATCAGGAGAAATGGCCACCGCCGGCGCTTCACAGGTGACTGTTGAGCAGCCGATGCGAGAAAGCTTGATGCTTAACATTTCTCACGTGTTTACTTTAGTGGGGCGAATTACTCGTATTCACGGCTTCCCGATGACGCCCTCCGGAGCTTCGCCCCACTCATCATCATTCACACCGTGGATATGCTGTAATTTTTTTCTTTCTTGCACAACGAAATTACGGAGCCTAGGACAGTACAACTTTGAACAGCTGCTGCAATATATGCATTGACTAACGAATATGGAAGGAATCCCGGAAGAAATATATCTAAGGCTGAAACTTCACTTCCTACAAGTTCATTACTTGACATTTAGTATTAAACTGATGAGCATTTTTCGAAGAAATAAATACTGCTAAGCCGCCACCCCTAAACAGTCGGTCTAAACAAAACATGCGGTAATTTTTAAGATCAAAACACTTTTATTTCAAAAGCCAAGTTCCTGCAAAAGAATTTCATGAGTGAAAGCTACGTAGTGGAGAAAGATGAAGAACAGGTGCGGGGCTCATATGAAATCATCATCAACATATACGGCTCGCGCATTTCCAGTGAAGCAGCGTTCTAGAACAAAGTTGTGCAGGCCATCCACAACTTCTCATCAAAGGTTTCGTTAACGGTGGTATTGAGGACGCGATGCTGCATACCTCGACTATTAGGAATGTGTTAATCGACTCCGCTACTTCTATGAAGGAGGCCCCAATACCCTTCGCCAGCGATAGCCTGCCGACGGCATATGAGGACGGCTACGTCCCTTCCCGCTCACCCACGCAGCCAGAGGATGAACACAGCCTGGGCGCCTTGGGTCACCTGAGGTTCATTCCTGCAGCGAATGTCCCCGAAGGGACCGCCGCTCGATGCAGCGCCGCACCGGCACTAGGCTACGCTGCTTTTATCGCTGTCCGTTGTGTGCCAAGCCTCTTCAGCCATCACCATGCTGCGCGCAAGTTCAGCCGATCCGATCCTAAGGGCACAGCTGCTGACCATGGCCGAACCACTGAGGTTAGTGGCGCGCTAAATAGGCGCAGGCTTCCTGGCACATGGCAGAGTGCATGTACCTAATGGTGTAGTAGATCAAGTCACAATTCTGATTATTGACTCCGCCTTTACAAATGTACTGAACTTCGCGTTTCGGTTTCTACAGTTTCTGTTAGCATTGTTTTAACGATATATATCTGTAAGAGAACCAAAATCGCTACTTATTACTGTTACTGCGCTTAATGACGCGCTCTAATGAGATGCTACGCAAGAGTCTTCGGGAGCTATATATTTGCAGTGGCTATGAATATAGTATTACTTATAGTGTAATGTAGAACCCTCTCCTGCATTTTCATTATCGGTGTTAGTAGATTTAGCTAACATGGCATCAAGGATTTATGGTCGGAGAGCCGGAAAGTTTTGTAACTACTGTGACTGTACCTTAAAAGCGGCTGTGATAAAATGTATCTTGAAGCTGGAGCTTTGACCGCAGCAGCGGTATTGTGGTTACGGTCATCGTCTGCCGACCTGAAGGTCGAGGGTTAGATCCCGGCCGAGGCGGTCACATTTCGATAGAGTCGAAATGCTAGTGGCCCGTATACTGTGCGATGTCAGTGCACGTTAAAAACGCCAGATGGTTGAAATTTCCGGAGTTCTTTGTGTATAGAACGTGAGCTTGGGCATGTTGGCATTTCATCTTAACACCTATAACTCACAGACACATATCGTTTATGTGATGTATATCGTTTCACGTAAAATACCGAATGGTATGCTCTATATATGGCAAAAGGGTGTGGAAAGGGTGTGTCGTTCTTCCGTTTGGATACTAACGGGGCTTCCACAACAATTGATCCCTTTAGGCACTAACGGCACCGGGTCCAACAGTTAGTCCCCATGCAGTTACTGCTACAAGCTTACTGTTAGTCCCCACAGATCAACTCAATGGACTAACATTTAGTCCTCACATTTACACCTTACCGGGCATCTATTAGTTCCCAGAGTTGCACATCGCCGGAAGAACGGTCGGTCCACTCAAATACTCCATGCGGATGATGTTTTTATCCCCAGTTCAGGTGATCCTTTAATTCCCAGAGATAATTTTATGCAGTTACTCTGCACGAAGCTTAATACTTTTATTGCGTGGTTTTATCCCTCGGGAGCAACAAATGGCGCGGAATAGAACATGCCACAAATATTTAGTCATGCGTGCTTCACTGCTTCCACAGTCAATGCGACAACGAACGACAAAAGTGAGATGTTTTATTATTCTATATACATAGGAAGTAGCTGCTTCTTTGAGTGAATTCACTGTAAACTGTCCAATAGAGATCGAGCCGCGTTGTCATAGAGTCCTTTTCGTGAAGCTGTTCTGACGGAAGCGATAGATGACTAGCATTGCACGCCCCTGCTCACACATGAGCCTGCACGTTGTGGAGAACGGCTGCGACGTGCAAAACACAAAAAGACTGCAAATAGACAGCCACACGCGACAGAGACGATGACGATGCACGCACATGGCAAATACGCGCAGGGTGAATTAAAAGCACACGTCTAAAATGTGGCATGCAAATAATTTGACCGTGACAACATAATCACACACGCATTTAGAGCGACATAGCGGAGCAACCCAAGTGCGGCTGCCGCAGACATCACGCCAAGGCGCCGCCAACATGTTGGCGAGTTTGCTGCGAGCGGCGTCGTGCAGCTCGAGGAAGTCTGCCGCCGCCGCTGCCGCCAGCGAACCGGCGAACCTCGAACGAGCGGCAGCAGAGCGAGCGAAAGCGGGGCCGCCGCCACGAACTCGGCGAACTGCTTGCGAGCGAGCGACGGGGAAGGCGACCAATTTCCACAGAGTTCCCAAGCACAGCCGAAGTCGGCTAGCTAAGGCTCACGCGAGCCCATGCGTCGCATTCCGAGCGCGTGACATACAATCGAGCTCGTTGCTGGCCACCGCAATGCGTTTATTTATTTATTTATTTATTTATTTTTTTATTTACATTACTCTCGCGGTGCAAACAGGCGTTATAGTGAGAGTGGGTATTATAAAAAATACAGTAAAAAAGAGTATAAAAATATAACAAATTAATGAGAATACATGTTCAAACAATACTATTAACTAGAAGCTCAAGATATAGTCATTTAGTGCAGTCTTGAAAGATGACGCGTCCTCAATGCAGGTGATGGAGGTGGTTCCACTGGGCACTGATCTTTGCCAGAAAGGAGTCTGAAGAAAACACTACTGCGGACAAAAGGAATGATACTGATGATAAACAAGTCACGATGTATGAAGGTTCTGAGATGAGCTCCTGTTTGTGTGAATTATCTAGGTAATAGATTTTTTTAAAAAGATGACAGCTGATAATGTTTTTCGACCGGGGTCCCAAAGAGATGACGCATACGCAGGCTTAGGTCTCATTAGTGTTTTGTAGAGTACTAATTTTTAATGTCACGGGGCTTAAGAAAAATTTCTGCGTATGTAGCCGAGGCATCTGTTGCATTGGCATTGTTAGTGATGTATGCAATGTGCGCATGCCAAGAAAGGCTATTGGTTAGCTGAATTCCGAGATATTATTACTAAAATGAGGGGGAAATGACAAAATTTCGGCGAAGTGCGAGGAAACGCGAGCTACAGAGAGATAACCCGGCAACATTGTGGCCCAGGCGAGTGAGCCGCATAATCACCCCACTGACGCCTCTTGAATGTGAGGAGGAACGTGGAACGCACATCGAACTGTAAAATATATAGGGCACCATGCACGCGGCATTCGCGAACATGATCTGAAAGCTTAGGAATATTTCGCTAAGCTCAACTATAAAACTCTGCGACATTGCTGGCTGCGAGTAAAGCTCTCGCGTTTCGATGTAAGAAGTTTCCTAGGTGCCCTGCTGGTCTGTGCACTAGCTAACAAAACATGGCATTTAAATAGATTCAAGCATACGCGTGACAATAAAGGGACTCTAGGGTACCTAGGATTGAATTCTCTGCTAACGGGGCAGAGGGTCTCTCTTAGATATTATGTTTTATTCCCAACATGTGCATGGAAGTCTGAATGTTAGAAGTATGTCTAGAAATTGCAACGTAATGGATCCGGCAGATTTGTGAATCTGCTATGGACAAAAGCATGCAGTCTCTTACAAGTAATAAGAGAGTGATACTATTAATCAAATAAGGAAATCAACAACACACCAAAGCATTCTACTGCTTATAAAGCTTTCGAAATTTTCAGTGCTGATGTCAATCCTTTATACTGTTATTGGAGTCATCAGAAAAAAAGGACAGCCTGTTTCACAGAGAATAAGGTGTCAGTTTTTTTACGGAGAAGCACCGTTCTTCCTTACTTAAGTGCTGCGTGCACGTAGCCTACTAAAAAGTGGCGTTGTTTGTCGCAATTCCAGACAACGAGAATCCATCGGGAGATGTGGCCCTGCCCCCAGCTGGGACAAATGCAGAGGAGAGCGGGGACAAAGGTATGTGCCGTTTTGCTTCTTTGGTCGTCTGTATTGTTAATCTATTGACTCGAAGATCGTGAAGAGAGCAGTCCATTCGTACACTTTAGCGAGATAACGTTTAATAGAGGAAGGCGCTTTCGCATTTAGTATGTCTATGAATTTGAATATACATGCCAATGATTACTCCTACAACAATTATCACCAGGACACGTGTCCACACTTTTGTGTTGCTGCTCCGCGCTTTTCCGCTGCGAGGCTGCACACACGCTGAGTTGCATTGCTTATGAGCATCTGGCAACGTAGCATTTCCTGAATATATTTGTTTACTACTCTCTGTCACTTTCTCCATATGTGTGCATGGATGGTTTTAGTTTTGCCTCTGGGCCACACTAGAGACCTGGTACTTATCAATAGTTGTCTTATACCTGAAATGGCATTCGGCTGTCAACAGTTCCAGTTGTCCTGTTCTCAACAATTGCAATTGATTTTCATCCAGTTGTCAACTGGATGAAAAAAAAAGCCTACCGTACTGTACGAAAGTACAATTCCTACTAAGACTTTGTTGCTAAGAAAAAAGCAGCAAGAAACTTGTTTTGAACAATTGTTCTGTATCTCATATCTGAGCTTAAGCTGTATTGGTGTACGGACATGCCTCGAACACTTAGAGTCCGTTATATTTATACGTGAGGTTGGCACAGGTCGGCTTTGATAGCTGTGTCGACAATTTCGGTCGAATTTGTTCCGAGCACACGTATCGCCGTGATCTCCTTTTACAAAAAAAAAAAAAAAATATGGAAGCTTCGCCTTAGTAGTGCCAAGCCTCAAGGAAGAGCGGAGCTGGATGGGCCTTTTTTTAAAGTTTCATTTGTTCTTTCTTTTATCTTTTTCTTTCTATTTCTCGCTCTTTCTATCTTTATTTCTCTTTCTTCCCTTTGTTTCCATTTCTCTCTGCTTTTCTCTCTCTCTTCGTTTGTTCTCTTTTATAATCTATTTCTTTCTCTTTGAGTGGCGCACTCTGTTTTTTCCATCTATTTTTTTTTCTGGTTCTTCATATCTTTTAACTCTCTCTTTTTATGTCTTTGAATCTTTTTGTGTCTTTATTCCCTTTATTTGTCGCTATTGTTCTATTTCGCTTTCTTTCTCTTTTTTATATTTCTATCTCTATTTTTCTCTCTCTGTCTCTTTCACGTGCTCCACTTCATAAGAACGGAAACGTGAGCGAATTGGTAGGCGTTCATCTTTGGTTCAAACAGCGCACGCAGGAGAAGGACGAAGAAATAGGACCACAGGAGAGCGCCTGTCCTTTGCTCCTATTTCTTCGCCCTCGTCCCGCGTGCGCTCTTTCAACCAAAGATGCTCCACCTCGCCGAGCAGAGTTTTCGTTTAACGCTCGCACCTGCTGCACTCTCTAGTGGGGCTTGCACAATTCCTATGACCCATACCCACCTCCGGTGTTTTGCGTGACGGTGCACAATTTACCGCTAGCCTAAGCAGCTTCGCTGATAAAAGAACGCTGCTGTTTTGAAGAAGCACCCAAATATGCAGCTTTGTCTAAAGCCGATGCTGTTCATCGCTGGAAAGATGCCATGCTTTTCAGCGTACGCAAGAACTTCTGCATGCGGCAGAGTACTTCGTTTGGTCCTTTCTAGCAGCTTTTCCTGGCTGACCGGAGTTGCCCTACCAGCGGAGATTATAATATATTTGAAAAATATCTTAGTGGTTTCATTTGCTGTCTGTGGTAGAAAATCTAGGGGTGTGGCTTCAACTCCATTCTGGCTGCGACTCTAATTTTTACGAATGCTTTCAGTTCTTCAGCATTTTTCACGGCCGAACACTTCATGGAAAAGCCGTCACCCCTGAGAAGCGATAGCTTGATGGTTCGCGCGACAGTGTCGCTCGATGCACGGTTTAGAGCGGTGCAGTACGGCAGCGTATGGGAGCAATCATTCATACTCCGCGGGCGTTCTTTAAACACCGGTAAAACTCACCACGCAGAATGTTTGTTCTAGATGCGTAAAACACCGTTCCACTGTACCACGTACAGCCATGAGCAAAAGTATACGGACCATGCTCTTGACAGCACACGGCTCACGACTAGACGGCGAAGAAAGCGATTTCGGCTCGCGCTTCCGTGGTCCGTAAAGTTTTGCGCACGGGTGTACCAACGGAAAATATTACTTGTAGCTTATAGTCTATTTAAAGGACCCATAAAGTACCGCCGATAATCTTTTTAACATTTCAAGCAAACGAGCGAAATTAGCGAAGGCCGCCTTTCGATTATAAACGCGTGCAACTCCGCTATGACGGAAACAATTCGACAAATACTCGTGGCTACCTGTTCGTTGTAGACCGCTGCACAATGCAACACCATAGCTAAATTTCGACCTCTGAGTGGTTTCGACCTGTGGTTGGTTTACAAGTGAAAATAGATTTACAGTGGTGGTGAAGGAAATCAAGATGGCGGTCTTCTGGCCGTCCGAACCACGGCGTCTTCCTTCTCGTCTTCACTACAGCCACGCTGGGGCGCTTGTTGCGCATCGCTTTTGAATGTGGTCATATTTATTATTGTTTTACGGAGTGAAATCAAAATTACGAACCTGATGTTTGCCTTGGCCCATTGTCCGAAATCTGCCGCCTTGCTGGATCCTTGACGCAATACCTGTATGTCACGAGTCGTTAATTTAAATTTGCATGTTTTATTGTTATGTGTGGCTTCTGTTGCATTGTTTCTCAGGCCAAGTTCAAGTGTGTCAGCCTAGTGTAAGCGCAAACCATGCTGCCGGCTGATCAATGCAAATGGCACTGTCGATCGCTGATGTCAAACATTTAAGAGCCTTCGTTCTCAGGTTTGCCGTACTTTGTTAGACATCGTGGCAGAGTGTATTATTTAGATGATGTATGGCTTTGGACATTGAAATGACCTAATATAGGTGAGGTTGCAGAGGCATGACCTTCGTTTTTGCGCTCCCTGCTCGCAGCGTGCCCCGTTGTGTCGCTGTCCATCTGGGCGAACGGAAAGCGGCCAGCAGCGCTGGTTCACCTGCCTCTTCAGCGTCTCCCGGAGCGGCGGAAGCACGCGGCTGCTGAAACCGGCGCCGGTCGTTTTCGAGCAGCGCTTTCCGGTGTGCAGCAGCCGTGCCCGCATGTGTGCTGCCTGCATCTGCCGCGTGGGCTGACACAAGCACCGGAGTCCGTAGCAGCGAGTGTAAAGACTGTGCCTCGATCAACACCCGGTGATCGAGCACAGTCTTCGGTCGGGAACTGGTACGACCATATGGCAACCGTATTTCGGCCGCATAAGAACATCTATAGTTTTATTTATTTGATGTGCGCGTATTAAACAAAAAGATGATTTGCCAAACCTGTCTCACAGTCTGCTTTCCTTGCTGTCGCTGTCAGCTGAGAAGAGGTGAAATATATTTGAAGAGGGTGTGTTGTCGGAATAAACCCTTCAACATGTGCTCTTGTCTGTTTTAAGACAGCAACTGGCTGCCTTGGCGTGTGTATGGATGTGCTTCGTACATTCTCTCCGATCACAAAGGTGGAGGAGGAGAGAGCAAATGCGTAAACAGGAAAGCCTGCAAACACAGGAGCGGTCATTGAGATGAGCTGGCGAGCCGCATTGTGTAGGCAAAAGGGAAACACATAAATAACAAAGAAAAATGGAGTAGGCGTCGTTAGCGTAGAAGAGGGGGTATTCCGCTGCGTCATCACGCTTGCATGTAAGCAGTAGCTAAATGTGATAATTTTGACGTTAGAATTTCTTGGAGAAATGCCTTAAGTCTCACTTGTTTTTGTTGTAGAGTCACTACATCGGATACATTCGATAGCTCCCTTTGAAACGTTTATCGTTATTCGCTCGATGGCATTAAACATACGATTACACTTTCATATGATGGACGTAATGCTCGAGTGTTTTTATTTACTACGCCAATTTAAAGGTATTTGCAAGTCTTACATTTCAGGCAAGCACAAGCACTTGTTTGACGCTTCTATTTTTCGTGTATTCACAGGTCTTTGGTAGATTCTACTACGTCCGTAGGTGACCCTCGTGTCTTTAGGAAACGCTTTTCTAAAGCATTTGTTGCTTGCTAATATTCGATAATCATTACAGAGGCTACTTGAGTACTTAGTTATAAATGCTAGCAGCAGTTTGGGCTGTGATTTTGGGTCTCGCCTAGCTAGTCATGCTTTGGCATGTAATTTACCCGCTTTGTTGTAGGGCTTGTTTATAGCGCCGTGGTAATAATTTCTGTCAACTAATGTTTCCTTTGGAATGCTCAAAGTGGTGAACGCACTCAACGTCGTCGCTACAGATCCTTCTCTTACGCCTCGCCTTTCCGACAAATAACCCTTGCTGAGAGTCACAGGTGATGATTAGTGCCACCTGGATATTGTTGGCTACTTGAGAAATGTGCTGAACTAGAAGAGAAAGCAGCAGAACTTGGAAGGCTGCTCACACATTTGGAGTAGTGCTCACAAAATCCTAATCTAGAAATCCAGGGTGTTGTGAAGAAAGAAAATGAGGACCTCGCTACAATTTTGACTCAAATAGGCAATTCAATCAATGAGCTATCTGTTCATCGGACGATGAGTCTTTCTACCGTGTTCCAGCTCGCAACCATGAGAAAACAAACATTGTTGTGCAGTTCAAAATTCAGAGCTAAACGTGACGCCGCGCTGAGAAAAGCAAGGAACACTAGAGTCCCGAAGGGATGCTTGAGACTATAATCGCCGTTTACGTGAAGGAACATCTGTGCCAAGCGTTGAAGATTCTGCTTGGCATGGTAGTGAAAACCAAATAAGAAGATAAACGGACATCTGTGTGCGCCAGCAACGGGAAAATGCATGCAGTGGAAAACGATACCTCCGACGCTGTGCATATATAGGAAGAACGTGCTCGTGCTGGGATTAGGTCTGCTTTTTCTTGCGCTACTGGAGACACTCGCCATGACGCGCCATGTAGTTTGACGATTTCATCTCACCGCATCGTTTCCAGTTTCAACAGATCTCCAGCATTCCGTTCTGCACTTGAATGCTTGATGAGAAGCTAGTAAATAAGAAACTATTACCAATTTTTAAAATCGATTTCTTTCAAGTTCTATAATTTTACGCTAACGGAAACATGCTACCATGACAGTAGTTCTCTGCTCTACCTTGATGGCTAAGATGATAACGTTTTAAATGGAGCTGATGGGCGAAGAGGGGAGCACTCTATTTCGCATGAGGAATAAAATGCAAACAAATATCAGAATTTTATAAAACAACACACGACTATGAAATTTTAGCACTTCAACATTTGTCCGATGTAACTTCGGCCGTATATAGCCCACCAAATGGATTTTTCGGCTTCATGAATTTCTTTGATAATTTACTGGAATATGGCGCCGCTAAGGATTTTCGGCTTGTGTGTTGGGAGACACTAAAATAAATTTTGTTCAAAATATTGCTGGAATACTGGATTTGATATAAGACGTAACTCTGCTGGATTTGTACACCTAACTAGCACCACGTCTCAAGTTAGGATGTCTTCGGCTACATTCTCATTATGTTGATGATGATATATGGTGATTAGTGGCGGACGGTACAGTGAAGGCGAAGGCTCGCCAAAACAACAATTAGAGACTGATAAATGATAGTGTAAGGTAGGGCTATAGGTGCCTAAGATCCTGCGCACTAACAGTGCATAAAGTTTATATATTTAACAAAATCATGACATTGAAGTGAAACAGGTTGAATGAGTTCATATGGTTCCATGGATGAAATACACTAAAAGGTGAAACGATAAGGGGGCACCACTGCTTTGCAAAGACCCTTGCAAGCAAGGGCCCGCAGGGTAGGGCGTTAAAAATATGATTCTCCCGTAGCAGTATTCCCTTTAGGAGGATGTGCAAATTACACAAAATGTGGCGGCGTCTTTTAAGAAGTTTAAAACAGATTGATGATCAAAGAGTGGTTCATGGCTCAAAAACTTTGCATGATTTAATGAAATGTTCTCACAATATGTTTCACTACCAGACAAGAGCTGGTTGTGCGTGCCACAAGTGTGTGCTGTTCTCCGTATCGAGTATAAGGCATCACTTCACCTAGATTTAGTAGTGGATGTCCAGTTGCCTGTTATTCGCTTACTTAAACGAACCTCGTTGTCAGTCTGGGCGTCCCGCAAGTGCTCCCAGTACAATATAAACATTTTATGTAAAGCGACCCTTCATGTCCTTTAACTGCAGGGACAGCTAAGGATGCTTTGCAAATGTCTTCGCGGACAGTTGCGTCCAAGTGGTGAGCCAATACATTGCCTTCGATGTCCTGGTGCCTTGGCACCCAGCATATGATGACCTTCTGCTTGGAAACGTAAATGACGCGCGAAATGGAAAATAAAAAAAACGGTACAATCGAATGGATTTGGTGCTTTTTGAGAGATTTCAAGGCTTTTACCGCACTACACAGTCTGCGTATAAAAGTGCCTTCGGTATATTTATTATTTCATGTGTTTAGCAGTTGCGAATATCGCGTAACCTTCGGCTATAAAGACGCTTGCGTTACGGTTCAAAGATCTGGCATCGAAAAAGGATCGGCCGACCGCTGCGTAGGATACCCCATCATGAGACTTAGTGCGTCTGTAAAAATTCAGGACGATAATGTTTGTGCTGTAGTTCTGGAAAGAACCTATGGTTATGTGCAACAGGCGTGTGTTTCGTAACATCTGCAAAAGGCAGATTATGCCTAAGAGCTTGTGTTCCATTTTTACATGTGAATGCAGACCATGCAGGTAAATGTTGGGGTCACGGAACAGGCCCGTTTTAGATGCGGCACATGTCTTGTTCGGGGGTATGTCCCGCGGCATTGGTCTTCGCGTCCGCACTCACACTACGCATGCGCAACTCTCCTTCCCTCTCTCCAACAGCTGCGCATTACTCTCTCCACTTCTCTACTACCACCTGCTTGCGCTTCTCCTGCGTTCTCGCTTCTGCTCTCGCGGCGCATGCGCTATTCTCCTCCGCTAAGCGGGTAGAGCGCTGCGCGCGTCCAGTGCAGCGCTTGCTTCGTTTGACTCCGCTTGACTCCGTTGATGCTTCCGATGAAGTGTGATGGAAGCAACAGTCCAGTGAGTGAGTGGTCGGACGCAAGCACCCGTCAGCATCAGCCCAATTACGCCCACTCAAGACAAAGCTGCGAAGCGAAGGGCATGCGACGCTCAACGCAAACTCTTGAAGCGAGCGGCGGACCCTGAACTTCGTCAGCGCGAAGCAGCTTCGAAGCGTCAACGTCGAGCAGCGGATCCTGAGCTTCGAACCCGTTAATAACGATCCGCGGTGCTCGGCATCACCCCATAGTTCCCCTCGGGAAGATGGTGTAATTTTTTTTCTAGAGAATTGGACGCAGGTTCCTTTTTGGTGATTGAGCGTGAATCCCTTGTCCTCCAACCATTTGGACTACTTGTTCAGACGAAGCTGAATCTGTCGCTCACAAATCACTAGAGTAGACGATTTGAATGTCATGTTGATATCATCAACATATGTAGAATAAAACAGTTTTTAGGATGCAAAGACACAAGCTTTTTAGACTATTCTTCTTTGTGGGTTTTCTATGCCGGGTGTTTCAAGAAATGTGTCCAAAACCCCAAAATATGAGGTAAATGCGATATTTCTTCAATGAATTCACTGTAACATGGTAGGGCGCAGAACATGGGTATCGAAGTCATTTGAAAAAATGACGACGTCGTCCAGATAGCAAAGGCACGTCTGCCACTTGAGACCTCGAAGTGTGTTGTCCATAAGACGCTCGAAAGTGGCAGGGGCGTTGCAAAGGCCGAACGGCATCACGTTAAACTCGTACAAGCCGTCGGGAGTCACGAACGCAGTTTTGGGGCCATCAGCTTCATCCATGGGAACCTGCCAGTAACCCGATCGAAGATCCAGCGATGAAAAGAACTCTGCCCCTTGCAAACAGTCGAGAGCGTTGTCGATTCTAGGGAGCGGATAAACATCTTTGCGCGTGATCTTGTTAAGGCGCCTATAATCAACACAGAATCGGATGCTACCGTCCTTCTTTTTAACGAGCACCACAGGGGAGGCCCAAGGGCTGTGGGACGGCTGTATGACGCCACGATTAAGCATATCGGTCACCTGATCGTCAATAACTCGGCGTTCAGCGTGAGAGACCCGGTATGGGTGGTGGCGCAGGGGTGCATGGGTGCCGGTGTCAATATGATGAACGATTGCAGATGTTCGGCCCAAAGTTGGGCAGCAGCAGCGGCACAGGAAAGGCGCGTGCTAAACTGCATTTCTACGTTTTACAGTGTTTCTTGCCTGGTGAGGTTTCGGCAGCTGTCGCGACACGTGTGAAAGAGTAGCCGGGGACCGGCTGCGCAGGACGTTGCGTGGAACTGTCAGTCTGCGTCAACTGTATCAGGAATCGCTGATCGCCAACCTACACGTGTCTGTAAAGCTGTCGTCAGCAAGCCGTGTGCAAAGGACACCTCACGTGACTACGACGCCCCCCTGCCTTCTAGCAGCTTTAAAAGAAAGTTCCACTGACGCCGTCTTCACTTGGGCAGCAGCAGCGGCACAGGAAAGGCGCGTGCTAAACTGCATTTCTACGTTTTACAGGTTTGTGAATCGCATCACTTTCCTATTATTTTTTAAGACACTATACACTTAACTGTGCCCTATACTGTTGCCCAAGAACTTGCCGCCATGAGTACTGCTACTGATGTATCTTGCTTTGAGTGTGGCTTGTCTGTAGGTCCTGATGATATGATTGCATCGTGTGCAATGAATGCCTCAGTTCTTATCACATAGGAACTTGCTCTGGCATAACTGAAAGAACATTTAAAGGAAAATCCGATGCAACGAAAAAACAGTGGCGTTGTCCCGCATGCAGAGGAATACGGGCAAAAAAGGTTATCGATCATCCCAGTGTCCTAGCCATTGCAGAGTTAACAGAGACAGTGAAAAACCTGAAAGATACTGTTGCTCATATCGAGGCCAGTGTTCAAATGCTGTCTGACAAGTATGATGGAGTACTTGCAGCCATTAAGGAGCAGGATAACAAGTTGTCAGATGTGAAACGAAAAGTTGATTCTGCAGAACAAAGCTCGAACACTAAAGAAATTCGAGACATAAAAGGCGAACTGAATGAACTAGAGCGGCATAACAGAAAGCTAAATCTGGAGTTTCATGGGATCCGTAAGACTGAGCATGAGAACTTGCTGGAAAAGGTCAATACAATTGCTGCGTCAATTGCGATGCCTGCTCTGACAGGAAATGATGTTACCGCAATACACCGCCTTCCTTCTAAGGCGGACAGGCCCCCGGCATCATTGTACGTTTCTCACGACAGTCAGTTTGAGACAGCTGGCTTCATGGTCGTAAGAAGCTCAGGGATGCCAAATCTGAAGTGATGATTCAAGAGAACTTAACCAAACAAACGCGAAGTCTACTTTGGGAGGCAAAACAATGGGCACGTGAGAAAGACGTCCGTTTTGTGTGGTGTGCGAACGGCAAAGTTCTAATGAGACGCAAGGATGGTTTTCCTGCCGTTCTTATAAAGAGAAGGGAGGATTTCGCGAAATTGGCTTGAAACATGAGAGTCGATCATAACTTTACTTTTTAGGAACCATGTTCATTTTACCATCAGATCTGCATAAATACATTAGAGACAACTATATGCCCGGCATAAAATTTTTCCAGCTAAACTGCCAGTCCGCGAGAAACAAATATGCATCGCTAGATTCCTTGTTTTCAGAGCTTCATTTCCGCTTTGACATCATAATGCTGACTGAAACTTGGTACACGAATGATGATAACCCATTTTCTATGCCTGGTTATAATGGTTATAACCATGTAACTGTTTGTGGCGGCGACATTAATGTTGACATGCTGTCTAATGAAACTTCTAAACATGAGATGACGTGTTTGTTTGATAGCTTTGGATTGTCTAACATGATTAATACGCCAACAAGGGTTACTGCCAATTCATCTACATTAATCGATGTCTTTCTGACGAACGTTAGTTCTGAGAATATTAAAGCTGGGACCATTTCATGCGACATAAGCGATCACCTTCCCATATTTTTAGTTATTACGCAACGAATAAAAAAGAAACGACTTTCTATACCATTGCGTTCTATAACAACCAAAAATCTTGAAAATTTTCGTCAGGAACTAGTTCATACGTCCTGGAACGACATTCTCGCAAATGACAACCCGAACATTGCTGTCAATACATTCATAGAAAAATTCAAGGAATTATATGACCATAACTTCCCTCGGATTACCCACCGCCCATCTAAAAAAATTAGGAAGCCATGGATCACACGGGGCCTGTTGCATCAAATTAATGAAAAGAATGTAATGTATAATGCATTTCTAGTTTCTCGTGACCCACAGCTACTTAGCAACTTCAAAAAATTTCGTAATCATCTAAATAAAGACATCCAAAAGGCTAGACAAAACTACTTTCATAACATTTTTATGCAATCAGCTGGTAATTCTGCTTCTACTTGGAAAAACATCAATAAAGTGCTAGGAACACCCAACTCAAATAGCGTAATTACAGAAATTAGAATTAATGGTTGTGTTATTAGTGGTAGTAACCTATCTAATACATTTAACGATTATCTAGTAAACTTAGTTTTCCAGAAACATCTCTTGATGCAACGTCATACGTTTCGAATAAATGCCCAAGTACTATGTTTGTAAGACCTACTTGTGAAAGCGAGGTATATAAAACAATCATGCGGCTTAGAAATAGTAAATGTTGTGATTGTTTTGATTTTCAAATCAAACCAATTAAATACGCCGCCGAAATAATTGCACAACCACTCTCTGAAATCATTAACCTCTGTCTGGAGAAAGGAATTTTTCCTGCGATACTTCAAACTGCTGAAGTGTGCATCTTGTACAAAAAGGGAGATAAGAATAATTTAGCAAACTATAGACCCATCTTAATTTTGCCAGTATTTTCTAAAATAATAGAAAAAATTCTTCACTCCCAGCTGGCAGAATTTATTAACAAACATAATATCTTATGTGACGCACAATACGGTTTCAGGAAAAATCGATCGACTGAGCTTGCTCTACTTGATCAGAAAGAGTTCATTTTGAATAGCATAGAATGTAAACAACTAGTACTCGGTATCTTTATCGATTTCAGCAAGGCCTTCGACTCTCTGAATAGACAGTTACTTTTACGTAAGCTAGATTTATACGGTGTACGAGGTGTTGCCTTAGACTTGTTTGACTCATACCTAAGTGAAAGGAAACAATACGTGTGTATAAACAATTTTTCTTCGACGACTAAACCAAACTATCTCGGAGTGCCTCAGGGCAGTATATTAGGTCCGTTTTTGTTTAATTTATACATAAATGACATTGTAAATATAGATCCTTCAGCAAAATTTGTTATTTATGCTGACGATACAAGCATATTTTTTGCACATGATGATACTGACCAGTTGATTCAAAGAGGAAATAATATACTAGAGAAGATATTTAAGTGGGCATGTTCCAATGGGCTATTAATAAACGCAGAAAAAACCAAAGCGGTTATGTTTCGAGCAAAAGGCAAGCAGGTACAAGTAACTTCTCCGCTCTATCTTAATAACAATCTGATTCAAATGGTGGATAATGTGAAAACATTAGGTGTCGTATTTTCAAACAGCATGCTATGGGACGCACAAGTAGAGCAAGTAGCGACAAAAACGGCACGTGTACTTGGTATAATTTATCGCAACAATTATCTACTTCCGTTAAAAACAATACTTATTATTTATCATTCTTTGTTTTTGTCCTATGTTAACTATTGCTTTATGGTGTGGGGTGACACAACACAAACAAATATTGATAAGCTCAGTAGACTTCAAAATAGATTCCTAAAAATTATCGCTAAGAAAGAACCTTATCACTCAGTTATATACATGCAACAAAAATATAAGCTAATCAGTTTTCAAAATCTTTACAATTACAACATTTGTAGGAGTATAAAAAAAGAGCTGAAGCAAAAAACTGTACTATCTGATTTAGCCAACCTACAGCCTTCGGAGAATAAATATGATACCCGTAAGCATAACCTCTGGTCAATACCACGATCACGCACAAAATATGGTGACCAAATGGTACGCAATGCTATTCCCAGAATGCTGAATTATTTAAGCAGCATTGATGTAAATATAGAAAACATGACCACAAAAAATGTTGCATCATTGTTCTTATAAATTGTATCATGATGTCGTTTACTCTTTTGTATCAGTTTGACCTCTTATGAATTTTGTAACACATGTATACATAGCCTTTTTAAGCTTCTGATGTTTTGTTTTCTCTTCATGGAAACTGTTGTATCCTGTTTACGTATAGATTATGTAATTATATTGATTGACATTACCATATTTCTGTATAGTATGCTTTTGTTACCTTATATTTATGCCAGTGCTTCTGACCCATTCATTTTTAGGTAGCGGGAGCTAGTCAAGCTGTTTTAGTGCAGCTTTTACTCCCGCCATCCTTCATGTAGTATCAAACATGAAAAAAAAAGTGGGTTGCTTGTAGTCGAAAGACGTCCGAAAGCGGTCGAGGAGCTTCAAAAGTTGGGTCCGTTGAGCAACAGGAAGTTCCGAATCAATTGATGGAAGGAAGACGTCCAGGGAGGATGCGTCGGACGTGGTAACGGAATTGACACTGTCGACCTGGAGGCTTGTCGTGCGATCGGGCATTTGACTGGCGCAAACAAAATCAATGTCCTCAAGTCGGCCTATACATTCTCCGCGAAATAATGTGGCGGGGACGGAAAGCAGGTTCGTCACATAAATGGTTGCGCAAGAGTCGACGATCGTGAGAAGAGCAAAGGGAAGAATGAAGTTCTTGCGAGAGGCAAAGTCTGCTGATGGCGTGAACATGGCGCTAGAGAAGGGAGCATAGTCGCAGGATACCGGCACAAGAACAGAAGACAAAGGTGGGATGTCCGTGTCCGCGGCGACGAGGACACGAGAAAAAGACTTGCAAGAATCGACTTCGGCGATCGCTGATAATTCTAGCTCGGCGTGGGCACAGTCAACAACGGCATGATGTGTGGAAAGGAAGTCCCAGCCTAATATGACGTCGTGCGAGCACTGCGAAAAGACAACGAATTCGACCACATAGAAAACGTCCTGAATGAGTAGCCGAGCCGTACACGTCATAGAAGGCTTTACGTGATCCGCGGTTGCCGTGCGCAGGGAGACGCCAGAAAGCGAAATCGTAATTTTTTTTAACTTGTGGCACATTGCTTCACTCAATACAGATACAGCAGCTCCAGTATCGACTAATGCTTGCACGGCAACACCATCAACGTACACAGAAATTTCGTTGGCAGGTAGAGAACGAGGCCTTGTAGAGTTCGACAGCGGCGCAGTTCTTGCCTCCGGAACTGCGATGGTCAGTTTTCCGTTTGGGCGGGTGGTGGTCGACGAACCATAGGCGAAAGCGAACGTCGTCGCGGGGAGGGCGATCGACGTGGGTTCAAGGCGCGGCGGTTCGATGAAGAGGTGTCTGAAGTAGCGTGTGGAGGCATTGACTGTGGTGGCTCTGGGCGGACGTAGCTGTAGCTGTCATCGATGGTACCTGGACGAGGGACGCGCCGGCGACAGAACCGTTCAACATGGCCGGGTAGACAACAGTGGTAGCAGATTGGCCGGTTATCCGATGTGGGCCAAGGGTTATTGGAAGGCGTTGCAGGACGGCGATAAAGAGGAACGTGCGGGCCTGCCGGCGCCCGCGTTGCGTAAAATGCGTTTGTTTGGGGAGCAGTGTCCGCGATCGGTGGCAGCGCATGTGGCTGCCTTCTCGCGACGTCAGCGTAGGTGAGGGGCGCGGATACAGGCGGTGGCTGGTACGTGGACGGTAGTGCCTCGGAGACTTGCTCTTCGATGGTTTGTCGCAGCGATGAAGTGAGCCCATGAGTATTGCCTGGGAGAAAGGTCGCAAGAGACAATTGGCGAGCCACTTCCTCTCGGATAAACTGCTGAATCTGCTGTGTCAAGACCGCCGGGTCCGAAGATATTGCGCCAACGGTCGCTGCTGACGTGATGGTCGTGTCCGAACTAGGACGTCGCGTGGAAATGCGCTGCTTTCGCAACTCATCGTAGCTCTGGCAGTGCTGAATGACGTCTGCGACTGTTTCAGGGTTTTTCGCCACAAGCATGTGGAACGCATCGTCCTCAATGCCCTTCAAGATGTGCTTGACTTTATCGGCTTCGGACATGACAGGGTTGAAGCGGCGGCAGAGGCCTACGACGTCCTCAATATACGAAGTGAAGCACTCGCCAGCCAGTTGGGCGCGATCACGCAAGCGCTGTTCTGCGCGGAGCTTGCGCACGGTTGGTCGGCCGAATACGTCCGCGAAGGTCGTTTTGAAAGAGGCCCAGTTGGAAATCTCAGCCTCGTGGTTGTTCAACCAGAGTTCCGCTACTCCTCTCAGGTAGAAGTGGACGCGGCCAAGTTTCTCGTTGTCATCCCACCTGTTGTTGACACTCACTCGTTCATAAGAGAGAGCCAGTCCTCGACGTCTTGCTCATCAGTACCGCTGAAAATGACGGGGTCCCGCTCTGGAACACCGGGACAGCGGGCAGCTTGGGGTGTGGTAGCATCGTTCGGCATTGTTGAAGGGGAAAGTAGAGTCCGGCTGCGGAGTTCCAGGATGGAGAACAGCACTCTCCACCACTTGATGGTATGCGTTTAACGTTGAGGCAGTAACGCGTTTATTAGAAGATTGCAGCAGCTGAAGCGATCAGCGGTCCAAGCCGAGCAAGCGCGAGCACCAACAACAACCGTCTTCGTCTTCTTCTTTCGCTGCGAAAGATCGCCAACGAAAGAAGAAGACGAAGACGGTTGTTGTTGGTGCTCGCGCTTTCTCGGCTTGGACCGCTGATCGCTTCAGCTGCTGCAATCTTCTAATAAACGCGTTACTGCCTCAACGTTAAACGCATACCATCATCACAATTACTTCTATAACCGCAGGTATCTTAATATGGCTAAAGACATCATTTGGGACAGTAATTAAGGAATTTAAGTTGCATAACATTTTAATTAGTGGAGTTAGGCGGTTATGTAAGTTATTCAAGTCCTTCAGGCGAAGAGCCCATTCCAGCTTTCAGGTTTCGGAAAAGTGGCCTGCAGTAATAACTGCAAGGTAATGAAATTCAGCGGCGAAACCTAAACTCGGAAGATAGCAACTGCCATATTCTTCTGAGACGCCCAGGATGAGTGAAGGTCGTTATATCAACCATCAACCGACTTCATTGTGTGGCTGTGCGGGCGGCGCTTGCAGTTATAGCACGCTTGGCGCACATACGTTAACGAACGCGGAAGAACAACGCTCTGTAATCGTTGTCTTGAACAGTGACATCATTCTGGTCGTCCGGTTGTTCGGTGATTCGGTTTCACTTTCGCTTTTGAATTTGGTTGAATTTCATTACGCCACAATAATTACAAGAGGCCGCTTTTTCAATATCTCAAAGCTGCGTTGGGTTCTCCGCATGACTTTCAATTCTCTCATTTGACATAACCGCTAACTCCGGTGCTTAAAAAGTTAGTTAATTTATCTTTCTCATTTACTTTCCCAAATGATCTATTTAACGATCTTAAGATGCCTGCCGCTACAGAAAAAGCAACTGTGAGGGCAGCGAGCAAATATGGCCTTTCCCTGAGTTTTGAGGGTGTTGGACGCATTTCTTGAAACACCCGGTATATATATACATTAATATACATTTACGGGACGCGACGGCGACGGCAAGAACCCACCGAGAGTGTTTATACAATTGTTATTGCAATAATAGTGGTACAGGGAATCTGTAGGAGCCAACATTGCGCAAACTAGATTTTTTCTTCGTTAAGACAGCAGCCCGAAGGAAAAAGAAACAAAGGGAAGAGGCGGCTAGTGAGGAGCGAGTGGTTGGCGTGACAAGTGGGAATGGGTGGTGTAACATAGGAGGGGAGCAAAAAAAAAAGGGCAGAGGGATTCAGAGGGTGAATATCTGTGTTGGTCTCCTAATGAGGAGACTGGAAGGATGCATTATGCTTCTAGTACTGCAGAAAATAGGGTTATTGTTGTCTTCCATAGAAGCCGAATCATAGAATGAGCACCAACTGGAAATAACTTTTTCATCGAAAGCACCGTGTCAAAGAAAAAAAAAATGCGTCAGAGAGACTTGAACGTGTCACTGGTCCTAGTTGTGTTCTTTAGGTCGCCTAGACTCAGCAGTTTTCTTCGAAGCGTTTATACCAACTGACTCGAGTGCGTTCGAATTGTAAATGAGATATTACTCTATATCTTCTCTTTGTGGGAGAGCGCAAGTTTCACTAGAATACCGAAAACTTGACTTTACCGAAAAGGTGACCTGCTTTGTTGAAATGCGGAGCTACTGCCTTCGATGCTTAGCCGTTTCTGCATGATTCTGTGTAATCTAATAGTATCTTCGGTAATTGTGCCCCGGAGCAGTCGAGAACTTCCCCAAAACCAAAAGGGGGCAAAAGGCCCCGGTTCCTTGGAGGGGCAAATGGAATTAATACCGAAGATAAGATGCACCGTTTCGGAGCGCACATCTAGCGCCGCCTAGCGTGACGCGCGTGCTTTGAACTATGCGCCCCACTGTGCTCTGGCCGGCGGTTTGCATCGTGTGCTCCACGATGAGCACGTCAGTAGACGTAATTTTGTTGACGGCAAAAAATATTCAGTTGTAATGACAAAGCCTCAACTGGATGAAATTCTATCGGTTAAGTAATTGACCGCTCAAGAAAGTACTCGCAATGCATGCAGCAGATAGGTAACGAGCAGACGACGACGTACGCGTGACTTCTGTTGTGTTTTATTATGACAAACAGACCCATAAAAAGCAAGTACACTGGCCACGTCCCTCATTGAGGCGTCGAGACGACAAGCTGTCGATGTGAAGAAGGAAGCAGTTGTCAGCAGTGCACCGGCGCCTGAAGCTGTCCGTCCGGCGTCCGCTTCTCAAGTGAGCGCCGATGTGTCAACGGTGGTAGGGCCACCGGTGCTTCTCGACAGTGACGACGAGTCAACCGCTGGAGCGAGTTCTGCAGGCCACACTAAACCCACAAGCTTGGGTGGGTCTCTGCAGCCAGCCAGATGCGTACGTACTCAGAATTTTATTTCGGGAGAAGTTGTCGTCTGGCCCCCCTGTATGTACAGTCCCGTCCAATATGACTTGCAACATGCTGCCCGAGGTCAAAGTGGCTTCAACACTGCATGGTAGCGCCGGCATAGAAAACAATTGGGGACCTGAACACTGTCTTATGGTATTTCCAAAGCCAATTTCACGTACGTTTGCCGGTGGTATACAGCATTTATATGTATGCCCATTTAACGGTGGCCACGTCGCGTTGCAATTCACATGGAGTGTCACTGTACGTTCGTCTGAGTATTTTTATATGCACACAGAATGCAATATTTTTATTATTTTTTATTTATTTATTTTTTTTAGGGGAGCGGGTTGAAAATGTACGCTATCTGCAATGTACGCGTATATATGCACGTACACCACTGCGCCCAAGCCCTGTAGTCTACATACTGCTAGATAGCTGAGGGCTCTCCGCAAAATTTAAGATTCGCAAATATTTTGATGATTGTGTTGAGCGATAACTGCATACACGCGAAATTGGATATCATTATCGAGCACCATCAATGCGTAAGACAACCACCGTGTTTCAAGATGAAAAGGCAACCGCTTTTCTTCCATGGCCTTAGCACATGTCTTACATAGCGGTGAATACTTGTAGCACATGTTTTACATTAACTAACGGCAATTAATTAAGAATTATAATTTCATACCTACCATCGGTTCATGCGCCGCATTTTCTATTCGATGCTAGCTCGCTTGCAATGTAGTAGTTTAGTACTTTTCATTGGAGTTACACAACTTTATTTGGACATTTTCAGATTGTGCAAGAAATGACAACGCTTCATGCGAATGGACCGAGGGGGAAACCAAACTCCTCCTGGACAAATATCACGAGTACCTTAGATGTGTGGGCCCAATGAAGCTTTTCAAGAGCAAGAAGGCCATGTGGAGGGCCATATTCTTCGACATTGAAAACACCCTTGGCCTTCCCAAAACGCCAGAACAATGCAAGAACAGATTCAAGACTGTCAAAAAACGGAAGTGGCATCAACGCGCCCATAACAGTTCCTCTGGCGTCGAGCCAGTTCAAGAGGAATATAGCGAATAGTTCAGAAAGATAGAGGCTGCCGATGACAGCCTGAAGCCGGATCTCCTAAGGGGACCAGGAAGAGTAGAGTTCAAAGCAGCAACTGCAAGCGCAGTAGCCAAAGCGGCAGCTCCGAAAAAGAGAGCTCCTAACGCATTAGCTGAAATGATGTGGAAGATACATGAAGACCGTGAGCAACAGAGGGAACGCCGGCACAAAGAAAAGATGGATTTATTCAGGTCTTTTCTGGCAGCTGAAAAAAATGACGCTTAATGTCAGGTACATACGGATATTTATTCTTGCCAGGAAGCGAACTTGAAGGTATTCTATTCCAACTTATTTTGTTTTATTTCCCATGTGATATATAAGGTTTGCATATGTATTGTTCTTTTTTTTGTCGACTGGAATATATGTATTGCTGACACATGTGCGCACAATTTGCGTGTGCCTGCTCTTGCACAAAGCCTGAAAATGAAAAGGCAGTGGACAGTGTATATGTGCAAAATAAATAAATAAATCGGTTGGTAAGTCCTCTACGCTTATAGGTTACCTTGATTTGCCGTGTCATCCAGTCCTTTATAAGTAATTTTACGAACACAAAAACGTGTGAACTTATTAAGTTCACTTTGTGGCTTAGAAGAGTGTGGGTGCAGGCCAGTTGGTGATTAGCAAAGGCAACCGCAAAAGCACACTGGTCACAGAAAGAGACAATACGAAGCGGTACTGTCAACTGAGCGTTTAATGAAACAACGCTGAGCTCATATTTTGCGGGAATAGCATAATTACTTTCAAGCAGGAAGAGACAATAAAACAAAGCACAGACAATATACATATAGGGAAACTACAAAGAAATGGAGACAAACTGTTTACACAAACTAATTATATCATAACGGTTACACAGGGAGAAATGCCATCGATAACCGCAGTCTGTAACCGAGCAGACCAATGATATCTCATCACTGAATCCGACAATGACAGCGTTGTCACAAAAAAAATCCACAGACTGTGTGCACACATTAGGTAACACAGACTTGGCGCCATGCGTACAGTCCGTATGTTGCTGTTCCGTCGTGTTCTGTGCCACAACATATCCAACTTTTCGTCTATGCCTGACTAAAACGACGCGCTATTTTTTTACTTTTTAATTCACCCAACCGGCGAAGAACTTTCTCCCTTTTTGGGTCCTCGCTGGCGAAAAGATTGTTTGGGTTTGGTTTACTGTCGTTCTGTAAGCAGCCAGTGTCATCTACCAACTCCGTGTCGCCTGCTTGTATGCACAAATTATGGAGCACACAGCAAGCAAATATGAATAATGCGGCTCTCTTTACGGACCAAAATTCTAGGTACAATAACTGCCTGATGCGTCCCTTGAGTAGACCGAACGCATTTTCGATGCGCACTCTTGTTTTGCTGTGCCGCAAGTTGTATTCAATCTCATCTGGTGTGATGTTGCCATAGTCGCGGACCGGCGTTAACAAATACTCCCTCAAAGGGTACGCCGCATCACCTAATATATGAAATTGGTCTCCCTCACATATCCCGGGCAAGTCTTTCACTACAAAAGATCGCTTGAAGGCTTCCGAGTCATGTGTTTTTCCCGTATTTCCCAGAAAAACGCCCAGAAACTTTTTGTCGCTATCGCAGATTGCTTGTACATTGTACGATTTCTTGTCGTGTCTGTTCGTGTACGTGGACGCGATCTTGTGGGCTGGACGTCTTGTCTCTACGTAAGTACCGTCGATGCACCCCAACACTCCGGGAAAGCCTGCAAACTAGAACAGGGGGACGTTAAATGTCGGACCTTGCAACTCGTGTGTGTGTGGAAAGAGAGAGACAGAGAGCGGCTTTTCACATGGCACTCCCTAAAAACTCACACGCACACGCTTGAGATGACTGACTGTTTATGACGAACGCCATTACCTGCTCGAACCTGATGCTCGACAACACTTTCTCTTCTTTAGTTGCGGGGAAGTGTATAAACCTGGTGCTGATGCTGTGGCCACACGGTCGATGATGTCATGGAGAGTGCTCTCCGCCATGCCAAACAGCACGGAAACGGCCCTAAGAGAAGCTTTATTCCCAGCAAACCTGCACAAGGTTACTCTGCTTAGCTGATTGTTGTACGCAGATGCTGTAAAAAATCTGTAGCAAAACAATTACCGCAGGAACGACAAAACATGTTCTTCTGGAGTCTTTTCCGGCCTACGTCCTCGCTCAGCTTTCGGGTAGAACTGGGAGCTCTCGTAGTCTGCTATAAGGCTCTAGCATACGTTCCTTGGAAGATAAACTGTAATGACGCAAAGAAGACGGGGACGAAGCGAAGACACGAACAGACAGACACGGGCGCCAACTTCCAACTGTTTATTATCAGATACCGCGCCGATTTATATACGCTGCCGAGCAAGGAATCCCATAACAGAAATTGAGACATCGCAGAACTTACAATTCATCATGAGCCATAAATACAGAGGCAAGGCATGCGCCGGAACTGCACTAACGCGATCGAACTATAAAAACATGCCAGCACCTATGAACACGTGCCAACCCTAGTGAGAGGCAAAATGAATATCACACAATTTAAACTCTACATGTCTAAATGCTATCTTTCAAAAAGATAGCTTCTTTCTCGCTTAGATCGAGTGATGGGGCACTAACGCACTGGCTACCTGCCCTTTTTATTAGAAACGCTTCAATTGTCTCCCTTTAAGTGCGGCTGTTTGCTCTCCTGAGAAACGTGGTTTGGCTGAAGTGTGGCGCACAACCACAGCGCTTGCAGTGGTCTGCCAAGTGCCCGCCCATGTTGCTGCTAACCACCAAGCGGTGCTCCCTTGCACGATCGTTGAAACACCGGCCTGTTTGGCCGATGTACACCCTACCGCAGCTTAGGGGAATATTATATACCACATTGCTGACACACTCGGTGTATCGCGTGGCGTGCTTCTTGGAGCAAGCAGCCGGCTGCTTATCCGCCATCAAAGGGCAAATCCTGGCCAGTTTGCATGGAGCGGAAAATACAATGCGCACACTATATCTGGCTGCGATCTTCTTTATATTGTGCGAGAGCCGGTGAACGTAAGGAATTACGTGCGTACTCATTTTTTTCTTTTGGCTCCTGCACTTTTCTTCCACGTTTCAACTTCTGCAAGAGGCTTTCGCACACACCCGTGATAACGGAGGGAGGAAATCGAGCGTCTTTCAGCCTGTTAATCTGATTACTAAATCCCGCAACAAGACGGTGCTCACATGACTTAATCAAAGCTGAATTGAGGCTTTGCGTCGTTACAGTTTATCTTTGCGTCTTCTTTGCGTCGTTACAGTTTATCCTCAAGTTATGAACCAACTAGCTCAGCAACAAGCCCTGTCCCTTGGAACTCGGAAGTGTTTCGGGAATTGAATGGAATCGAAGTACATCGCAATCAAAACGAATTCACCTCTGTTAAAGAGCATATATATATATATATATATTTACTCACGTCGATGTATGTATAGAGCTTGTCAATTTCCCCCACGAAGTCGCGCACTTTCGACGTTTCATCGCTGGGTCTGATAGCCAAGCTGAGCAAGATTTCATCTTCACTGTCGTCATCATCAGACGAACTGGACAAAAAGACCGCCTTCAAAAACTCGAGGCGCGCTAGCTTTCTTGCTGTCGCCATACCTACCGGTCCGCGTCGTCTGCTGACCGTCTGCAACGCGTGCGGCACGCAATGAATTCTGGGATTGCACAGCGCTGCTCCGCCAATTTTCTCGGAGCAACAAAAAAAGTGCCCCCACAGGGTGCGGTCTGTTTACCGAGGACAGTGGGTGTGCACCGATGCGCACCGGTGCAATTTATCGAAGACATACAGGCGCACCGGTGCGCACTGGTCCGCCCCGGTGCGAATTGTCGAAGATGCCATAACATTGAGTTGTTGCCCTCTTTCTTCAATGTACTGAATGTGACACAGTCAGCCTTCCAGCATGTAAAAAATGGCTGGCTTTCGCATAGTCGAACGCAGATGTAAGGTTGAAATCGCTACCGGCAAAGCAGAGTGCTTGGAGATGATAATAGCCACACTCAAGGGGGGACGCGGGGATCAAATCGCGAAGATAGCTAAAAAAAATAAACTTTTGGAAAACACTCGTTGTGGCCTCCGCGGTCTCTTATTTACGCAGTATCTAAAGGTCACGCTGAAAGCGTAACTCGAACCAAATCTTTGTTGTCCATTTTCTAAAAAAAATTTCTGTACGTTATGTTGGGCTAGTTGGTGCATCGGTACTTGAAATACGTGGTTCAAGGTTGCAACTAAGAAACTTCTCAGTTGCAACCTTGCGCCAACTATTTCATGTTTTGCTGCCTGCCACTTCTCTTGTTGAAAGCATAGCACAACTATGGCTGGACCGATTTTTATGCTGTTTGTTTTATTGTAATCCATAGACTGTGCTGTACTTCAACACAGTCTTGAAACGTTCGTTTAAACTTTCGTAATTTTCTTATTTCATAATTACTGGAATGCACGGTCAGCTGGGACACATGCATTTGCATGCAATGTTCAGCAGAAAATTATTAGAGCTCTAAAGAAAATCCAACACTGTCTTTAAGTAAAAACAGTACGTGGGCAAAGATACGAAGTAGTGGCAGCCTGCTAGCACGTTGCATGACTGTGCCATGCTTTCCGCCAGCAAGGAACATGTAAATCCTTATAAAACAAGGAATAAATGAAGATAATTTCATCAGTATTTACTATTGCCTCTTGAATATGATTTTCAGTGTGTGTGATAAATGTCAGCACTCTGTGTCAAGAAATCAAAAAAGTTACTAACAATTCCCGCGTCCCCCCTTACAATGGCTACAGTCCATGTTCACATGGGCACACCAACCCGTACTGTGCATTGGTCCGTATGCACTCGATTGCTTCCTGTGCCTGTGAGGCGTAAGCTTTTAATCATTGCCAAGCGTCTGCAGCAACGACGTGACGCAGGCCTGAGAGCTTACTCAGCTGGAACGAACCTGTTTAGAACTAAACCTCATGGAAGTCTCCTCTCGCCCCAGCATAGTATGCGCGGTGTGGTCGTGCAACGTGGCACCATCTTCGGAGGCAGTGATAGTTATTTACCTGCGCCAGCCTCCGAGCACGCATAATTCGGTCTAAGCACCAAAAGGTGAAAATAAATTGTACACTTCTGTGTACCTGGCGGTGGCAAGTAGCTGTTATCTGCTTTGAAACGTCACAATTGGAAATCGCAGATGGAACGTCAGCGTAGTAGACGCTACAACTTGAGTGATATCCTGAACAAACATTAAGAAGAACTCTGAAGCAATAGTTTTTGTAACCTCTCTGAGCAGTAAATAGCGTAAGTAATGAAGTCCATTAGAAAGGCGCCGTGCCACACGACGCTCTGTTTTAAATGTTTGGTCAGATGCCAAGATGCTTTCATTGTGTCTGAGTGCCTGGATATCTGCTTTCAGTGCCCGCATAACGGCGCTCGCTTTCGACCCGAGATCACTTAGAGGTCGCCGACAACGTTAGCTGAAAGCGTTCCATGCTCATTAGCGTTTCGACTTGTGCAAGTAAATCTGGATTTTACGTGGTGGAGCCAGTTGCGGTGCTTTCAGCTTTAAAGGCTCCCTAAACCACCCAGAGGTCAAAATTCACTGGGTGCGTTACAGTTGTGCACGAGTCTACATCGAACACGTAGCCGTGAACGTTTTTGGAAGAGGTTTTTCGTTTTTCGACAGAGGATCCAAAAGAGGCCCTCGCTCATTTCAGTCTTCCTTCGCTATCTTCCGTTCGTCTGCTCGTCTCTTCTGCTGGTCGAGTGCTCTTCCTCACCGTGCGAGGAGGAAGAGCGGTGAGCGCGGGCATCTGCGATCAGACAGATAGGTTCTTTTTGTGGATGACGAGCGGACGAGAATGTTGACGTCATGGTGAAAGCTGAGGATAACCGAAAGGCTTGGAGATGAAATTGTTGATCGTGACGGCATTCTGGACTCGATGCGACCGTTTACTTGAAATGTTGAAAAGTTATCGGATGTTATTTAGGGGCCTTTTAAAGCCATCTTGAAGGTGATAGCACGCGCATTACATGTGGGGAGTGAACAACCTGCTATGTCGGCCACACACAGGGGGCATACGTTTGCATCCGCTAAAAGCTCTCGAAACTTTACATTTCGTCGATAGATGAGTCATGGTGCTTCTCAGAGCGGTTTGCAAGGCGCACATTGCTTCATATCGTTCGATAGTATTTAGGCACAAAATTGATTGTGCTGCCAGCCCGATATGCGTTTAGCCAGTCCGACAATTATTCCTTGCTTGCAGTGTCGCGCGTGACGACTTGTGCTATCTATGTATTGTTGGCGATCTCTCGGGTTTCTGTAGAGCCTCGGCTTTAATTTTCCTTTCTCTATAAAAAACCACAGTGCCGACGAAGTTATTTTCACTAGACGAATGGGGCATTGGAAACTAAACCTATGTTTTGGCGCCTGGTGCGTTCTACGCTTTTGTCACGCAATTTTCAAATGCGTGAAGGACACTCCTCGCACATGACATTCGTATGGGGTTTGCTCCGAAACAGTTTCAACCACTGGGGTGGCTCTGTGGTGTCACACCTGCTCACCAGAACCCTGGGTTCTGGTGCAGAACCCAGGGTGAAGAACCCAGCAGAAGCCCTGGGTTCGATTCCCTTTCTAACCGAAGTTTTTAATATTTATTTATTTGCATGTATCTCGAACTTTCGCTCAGGGAAAACGCAGATTTTTCGCTCACATCCAACGACGCCGACGCCGACGCCAGAATTTCTGGGAAACGAGCTCTTTGACGCTTTCGCGTTAAATTGTTCGCGTATGTAGGCGAAAAAGGACCTCATATGCTAAAGGCAAATATTTGTATGTAGTAGGTACATTCGAATCCAAAATAACTTAGTGTAAGGAATGATTTAGTAGTGAGAGGCGAACGTCCACCTTTTGCGCTTCCTTGCTTTCTCTTGAGTGACTTCGAGACAACTGCAATTCCTTCATTATTATGCACATTTTTGTACAAGGACCGGGTGCGTCATCTTGCCACAATGACCTGATAAGAGAGCGCTTGTGCTTCGTTAATGGAGTCTATAATCCCAATGAAGTGAGTTGTATCCTGAGTAACGCTTGGAAGGGTGAATGATATGCTCGTTAAATTGCTTAGTTATATTGCTACATGGCTTCAGAACAGCTCAACAAGTGTGAGTGTGTTGTTGAATATTGTACGTCTTCCCATGGTTGGCGCGGAAAGTACGGCAATGCGCTCAAGCCTTACGAATATCCAGAAGCAGCTGGAAGTAGCCGGTAATACAATGCCTGGCTAGAAAGCGGTACTTCAAACTCCCTATCTAGAAGATGCGTGCTGTACACCCTTACTGTACTCTCGAGTTGGTCGGAATCTAATTAGCGATGATCGGCATAGTCAATGAGTTATCGGGGAGCCCCTTATCATTTGACGCGTAAGCGATGCTTCGGTTCTCGATAGTCTCGGCTTATCCAGAGGTTGGCCAACTAAGTCTGCACTGGTAAAACATTGCCGTCAGCTGTCACTGTCCCTACTGCAAATACACAGGTTGTAATCGGAAATTTTCACCGCTGTCATGGTTGCCCTTGACTGTCCTAAGGGAGCTATCGACATGAGGACAACATGTATCGACATAACGTACTGTTCACTTCATGCTTGAAATATATCCTGAACTTATACGATGGCAAAAAATGCAACCAGCTCCGCTTCGCGGACACCGATGAAACGTCGAAGCTGGTGGCATTTATTTCGTCAGGCTAACGCATTTATATGTTTTACAAGTCTTTCAGATACGTTATACCACTGCTCGTTATTAAACGCTCGTTGTTAAGCTTTGAGGTGGTAGTATAGTTTTATTGCATCTTTACCATACTTCTATTATACACAGGTTTACAAAGAAGCATTCGCTTAAGAAACTCCGATATGTTCTGTCACTGCTTTTTATTGAACAATCTTTGTTAAGCTTTGAGGTAGTAGCATAGCCACCACCTTTCATAACACAAAGTATCACGTCACAGTAGTGTGGCTATGGTAACGAGAACGCGTTTTGTTTGGATAACGGTTGCCATCTCCCCTTTTAGTGTAAGTTGTGTGTAGCGGGATTTACCGAATTTCTAGGCACATACACGCTTATAATGATAATAGCTTTCTGATAGTCCGCACAGATTTAAGTGGCACATAGCCGTTTGTTTGGCTAACTGTTGCCTTCATTTTAGTGGATGAATGGTTATTAGTGGCATTTACCCAATGTCTGCGGCGCACACCCGTTTATGATGCCCTCAAGCGTTACCACGGATCACGGACATGAAAGGCTCGACCAAGAACAGATTTGATGTTAAAAAGTTGCCGCCAAATATAGGCGTTCTCCAGCTCTTCATTTCAATCTCGTGAAGGGTTCCTTTAGCCTCCATAAATTAAACCCTGTATAGGTATCCCTATGTAACCAAATCACGTCAGCTTCTCTACAAAGCCTAGCTTCTGTTAACAGCGAATCTGCTTGGGCCGGCCGTAAAAACTAGAGAGACGTAACCAGTAATTGAGGAAAGCTTTCATAAATCGTCGTGATTAACCCAGTTACAAACACCGTGGCCGCACATTTCAGCTTCGCTTGAGCATCTTTACGCCGTGCTTCAGCGGTGCGCAACGACAGAATACTAGGGAAGGGGAAAGGCAACGGCGGCTGCCAGAAGACCCCGAATCAATGGAAGGCCTGCGCGAACGACGACGTGTCTCTAGAACTATGGTATAGGTTCGACCGCTCCGTTTCAGCGCGAGTTCCTGCCTCTGGAGTTTGGACATCCGTGTCGCTTCGGTGACAGTCTGTGCTTTAAGTCGAACATCTCTGCGCTGAGAAGCAACCTGAAAACAACCTAACATCACCTAGTTAAAGCTCAGCAGCAACCTAGAAGCAACCAGATTAGATTTCAGTATCGTCCAGCTTCACTTTTTGAAGCATTGCGCGACTTAGTGCAAGCTTCTCCATTTTTTATTCATGTACTCTTCATGGTCAGTCAAAAAACTTGGAGGTCGCTTGAGCTTCGCCTTCAAGAGTAGAGCGCGATAGCGTAATCGGGCCGCGTGCTCATCGCATTCTCAAATGCTAGGCTGGCTTCGATTCTCGGTGGGTGCCTCAACCGCGCAGGAAATGAACGACCTTGCGCCTAACGTTGGCCGTTTCAAACAATCCTAGAATGCCTACTGCAAGTTCATTTGTTAAGTGCCCACTACGCCCAATCAGCGAAGGCTCCACTACGTGTCCGTAAGGCAGCACCCGAATCTACAAATCTGCTCAATTTGATGATGCTTTTGCACCCGATGATGATTAAATATCTCTGAGCGCTTTGTAATGGCTGGGCCTTTAAAACACCAAATCGTAGCGGAATTGACATATTTTGACGCCTGGGTGCGCAAGCCATCCAGGACGTCTCTTCGAAGGTGTCGTTCGCGGTGGTTTCCATGGAGGATGCGCACATGGGGCCTAAGGAACGTGTTTATCGGCTCCCGTACTTCAATCGTGGGCGCTCCATTACCTTTCACTGCCGACAGCCTGCCGACTGCAAAGGGCGACGGCTACATCAGCTTCAGCACGCGCACGGAGCAAGAGTTGGAACATGGCGTCGGCGCGTTGTCTTATCTGAGGTTCGTTCCTGCATCGAATGCCCCGAAACGGACCGCCTTTGCAGCGCTGCACAGGCACTGGGCTACCTGGCCTTTGTCGCTGTCCGTCGCGGTCACAGCCACTTCGCCCGGCACGATGCAGCGCACAAGTCCCGCCGATCGGATTCCAAGGGCACAGCTGCTGACCATGGCCGAACCACAGAGGTTAGTACAGTGCTAAATAGGCGCAGCCTTCCTGGGACATGGCAGAGTGTATGTACAGGCTGCTTAACACATGAGGCAAAACTCGGAGCACGTTGCAACGTGCTTGAAGTTTTCCCAAGTTTTCCCCTAAGTGTGCAACAGCCTGTACGTGAGAGTGCAGTAGATAGTCGCACTTGTGATTAGTGCCTCTGCCTTTACACCTGTGCTCTACACAACTTTTCGATATTTATAGACCCGCCGTAATGACATACTACGCAAGAGTTTTCAGGAGCTATATAACTGCAGTGGCTGTGAATGTACAAAGTCCTGTAGTATAAGGTGCCACTCTTTCCTGAACTTCCATTGTCAATCTTAATATCTTTAGGTAGCAAATTACCTACGAATTAAAGTCACGGAAGACTCCCAAAGTTTAGGAATTATTGTGACTGTGCCTTCATAATGGCGGTGATAAGATACATCATGAAGCTGAAGCTTTGCCCGCCGGGACGGTGTTGTGGTTGCGGTGCTCGGCAGCTGGCCTCAAAGTCGAGGGTAAGATCCCGGCCGCGGCACTCACATTCTCATGGAGGAGAAATGCTAGTGGCCCGTGTACAGTGCGATGGAGGTGCACGTTAAAAACACCAGATGGTCAAAATTTACGCAAATCCCGACTACAATGTGCCTCATAATGATACCGTTGATGTACGTAAAGTGCAATATATTATTATTATTATTCTTAAAGGTGAATCTTTCTTTGCCTGTTCTCTCCACTTTGCCCTTTGTGCCTGTCATTGTCTTCCACGGCAACCTTCAGGCCACTCTGACGGTGCATCTGCACGCTAGTAACGTGCATGCTGCTAGTCACCGCAGCTTGTCCTGAAGGAAGGGTGAGTGGGAAGACTTGGCCAGTTGCCAGCAGTACACGACTACAGAATGAAACAAACTCACTCATTAGCTTCTTATCGCAATGCATAATTCCTGGGCATGCAACAAGTAGCAAACCCTGCTTCTGTGACATAAGGTGGTTTCGCTTTCTTCGCACTCTCGGTGGTTAGCCTACGCGAAGTATTAACTTACGCTGCAAGCCAAAATTGGTAGTTAATCTGCCGCCTTGCGGGATATTTTCCGCAATACCTCTGTGTGACAAGTCGTTCATTGTTTCATAGTCGTGCATGCGGGGGCACGTCTGACCGATTATGAGTGACGAGCGTTGCCTTTAAGATATTTTAATTTGCTTTTCAAGTAAGCCTGAGTGCTCATCTGAACTTTGAACTCCTATCAACATAACCACTAGTATGACGTAGACGTAGGCCCCTTGTGACGTTGCAGAGGTAAAGCGAGTATTGTCGACGTCACAGACAGAAATACGCGCGGTGCACTGTGGTTATAGTGAACTAGAACCAACTTCCTAGTGGCGCGAACGGGAGGGTGCAGGCATTCCTCTTGGCGAAGAAAAATCCAGGTGGCGCCAGTGCAACTTTTCTAGTCGCACCGCCCCTTCTTCTGTAGGCGCTTGCGCGCGTTTCTTGCGTGCATTTCTCCACGATGCGCGTCGTTGTAGCGGTGCCGTGCATTAATAGACAGTTTCAGTTGAGCGCCCACTACATATATGTGGACGCAGCCTGTCATTGGGAATGGCTGGCAGGCTGCGTCCGCAGAGCTGCTGCGGATGCCCAAATAAAACTGTGTAACGCGTTTAAAAGAGAACGTGTATGCCGTTCGCTTCGACTGACTTCCAATGAATATCGTACTCGGCTTTTTGAGGAGGTTGAAACAACTTACACACGTAATTGTACCCGCGATTGAGAATAATTTCATTCTAATTTTAAGCAACTTGCACGCGGCGAGTGCGTGAGATCGAACAGTGGACCATACGCTAGGGATGATAATTTTCGTCCTTATTATTTGCATGTCAACACATTAGAAGAAAGAAAAATTAAAGCGCTTGAGGGTGAGGACGTACAACTGCGGTGTCTAAGCGGCGTCTGTAGTTAACTGGAATCGTTATAATTTATTATCATACTCTGATGTTTTTCTTTATATTTCACTACAGCTGCTTGGACTAAGGTGCAGCTACCATATTTCAGACGCCAGTGATACACCAGCTCACGGCGTCTCACCGTCCTTCAACGGCGGCGCCAGGCAGTGCTGTCAGCTCTAGACGCTTGTAAAAAAAAATAATAGCAGCAGGGTGGCAACAAAAAGAGCAACGCATAATGAGTCCACTATATGCGAACGCATCGGAGCTCTAGAAAAATGTGCAGTCGCGATCCTTGCGGCGAGGAGACGCGTTCGGTTTCAGCCGCAGCATTGCCAGGCTCCTCCGTTCAAAACATTCGCAACCTCGGCGTCTGCCACTTGCGAACCGTCGTCGGACTCGTTAGACGATGAGTAGGGCCACGAATCTGCGTCTGACAGCGATGACATCGTCTACCACGTGCTCGACGAGCAGACGAACTTCTCCAACTGGCAGCTCAACAAGCGCGTGGCTGACGTCAACCAATACTGAGCGTACGTCATCACGCGTGCCCCGAGGCGCGACCGCCGCGGCGCGGCGCTAGTTTCTTATCCTATTTCAGCGCGCGTTTTGAACCTACACTAAAAATGACCATAATTAACGCTGCTAGTATTAATTAGACATCACATAGGAACATTTGTGGTGTCATTCCGTGATTACAAGACATAGACCTACTTATTGCAACATAAATATCACAAACAAAAAATCGGCTGTCAGGGCCCTTTAAATTCGGACGTTTTTTTATGTGTGTGACTTCTGTTCCATTGTTTCTAAGGCTATGTTCAAGTGATCTAGCCTAGTCTAGGAGCAAGCCATGATGCCGGCTGATCAATGAAAAGGAGAATGTAGGTCGCTGTTGTCTAAAATTTAAGAGCCTTCGTACTCAGGTGTGCCGTAGTCCGATCGACATCGTGGTAGAGTGTGCATTCAGATGACGCATGTGTTTGGCAATGGAAATAACTCAGTGTAGGTGAAGCTGGATAGGCATGACTTTCCTTTTTGCGCCCCTTGCTCGCAGCCTGCGCGCTTGTGTCGCTGTCCATCTGGGCGAACGGGCAGCGGGCAACAGCGCTGGTTGTCCTGCAACTTCAGCGTGACCCGCAGCGGTGGAAGCACGCGACCGCTGAAACCGACGCCGGTCGCTCTGGAGCAGCGCTTTCCGGAACACGGCAACCGTTCCCGGAACTGTGCCGTCTGCGCGTGCAACATCCTGTAGCACAAGCAGCGATGTCCGCAGGAGCGGGTGTAAAGACTGTGCCTCGATCACCAGCCGGTGTTCGAGGCACAGTTTTCGGTAGCAGACTGGGGGGGGGGGGGGGGGGGGATACGGCAACCATATTTCCCAGGCATAGCAATATGTTTGATTTTATTTATTTTATATGTGCGTATTGTATAAAATGTTGTGATTTGCGAAACCTGTCTTCCTGTCTGGTTCCCATGGTGTCACTATTTGCTCAGAGTAGACGAAAAATCCTTCAAAGGGGCGCATCACTGGAGCCGACATTTCGACAAGCGGTCTCGTCTTCTTCCAGGCACCAACTGCTTACCTTAGCGCGTGTATGGGTATGCTTCGTACGAGGATAGGCCAAATGCGGAAACGGGAAGGGTGATGATGAGATGGGGGAGAAGAAAACATAGGAGGGGGTGTTGAGAAAAGCGTCCAATTGGGCATAGGCGTGCGCATTGTTCCCCATCAGGGGGGGGGGCGAAGGTTCATCGCAGCCCCCCCGCTACCCTACTAAGTCAATGTATGGGGCAGATTTTGCGCCCCCCCCCCTCATAGGTGACTAGAAGGGTCAATGTACGGGGCAGATTTTGCGACCCCCCTCTTAGGTGATTAGCGGGCGGCCCTCCTGCGCCCCCCCCCCCTGTGCGCACGCCTATGCAATTGGTTGTGTAAAGGGAGAACATTTAAATACACGAAAGAAAAAGGGAGTAGGGGCTGGAAGGCACTCTCTTTGTGTCGTGGTTTTGTTCGCGTAGAAAGGGTAGAAGGTCGGAGGTTTTCCGCTGGATCGTGACCGTCACAAGTGAGTAATAGCTGACAATGATAATATCCCGGTGATCAAAAACGGTTAGAAATTCTTGGATCAAAGGCTTAAATTTCACTGGTTTTTGTTGTGTAGGTA
Organism: Rhipicephalus sanguineus; assembly: GCF_013339695.2. Lineage (NCBI taxonomy): Eukaryota > Metazoa > Arthropoda > Arachnida > Ixodida > Ixodidae > Rhipicephalus > Rhipicephalus sanguineus. The sequence goes on from NC_051176.1 coordinate 40,538,538, forward strand.
TTATCATTTAGGATAGATCCAAGAGCTCTCCCTTTGGAACATTTATACCAATTGGCTGGAGTGATGCTTGCGAATGAAATTCTATAGATGGACGTGATGCTCCCCTACTTTTAACTACAACGACCATTTAAAGGTGCTTGCAAGACTTGCATTTAAGGCAAGAAATGAAATATATTCGCGGAGGTATTAGAAGTTTCTATTACGTCATTAGGTGACCCTTGGTTCTTCTTGAAACTCTTTTCTAAAGCATTTGTTGCTTGCAAATATTCGATAATACTTAGAGGGCACTTGAACATTTCGTTATAAATGCTAGCGGCTGATTGGGCTGCACTTTTCGGTTTGTTCTAGCTAGTGATAGCAACCCGTTTGGTTCACAGGCTTCATTATAGGACTAGTTTAGCGCGCTGTGCGGCAAATTTCTTTCAACTAACGTTAGCTTTGGAATGCTCAAGGTGGTGAACGTAGTCACTGTTATCGCTACATATCCTTCTTTTAGGCCTAGAGTAATAAAGCTATTGTTGGCTGCTCGCGAAATGTCGTCGCACTAGTAGAGAAAGCAGCAGAACTCGAAAGGTGGCTCACAGATTCAGAGTAGTACTCACGATATTCTAATCCAGAAATCCAGGGTGTTGTGAAGAAAGTGAGGACCTTGCTACTATTAAATGCGAAGCATTTCTTAGCGAACGTCAGGCACTTTGGCCGTTTCTATCTATCTATCTATCTATCTATCTATCTATCTATCTATCTATCTATCTATCTATCTATCTATCTATCTATCTATCTATCTATCTATCTATCTATCTATCTATCTATCTATCTATCTATCTATCTATCTATCTATCTATCTTGCCGCTACATCTGGGCGCTTGCCTGGGCGTCTCCATAGCTTGTACTATACCAAATTAGCATAGCAGGGGATCAATGTGTGTTGAACCTGACTGACTGGTCATGACATACATAACGCGAAACGCCTGTCGCGTACGTCATGAAACCCTTTGCCCCAGTCACGTGTGGCATATACCCGCATACCACAGCTCATATTATGCGGGTATGTGCCACAGGTGATTCCCAGTCTCAATCAACAAAGTAGCCGCGAATATACACATTGACACGCAAGGCAAGTGAGGGGGCTGTATATAGAACGCCCCTGGAAGACGCTCGACTGCCATCCACTCGTTCACGTGGTCCACTAGAATGACGCATTGTTCTCTTCATTCCTATGAGGCTGGGCAATGGCCCATGCTGACCTAGTATGACGTCAGATTGACTGAGGGCCGATTTGTGACACGGGAAGAAGCCGCCGCCACGTGCCCTGACGGCATGCGGCTATACGGCTCTACCATACAGCCATGCGGAAGTCGACAGCTGTTACACACGGTGCCTCGACACTTCGGACAACGTGTTATATCATCGCTCATGCGATAAGATAACTGGCTATAAGAAAGAGCAGGTACACAGGAATGCGCTGACGAAGGTGGCCAAGATGAACGCAAGCGACATGGGTGGCCTGTCGGCCTCAATTTGTCTGACCATCGGCAAGCCGTACATGATCACGGCCAACATCGACGTAAGCGACGGCCTGGTTAATGGAAACATGGGCACCTTGTGGTACATCGAGCGTGACGAATACGGCAACCTCGTGCGACTGTGGCTTGAATTTCCAACGTCCACAGTAGGTATTGTCGTCCCAGCCAGCACAAAGCACATCACTACCGCACACCCCTCAAGAGAAGTGAAATGGGTGCCCGTGATAATGAACCACAACCACGATATACGCCAGAAAAATAGACAGTTCCCCCTTGCGCAAGCAAATGCCATAATTATGATATATAAGTCACAAAGGGCCACTCACGCCCAGTTAGTCTACGGATGCAATAAGCGCCGACCACTGAAGTCGCTCTACGTAGCACTTTCCACGGCTACCAGCCTCGATGGCCAATACCTCATCAACGCAAAAGGTGACTTCAGGTTGCGACATGTCGCCGGCTCTATCGACAGACAGTCTGTCGACGACATGACCTGGCTGGCAAACAGGCCTCTATACACTGTCTTGGACTGGGCTAAGTACCTTCATTCGATGCCACAATCACAGGAGTCACCTTACGCTCGCCGCTCTCAACGTACAGTCTGTACAGGCGCATGTGAACGACCTCGAAACAGACGCTCTGCTCACAGAAACTGCGAGTCTGAGTGAGTCAGCGTGACTAATATTTCGGTGAGCCTGAGTCTGAGTGAGTCCGGTTGAGAAAAATTTTAGTCAGTCTGAGTCCGAGTGAGTCCAGTTAAGGAAAGTGTGGTTGAGTCTGAGTCCGAGTGAGCCATGAGCACAAAACATATTTTTTGAGTGAGAATAAGTGAGCTCCACATTTTTTGCCGGCCTATGGTGATGACTACTGAACTTCAGCATTACTATAAGCCTTATGTCGGCTCACGTTTATACTCACGTCTACTCACACATATTCGACGTACTAGCGTTCATAGAGCACCTCAATATTTATTGATCAGAGGCGTCAGCGACGGGGGGGGGGGGGTGCCATGATCACCCCCCCCCTCAAGATCTTTCACGGGAAATTCTTGATAAAAAATATCATGTGTGAGGCATCGCATTCAATAAAAATGTCCTTATTATATTGCAACCACTGACGACCTGTCAACCTGTGTGACACCCAGAGGGTTCTCGTTCAAAACCAGGCCTGCAAGAGAAAGAAAAGGGGAAAGGAAAGCGCAAGAAATGATGTTGAAAAGAAGCTTTGTAAGAACAGTTCTCGCAAGTTGTCGAGAATCAAGAAGAGACTCGCAAATGCAAAAAAAAAGAACAGGTGGCTCGTATGAAAGCGCAAAACTAGGCAGTTAGCGAAGAGGCATTTGAAAGGAAAATTGAGTCTCTTCCCCCAAAACAGCAACTCGCTGTCAAGAACTGTTTCCTTGCTGCACGATCGAAGTCGGCATGCAATACAACGACGAGTGGATTGTGGAATGCATCATTATGAAGATGCGAAGCCCGAAGTTATAGGAACATCACCACAAAGAAGCCATTATGGAACTGCCTGCGAAGGTACCTACAGCGTTTCAAGGGCGGGTTTGGCCTCAGTGCCAATATTTGTAATGCCTCGACTCAGAAGACGAAGACGATGGACGTTTACAATCGTAATGGTGGCCTCGTCATCGACGAGATCAAGGTTTCCGAGCTTTTGAATGAATAATCAGCTGGTGAGTACAGCTTTGCATTCCATATTATTGGAAAGGTATGTGTGCATAGAGGAAAAATCGCCACGATTTCGCTCATGAGAAATATATTACGAAAGATGCATGCGCACATAAGGTGCATGCTCTGAAAAGTGCTTCTTTTTTTGCGGTAACTCAAGCGAAGATTCGCCGTCGCCGACATCTATGTTGTGTATAAATTTAAGTCAAAGCGCTATAAAATCCTATATAACACCGAACGCTGTGTATGCAGTGCATACGAAGGGGAACCGAAATTGATAACTGTTTTATGCGCGCCGTCTTCCCGTGCTCAATGTCGCTTTGCTGGATGTCCGCTGTGCAGGACTTTTCAAGAAAGTTATCCAAAAATTCTGAAATTAATGGAACTGCGATGTTTGCTCTCTACCTTCGCGATTATTTTTTCTGTGGTGGGCCGACTTCTATCTGCTTAACTTCGGCATTAATATTAGCCTAACGTCGACTCACGTTTATACTCACGTCTAATCACACATAAATCAAGGCACTAGCGTTCATATGCGGGCTCAATATTTATTGATCAGATGCATGAGTTAGGTACAGCGAAAACTACGGGAAGTACTTGAAAAAACATATCGTGTGAGTCATATAAGGTCCTTACTGGATACCAACCACTTATAAGTCGCATCTGAAAGTACGAGATGAAAAGGTGCCAAGTGGAACAGCGAATATGCGAGATATTGGCGTTAAAGAGCATAACAAGGTGTGGGATCGAGCTAGTTGGTACTCCATGATCATCACTTTTTGCGCAAAATTTTCTCAGACAACGGACGAAACAGAGACGGACGGGCGCAAACTTCCAACTGATTTTATTATCAACAAGTGACATATATATATATAGAAAAATATGACTACGTCAAAACAAAAACAACAATGGCACAGGTGTGCAGTGTGTCAGCGCGCATCAGCTACTCCCTCCCCCAAATGTAGTGTTTCTTCTAAGAAGGCCATTTCCTTCTGTGTCAACGAAACTGACGTCATGCTCACGCAACGGGAGGGCAGCAACTGCGTGAGCATGACGTCAGTTTCGTTGACACAGAAGGAAATGGCCTTCTTAGAAGAAACACTACATTTGGGGGAGGGAGTAGCTGATGCGCGCTGACACACTGCACACCTGTGCCATTGTTGTTTTTGTTTTGACGTAGTCATATTTTTGTATATATATATATGTCACTTGTTGATAATAAAATCAGTTGGAAGTTTGCGCCCGTCCGTGTCTGTTTCGTCCGTTGTCTGAGAAAATTTTGCGCAAAAAGTGATGATCGTTAAAGAGCAGTGGCACCATGATAAAAAAAGCTAATCATACGCTTACGGACTCATGAGTCGACTCACTCAGACTCACTGAGACTCAGAGCGAGCCGTGAGTCTGAGTCTGAGTTAGTGCGAGTGAGTAATGTATTGGTGAGTGAGCCCAAAGGGCAAAATATACTTCATGAGTGAGTCTGAGTGAGCTTCACATTTTGTGCCGACCTATGGTCGGCTGTGGCTCGGTGTAGCGTCTTCTAACTCATTCAGCTATCGGATGCGTATGGCAGATTCATCAACGTGCAATAACTGGAAATGTGCAGAGACTATCGATCATCTCTTCTGCCGGTGCACCCAATTTCAACACCATCGCCGGACTCTCCAGAGTGCCTTCAGGAGACCCAATTGATGGTCCGCCTTCGACTGAAGGAAAGATTTTGGGAGTCTGGCTTCACATCATATCAGCCCAGAAAGCCACATGAGCCCTCCTGCAGTGCTTCAAGGCTACAGAATTGAGCGACCGCCTGTGATACACTCCTCTGTGTTTTTGTGCGTGTGTTGTGAAATGTGCCTCTTTCGTTCTATTTTTTACTCCCTCATTCCCCTCCCCATGAGCAGGGTAGCAATATGGAATCTAGTTAACCTCCCTGCCCATCCTCTATTCATTCTCTCTCTCTCCTTCCTACAAGAAAAAGTTCAGCGGAAGATGAAGCTTTGAGGAAACGTTTCAACATGGTGGCTTGTCTTCGTCAGGGCCCTGACGGAGACTAGTCCGCTTCTCGAATTGTTGGCTTCAGCGACATTCGCTATTCGGCGATTTCTCTTCACTTCATCTTTGTGTTTCATTCAGTAGAGCTAAGTGAGACGACGCTTACATATTGAAGAATGGCTGCGCCAGACCCTAAGTTTTGTCATATTGCATTGTTAGTTGTTTGACAACAATTTCGCTAATGATGAATCGTGCAAGAAAAAGTTGGTTTCTTGAAGGTTGGGTACAATATAGCTGCGTTTTAACTACCGCGATATTTTGTCGTCTTTTGCCGCTTCAGTATAATGTTACCTAGTCGCATGGCATATATCATTTTGTGGTGTGTACGCTTTTATGCTGTTCAGGAATTGTTGCTTTTTTATACTATAAATGACGACTGGAGCACTTTCGTCTGTGAACATACTGCGCTCTCACTCTGTAATAGTAATTACAGAATCAAGCAACTGTAATCCCTATAACAGAGAGGGCTTCCTATAAGCGTGCACTAATAGCACGCACAAGAACAAAACAGCAAGAAGAAAATAGATCCTGCATCACGTCTTGAAAACGTCTAGAAAACGTCTTTTCAAAGACAATGCAATGAGGTATTTTAAGTATTCAGGAAACCCTTTTATAGAATGGGATGTGTTGGGAAGTTTTTAAAACGTTTTGTAGATGGTCTTAAAGATAGAATCTAGCCGGACATTACACGGAATATACGACGTTTTCAGACCTTTAGCTTCTATTCCGTGACGTCTTCTAGACGTTTTTATTGTCTCAGAAGAACGTTTATGAATCGTCAACTATCACGTTTTGTGCTACCTGGGAAACGATGCTTATGAAGGCTTTAAAATTTCACCGTCCCACTTTTCACCGTCGGAGTATGCGCAGATGGACGTCAACGTGCCTTTGATGACAACGGATGTGAGCTCCCAAGATCCTTCGTCGACTGGACTACAGCGCCTTCCGATTCGACTTCTTCGGACACTGCACCTATTACAAGAACATCACCCGAGCATCCTTTTAGTGGGCGCGTCTGCTGGCCGCCCGTGAAGAGGGTGTCAAACCCGTTCTTCTATTTCACGCAGGTGAGCAACAAGTGCTCATCAGTTAAATCTAGTGACCGATGTTTAATTTAGCTCACGTGTCCACGTCGCTTGTGTGGCTCGTTTCACTACGCCAAAAACATCGTGTATTCTTTGATGCTTTGTGGTGATGTGGAGCACAATCCAGGGCCTCAAACGGAAAAGATGTTCCGTGAACTTTTTGAAGGTCAAAAAACAATGCATAAGAAACTAGAGAAGTTGGAAAACAATCTTAAGAATGTTGAAGACTCAGTGGCAGTTGGTTAAAGAACTCGATGCTAAAATTGTGCACTTGGAACAAACAGTGACACAGTTAGATAAAAGTTGACTATGCTCGAGGACAGAAGCAGGCGGAACAATCTTCTTGTCTTCGGCGTTTCGGTGCCGACTGGGGAAACGTCAGAATCACTAGCGCAGAAAGTGCTTGATGATATATTTCGAGATACATTAGAAGTCAAGGTATCCTCTGTAGAACGAATTCATAGAATTGGCCGTCAGCGTACTAACAAGCCACGCCCTGTGATTTTAAAGTTGTTGGACCACCGCGAAAAAGTTTCCATTCTGAGCAACTGCTACAAATTAAAGGGAAAGAACACATCAGTCTCAGATGATTTCTCGGCCTCCACTAGAGAAGTTCGAAAGTCTCCTTGGGATAGCACGGGTAATATCAGGCGAGATGAGACTAAGGTAAAACTAGTCTACGATAAAATAAAAATCGGCAGTTAATTGTACGACTGGGATGAAACTAAAAAGACACGAGTACCAAGTAATCAACGCCGCGGAAACAGGCGGACAACGGGCCGTCAGCTTCACGCAGGCGTGAGAACCACGGAATGAAATGAAGGTCTCAAAAATACTTTCCGATGTCTTAACCTAAATGCCCAAAGTAAAATAAAAAGAAAACAGCTGACCTAGAAAGCATATAGTTGCCGCTCACAGCACCCATGTAATAGTTATCACAGAAATGTGGCTGCATGGCGACATAAGCGACTAGGAAGTCGTACCGCATGGATACTGTATCTACCGCAGGGACCATGACTCCCGCGGTGGCGGCGTTGCTATTATGTACATTGACTCGTTGCGCGTCACAAGACTCAGATATTACCAACATTGAATGCGTATTGGTGAACGTTCACTTCGATGATTTCCGCCCCGCCACGGTGGTCTAGTGGTTATGGCGCTCGACTGCTGACCCGAAGGTCGCGGGATCGAATCCCGGCCGCGGCGGCTGCATTTTCGATGGAGGCGAAAATGTTTGAGGCCCGTGTACTTAGATTTAGGTGCACGTTAAAGAACCCCAGGAGGTCGAAATTTCCGGAGCACTCCACTACGGCGTCTCTCATAATCATAGCGTGGTTTTGGGACGTTAAACCCCAGATATTATTATTATTATCGATGATTTCCATTAGGTAACTGCCAGATTTTACCGCCCTCCGAACAGTGACGGTACTTTTTTTGAGGCGCTTAACAAATTCGTGTGCAGGAACCGCGCTTCTAACCTTGTACTAACTGGAAATTTTAATATTCCACTAATTAACTGGGATGGTGATTTTCCTGAAGCGCTCTGTGCTTCCGCTGAGCCACTTGTAGACATTGTTTTATTACACGGCCTATCACAACTAGCAAAAGCGCCTACAAGTATACAAGGTGATAGTCAATCAGTTTTGGACCTCTTTATTATGAGTGACAGTGTTCTTGATCGTGACCCGAGAGTGGACATATTCAAAGGTATCTCAGACCACAAGCTGCTGTGCTTAAATCTCGAAGTGAAATTCCGATCAAGGCTGGCAAAAAAAGAGTGTATTGTTCCGGTGTTCTAACGTGCTAGTGATGTTGTTGTTTTGGATGTTCTAGATAGTTCTTTTTCATTGTTTAACTCGTTTTACGAATCAGATGCCTCGGATGTTGAACGTATGTGGTGCTTTTTACAGCAAAAGCTGTTATGAGATCAAAACAAGAGCCGGTTTTCGCGCCGTAGTTGTCCGCCGCCGCCGCCGGTGTCCGTAACCAAAAAACGAAAAATTTTCAGGATGGAACGAGGTTCGAACCTGGGCCCTCTGCGTGGGAGCCCAGTATTCTACCACAAAGACACGCGGGTAATTGAAACTGCTTCGCAAAAAGTCCCTATACAGGCTTCATGTCGGGAAGGAACCAAATTAACATATGTAATGTAGCATGGTAGAAGAGTAAAATAACAACCAAGTGTCACACAGCGCGAATTCTGTAACCAGGCGTCACACAGTGCGAATTGCGCGACTAGTGGGTTGTTGAATGCTTCCAACCCATTACAAAGGGCTCTGCCATAATTCTTCATCGTCATCAGCCACAGCATCAACAAAGTGCGCATAATACCTTACAGGTGTTTAGCAGGTACCACGTTTCTGCGTAGAATGACGAAAAATTGCATAGTGGCTCCTTCCATACATCACAAAAATTATGACTTATAGCGTAGTGGGTTCCTCGCAAGTGCATTTCTATGGTTGCCAAGGAAGCCCATAAGGCTCCCATGATCCATTTTGTCAAGGTGTCAATAAAGTTAATTCCCTCTCGCTCTCTTTCTCATGTTAGCGTATGTTATAAACCGTGGTGGGGGAGGGAAATAACGACCGGGCGTCACACAATGCGAATTACGTAACTAGTGTGTCATTTAAAGCTTCCAACCCATTACATATGGCTCAGTCATAATTCTTCATCGTCATCAGCCATCGCATCAAGAAACTGCGCATAATGCCTTACAGATGGTAGCTCGCTTCTCCGCAGAATGACGAGTAATGTCGTGGTGGGTGCTTCGCAACTTCACAAAAATTATTATTTGTGGCGTAGTGGGTACGTTACTAGTGTAGTTGTATTAGTAGCCACAAGAGAGTTTATAACGGGCTCTTGAAATGCCGCTCTTCGAGCTTTCGGTGTGACTGTGCTGCGCTTTCCGAGCAGGCCTGGCATTTTTTTCTTTCTTGCACGACGAAATTACGGAGTCTAGTACAGTAAAACTTTCAACAGCTGCTGGAATATATGCGTTGACCAACGAAAATGGAAGGAATCCCGGAAGAATATATCTAAGGCTGAAACTTCACTTTCTATAAATTCATTACTTGACATCTAATACTAACCTGACGAGAATTTTTCGAAGAAATAAATACTGCTAAGCCGCCACCCCGAAAAAGTCGGTCTATACAAAATATGCGGTAATTTTTAAGATGAAAACAGTTTTATTTTAATACCCAATTTCCTGCAAAACAACTTCATGGGCGAAAGCTACGTAGTGTAGAAAGACGAAGAAGAGGTGCGGGGCTCCGATGAAGTCATCATCAACACATACGGCTAGCTTATTTCCAGCGAAGCAGCGTTCTACCAAAAAGGCTGTGCATGCGATCCACAACGGTCATCAAAGGTTTCGTTCATGGTGGTTTTGAGGACTTTGATGATGCATACCTGGACTATTAGGAATGTGTTCATCGACTCCGGTACTTCTATGAAGGAGGCTCCGTTATCCTTCGCCAGGGACAGCCTGCCGACGGCATGTGAGGACGGCTACGTCCCCTCCCGCTCAACCACGCAGCAAGAAGAGGAACACAGCCTGGGCGCCTTGGGTCACCTGAGGTTCATTCCTGCAGCGAATGCCCCCGAAGGGACCGCCGCTCAATGCAGCGCCGCACCGGCACTAGGCTACGCTGCCTTTATCGCTGTCCGTTGTGGGCCAAGCCTCTTCAACCGTCACCATGCTGCGGGCAAGTTCAGCCGATCGGATCCTAAGGGCACACCTGCTGACCATGGCCGAACCACTGAGGTTAGTGCAGTGCTAAATAGGCGAAGTCTTCTTGGTACATGGCAGAGTGCATGTACCTAATAGTGTAGTAGATCATGCCCCAATTCTGATTATTGACTCCGCCTTTACACATGTACTGAACTTCGCGTTTGGTCTCTATAGTTTCAGTTAGCAATGTTTTAACGATATATACCTGTAAGAGAACCAAAATCGCTACTTATTACTGTTACTGCGCCTAATGGCGCGCTCTAATGAGATGCTCCCCAAGAGTCTTCGGCAGCTATATATTTGCAGTGGTTGTGAATATAGTATTACGTATAGTATAATGTAGAACCTTCTCGTGCATTTTCACTATCGGTGTTTAGTAGATTTAGCCAACATGGTATCAAGGAATTATTGTTACAGGAGAGCCGGAAAGTTTAGTAACTATTGTGGCTACCTTAATAGTGGCTGTGATAAAATGCATCCTGAAGCTGAAGCTTTTCCCGCTGCAGCGGTATTGTGGTTACGGTGATCGGCTGCCTGAAGGTCGGCTGCCTGAAGGTCGAGGGTTAGATCACGGCCGTGGCGGTCACATTTCGATAGAGGCGAAATGCTAGTGGCCCGTATACTGTGCGATGTCAGCGCATGTTAAAAGCACCAGATGGTTGAAATTTCCGGAGTTATTTGTTGATAGAACGTGAGCTTGGGTATGTTGGTGTTCCATCTTAACACCTATAACACACAGACACATATCGTTTATGTGATGTATATCGTTTCACGTAAAACACCGAATGGTATGCTCTATGGCGAAAGGGTGTTGAAAGGGTGTGTCGTTCGTCCGTTGGGGACTAACGGGGCTTCCACAATAATTGATCCCTTGAAGCAAAACGGCACCGGGTCTAACAGTTAGTCCCCATGCAGTTACTGCTACGAGCATACTGTTAGTCCCCACAGATCACCTCAATGGACTAACACTTAGTCCTCACATTGACACCTTACCGGGCATCTATTAGTTCCCACCGTTGCACCTCGCCGGACGAACGGTCGGTCCACCTAATACTCCATGCGGATGATGTTCTTATTCCCAGTTCAGGTGATCCTTTAATCCCCAGAGATAATTTTATGCAGTTACTCCACGCAAGGCCTAATACTTTTATTGCGTGGTTTTTTTCCGTGGTGAACAACAAATGGCGCGGAATAGAACATGCCAAAAAATATTTACTCATGCGTGCTTCACTGCTTTCGCAGTCAATGCGACAACGAAAGACAAAGTGAGATGTTTCATTCTTCTATATACAAAGGAAGTGCCTGCTTCTTTGAGTGAATTCACTGTAAAATATCCAATACAAATCAAGCCGCGTTGTCATATCTCGTAGAGTGCTTTTCGTGAAGCTGCCCTAACGGAAGCGATAGATGACTAGTATTGCACGCGTCTTCTCACACAAAAGCCTGCACGTTGTGGACAATTGCTGCGTCCTTCAAAGCACAAAAAGATTGCAAATAGTTAGTCACACGTGACAGAGAGGATGAAGATGCAAGCACCTGGCAAATACGTGCAAGGTGAAAGAAAAACACACATCTAAAAGGCGGCATGCAAATAATTTGACCGTGACATCATACATAATCACACACGCATATCGAGGGACAAAGCGGAGCAGCCCAAGCGCGGCAGCCGCAGCCATCACGCCAAGGCGCCGCCAACGTGTCGGCGAGTTTGCTGCGAGCGGCGTCGTGGAGCTCGAGGAAGTCTGCCGCCGCCGCTGCCGCCAGCGAACCGGCGAACCTCGAGCGAGCGAAGGCGGGGCCGCCGCCACGAACTGCGGCGAACTGCTTGCGAGCGAGCGACGGGGAAGGCGACCAATTTCCACAGAGTTCCGAAGGACAGCCGAAGTTGGCAAGCTAAGGCCCATGCCAGCCTATGTGGTGCATTCCGAGTGCGTGACATACAATCGAGCTCGTTGTTGGCCACCGCAATGCGTTTATTTATTTATTTATTTATTTATTTATTTATTTGTTTATTTACTTATTTTATTTATTTATTTATTTATTTATTTATTTATTCATTTATTTATTTATTTATTTATTTATTTATTTACATTACTTTCAGGGTGCAAACAGGCGTTACAGTGAGGGTGGGTATTATAACAAAAAAATGCAGTAAAAATGGAGCATACAAATATAACAAATAATGAGAATACGTGTTCAAACAATACAAGTAACTAGAAGCTCATGATATAGTCATTTAGTGCAGTCATGAAAGATGACGCGTCCTCAACGCAGGTGATGGAGGGGGTTCCACTGGGCACTGACCTTTGGCAGAAAGGAGTCTGAAAAAAAAAAACATTACTGCGGCAGAAAGGAATGATACTGATGATCAACACGTGACGATGTATGAAAGTTCTGAGATGCCGTTTGTGTCAATTATCTAGGTAATGGATTTTTTTAAAAAGATGACAGCTGATAATATTTTCTGACCTGGGTCACAAAGAGATGACGCATACTCAGGCTTACGTATCATTAGTGTTTTATAGAGTACTAATTTTTGATGGCACGGGGCTTAAGAAAAATTTCTGCGTATGTAGCCGAGGCATCTGTTGGCATTGTTAGTGATGTATGCAATGTGCGCATGCCAAGAAAGGTTATTGGTTAGCTGAATTCCGATATAATAATACTAAAATGAAGCAAAACAGAAGGGCGAGCTAGCTGGTACTGATTCATTCCTGTATAACACATGTGTTGTCCACTTTCTTGTTCTTGTCCTTTTTGCGCTTCTGTTATACAAAAATATTAATACTAAGGCTTATCTTATTGATAGCATAGCCGAAACATGTGGATGAGTCATAGCGACGCGAGAAAGACATAATTTTGCATTTAGCGGGATTTATGGACATTAGCCAGTGTGAGCACCACTTTGATATGTTATCTAGGTCTGACTGAAGAATAAAGTTACCATGGTGATTAGGTATTTCGCAGTATAGGACACAACTGTCGGCAAATAGTTTGATGGAACTATTAACCCTTTCAGGCCCAGTGATTCCAATTGGAATCATAAATTTTGCAAGTCAGTCAGCAAGCACCTGGTAAAGACAAAGCATTGTTCTTCTTCAAGAGTTCATATTTAGCATTTGCTCTACATATGGTGCTAACCTGGTACACTCAACAAAGCGAGGTCACGTGTGAACGAAGAAATTACAGAAGTGGTCGCGCTGCTCGCGCATTTCGCTGAGGCAGCTTCTTCTTTCACCGTGCAGAAGTAAGGCATTTATCTGAGTTCTGTGTCAAAAAATCGAATTTTCGCCGTTGGATATTTTGCTGTCCCATCGAAATAATTTTTAAGTAAGAAATTAAGAAACAAATGATCGACATATTATGAAATAATAATTAATTCACAAATTAATTCGGTCGCTAATGACTCTTGATTGAAAAGTGCGAGCACAGTTTTTTTTTTCATATTTTTGAACTACCATGATCATGCGCATCTCAAATTGTAAAAACCAGTTGCTTACATCGAAAAAAAATAAATCAGGACTGAAAGGGTTAATAACAGTGGGTAGGTCATCAATATAATTTAGAAATAGCAATGGGTCCATGACACAGCCTTGAGGAACGCCTGGCTTTACGTCACAGCGAGGGTATGCAGCATCATTGGCAGTTACAAATTTAGTACGGTTAGTTAGGAAGCATTCTATCCACTTCAAAAGGTTAGGGTTAATATTGTCACGGGGTCGTGACGTTGACGAATACCGCAGTCGGCGTGTTCAAGATGAAACTCTTTATTTGGCCGAAGTTGTGGCCGGGAAATGAAAACTCAAGCTACAGCAATACACTCTGTACACTGATAGCGGCGAACAGGGCGTCGGCCGGCAATAAAACTGCTCAGCGGTAAGGCGTGTCGGCATTTATATATGCGCCATCGAACATTCCAACCTTATCGCTGGTGGCCGCGTTAGTTTCAGAATGAACATTCCTTGCTGTGCTTCCGCAGTGTACTCGATTCCACTTTCGTGGGACCGTGTGTATATTGGGCAGACGGGGCGCTGCATTAATGTGCGTCTGCGTGAGCACAATGTTTCCCTAAAAGGCCAAGCTAGCTCGCACCTATCGCTGCACTGTCGCGATTGTGGTTGTGTGCCTTTATTTGGTAAGACGGCCAATTCTGTATCGACACAGGGGGCAGACGCAACGGGAAATCGTGGAGGCTGCGCATATAAGCTCTCTGTCAGATGTGTGCTTTGCTCAGGCCTCAATCAGCTTAATTCAAAAAGAGATAGACTATCTGGGCATACGATGATAGTTACTACAGTTTCTGTTTGTTTGGTTTTTGTAATAAGTTTTTACCTTTTCGCCCCCTCATGTTCACGTGGTACGCAGCGATGTTATTTAAGCATGGGTTATGCGCAATAAATGTTGTAGTTGGCAGTCAGCGCTTGTCCTGTGTAGTATTTCTTCTTTTGTCTCTCATGTTTCGCGCTGTAAATTCACTATGAATATTTGAGTGGTTTCATTTGCTGTTTCAGGTAGAAAATCTAGGGGTGTGGATTCAACTGCATTCTACATCCTACTCTAATTTGTACGAATGCTTCCAGTGCTTCAGCATTTTTGACGGCCCAACACTTCATGGAAAAGCCGTCGTCCCTGATAAGCGATAGCTTAATGGTGCGCGCGCCAGTTTCGCTCGAAGCACGGTTTTCAGCGCTGCAGTACGAAAGCATATGAGAGCAGGCATTCATACTTCGCGGGCGTTCTTTAAACAGCGGCGAAAACTCACTACGCAGGAGGTTTTTTCTAGATGCCTGAAACAACGTTGCATTATACCACGTACACCCGTGAGCAAAAGTGACCATGCTCTCGACAGCAGGCGGCTCGCGACTTGATGGCGAAGAAAGTTATTTCGGCTCGCGCTTACGTGGTCCGTAAACTTTGGCTCACAGGTGTACCTCACCAAAATATTACTTGTGGATTATAGTCTATTTAAAGGACCTCTATACCACCGCCGATATTATTCTTGACATTTCAAGCAAACGAGCGTAGCGTAGTGAAGGAAAAAGCGAAATTAGCGAGGCCCGCCTTTCGATCATAAAATGCATGTAGCTCCGCTATGACGGCAACATTTCGACAAATACTCGTGGCTGCTTGTTCGTTGTAGACTCCTGCACAACTTAAACACTATGACCAAATTTCGACCTCTGAGTGGTTTCAACCTCTGGTTGGTTTACAACTTAAAATAGATTTACAGTGGTGGCGAAGGCAATCAAGATGGCGGTTGTTTGGCCATCCGAACCACGGCGTCCTCCTCCTCGTCTTCACTTCAGCGACGCTGGGGCGCTTGTTGCGTATCGCTTTTGAATGTGGTCATATTTATTATTGCTTTAGAAAGTGAAATCGAAATTACGAAACTGATGTTTGCCGTGGCCCATTGTCCGAAATCCGCCGCTTCGCTGGATCCTTTACGCAATACCTGTATGTCACGAGTCTTTCATTTAAATTCAGATGGTTTATTATTATGTGTGGCCTCTGTTGCATTGTTTTTAACTCAACGTTCAAGTGTGTCAGCCAAGTGTAGACGCAAACCATGCTGCCGGCTAATCAATGCAAAGGCAACTGTCGATCGCTGATGTGTAACATTTAGGAGCATTCGTACTCAGGTTTGCCGTAGTTTGTTAGACATCGTGGCAGAGTATATATTTAGATGATGTATGGCTTTCGAAATTTAAATGACCAAGTATAGGTGAGGTTGCAGAGGCATGACCTTCCTTTCTGCGCCCCCTGCTCGCAGCGTGCCCCGTTGTGTCGCTGTCCATCTGGGCGAACGGAAAGCGGCCAGCAGCACTGGTCGCCCTGCCTCTTCAGCGTCTCCTGGAGCGGCAGAAGCACGCGACTGCCGAAACCGGTGCCGGTCGTTCTGGAACAGCGTTTTCCGGTGTGCGGCACGCGCTCCCGCATGTGTGCTGGCTGCATCTCCCGCGTCGGCCAACACAAGCACCGCAGTCCGTAGTGTCGCATGCAAAGACTGTGCCTCGATCACGAGCCGGTGATCGAGGCACAATTTTCCGTCGAAAACTGGCGCGAAAGTACGGCAACCCTATTTCGTCGGCATAAAAATATATTTGATTTTATTGATTTGATGTGCACGTATTAAACAAAAAGATATTACTTGCGAAACCTGTCTCACAGTCTGCTTTCCTTGCTGTCCCTATGTGCTCTTGTCTGCTTGAAGACAGCAACTGGCTGCCTTAGCGCGTGTATGGTTAAGCTTCGTACATTCTCCCCAATCACAAAAGTGGAGGAGGAGAGGGCAAATGCGAAAACAGGAAAGCCAATGGGGAGAGGGGGGATAAACAAGCATAGGAGCGGGCATTGAGGTGAGCTGGCGAGCCCCATTGTGTAGGTAAAAGGGAAACACATTATTAACAAATAGAAATGGAGTATGGGGAGGGGCATTCTGCCTGTGTCGTGGTTTATTTCGGGTCGTTAGCGTAGAAGAGGGGGTATTACGCTGTGTCATCACTCTCGCATGTAAGCAGTAGCTAAATGTAATAACTCTGATGTTAGAAAATCTTGGAGAAAAGCCTGAAGTCTCACTTGTTTTTGTTGTAAAGCCACTACATCGGATACATTCGATAGCTCCCTTTGAAACGTTTATCCTTATTCGCTGGATGGCATTAAACATACGATTCAACTTTTACATGATGGACGTAATGCTCGGGTGTTTTTATTTACTACGCTAATTTAAAGGTATTTGCGAGTCTTACATTTCAGGCAAGCACACGCACTTGTTTGACGCTTCTATTTTTCGTGTATTCACATGTCTTTGGAAGTTCCTACAACGTCGATAGGTGACTCTTGTGTCTTCAGGAAACGCTTTTCTAAAGCATTTGTTGCTTGCTAATATTTGATAATAATTACAGAGGCTACTTGAGTATTCAGTTATAAATGCTAGCAGCCGGTTGGGCTGTGATTTTGGGTCTCTCCTAGCTAGTCATGCTTTCGCATCTTATTTACACTCTTTGGTGTAGGGGTAGTTTATCGCGCCGTGGGGGTTTCTTATCTCAACTAATGTTGGCATTAAAATGCTCAAATTAGTGAACGTACTCAACGTCGTCGCTACAGATCCTTCTTTTACGCCTCCCCTTTCCGACAAATAACCCTTGCTGACAGTCACAGGTGATGACTAGTGCCACCTGGCTATTTTTGGCTACTTGAGAAATGTGCTGAACTAGATGAGAAAGGAGCAGAACTTGGAAGGCTGCTGACACATTCGGAGTAGTGCTCACGAAATTCTAATCTAGAAATCCAGTGTGTTGTGAAGAAAGAAAATGAGGACCTCGCTACAATTTTGACTCAAATAGGCAATTCAATCAATGAGCTCTCTGTTCATGTTACGATGAGTCTTTCCACCGTGTTCCAGCTCGCAGCCTTGAGAAAACAAACACAGTTCTGCAGTTAAAAAGTCAGAGCTAAACGTGACGCCGCGCCGAGAAAAGCAAGGAAAACTAGAGTCCCGAAGGGATGCGTGAGACTAGAATCTTCGTTTATGTGAATGAACATATGTGCCAAGCGATAGAGAGACTGCTTGGCATGGTAGTGAAAAGCAAATAAGAACATAAACGTAAATCTGTGTGCACCAGCAACGGGAAAATGCATGCATTGGAGCACGATACCTCTGACACTGTGCATATATAGGAAGAACGTGCTCGTGCTGGGAATATGTCTGCTGTTTCTTGCGCTACTGGAGACACTCGCCATGACGCCCCATGGAGTATGACGATTTTATCTCACCGCATGGTTTTTAGTTTCAGCAAATCTCCAGCATTCCGTTCTGCCCATGAATGCTTGATGAGCTGCCAGTAAACAAGAAACTATTACAAATTTTTAAAATCGATTCTCTTTCAAGTTCTATATTATTACGCTAACGGAAATATGCTACCATGAGAGCAGTTCTCCGCTGTACCTTGATGGTTATGATGATAACGTTTTAAATGGAGCTGATGGGCCAAGAAGGCAGCACTCTATTTCGAATAAGGAATAAAATGCGAACATTATCAGAATTTTATAAAAGAACACCAGCATGAAATTTTAGCTCTTCAACATTTGTCCGATATAACTTCGGCTTACTGAAATACGTCGCCGCAAACGATGTTCGGCTTGTGTGTGGCGGTGATACTAAAATAAATTTTGTTCACAATACTGCTCTCATACTGAATTTTATATTAGACGTAACACTGCTGGATTTGTACACCTAAATAGCACACCGACTCAAGTTAGGTTGTCTTCGGCTACATGTATA
Organism: Rhipicephalus sanguineus; assembly: GCF_013339695.2. Taxonomy (NCBI): domain Eukaryota; kingdom Metazoa; phylum Arthropoda; class Arachnida; order Ixodida; family Ixodidae; genus Rhipicephalus; species Rhipicephalus sanguineus. The sequence goes on from NC_051176.1 coordinate 40,556,891, forward strand.
TACATTATCATTACGTTGACGATGATATGTGGCGATTACTGGCGGAAGGTACAGTGAAGGCGAAGGCTCGCCGAAAGAACAGTTAGAGACAGATCAATGATAGTGTAAAGTTGCCCTGTAGGGGCCTAAGATCCTGCACACTAAAAGTCCATAAAGTTTATATATTTAACAAAATCATGATAGTGAAGTGAAACGGGTTATATGAGCGGTTCCATAGATGAAATATACCAAAAGGTGAAAGAATAAGAGGGCACCACTCCTTTGCAAAGACCCTTGCAAGCTAAGGCCTGCCGGGTAGTGCGTTAAAAATATGGCAGTCCGGTAGCGTTGTCCCCCTTAGGAGGATGTGCAAATTACATAAAATGTCGCGGCGTCTTTGAAGAAGTTTAAAACAGATTGATGATCAAAGAGTGGTTCATGGCTCAAAAACTTTGCATGATGAAATAGAATATTCTCACAATATGTATTAAAGGACAGCTATTTTTCCGGCTCTATCTCAGGACACTGTAGTAGGACGTCAAGCATGGTCAGTGCCTCCCCGCCTCGGCTACAGTTCGGGGATTCACTACTAGACAAGAGCTGGTTGTGCATGCCACAAGTGTGTGCTGTTCTCCGTTTCGAGTATAGAGCATCACCTAGACTTCGTAGTGGATGTCCAGTTACCTGTTATTCCCTTAATTAAACGAACCTTCTTGTCATTCTCGGCACGTCGCAAGCACTCCCAGTAGAGTATAAGCATTTTATGTAAAACGCTCCTTCAGGTCATTTAGCTGCAGGGACAGCTAAGGATGCTTTGCAAACGTTTGCGCGGACGGATGCGGCCAAATGGTAAGCCAATACATTGCCTTCGGTGTCCTGGTGTCTTTGCACCCAGCATATGACGACCTGCTGCTTGGAGACGTAAATGACGCGAGAAATGCAAAAGAAAAAAAAACGGTACAATCTAAACGTGTTTGTGCTTTTTGAAAGATTTCAAGGCTTTTACCGCACTACACAGTCTGCGTATGTAACCGCCTTCGGTATATTTAATTATTTAATGTGATTAGCAGCTGCCAATATCGCGTAACCTTCGGCTGTAAAGATGCTTGCGTTAGGGTGAAAACCTCCGGTATCGAAAAAGGATCGGCCGACTGCTGCGTAGGATACCCCATCATAAGACTTAGATGCATGTGTAAAAATTCAGGACGATAATGTTTGTGCTGTAGTTCTGGAAAGAACATATGGATATGTGCAACAGGCGCGCGTTTCGTAATATCTGCAAAAGACAGATTATGCTTAAGAGCTTGTCTTCCATTTTTACATGTAAACGCTGACCCTGCAGGTAAATGTTGGGGTCGCGGAACAGGCCCGTTTTAGATGCGGCGCATCTCTTGCTCGGGGGTGTGTCCCGCGGCATTGGCCTTGGCGTCCGCACTCACACTACGCATGCGCAACTCTCCTTCCCTCTCTCCAACAGCTGCGTGTTACTCTCTCCACTTCTCTACTACCACCTGCTTGCGCTTCTCCTGCGTTCTTGCTTCTGCTCTCGCGGCGCATGCGCTATTCTCCTCCGCTAAGCGGGTAGAACGCTGCGCGCGTCCAGTGCAGCGCTTGCTTCGCTTGACTCCGCTTGACTCTGTTGATGCTTCCGATAAAGTGTGATGGAAGCAACAGTCCCGTAAGTGAGTGGGCTGACGCAAGCACCCGTCAGCATCAGCCCAATTACGCCCACTCAAGACAAAGCTGCGAAGCGAAGGGCACGCGACGCTGAACGCAAACGCTTGAAGCGAGCGGCGGACCCTGAACTTCGTCAGCGCGAAGCAGCCTCGAAGTGTCAACGTCGAGCTGCGGATCCTGAGCTTCGAACCCGTTAATAACGATCCGCGATGCTCCGCATGACCCCATGGTTCCCCTCCGGAATATGATGTAATTTTTTTTCTAGAGAATTGGACGCAGGTTCCTTTTTGGCGATTGAGCGTGAATCCCTTGTCCTCCAACCGTTTGGACTACTTGTTCAGACGAAGCTGAATCTGTCGCTCACAAATCACTAGAGTAGACATTTTGAATGTCATGTTGATATCATCAACATATGTAGAATAAAACATAGTTTTTGGGATGCAAGGAAACAAGTTTTTTAAACTGTTCTTTGTGGGTTTTCTATGCCGGGTGTTTCAAGAAATGTGTCCAAAACCCTAAAACGTCAGGTAAATGCGATATTTCTTCAATGAATTCACAATTACTTCAATAGCCGCAGGTACCTTAGATAGCTAAAGACATCATTATGAACAGTAATTAAGAAAGTTGAATTACTTACCATTTCAATTAGTGGAGTTAGGCGGTTATGTAAAACGGGAGAATTGAAGTCCTTCAGGAGAAGAGCCCATTGCAGCTTTCAAATTTCGGAAAAGTGGCCTCTAGCAATAATTGCAAGGTAATGAAATACACCCAGATTCAGCGGCGAAACCTAAACTCGGAAGACAGCAACTGCCATATTCTTCTGAGACGTCCAGAATGAGTGAGGGTCGTTATATCAATCATCAACCGACTTCACTGTGTGGATGTGCGGGCTGCGCTTGCAATTATAGCACGCTTGCCGCACATACGTTAACGAACGCGAAAGAACAACGCTCTGTAATCGTTGTCTTGAACAGTGACGTCATTCTGGTCGTCCGGTTGTTCGGTGATTCGGTTTCCCTTTCGCTTTTGAATTTGGTTGAATTTCATTACGCCACAATAATTACAAGATACCGCCTTTTCTATATCTCAAAGCTGCGATGGGTTCTCCGCAAGAAGAATTTCAATTCTCCGATTTGCCGTAACCGCTAACTCCGGTGCTTAAAAAGTTAGTCAATTAAACTTTCTGACTTACAAGCTAGGAAGACGCAAATACCCACCGCCACACAACAGATTAAATAAAAAGGAGGCAGTTGCGTGGCGGCAGCTGCAAACACACACTTACCCAAACCCAGTTATCTTTCGTCTCTGTTACCCTGATCTCTATTTGACAGACAAATGTAAGACGTGCGATGCAAGGGCAACACTGGGCCACATACTATGGGAGTGCTCCGGCTTAGACGACAAAGCACACGGAAACCATGAGGAGGCAGTATCGAACCGCAGGGTGCGCTGGGAGGCAGGGGCGTGGCCAAGGGGGGGGGGGGTTGGGGTGTTCAAACCCCCCCCCCCCCCGAAATTTATCAGTTTTGCTTGCGTATATATACACGCACTCATACAAACGCAAGCACGAACGTACATAAAGTATGGTTGAACCCCCCCCGAAAAAAATTTCTCGCTACGCCCCTGCTGGGAGGAGGCTCTGTTCAGCTCCGCAATCGAACAACTTTGGGCCGTCCAGCGAGCCTAGGAAGCCGCCCGAGCCCAAGGGCTCGCGGCCGATGCCTAGGCCGGGGTTGGGGCCTACCCCAATCAAGTTCGCTGGACTTTATAAATAAAGTTATTTCTCTCTCTCTCTCTCTTATTTTCCCAAATGATATATTTAACGATATTAAGGTGCCTGCCGATACAGAAAAAAAGCAATTGTCAAGGCAACGAGCAAATATCGAATTTTCCTAATTTTTGAGGGTTTTGGACACATTTCTTGAAACACCCAGTATATATACACATTCATACACATTTACGGGACGCGACGGCGACGGCAAGAACCCGCCGAGAGTGGTTATACAATTGCTATAGCAATAATAAAGGTACAGGTAATCTCTAGGAGCCAACATTGCGCAAACTAGATTTTTTCTTCGTTAAGACAACAGCCCGAAGGAAAAAGAAACAAAGGGAAGAGGCGGCTAGTGAGGAGTGAGTGCATGGCGGGGTAAGTGGGAATTGGTGGCGTAACACAGGAAGGGAGCAAGGAAAAAGGCAGAGGGATTCCGAGGGTGAATATCTGTGTTGGTCTCCTGATGAGGAGACTGGAAGGATGCATTGTGCTTCTAGGACTGCAGAAAATAGTGTTATCGTTGTCATCCATAGAACAGGAATCATAGAATGAGCACCAACTGGAAACAAATATTTCATCGAAAGCACCGTGTCAAAGAAAAAAGAATATTTGCATCAGAGAGACTTGAACGTGTGACTGGTCCTAGTTGTGTTCTTTAGGTCGCCTAGACTCAGCAGTTCTCTTCGAAACGTTCATGACAATTGACTCTAGTGCGCTCGAATTGTAAATGAGATATGACTGTAGATCTTATCTTTGTGGGAGAGCGGAAGTTTCACTAAAATACAGGAAACTTGACGTTACCAAAAATGTGACCTGCATTGTTGAAATGCGGTGCCACTGCCTTCGATGCTTATCCGTTTCTGCATGATGCCCGTGTTAACTGATATTAAATTGTTGCCCTCTTTATTCAATGTATTGAAAGAGACAGCCAGCCTTCCAGCATGTAAAAAATGGCTGGCTTTCGCGTAATCTAGAGCAGATGTAAGGATCAAATCGCTACTGGCAAAGCAGATTGCTTGGAGATGATAATAGCCACACCCTTAAGGGGGAACGCGGATGAAATCGCGAAAATAGCTTAAAAAATAAACTTTTGTAAAGCACTCGTCTTGGCATCCACGGTCTCTTATTTACGCAGTATCTAAACGAACACGCTGAAAACGGAACTGCAACCAAATCTTTGTTGTCCATTTTCTAAAAAAAATTTTGTGTACGTTATGTTGGACTAGTTGATGCATCATTACTTGAAATATTTGACGCAAGGTTACAACTGAGAAGAAACAACTGAGAAGAAACTTCTCTGTTGCAACCTTGCGTCAAGTATTTCAGGTTTTTGCTGCCTGCCACTTCGCTTGTGGAAAGCACAGCGCAGCTATGGCTGGACCGATTTTTATGCTGTTTGTTTTATTGTAATCCATAGACTGTGCTGTACTTCAACACTGTCTTGAAATTTTCGTTTAGACTTTCATACTTCTCGTATTTCATGATTACTGCAATGCACGATCAGCTGGGACACATGCATTTGCGTGTAATGTTCAGCAGAAAATTATTAGAGCTCTAAATAAAATTCCAACATTGTCTTTAAGTAAAAGCAGTATGTGAGCACAGATAAAAAGTAGTGGAAGCCTGCTAGCATGTTCCATGACTGTGCCACGCTTTCCACCAGCAAGGAACTTGTAAATCCTTATAAAACGAGAAATAATGAAGGTGAACTCATCAAAATTTACTATTACCTCTTTAATATGATTTTGAGTGTGTGTGCTAAATTTCAGCACTTTGTGTCAAGAAACAAAAAGTTACTAACGATTTTCGCGTCCCCCCTTAAAATGGCTATAGTCCATGTTCACATGGGCACACCAACCCGTACTGTGCACTGGTCCGTATGCACGTGGTTGCTTCCTGTGCCTGTGAAGCGTAAACTTTTGGGCATGGCCAAGCGTCTGCAGCAACGACGCGACGCAGACCTGAGATCTTTCTCAGCTGGAACGAACCTGTTTTAATCTAAACGTCATGGAAGCCTCCTCTCGCCCAATCACAATACGCGCGGTGAGGTATGCAACGTGGCGCCATCTCCGGAAGCAGCGAAAGTTATTTACCCGCGCCAACCTACGAGCGCGGATAATTCGGTCTCAGCGCCAAGAGATCAAAATATATTGTACGGTGCCGTGTACCTGCCTTTGGCAAGTATCTATTATCTGCTTTGAAACGTCACAATTGGAAATCGCAGATGGACGTCAGCGTACTAGACGCTACAACTTGAACGATATCGTGAACAAACATTAAGAACTTGGAAGCAATATTTTTTGTAACCTCTTTGAGCAGTAATTAGCGTAAGTAATGAAGTTCATTAGAAAGCCGCCGTGCCGCACGACGCTCTCTTTTAAATGTTTTGTCAGATGCCGAAATTATTTCGTTGTGTCTGAGTGCCTGGATATCTGCTTTGAGTGCCCGCATAATGGCACTCGCTTTCGAACCAAGATCACTTAAAGGCCGCCGACAACGATATCTGAAAGCGTTCCATGCTTATTAGCGTTTCGACATGTGTAAGTAAATCTGGATTTTACGTGTTGGAGCCAGTTGCTGTGCTTTCAGCTTTGAAGTCTCTCTAAACCACGCAGAGGTCAAAATTCCCTTGTGGTGTTGCAGTTGTGCACGAGCCTACATGGAACACGTAGCCGCGAATGTTTTTCGAAGAGGTTTTTCGTTTTTTGACAGAGGATCCAAAAGAGGCCCTCGCTCGTTTCACTCTTCCTTCGCCATGTTCCGTTCTTCGGCTCCTCTCTTCTGCTGGACGAGTGCTCTTCCTCACCATGACATGAGCAGACGAGAATGTTGACGTCATGGCGAAAGCTCAGGATAACCGAAAGGCTGGGAGAGGAGAAGGAATTGTTTGTTGGAAAATGTGGGGCGGCCGCGGCTTGTAGCGCTGCCGTGTTTGGCATTGTTGATCGTGACGGCATTTTGGACTCGACGCGCGCATTCGCTTGAAATGTTAAAGAAAAATTTGGAGGTGGGTTAAGGGCCCCTTTAAACTCACCTTGAAGGTAATAGCAGGCATTGCATGTGGCGCGTGAACAACCTGCTATGTCGGCCACACACCGGGGGCACACATTTGCATCCGCTAAAAGCTGTGGAAACTTTACATTTCGTCGATAGATGAGTCATGGTGCTTCACAGAGCGGTTTGCAAGGCGCACATTGCTTCATATCGTTCCATAGTATTTAGGCACAAAATTGATTGTGCTAGCCAGCCCGATATGCGCTTAGCCAGTCCGACATTTATTCCTTGCTTGCAGTGACGCGCGTGACAACTTGTGCTATGTATCTATTGTTGGCGATTTCTTTATTTGCATGTATCTCGAATTTTCGCTCACGGAAAACGCCGATTTTTCGCTCAGATCCAACGACGCCGACGCCGACGCCAGAAGTTCTGGGAAACGAGCTCTTTGACGCTTTCGCGTTAAACTGTTCGGGTATGTAGACGAAAAAGGACCTCATATGCTAAAGGCAAATATCTCTATGTAGTAGGTACATTCGGATCCAAAATAACTTAGTGTAAGGACTGATTTAGTAGTGAGAGGTGAACGTCCACCTTTTGCGCTTCCTTGCTTTTTCTTGAGTGACTTCGAGACAACTGCAATTCCTTCATTATTATGCAGATTTTGTACAAGGACCGGGCGCGTCATCTTGCCACAATGACCTTATAAGAGAGCGCTTGTGCTTCGTTAATGGAGTCTATAATCCCAATGAAGTGAATTGTATCCTGAGTAACGCTTGGAAGGGTGAACGATATGCTCGGTAAATTGTTTAGTTGTATGGCCAGTGTGTTCTTGAATATTGTATGTCTTCCCGTGGTTAGCGCGGAAAGTACCGTTATACGTTCAAGCATTACCAATATTCAAAAGCAGCTATAAGTAGCCGCCTTGTTTTTTATTGTTGACATTTATTGTTGACATATTGTTGAGAGTCGGTAATTCAATCCCTGGCTAGAAAATGGTAGTTCAAACTCGCTACCTAGAAGATGCGTGCTGTACACTCTTACTGCACTCTCGAGTTGGTCGGAATCTAATTATAGATGATCGGCATGGTTAGTGAGTTATCGGGAAGCCCCGTATCATTTGACGCGTCAGCGATGATTCGGTTCTCGATAGTCTCGGCTTATCCAGAGGTTGGCCAACTAGGTCTGCACTGGTGAAGCATTGGCGTCAGCTGTCACTGTCCCTACTGCAAATACATAGGTTATAATCGATTTTTTTCACCGCTGTCATGGTTGCCTTTGACTGTCCTAAGGGAGCTATCGACATGAGGGCAACACGTACCGAGGTAACTTACTATTGACTTCTCATGCTTGGAGTATATTCTGAACATATACGATGACAAAAAATTGAACCAGCTCCGCTTTGCGGACACCGATGAAACGTCGAAGGTGGTGGCATTTCCTTCGTCAGGCTAACGCATTGCAAGATGTGCTAACGTTTTGCAAGACTTTCAGATACGTTATATCACCGCTATTTATTAAGCACTCTTTGTTAAGCTGTCAGGTGGTGGTATAGTTTTATTGCATCTTGACCATACTACTACTATACGGAGGTTTACAAGGAAGCATTCGCTTAAGAAGCTCCGATATGTTCTGTCACTGCTCTTTATTGAACAATATTTGTTAAGCTTTGAGGTAGTAGTATAGCCACCACCTTTCATAACACAAAGCATCGTGTCCCAGTGGTGTGACTATGGTAAAGAGCACGCGTTTTGTTTGGATAACTGTTGCCTTCTCCCCTTTTAGTGGAAGTTGTGTGTAGCGGGATTTACCCAATTCCTGTGGCACATACACGCTTATAATGATGATAGCTTTCTGATAGGCCGCACAGATTTATGTGGCACAAAGCCATTTGTTGGGCTAACTGTTGCCTTCATTTTAGTGGACCAATGGTGAGTAGTGGCATTTACCCAATGCCTCCGGCGCACACCCGTTTATGATGTCCACACGCGTTACCACGGATCACGGACATGAAAGGCTCGACCAAGAACAGCTTTGCTGTTAAAAAGTTGCCGCCAAATACAGGCCTTCTTCAGCTCTTCATTTCAATCTCATGAAGGGTTCTTTTAGCCTCCAGAAGTTAAACCCTAATAGGTATCCCTATGTAACCAAATCAAGTCAGGTTCTCTACAAAGCCTAGCTCCTTTTAACAGTGAAGCTATTTAAGCCGGCCGTAAAATCTAGACAGACGTAATCAGTAATTGAGAATAGCTTTAATACATCGCCGGGATTAATCCAGCTACAAACGCTGTGGCCGCACATTTCAGCTTCCCTGAAGCATCTCTACGCAGTGCTTTAGCGGTGCAGGGAACGAGAGAATACTAAGGAACGGGAAAGGCAACGGCGGCTGCGAGAAGACCCCGCATCAATGGAAGCCCTGCGGGAACGACGAAGTTTGCCTAGAACTATGGTAGGTTCGACCGCTCCGTTTCAGCGCCACTTCCTGCCTCTGGAGTTCGGAAATCCGTGCCGTGTCGGTGACTGTCTGTGGTTTATCTCTGCGCTGAGAAGCAACCTAGAAACAAACTACCATCACCTAGCTAAAGTCTAGCAACAACCTAGGAGCAACCAGATTAGACTTCAGAATCGTCAAGCTTCACTTTTTGAAGCATTGCGCGACCTAATGCAAGCTTAGCCATTTTTTATTCATGTACTGTTCATGTTTAGTCAAAAAACTTGGAGGTCGCTGGACCTTCGCCTTCAAGAGTAGAGCGCGATAGCGTAATCGGGCCGCGTCCTCATCGCATTCTCAATTGCTAGGCTGGCTTCGGTTCTCGGTGGGTGCCTCAACCGCGCAGGAAATGAGCGACTGTGCGTGTAACATTGGCCGTTTCAAACAATCCTAGAATGCCTACTGGAAGTTCATTTGTTAAGTGCCCACTACGCCATAATTCTTCCTTTTGATAATCAGCGAAGGCTGCACTACGCGTCCGTATGGCAGCACCTGAATCTACGAATCTGCTCAATTTGTTGATGATTTTGCACCTGATGACGATTACATATATCTGAGCGCTTTGCAATGGCTCGGCCTTTAAAACACCCAATCGTAGCGCAATTCAAATGCTTTGACGCCCGGCGCGATTCTACGCTTCTGGCAGGCAATATTACATGTGGTAAGGAGACTCCTTCCATCACAGGTCATTCCTATAGTTCTTTTCGGAAGGAGCTCCAAGCATTAGCGTAGCTCTATGGTTCTCTCTCAAACCGAATATTTTTATTATTTATTTCATTTGCATCTCTCTCGATTTTTCGGTCACGGAGAAGGTGATAATTTTTCGCACACAGCCAACCACTGTGTCACCGGAATTTCTGCGAAACGAGCTCTTTAACGCTATCGCGTTAAAACACACTTCGTTGCTTTCTTCACTTGAATGATACCTACTAACGAAACTCATGCGCTCATCTCTCTTGTTATCGTGAATATTCCTCGATGGGGAAATTCTACGAAGTAGAGAAAGACAAAGAAGAGGAGCGGGCCTCAGAGGAAATCATCATCAACATGCGCGGCTCGCGCACTACCCTCGAAACAGCAGCGTTCTAGAAGAAAAGGTGCGCAGGCCATCCAGAACGTCTCTTCGCAAGTGTCGTTCACAGTGGTTTCCAGGGAGGATGCGTACCTGGGGCCTAAGGAACGTGTTTATGGGCTGCCGTACTTCGATGATGGAAGCTCCATTCCTTCCACCGTCGACAGCCTGCCGACAGTAAAGGGGGATGGCTACGTAAGCTTCAGCACGTGCACGGAGGAAGAGTTGGAACACATCGTGGGCGCCTTGTGTCATCTGAGGTTCGTTCCTGCATCGAATGCCCCGAAATGGACCGCCTTTGCAGCGCTGCACAGGCACTGGGCTACCTGGCCTTTGTCGCTGTCTATCGCGGTCACATGCACTTCGCCCGGCACGACGCAGAGCGCAAGTCCCGCCGATCGGACTCCAAGGGCACAGCTGCTGACCATGGCCGAACAACTGAGGTTAGTTAGTGAAAAGTGATAAATAGGCGCAGCCTTCCCGGCACACGGCAGAGTGCATGTACAGGCTGTTTAACAAATAAGGGAAAACTTATAGCACGTTGCAATGCGCTTGAAGTTTTCCCCTAAGTGTGAAACAGCCTGTACGTGATAGTGTAGTAGATAGTCACACTTGTGATTAGTGCCTCTGCCTTTACACCTGTGCTCTACACCACTTTTCGGTATTGATAGATCCGCCGTAATGACATACTACGCAAGAGTCTTCAGGAGCTATATTAGTGGAGTGGCTGTGAATGTATAAAATCCTGTAGATAAGGTGAAAAAATCCGTAAACAGGCGGTGGGTGCACCCACCGCCTGTTTACGGATTTTTTCATCGCAGCTTCCATCTTCCACTTCCTGCCGTTTTTTTGTAGATAAGGTGCCACTCTTCCCTACATTTCCATTGCCATTCTTAATATCATTAGCTAGCAAATTACCTATGAAATGAAGTCAAACGAAGACTCCCAAACTTTTGAAACTACTGTTACTTTACTTTAATAGTGTCTTTGATAAGATGCATCTTGAAGCTGAAGCTTTGCCCGCCGTATTGTGGTTGCGGTGCTCGGCTGCTGGCCTCAAAGTCGAGGGTAACGTCCCGGCCGTGGCAGTTACATTCCGATGGAGGCGAAATGCTAGTGGCGCGTGTACAGTGCGATGTCGGTGCACGTTAAAAAAACCAGGTGGTCGAAATTTACGCAAATCCCCACTACAACGTGCCTCATAATGATACCGTTGATGTACGTAAAATGCAATATATTATTATTATTATTCTTAAAGGTGAAGTTTCTTTGCCTGTTCTCTCCATTTTGCCCTTTGTGCCTGTCATTGTCCTCCACGGCCAACTTCAGACCACTCTGCCGGTGCATCTGCACGCGAGTAACGTGCATGCTGCTAGTCACCGCAGCTGGTCCTGAAGGAATGGTCAGTGGGGAGACTTGGCAAGTTGTCAGCAGTACACGACCACAGAATGAAACAAAACACGCTCATTAGCGTATTATCGCAATACATTTGTGCGATCATCTAAATAAGCTTCGATAAACATTGATCGTCACAGGTCAGTTGAATTTTTTTATCTGGGGTTTAACGTCCCAAAAGATCAGTGGAAAGCGTTGCAACTTCTTAATGTCAAGCATTTCTTGACCAATAAGAACCAGCTACGGGGCTCTAGTGGAAATGGTGGTCGACTGCTGTCCCGAAGGTCGCGGGATTCGGGACAGCAGTCGACCACCATATCCATTATGGATAGTCGCGGGTGCCGTTCTTTGTTGCATGGGCGTTATGGTGATGAGTAGACTTGTAGAGAGAGTGGTCCTTTCAGAGGACAGGCACACCATTCTGAACAGTCGGCAGCGTTTTCTTCTTCTGGGCATCTATTGAAGGCCTTCAAAACAGCTGCAGCTCTTCTTCGTCTTCTTAACTCGTTTTATGTCGGGCCGTTTCGGTTCCCTTCTTCAAGGAATAGGTCGGATCTCAATATCTTAATTGAAGTTGTGTTCTAAAAATACCGTCTTGGAGCGAAAAAAGAACATGATAGTGCAGCGCAAAACTCGAAAAGAAGCACTAAGAGGCAAAAAGAAGTAGGAAAGTCGGCCTCTTACTCTTTATACTCGAGGTTTGCCCTACAACATCATGCCCTTCTGTATGTACCAACTCGCCCAAGGAAAAAGTAATTGAGAAACGAAAGCAGGATAGGAGACCAATTAGGACACAAATGAAACAGATTGGATGCGGCCATGCTGGTTGTTTTGGTCACGATCATTGACGAAGCGCTGGTTTTAAAAAATTGGCTGAGTTTTATTCAAACAGATGCAGGATTTGAGTCACTTTACATTGAAAACTGCTTTTCTTTTAGTTCGCGTTACAATAAGGAATGGCCCCATTTTGATTACAATTGTTTTAACTGTAAAATATACTTAGGCACGCTTCACGCTCCCGTGAAATTTAGCCCAAATTCGGTTTCTGGATTTCGCTCATTTAGAAAAAAATGAAAGACGCCGCATGTCTAGAAATTGCAACATAATGGATCCGGCCAGAGTTGTAAATATATCGTGAACAAACGCAAGTCGTCTCCTGCAAGTTATTAAGAAGTGTTCTTAATAATGAAATAAGGAAATGAAGCACACATCAAAGCATGATACTGCTGATAACGCTTTGAAGATTTCCTCTGCTTATGTGAATCCTTGATATTTCTTGTTAGACCCATGAGAAAAAAAACGAAAACCTGTTTCACAGAAGATGTTTCATTGGACAAGCACCGTTCTTTTTTATTTAAGTCCTCTTTACACGCAGCCTCCTAATAAGTGGCATTGTTTGTGGCAATTTCAGACAAGAGGAAGCCATCGGGAGACGCTGTCCTGCAACCCACTGCCGAAGATGTGCAGAGGAGAACCGGGACAAAGGTATTTGCCTCAGGCCTGTTTGGTCTTGTGCCTTGTGAATCAGTTAACTCGAAGATTGTGAAGAGAGCAATTCATTCGTGCACATTTAACAGGACAATGTTTAATTGAGGAAGGCGATTTCACATTTCCTGTAGATAAGAATCGGAAGATGCGTGGTAATATTTACTCCAATAACATTCATTGCCGGGACACGTGTTCACATTTTTGTGTAGCTGGTCCGCACATTTACACTGCGAAGCTGTACACACGCTTAATTGCACTTCTTATGACAGTCCGGCAAAGTACCATTTCCCGAATATATTTCTTTTATCACTTTCACCAAATGTGTGTATGGACGGCTTTAGTTTTGCCTATGTGCCACATTCGAGGCCAGGTAGTTATGAATAGTTAAACCTTATATCGTAAATTGTATCCAGCTGACAGCGATTTCCCGCAAATTCCTGAACTATATGGAAAAAGCGTGCCATACTGTACAGAGATGCATTTCCCACTACAACTTTATTGCTCAGGAAAAAAGCAGCAAAAAACTTGCTTTCAAGAATAGCTTTGTATCTCATATCTGAGGTCAAACGGAATTCGTGATCACTCTTATCTCGTACGTTTTGCGTCCGTTATATTTATCTGTAAGTGTCACATAGTTCGGCTTTCATAGCCGTGTAGAGTGTTCTGGTCCAATATTTCCGAGCATGCTTATTGCCGTGATCTCCTTTGAAAAAAACGAATCTGCCATCTAGGACCCCCGATGTACGCAGATTGATCCATAGCCGATGGCGTTGCTTGATGGAAGGATACCGTACTTTTCAGTGTAGGGAAGAATTTCTGCATGCGGCAGATTCGTACTTTTAATGATTTTTCGAAGTTTGCCCCGTAATGCGGTTTACCGAAGTTGCTCGGGCAAAGCAGCTGCTAATATTCCTGAACATATTGGACATATTCTGCCTATTGTCTGAGGTAGAAGAGCTAGGGCAGTGCCTTCAACTGCATTTCGGCTCCTACACGAATTTGTACGAAAGCAGCCTAACTTAAACACAAGCAATTTACCAATTTATAAGAAAAGATAGCGTCGCTTACTGATGGGTGTTACGTATGCGCAATACGCTAATCACTTTATGATATTTGTAATTATCAGCCGTACTTTCGCTTTCGGCCTCATTACTTTGTTCAACAATTTGACGTGCATTCCGGCCATATACTTCAGGTACGAAATCGTCAATCTTGCGCGAATGGTTGTCTTCTCCCGGCCGTTGCTACATCGGCGAATGACTCATATAACAGCGTGCTTCACGTAGCACGAACCAAATATTGCTAAAAGTGGCAACACAATGCCGCCGAGAACATGTGGTTTACTGTCAAGGGTCGCTATGTAGTGTATATGTATTGCAACTAATTAGTTAATTAACTAAGGCTCACTTCATAACTAATTTCAGTTCGTTACATTGTACAGAGCATTCTAAAATGGCCGATCAAATGTGTCGGATCGGTTGTTTTGGAAATAAAACCAAGTGATGGGGCTCGTACACTACCGTACTTCAGCGCACACAAACGTGCCTTGAGCGAGCAACCGGCGCGCGGACCCTTGCGAAATTAGCAGGCGCGGTTCTAGGCATCGGCTTCCCAGTGCGTCAGCATTTTTGACGGCCGTAGATGGCAGAGAGACGCCGTCGTCTCTGATAAGCGATAGGTTGACGGTCCGCGCACCAATGGATTTGCTCGAAGCACGGTCGCACGGTTTAGAGCGCCTTTGAGAAACATACGGTAGTGCATACGGTAGCGTAATAGCGCAGTGACCTGATTTTACTTCATAGTTTATGGGCGTTGTTTAAAACTTGGAAAAAATGACCTCGAAGAACATTTCGTTCCAGTTACGTGAACCACCCTTACAATCTACCACCTACCTGATCAGAAAGTTATTTGTAGCTTATAGCCACAACTCTGTTTACACGACCCCCAAACCACCTCCGATATTCTTATGAACATTTCAGTGCAACGAGCGGAGAGGAGCAAAGGAAATAGTGAAAAGAGCGAGGACCGCATTTTCATCACCAAACACGTGTCATTCCGCTATTACGGCACTTTTCCAAAAGATTCACATGGCTACACGTTGGTCGCAGAGTCGTTCGTGCACAACTGCAACAAAATAACTATATTTCAACCTCTGGGTTGTATACGAGCGCTTTAAAATATATTTACACAGGGGGCAAAGGCAGGCAAAAATTGGGGGACCCTTAAGCTTCGCTTTTAAGAGTTGAACGCAATAGCGAAATCCGGCCCCTAGTGCGCATTTCAACCACTAAGTGCATACTTATTAATGTGTTTTGTTACACACACGCACGCACACACACACACACACACACGTAGCACGAACCAAATATTGCTAAAAGTGGCAACACAATGAAGCCGAGAACATGTGGTTTACTGATGAGGGTCGCTATGCAGTGTATATGTATATTGCAACTAATTAGTTAATTAACTAAGGTTCACTTCATAACTAATTTTATTTCGGTACATTCTACAGAGCATTGCAAAATGGCCGATCAAATTTGTCGGATCGGTTGTTTTGGAAATAAAAGCAAGTGATGGCGCTCGTACACTACCGTAGTGCAGCGCTCTCAAACGTGCTTTGAGCTAGCAAGCGGCGCGCGGACCCTTGCGAAATTAGCGAGCGCGGCTCTAGGCATGGGCTTCCCAGTGCGTCAGCATTTTTGACGGCCGCACACGGCTGGGAAACGCCGTCGTGCCTGATAAGCGATAGGTTGACGGTCCGCGCAGCAATGGATTCGCTCGAAGCACGGTTTTGAGCGCTGCAGTGCGGTAGCGTATAAGCGCAGTCGCCTGATTTTACTTCATACTTTACGGGCATTGTTTAAACCCGGGAAGAAATAACCTTGAAGAATATTTCGTTCCTGTTACGTGAACCAACCTTACAATCTACCATCTACCTGATCAGAAAGTTACTTGTAGCTTATAGCCACAACTCTGTTTACACGACCCCCAAACCACCTCCGATATTCTTATGAACATTTCAGTGCTACGAACGGAGAGTAATAATAATAATATCTGGGGTTTAACGTCCCAAAACCATGATATGATTAGCGAGCGGAGAGTAGCGAAGGAAATAGTGAAAAGAGCGGGGACCGCATTTCGATCATCAAACACGTGTAATTCCGCTATTACGGCACCTTTTCAAAAAATTGACATGGCTACATGTTCGTCACACAGTCGTTCGTGCACCACTGCAACAAAATAATTATATTTCAACCTCTGGGCGGTATACGACCGCTTTAAAATATATGTACACAGGTGGCGAAAGCAGGCAGAATGACGGCTGCCTAGCAATCCGAACCGTGGCGTCTTCCTCCTCCTCATCACTACAGCCACGCTCTGGGGGCTGTTGCCTGTCGCTATTGAATGAGGTCATGCATATTATTGTTTTACCCAGTGAAATCGACACTACGAAACTGATCTTTGCCGTTGCCCATTGTTCGAAATGTTTCGCTTTGCTGGATCTTTTCCGCAATACCTGTATGTAACGAGTCGTTCATTTAAATTCGGACGTTTTTTTATGTGAGTTGCTTCTGTTCCATTGTTTCTAAGGCTATGTTCAAGTGATCCAGCCTAGTCGAGGTGCAAGCCATGCTGACCGCTGATCAATGCGAAGGAGAATGGCGGTCGCTGTTGTCTAAAATCTAAGAGCCTTCGTACTCAGGTGTGCCGTAGTCCGATCGACATCGTGGTAGAATGTGCATTCAGATGACGCATGTGTTTGGCAGTGGAAATTACTCAGTGTAGGTGAGGCTGGATAGGCATGACCTTCGTTTTTGCGCCCCTTGTTCGCAGCCTGTGCCGTTGTGTCGCTGTCCATCTGGGCGAACGGGCAGCGGTCAGCAGCGCTGGTTGTCCTGCCACTTCAGCGTGACCCGGAGCGGCGGAATCACGCGACCGCTGAAACCGGCGCCGGTCGCTCTGGAGCAGCACTTTCCGGAACGCGGCAACCGTTCCCGGAGCTGTGCCGTCTGCGCGTGCAGCGTCTTGTAACACAAGCACCGAAGTCCGCATGAGCGGGTGTAAAGACTGTGCCTCGATCACCAGCCGGTGATCGAGGCACAGTTTGCGGTCGCAGACGGGGGGAAAAACATGGCAACCATTATTCCCAGCCATAACAATATGTTTGATTTTATTTATTTTAAGTGTGCGTATTGTATAAAATGTTGTGATTTGCGAAACCTGTCGCCCTGTCTGGTTCCCATGGTGTCACTATTTGCTCAAAATAGGCGAAAAATCCTTCAAAGGGGCGCAGCACTGGAGCCGACGTTTCGACAAGTGGTCTCGTCTTCTTCAAGGCACCGACTGCTTACCTTAGCGCATGCATGGGTATATGCTTCGTACACTCTCCCCAATCCGAATCGTGGAGGAGGATAGGCCAAATGCGGAAACAGGAAGGGTAAGCGAAGAAGCGCATGGGTCGACTTAAAATTCCGTTCATCACGGGCACCTTGAACGATGTTAACGCGTCCAAGCATGTCCACTGGAGCACACCATGAATTCACTGTAGTTGCTGTTGCTGTTACTCGTCCCGAACTCTTGTTGGAGCACGCCACGCGGGTTCATGGCGCGTCTGCAGAATCTCCTTCCCCGACGCCATCAGATTGCTGAGAGAGTGTAAGGTGGAGAGGCCACAGCGTCTTATCCAGCCCCTTACACAGGCCCGAACGCACTAGCGCGTGCCAGCACACGTGGTTTTGTCTGCGTTACGTCAAGCTAGGAGAGCATATGGCAGCCCGGGCCCCTAAAGGTCTCTGCACGTATCATCATCAAGGCGGTCGAAGAACATGACGAAGAAGACTTCTCCTTGGCGCGAGCGCGCGTTCTGCACGTATAATCATCAAGGCGGTCGAAGAACAAGACGAAGAAAGACTTCTCTGTGGCGCGAGCGAGCGCTCAATATGTTACAGATGGTTATGGTAGGTTTTTGAAAGCGGACGGTCGCCAATGGAACTACTGACAAAGCCCAGCGCAAAAGCTGCTTCGCATCTAAAAGGGAGTCGGGACTGGAAGGCGATCTCTGTGTCGTGCATTTTGTTCGCGTCGAAAGGGCAGAAGTTCGGAGGTTATCCGCTGCATCATGACCGTCCCAAGTAAGTAATAGCTGACTATGATAACTTCCCGGTGATCAAAAACCGTTAGAAATTCTTGGATCAAAGGCTTAAGTTTCACTGGTTTTTTTTTTTGTGTAGGTACACTGTAAAAAATACCGTTATTTTTACGACCAATATCGCATAAAAAATGCGGTGTCGCCAACGTAAACGTAAACTATACAGTATTCTCGCTGTATATCATGCCACGCGCATGCGCATTTGCTTGTAGGAGTGAAGAAAGGAAAGAGTAAAGAAGAGGAGCGGCGTCATGCGCTCGCCTTTCGTTTCCCGCCGCTCATGAACGCGCGTGGACGCTGCGACGAATGCTTGGCGCGCCTGCGCACCTTGTTTTACGGTTTGCGCGAGAAACCGGGCATGCGCAGAGCGGCGCAGATACGGCAAGGAAGAGCCGGCTCGGTGCCCGATGCGTCATCAGTATCGCCATTTTTGAAAGCTCTGCAATCGGCGTAGGTTTGGAAGCCGTTCGGCCACGTTTTGTACACCCGCTGCAGGTAGTACGTCGCATTCGTTTCTCAAAACTTAATCGCGCAGTGACGCATGCAAATGATATGTGCGCTCTGGAAGTATCAGAAAGCTATTTCGTTTGAGTGGCTGGATTTTGTGCACTGGCTGGCATGACTTTCTCGAATAGACGTCTTGCTTTGCGTGTGCACCGCATGCACTGCTGTATACTTCGCCTTGCATGGGTACGCGCCGATTTAGTGCGCGATTATTTTTGTTGTATGTGAAAATGCAAAACAGCATGAATGTGAACCTGGTACAAGGTTCGTGACTCGGAGCTTGCACTATGTACCACATGTACCATGTGAACGTGGTACAAGTGGTACAAGTGGTACCATTCCAAACTGCATGTATGGTTAACGGTTGGATGCGTGTCGATTGGATGAGATGTTTGTTGAAGTTATGCAGAGCAAGTTAGAAGGTTGTAACTGTAAGTTGTGACTTGAATATTTCATTGGATTTGTATTTAACCAAGATTATCAAAATACGTTTGTATTTGAGCTCTGGATGTTTGTATATTTGCAAAACGTGCACCTCCCCTGTGAGCACACTGAGCAGAGGAATATACTTTGCGTTTCGTCAAAGCTGCAAAATGTGAGTAGAATTCTCGAAATGAAAACTGATGATACTTAAGGCCGCTTAGCATCATTTTGTTGCAGTTGCATCAGCATATCATAGAGGAGCTGTGTGAGTACGCGCAATTCATTAGCACTAGTTTAATTTTGTCTGACATTTAGTTGCACAATACATGCTGAAATGAAAATTGGAACTGCTTCAACTATTAAGAATGTCATTTCATTGTGAGTGCTCTTAAGCCTAGATGGTGACCTGTGGAACCCAGAGGATTACTTTCTTTTTGATTGCCACGTGTTGGAGCGGCTGGAGAACTTCACAACAGTATTCTGCATATTATTCATCAGTTATTTTTCCTTTCACGCCCGTTATGGTGAAAGATTGTAGTCTACTCTGGAATTGGTTCAAAGGCGTGTATTTGAATAATTCTGGTGAGCATTTTTTTCTGAAAGAAAGGTGCTCACATAAGAACTTTTTTTAATGTTGGTGTCAAGGCATCTGCAAAAATGGTGTCTTGTCCTTGCTGTGGCATCTGCAAGTATGCTACAGATTTTCTCTTGAAAACGCCTCCCAATAGTAGCCTGCTGTACCTATAGTCCTGGCACTTTACAGCAGCTCTAAGGACACATGGTTATTGTCAGTGAAAGTCATCTGTGTCTCTTTCTAACCATGAGGACGTTTGCCTGAAAACAAAATACGCGTTTACTGTGAGAATTGTTCAAAAACGTTTTCCTCCTATTTGATTCCAACTCTCCGATTTGATTCAAACTCATTACTTCTATGAGGGGACAGTTCCCGTGACCTTAGTATTCAAATAAATGGCGG
This sequence comes from Rhipicephalus sanguineus, assembly GCF_013339695.2. Taxonomy (NCBI): domain Eukaryota; kingdom Metazoa; phylum Arthropoda; class Arachnida; order Ixodida; family Ixodidae; genus Rhipicephalus; species Rhipicephalus sanguineus. The sequence continues at coordinate 40,576,813 of NC_051176.1, forward strand.
TAAAGGCCTGGCCGCTGTCTGTGGTCCACACCCAAAATTATTGCAGTGCACCTGTGAGATGGCCGGTAATCTCGGCGCTTGAACTGCACGTTTATATTTTCTAGCTTACAGAAACTCCATATTTAGTAACAAAACTCTCTCAGGGCGCATTCATTTGCCATTGAACGCCAACGTTTTGCCCTGAATGCCTTTTTTGAAGCTCCCAGTTATAATCAGTGTTCCATAGTTAACGCTCCCAACTTCTGTACTTGCTCGTTCATGCTGGATGCTCATTTTCAGCTTGGACTGGAACAAAAGTAAGGTCTTTACAAATATTGCATAATCCACAAACCCAGAGGTGCATCAGTGCATAAATATGTACTCCATGCCCTGAATGGTATCTCGTAGGCTGTTGCAGTAAAGAGATGTCTTTTTTTTTACTAATAATGATCATGCCTTTATTGAGGGGTGTCGGGGGTTCAACGTCCCAATGTGACGTTAAAAGTGACGCCCCACATTTAACGTTCCCCTCTGACGTCCCACCATCCTGTAGCACTTCTTAAGTTCTTTTCATCTTCCGAATTCAAGTTGGCAGATGGTGCCAGTGAGCGTGCGTGCAACTAGTCAGCAGTGGGACAAGAGTTTAATGTTGCCGCTGATGGCGAAGAATTTTTTAGTGCAACTACAACTTTGGCCAAAGTGGACCATGGCTCATGATATGTTTGTCAACACGAGGTGACGTACGAGGGCGGTCCGATAAGTACTTAGCCTCACCGCGAGAGCGCGACGCTATCGCATGAGACATATACTGACGCTCTTTTTGAGGGACACATGCAAAGGTCCAGTCAAATTGGACTCGCGGTTTTGTTTTGGCCGCTTGAGGATGCAGGTGATTTTCGATTGTCCGTTAAAAGTGGAAAAAGCGCAATATCGGTCAGTGATTCGATTCTTGTTTTCGGAAGGGAAATCGCGCAGCAAAATCAAAGAGCAACTAGATGCCGTCTACGGTGAGTCTTCTCCTTCGATGGCAACCGTCAAAAATTGGTTCAACGAGTTTAAACGTGGTCGCACGACGGTTTTTGATGAGCCTCGCCCAGGGGCCCCGCAAACGGCTACCACGGCCGATAACGTGGCAAAAATCTACGATCTCGTATTGGCAGACCGCCGACTGAAGGTGCGCGAGATAGCTGAGACAGTAGGCATCTCAAAAGACCGCATGGGTCATATTCTGCATGAAATTTTGGGCATGAGGAAGCTATCGGCGCGATGGGTGCCGCGACAAGCGCGTCCGTGAGAGCACTTCAGAACAGTGTTTGAAGCTGTTTAAACGTAATCAGAAGGAGTTCCTGCGTCCCTTTGTGACCGTCGACGAAACATGGATCCACTGGTACACACAAGAGACCAAAGAACAGTCGAAACAGTGGACTGCACCCTGAGAACCTGCTCCGAAGAAGGCGAAGACTGCCGCATCGGCCGGAAAGGTGATGGCCACCATTTGCTGAAATTCTCAAGGTTTGATCTTCGTCGACTACCTTGAGAAGGGCAAAACGGTGACAGGACCCTACTGCGCCGAATTACTGGGCCGATTCGACGCGGAATTACAAAACAGCGGCCACATTTGGTGAAGCAAAAGGTGCTCTTCCACCATGACAATGCGCCAGCTCACGCCTGCGCCGTCGCCACGGCCAAATTGGTCGAACTGGGCTATGAAGTTGGGCCCCATCCAGCGTATTTTCCAGATTTGACCCCGAGTGACTTTTTCTTGTTTCCCAACTTGAAAATGTCACTTGCCGGACAAAAATTTGAGTCGAATGAAGTTATCGCAGCCAGGAGAAAACGTATACTTTGCAGCTTAGGAGAAAACGTATTCTTCTGACGGGATCAAGAAGTTGGAGGATCACTGCGTCAAGAGTAGAGCTGAAAGCGGACTATGATGAAAAATAAATCGGCACCATTCCGAAATTTTCGTTTTTCTTTTGAAGGGTAAGTACTTATCGGACCGCCCTCGTAATAGACCTATTTTACAAGTGGTCCCAGATATACCGCAGACATGCCGAACAGCAGGCCAAGGGAAGCTTGTACCCACAGGCGTGGGCAGGGGGGGGGGCCAAGGGGGCGAGAAGGGGGGGGGCGCAAAGTCAGCCCTATACATTGTAGGGGGGGCGAGAAGAGGGGCGCAAAGGCAGCCGCATACATTGACATAATAGGGAGGGGGGCGCTGCGACGAACCTTCGCCCCCCCCTGAAGGGGAACCCTGCGCACGCTTATGCTTGTACCTGTTGCATCACTGGCGGGCGCCTAGAAGCACTGGGGATCGAACATCGAACCATCCGCATATGAGGTAGATGCTTAAATCACTAAGATCACAAATAATCACAAATCACAAATAAGAAAAAAATTCCAGGATGGAACGAGGCTCCAACCTGGGCCCTCTGCGTGGGAACCCAGTATTCAACCTCCGAGCCATGCCGGTGCTTGAAACTGCTTTGCAAAAAGGTCCTATACAGTCTTCATGTCGGGGAGGAACCACATTAACATATGTAATGTAGCGTGGCAGAAGAGTAAAATAAGCACCAAGCGTCGCACAAAGCGAATTCTGTAACCAGGCGTCACACAATGCGAATTGCGCAACGAGTAGGTTGTTGAATGCTTCCAACCCATTACAAAGGACTCTGCCATAATTCTTCTTCGTCATCAGGCGCAGCATCAACAGAGTGCGCGTAATGACTTACATGGGTTTAGCAGGTACCAACGCTCTCCGTAGAATGACGAAAAATGGCACAGTGCCTGCTGCCCTACTTCACAAAAATTACAATGATTTATAGCGTAGTGGGTTCCTCGCAAGTGCACTTGTATTGGTTGCCAAGGAAGCCCATAAGCGCATGATCCACTGCCTCGGGGTCTCAGTAAAATAACAATGATTTATAGCGTAGTGGGTACCTCGCAAGTGCACTTGTATTGGTTGCCAAGGAAGCCCATAAGCGCATGACCCATTTCCTCGGGGTCTCAGTAAAGTTTACTTGTATTGTAGCCCCAAGAGAGCTTAACGGGCTCTAGAAACGTCGCTCTTCCAGCATTCGCTGTGACTGTGCTGCGGTTTCAGCGCAGGCCTGGCGTTTTTTTGGAAAAGGGCCCAAGAAGTCAATACCCACTTGCTGGAAAGGTGTGCTTGGAGGTGGCATCGGCTGGAGGAGACCAGCTGGAGCAGCAGATGGGCGTTTATGGCGCTGACACTGCATGCAGCTCGCCCCATACATCTCAACAGACTTTTGCATCCCAGGCCAGTAAAAACGTTCTTTAGTCCGGTGGAGCTTCCATAAATGTCCAGACGTAGGGTTGTCGTGCATGGCACTCATGATGGCTGTGCGAAGGCTCTCCGCCACCACCAGAAGAAAACGTACGCCATTGCCGGAAAGGTTCTCCTTGTACAAGAGCCCATCGCGCATGCAGAAATGGCGCGCATTAGTAGAGGCGGATGTGGTGTAATTCTATTCAGTGTAATTCTACAGTGTAATTCTATTCGTGCCGGCTTAGTGAGCGACTTGCGTATGCAATGACGTGTTCGCGGTACCATAACGCTGGACTAGAACGGCACCTATATTTATGCCAGTGGCATCCGTGTGAAGTTCTGTCGGGGCCGATGGATTGAAGTGCTGAAGGACAGGCCGTGACGTCAGGAGAAACTTCAGTTGGCGAAAAGAAGACCTGCACTCTGGAGTCCACTGGAAGCGAATGTCCTTTCGTAGCAGGCATGTGAGCGGGTACGCGACGTCGGCAAATTTGGGAATAAAGCGGCGCAAATAGGAACAAAGCCCCAGAAAACTGCGGAGCTCCTTGACAGAGCGCGGTGCACTGAACGCTTCAACGGCTGCTGTCTTCAGGGGATCAGGGCGTATGCCATCCTTATCGACGAGATAACCAAGCACGAGTGTTTGGCGGTCTCCGAAGTGGCGCTGCTTCGAGTTTAAAACGAGGCCAACGTTTCGGATGCAGTTCAGAATAATATCCAGATGCGAGTTGCGATCACTGAATGTCCGGCCAAAGATGACGACGTCATCGAGGTAGCACATGTAGATGTTACACGTCAAGCCGCGCAGAATGCTGTCCATAAATCTCTCGAACATCGCCGGAGCGTTGCACAGTCCAAATAGCGTCACATTAAATTTAAAGAGACCGTCAGGGGTTCCAAGGGCAGTCTTTTCCTTGTCCTCAGGATGCATCGGAATTTGCAGGTAGCCAGATCGTAAGTCTACTGAGGCCGAATGTAAGCAGTCGATTGCGTCATCAATACGTGGGAGAGGGTACACGTCTTTTTTTTATTCAAACGGCGATAGTCCACGCAAAATCTCCTTAATCCCTCTTTCTTTTTAACAAGAATCATTGGAGCTGCCCACAGACTGGCTGACTCTTGCATCACTCCCTTTTTGATCATTTCCTGCACTTGATCGTTGATAATTTGGCGCTCTGACGGTGAAACACAGTATCGCTTTTGTCGAATCGGATTTGCCGAAACCGTGTTGATGGTATGGCGTGTTTGAGACTCAGGGATGGAGAGTATGTTGTCCATCTGCGCAAAGTCGAATACCGAAACGTGCTTCGAAAGTACACCCACTAATGTGCGGCGTTCGCTTCTGCTAAGCGACTTATTTATCATTGACAAAAGGGCCGTTTCCGAGCTGTGACCACCAGGTTCTTCCGGCACATCTATAAGTTCGGCTACAGATAAGGGCGCGTGTTCTCTACTGACCCAGGCCAATTTCAAACCGTCTGGTAACACCACGGGCTCTGAAGAACAGTTTACAGTCCATAAGCCAGTGCGTCCGCCGTTGATGTGCACCACACAGTGGGGAACCAACACATTCTCCTTCACACAGTTAACGCGCATTGGCTCTACGCTTGCGTCAAAGCTGTCGTAATCGGCGCCGCAACAGAAAACAGGCGCACGAGCGGTAGATGACGCGGGTATGAGTGTCGCCAAAAACGCACAATGCCTTCCACAGAGTTTTCCAGAAGCCCTGATGGCAGACCTCTGACAAATACTTTCCCTGTGCGGCACTCGACAGTGGCACCACACTCCCGCAAGAAGTCCATGCCCAGAATAAGTCATGAGTCGACCGGGGAATAATCGCGAATTCCATCGTAATAACATGATCTCCCAAAAGCACGTCAGCGCTGCATACACCGCGGACATTACTAAAGCGAAAAACACAGAAAGGACGAGGTAAGGACGGCATACAGGACGCAGCGCTAAACTTCAACTGATCATTTACTTCCACAAAAGACAGGAATTCACAAGCTGCGCAGGAGGCTGCGCCACACGGAAGAAAACATTCAAAAAACGCCCCCACATACGTCACTGCTTTTTTTTCTTCCTTCACAAGCCATAAGGTAATCAATCGTGTCATAACTATAGTCCAACGGTTCTATGCGCAGATTACGTTCCAAGTATGCATGCGCACTCCTTGTTGCTGAGGGCCAGCGATGGTGCGCTTACACACCGACCACCCGCTTTTCTTATGCAGAAGGCCTCGTAGGTATCTCTGTCTCTAATACTGCATACATCAATAGGACGCAACGGATCGCCACTCACTCCGCAGAACTTTGAAGCTTCGTCCGTTAAAAATAACTTTGCACCTTAATACGTCTTTGAAAGAGACACTCATTACCGAAATTGTCGCCCCTGTGTCCACGATCACAGGCACATTTTGTTTTTGAGCATCAACAAAGGAGGTATTTCTGTCAGTAGCACATCTCCAGCGACCTCTCCTCCATCGGCCGCGCTAGCTAGTTTTGCGGTGGCGAACGGGACGTGGTGCGACGCAGCGGTGAGGGAGAACGAGGAGCACGCAGTCGTGGTGGAGGCATCAAACTCCTGTCAGATGGCGGGGTTATTCCGGAAGCTGCTTGGCCAATAATCCTTGCCAGGTGGTGGTGGCCGCGGGGCGCCGCGAGGCCGTTCGGAGGGTCGTGAAAATTCTGACGGTAGGCCCTATCGCGGAGCTACACGACAGTTGCAAGACCGTTATATATGGCCCGGGACACCGCAGGATTAGCACACCGGCAGAGGTCGAAACCACGGTTGCTCTTCAGTGAAATGAGTGTCATCATTTGCTCTTGTACAGCGGATTGCTTCGTCGGGGATGTCATGACGATACGTCGGGCGTCGGGGAGGCGTGCGCTGAGCGCGTCGATCATAGCGCGGAGCTGGAAAGCGCATTGTCATTCTTGACTGTGGGGCTGGCCTGTACTCCACAGCCGCTGCGCTAATTGTCGGTTGCCAAGGGGCCGAAAGAGGCGCAGTTATAGCATCACGTGGCATGTACACCTCACGATGGTCAGCTGTTGAACGCAATATTTCTTGGCGGGAATGTTCGCCGTGGACAGTCTGTCGAATGGTCGAAGAAATGTCGAGGCTAGGGCTCGTGTCTACACTGGCAACAGTCGTAACGTTAGCCAGCCGACCAAACGTTGGCGTATGCCGACGCATCTTCAGCACTTCAAAAGTTCTGCAGTGCCGAGTGAAGTCGGACACAGAACGGAGGGTATCTTTCCCGATTAGATAATTTGTACACGTCCTCATCCACTCCTTTCAGCAAATGCCCGACTTTATCTTCTTCCGGCATATACGGGCTGACCACCTTGTACAGCCTTAATACACACAGCCTTAAAATTCGTCCTGGTCCGGGCTTTTCGGCAATAGAGCTTTCTTTCTGAGAAATCCGTATGGATTTCCTTATGGCTTCGTGCTACAAACGGGTGGTTGTCTATTTTCTCTTTCTTAACCCTTCCGCCGCCTTGCGGGATTCCGCAGAGCTGATTTGCAATATGTGTCCAGGAGGGCTATTTTGGAAGCGTTCTGTCCCAGAACGGATGCGGTCCGTTCCATCGGGCTGCACGCGATTGGTGGAGGCTTGCTCGACGGTCGAGACGTAAGAATAGGCAAGAACGGTCATAGAATGGTCTCCGGCTCTGTTCTATCATAGGGCTTTTTACAATTACCTGGAGGGAACTCTGGCACTGCAATCGTTCAGTCGCCATGGGAACGATGGGTAGTTCACGGAATTGCATAATCTTCGTGCTTACGGCTTCAAACGCATCTGTGGCTCTGTTTATTGTTGTGTTTAGGCGTTCGTTTCGGATAAAAGAATGGACCGTTGTGAACTTCGTGACCAGATTTGAATTGGTGATCCTAAAACGGTTAAAGTGCACGGTGAAGTGGAACTGCTGACTTTTGCTAAACTTTGCCTTCCGACAAAGCGGATGAAGGCGACGCGGAGCCAAACGGAGCCGAAAGAACGAAGTTTAGACAAATCCGTGTACTACCCATCATTCCCATGCTGGCTGAAGCGCCATGCGTTGCAGCTCCCATAGACACTAGCGCCAGAGTTCCTTCTGGCGTATCTATAGGAAACTGTATGCGTTATATCGATAGAACGAATACGAAACGGTCTCCAGACGACTTGGATTTGATTGAAACGTAAGCGCTAGGGCCGGAGAATCAAATTATCCAATCCAAGTCGTCCTGAGACCGTTTTGTATCCGTTCTATCGATAGAACGGAGCCGGAGACCGTTCTATGACCGTTCTTGCCTATTCTTATGTCTTGACCGTCCAACGAGCCGCCACCAATCGCGTGCGGACCGATAGAACAGACCGCCTTCGTTCTGTGACAGAACGCTTACAAAATAGCCCCCCTGGTGCTTCCCGTTGTCGATGAATTCACCCTCGCGATGCCGATTGCTAACTTCTTGGTTAGCTCAATTGGTAGAGCGACCGCCCCGGAAAGGCGTTGGTCCCGGGTTCGAATCCCAAACCAGGACGAATTTTTCGGCGACTATGAGGCATTCGTTCTGAAAAATCCGTATGTATTTCCTTGTGGCTTCGTGCTACAAGCGGGTGCTTGTCTATTTTGCCCTTTCTTACCACAAAATGAAGCCTGGAGAGTTAAAGCAAAAATCAAGCGCTCAACAAAACACAGCACCATGTCGCAAGGCTCATCTCACCGCTGCCTGCCAGTTGTAAGGGATGGGGTGCGGCTCGTCTCGCTACGGTATCTGGCTCCCGCCGTCGTCCGCATAGCCGATGTTTTCCAGTGAGGGGGCGCGTTCTTACATGAACACAGAGGTTTAGTTATAGAGTTAAAAGAGAGAGAGAACAATTTTGTACAAAAGTCTTTGGCTTTTATAGCCCCGCCTCTACCAACATTGAGGCACTCAGGAAGCGGTGAAAGCAGCTTCCGTTAATCCATTCTGTTGCCTTCTCAGCGCTCCGTCAATCAAAAAGGATGGAAATTGGCCACTCGATACATCCGTTGATGAGGAGCACGGTCGAGATGTCCAGTTTGGTTCACAAGTGCACCACACAATAAAGACCTCCATTCTCACGCCCTCGAAGAGTCGGTTCGGTGAACGTCAGGCGAAGAGGTTCAGTCCAGAGGGCGGGGGGGGGGGGTCAGGGGTCGATGACTTCGTAGGAGATGGCGGCCGCTGTCTCGAACACCTGCAATCGCTAATGTCTGTGTTCAGGTGAAGACATGCCCTGGTCCAATGGCAACGTCTCCAGCGGCGCCGTCCCACGATGAGGATACCGCGCGAGAAAGGGGTGTTCACGACTCCCCCGTCGGGTTCCTCGTAAGCCGTCCACGATGGAATGCCTGGTTCACTCGGCCACACGTGCAGAAGCCCCCTCCAGGAAAAGATGGAGCTTAGCGCCCCCACCCGGGCACCGACACGGGGAGAAAGCATCCCGGCCGACAGGTGCATGCACAATGGCTCCTGCCATAATGAATTGCAGGGCCAAACGTAAGAAACCATGCAAATTAAAGAATGACAAGATAGGTCCAACAGGATAAAGATATGGGGATGACTTGGCGCTCCCCTTAGATGATATGGGGGGGGGGGATGGTGGGCCAGAGGGGGCGCTCTTCCCCTCCCCCCTTCTGTGTATACGCCTATGATAACACTCTGATGTTGTCGCCAATATTCCTCTAGAGGTACCGTGCAGCGGAGTTTTCCAGTGTGACTGCAGCGCCAGAAGGCATAGGCTAGCGGATAAAAAAAGCAATATTGAGACGGGGCCGGTCAAAATGGAACGCGATGCGTTCCATTTTGACCGGCGATGCGTTCCATTTTGAAATGGAACGCGATGCGTTCCCCAGCGGCCGCTGTCAGCGAACTTGGGACGGGCCACAGGGAGCAACGCAGCTCCCTGTGGTCAGTAGACGGTGCCTATGGGCAAGTGTTATGTAGAGGACAAAGACGAAGCAACGGAGCGGGCCTGCGAACCAATCATCATCAGTATTCACGTGGCTCGTGCGCTGCCAGCGAAGCAGCGTAGTCCCAGAAGGACTTGAAGGTCAGCCACACCGTCTCTTCGAAGGCTTTCCTCGACTGCGTCTTCGAGAGTGGGAGTGAGTACGACGCTGCCTCGGATCTCAGCAACCGGCTTAGCGCGTCCAGCACAACGATGAGAGAAGCGTCAGCATCGTTCGTCAGCGACAGCCTGCCGGCGAGAGCCCAGGGCTCCTACGTCACTTCGGGCTCGCCGACACTGCAGGAGGCGGACAGTAGCTTGGACGCGTTCTTTCAGCTGAGCACTGCTCCTGCATCGAGTGCCGCCAAACGGAGCGCCCCTCGATGCAGAGTCGACCTGGAGTTCGGCTGCATGGCCGTTATTCCTAACGGCCAGTTTCGAATCGCCTACGCCGGGCACGATGCAGCGCCAATGCCTACCCGATCGGATGGACAACGCCGGTCTGCTAACGGTGGCCGGACTACTGAGGTTAGTGCCCTGCCATTTCTGCACAACCCACACATGTGTGAGTGCATAGTAATAGCTACTAACGTGGTAGGACTAGTCATACATCTCATTTGTGCCTCTGCTTTTACGCTTCCCTTCAATTTGACCTATCGGTCCTGACAGATTTATCTATTACTCTTTCGACAAATTACATTTTTAAAACTACGATCTCTGCTAAATACTATTACTGAAACGTAATGATCCGCTGAATGAGATGGTACGCATCAGCCTGCAGAAATTATATTGGCAGTGTCCGTAAATATGGGATTAAATATATTACAGTAGTTTCTGCTGAACTTCCATTTTCCATTATCAGTCTTAGTAGCAATAGGTAACGATATTTCGATGAATGGTATTCGCTGGAGAATCGCAAGCTCTCCCACGAAATGTAAAACTGCGCTTTAATTATGCTTGCTGTAATACGTACGTGGAATAGAGTGTAGCTCTGTAATTACTGTTTTCTCCGTTTTCTACTATTTGGCTGTCGATTGTCTGCCACGGTTGCCTTCAGCGTATTCTGTCGGTGCATCTGCCCGCTTGTCGTGTGCGTCAGGGGCGTAGCCACAAATTTTTTTCGGGGGGGTTCAACCATACCTTATGTATGTTCGTGCGTGCGTTTGTATGTGTGCGTGCCTATATACGCAAGCAAAACTGAAAAATTTGGGGGGGGGGAGGGTTTAAACCCCCCCACCCCCACCCCCTCCTTGGCTACGCCCCTGGTGTGCGTGCTGCCAGGAAGCATTCGCGAGTAGAAACATTAGGAAAGCTTCAATTTGGGCTAGTTGGTACGGCGTTGTAATGTATATGCACTGAGCGAAATGTACAAACGAGTAACGGAACGAGAAGACAGGACTAGGGGTGCTGTCCACTAGTCCTGTCCTCTTGTTCCAGTACTCGTTTGTGCATTTCGCTCAGGAAAGAGGAAGCTAGTCCCAGACGTGCAGTAGCAGAAAACGTGCTGCTAGGGGTTTTAACAGCAGAGCTGTTTAAACTTGTGGCTGTACGATACGTCGTTTAAAAAAACTCGGCTGTTGTGCTGCTCCACAGAAAGCGGGTATGTGCCACGCAGATCCTAGCGTAGCATAGCCTTGGATAGTATAGATAGTATAGTATAGGGGGTGCGAAAAGGAAATGAGGGTGAGTAGTAGTGATGTGAAGATGAGGAGGAAGGAAAGGAGGAGGGGAGAAGGTAAAACACGACATAGCCTTGTATAGTATAGTTTAGCAAGGAACATTGCATAGCATTGCATAATATTGTATAGCAAGGGAGATGGAAAGGCAAGTAAGATTGAGGAGGAGTGTTGTGAAGGTGAGGAGGAAGGAAAGAACGAGGGGAGAAGGTAAAAGATGACATAGCCTTGTATTTGAAATACCTTAAAGGCCCGTTGGGCGTTGTGTAAAGGGGGGCTCTATAATCACATCATCCAACACACGATAAAAAGGCATCAAAGACCAGAAAGGAAACGACTCTACATGATACAGAAAATTTGAACGCGCAAAACATAATGCGCACGTAATACACAATATACACAGAATAAATACACAATACCGACATAATATATACAAATCTAGTCATGTTAATGGAAGACTTTAGTGGAAATGTGCAATTAGTTGGTCATGGAATGTGTCAGGGCTGGATAATGAAGCGATGTTCTCTGGCAGGCTATTCCATAATCTAATGGCGCGTGGAAGCGCTGATGAATTGAGTGTTAAAGTGTCACCATATATGCGCGTAAAACATAAATTATTGTGCAATCTTTTGGACGTTCGAGATGGGACATCGAGGTGACATTAACGTTACCTATTAGAGTGTACATACTTGTGGAATAATGTTGGTAGGGCTATGTCACGGCAGGTATTTAATGATTGTAGAGAAAGATGAGTTTAATCCGCATGACGCTTGAATGATAACTATAGTTTTTCGAGATGAACTGTGCTGCCCTATTTTGGATGGGTCCACGTTATTATGATATGGAGACCAAATGGAGGACGCGAACTCAAGTTGCGTGGCAAGAAATGTGAGGTAAGCTAGTTTACTAATATTAGCGGGAGATTTAGAGGTTACGGCGTATGTAACCTAAGAATTTTGAAGCATTGGCGCATGCCGATGAAATATGAAAGGACCATGAGAGATCTGAAGGAAGGTTAACACCAAAGTATTTTTAATGGGACATGTGACGTAGTAGGCGTCTTGAATACGGTATACATTTATGGCTGAATGTGATTACATTGCATTTTGATGTGTTAAGGGTCATTAGCCATGAGTTGCACCACTCGTTAAGTAGATAGAGATTAGATTGGAGTGCTTAGTGGTCAGTGGCAGACCTAACTGCGCGGTACACAGTACAATCATCTGCGAAAATTTGCAGGCAGGAAGAAATGTTATGAGGTAAATCATTTATATAAATTAGATATAATAACGGACCCAGCACGCTACCCTGCGGCACACCTGAGGTAACTGGGGAAAGATGAGAAGACAGATGACAGTAACAAGTATGAAGTGTTGGCGGTTTGAACGAAAGTTACGTATCCATGATAAAGTTGACATGTCTAAACGAAGTGTTCACAATTTAGTAATCAAGCGGCAGTGAGCTACGCGGTCGAAGGCTTTGGCGAAATCGAGGCATATGCTGTGAGAGTGTAGGTGATTGTTCATATTAAAATGCAAGTCAGCGGTTAGTTCGAACAACTGTGTTTCGCAGGAGAGATTCTTTCTGAACCCGTGTTGATTATGGTAAAAAAAAGAAAAAAACTTGTGCTCTAGATGACTGAAAACACGAGATGCAATTATACGCTCTAGCATTTTGCAACATATGCACGTAAGAGATATGGGACGGTAGTTTTGCGCTGTGCTTTTGTGTCCTCTTTTAAATATGGGTATCACTTTCGCTGTTTCCAGTCAGCGAGTAGTGTTCCAGTCGTTAGAGACTGGAAAAATCTAACGCAAAGATTTAGTAGTCACTGTTCTGGTATTTTTTAAGTATTTTAGAATTAATTCCATCAATACCAGTTAAAGTGGATACCTTTAAACTATTAATGAGATACGCTATTCCTTCTTCAGCTATTACAATGGGTGTCATGTAGTTATAATTAAGATCGCAAACATCGGGAAGATTAGATTCACCTTCAGAAGTAAATACAAGTAAATACAGATAAGAAGTAAGTGTTAAATATTTCGGGGCACTCATTGTTTGGTATAGGGGTGTTGCTACATTGTAGAGAAATGGAACTAGTGTCACGATCAGGGCATATTTCTTTCCAAAACTTTTTATGACTAGTTTTAAATAATACTAGGAGGTCACATGCAAAATATTTGTCTTTCGCAACGGATAAGGCAGAGAAATATGTTTTAAACATACTTTGTATCTATCCCATGCAGTACGGGTGCCCGCACGCTTCGCTGTCTGATATAAACGTTTTTTTTGTTCCTTAGTTGTTTAATTCTTCTAGTATACCAAAGGTTACATTTGCCTTTAGTCATTGCGATCAGAGGGACATATTGGGGGACCAAGGGTGGTACCTTGTCTCGAAAGAGTGCCCAGTTCTCTTCTATGCAGGGGTTGTAAAATGTGGGTAGCTATGTATGGAAGAAGGTTCCAAGTTCTGTGCCTATGGCTGTAATAATGTCTGGAGTTTAACGTCCCAAAACCAAGATATGATCATGAGAGGCGCCGTAGTGGAGGGCTCCGGAAATTTTGACGTGCACCTAAGTGCACCTAAGTCTAAGTACACGGGCCTCAAACATTTTCGCCTCCATCGAAAATGCGTGCGTATGGCTGTGAAATTAGCCTTATTTTAATGGTAAACTGTCTTCGTCGCATATCCCATAAACGGAACTGGAATTCCTAAGCTTAGCTGAAGCAAATAGTGATAGCTGAATCCTACTAAGTGTGTTCCTTCTGTTATCGTTTCAGGTGTTGTTTTAAGGGCTAAATCTAATATGTTAGTGTCACGTGTTGGTTGGTGAACGACTTGGAACGGGTTGCGATCAAACGTCAGGTTACAGAATTCTGTCGAAATATGACAGGATGATGATAGCTGAGCCCAATTTATTAAAGGATAATTAAAGCCTCCAATGAGATAGATGCTATCTGTGGGACACAGTTCAGTTGCCCTGTCAATACTGATGCGCAGTTCGTTGGCGATGGACTGACCAGAATTAGGCGAATGGTAACAGGCGCGTATCAGTAGCTTAGTAGAAGATGTTAGACAGGCTACCCAGGTGGTTTCGAGATTTGAATCGGTGTTGACTAAGTATGAGGTCAGTGCCTTCTTTATTCCGATGAGGACGCCACCACATCGTTTATTAGGGCGATCGCGCCTATGTATACTGTATGAATGCGCACGAGAGAAAATTTCGTCTACTGTGATGTTAGGATTCGACCATATTTCTGTAAGAATTATTATGTACGATTCACTAGTATCTAGAAAAGACGAGAGCAGATCACATTTTGACACAAGGCTACGGATGTTGGCGTATGACGCTGATAATGAATGATGAGTGATACGTGTACTGGACTGGTGGGAATAGCTTGCGCATGTACCGCTGTCTATCAATCTGTTTGTCGGCACAACACTGTCTGTTATTATGTCATATACGAAGACCTTAGAGTCCATGTGCAATTTATCAAAAGACAGTCTGAAAGGTTTCTTTTGTGCCTTGGTAAAAGCTTATACCTTCTTTCTTATTTTTCGCGTTGTGAGCGAAGTATAGTTTAGTTTAGCAAGGGAATGGGAAGTGAGGGTGACGAGGACTGATGTAATGGTGAGGAGGAGGAAAATAAAGAGGTAAGAAAGCGGGCAACTGCGAAGCAGCTCCTAGCATAACATAGCCATGCATAGTAAAACATAGCAAGGGGGTGGCAAAGGGAATTAAGGCTGAGGAGAAGGGATGTGAAGCTCAGGAAGGAGGAAATGAGGGGAGAGAGTAAAGCATAGCGTATCTTTTTATTGTATTGCTTAGCAAGGGAATGGGAAATGAGGGTGAGGAGGGCTGATGTTAGGGTGATAACGAAGAAAATCGGGAGGGAAGAAAGCGGGTATGTGCCAAGCAGCTCCTAGCATTGCACGGCCAAGCATAGTATATTATAGCAAGGTCGTGGGAAAGGGAAGTGAAGAAGAAGGAAAGGAGGAGCTTAGAATGACGGAGGACTGAGCTAGTTGGTAGGTATTCATGCTGGAAGACTGTGCGAGCAAACACTGGACAGAAGAGACAAATCAAGACACTGCAGACGCCGACTAACAACTGGAAAGGCGCACAACGGCGGAAAAGAAAGATGGCCCAAAATCACACCTGTGCATGCCCAGGTCTTAGGTGATAGCTATCCATGCGGCACGTGTGGGAGTCTACGTGAAAGATAACTATTATGGCATTTGATTTCTTCTTTAGGCAAGTTAATCGACGGTTGGTTCGCGCATGCGCTACCACTGTTATCGGTATACAGTACCTCAACCATTAGGCGCGTTCCTTCATTCCTGTGCGTGCACGAAACTGCGCATTCATGGAATTTCGGTGTGAATTTACACTCTCGACAATGTAAAGATAGACGGCGAGCCTCCGGTTAGCGATCTCTTATGTTCCAATAACCTCCTAGCTCGCACAGCGGCCTGTCTGTCTGGCGTAGAGGCAGCCCCAGCTAAATGAAACCTTATACACCACACTTGTGCGGCAATCAGTGAATTTGTTGGTATGTTTTACGAAACAAATGTCCGTCCGCTTCTTTTCTATTACTCGCCCATTCGTTCTCTACAAAGCTGCCTATATCTTTCCTGGAATATTTGCAGCTGTAAAGACAACATTAACGTCGTATCGATTTCCCACTTTTTTAGCCTGTGAGAAACGCAATACAGTAAAACCTCGGTGATACGAATCTCGCGGGGTTACCAAAAATATTCGTATCATCCGAAATTCGTATCACTAGAAAACATGGAAAATTAGTATGCGACAAAATAAAGTTGGCATACGTTTTGATTCAGTGTTTCTCAGGGCCGCAGAGACGTCAACGATCATACTTGTACTCGTAAATATACGATGCATGCGCGCGTGTGTAATTAATAAACCAGATGTGTTGTGCCCCGTGACCGCTAGTAGCCCCTTCCTAAGCTTACTAAGCTTTTCTGCATAACACTACAGTACTGCGGCGAAAGTGACTTGAGGAGCGCTTTGCAGACGATCGATAGAGGCCAAGCTCTTCGTGCACCTTTAATGGGACTTCATGGCGGACCCGCAGCCTAAGTTTCAGTCTTGTTTCAAAGTACGTCTGGTTGCGGGGACATGGCCTGCATCGACGCGGCAGGCACGTGTTCACACAGTACAAAGACGCTTCTGCCTCGAGCACAGGAGCACGCGTCAACGCGTCGGAGAAAAAAAGCCCGACGTCAACGTTATCTGTAATGTAAACACGAAGGCGCCTAAAGGCCTCTAAGATTCGCGCGCACTATATCGGAGGCAACGACGCACCGCTGATGGTCGCGCAGCGCGCATGCCCGCGACAGCGCGTGCAGCACCTGTTCGTACCTGTGCGCTAGCGTACGTTCGTATCAAACGTCGCGGGGTGCAAATAGGTTCGCAACAACCGTACTCCAATACATTGCAGGCTAATGGGCCTTGGCCGGGAAAACAGAAAAATTCGTGTCACCCCGAAATTCGTACGAGCCGTGATCGTATCACCGAGGTTTTACTGTAAATGCAAAGAATACCTGCGACACGTTTTGTTCTCCAACGTTTTCTGCAACAATGCTCGGACTTAACAAAACCGGCTTCTTTCCGGCAAACATTTCCACTATCATAATTTCGCGCATTCACAAAGTGTTCGTTTGCTGTGTGAACTAAAGCTCAACCTGTTCTGACGCAATTATTAATAGTGCTAAATCGGCGCAGGCGTCCTGGTAGAAGGCGTAATGCATGTACCTCATAGTGTAGTAGAGCAAGTCACACTTATAATTAGTGCCTCTGATTTTACACATGTACTCAACTTCGCGTTTCGGTCTGTATAGTTTTAGTTAGCAATGTTTTAGCGATATATATCTGTAGGAGAACCAGAATCAGTACTTATTAGCGTCACTGCGCCTAATGGCGCGCTATAATGAGAGTCTTCGGGAGCTATATATGTGCAGTGGCTGTGAACATCGAATTACGTATAGCATAATGTAAAGCCCTCTCCTGCATTTATATTATCGATGTTAGTAGATTTAGCCAACATGGCATCAAGGAATTATGGCCACAGGAGAGCCGGAAAGTTTAGGAACTTTCTTTCTCTTTCTTGCTCTTTCTATCTTTATTTCTCTTTCTTCCCTTTGTTTCTATTTCTATCTGCTTTTCTCTCTCACTTTGTTTCTCTTTTTAATTTCTCTCCCTTTCTATTGGTGTCCCGCTCTTTGTTTTTTTCTATTTTTTTTCGTTTGTTTCTTTCTATCTCTTAACTCTGTCTTTTTATGTCTTGAATTTTTTTATGTGTTTGTCCCTTTATTTCTCGCTATTCTTCTCTTTCGCTTCCTCTGTCTTTTTCTCTTTTTTTCTTTCTATCTCTATTTTTCTCTCTCTGTCTATTTCACGTGTTGCACGTGCTCTACTTCATAGGAATAGAAACTTGAGCGAGTTGGTAGGCGTTCATCTTTGCCTGAAACAGCGCACACAGGACGAGGACGAAGAAATGGGACCACAGGACAGCGCCTGTCCTGTGGTCCTATTTCTTCGTCCTCGTCCTGTGTGCGCTGTTTCAACCAAAGATGCTCCACCTCGCCGAGCAGAGTTTGTGTTTAACGCTCGCACCTGCTGCACTAGCTAGTGGGGCTTGCCCAATTCCTATGACGCATACCCACCTGCGGTGTTTTGCGCGACGGAGCACAATTTACCGCTAGCTTAAATAGCTTCACTGTTAAAGGAACGCTGCTGTTTTGAAGAACCACCGAAATGCGCAGCTTTGCCTAAAGCCGATGCTGTTTCTCGCTGGAAAAATGCCTTGCTTTTCAGCGTACGCTATAACGTCTGCATGCAGCAGAGTACTTCGTTAGGTGCTTTCTAGCAGCTTTCCCTGGCTGACCGGACTTGCTCTGTCAATGGAGATCTTAATATTTTCGTGAGATATTGAGTGGTTTCATTTGCTGCTTCAGGTAGAAAATATGGGTGTGTGGCTTCAACTCCATTCTGGCTCCTACTCTAATTTGTACGAACGTTTTCAGTGCCTCAGCATTTTACAGCGAAAGGTGTTATGAGATCATAACAAAGGCAGTTTTTGGCGCCGTAGTTTGGACACCGGCGGCGGCGCCGCCGCCGCCGGTGTCCGTAACCACTATCGCGCGAAAAAAAAACTAAATAAGAAAAAATATCCGGGATGGTACGAGGTTCGAATCTGGGCCCTCAGCGTGGGAGCCCAGTATTCTACCTCAGAACCATGCCGGTGCTTGAAACTGTTTTGCAAAAAGACCCTATACAGGCTTCATGTCGGGAAGGAACCACATTAACATATTTAATGCAGTGTGGTAGAAGAGTGAAATAACAACCAGGCGTCACATAAGGCGAATACTGTAACCAGGCGTCACACAATGCGAATTGCGCAACGAGTGGGTTGTTGAATGCTTCCAACCCATTACAAAGGGCTCTGCGATAATTCTTCATTGTCATCAGCCACAGCATCAACAAAGTGCACATAATGCCCTACAGGTGTTTAGCGGGTACCACGGTTCTCCGCAGATTGACGAAAAATGCATAGTAGCTGCTTCCCTACTTCACAAAAATTTGATGATTTATGGCGTAGTGTGTTCCTCGCAAGTGCACTTCTATTGGTTGCCAAGGAACCCCATAAGGCTCTCACGATCTATTTCCACAGGGTCTCAGTAAATTTAATTCCCTTCCTCTCTCTCTTTCTCACGTTAACGTAAGCGTGGGGGGAGAGTTAAATAACGACCGGGCGTCAAACAATGCGAATTACGTAACTAGTGGGTCGTTTAAAGCTTCCAACCGATTACGAAGGACTCAGCCATAATTCTTCGTCATCAACCGTCGCATCATCAAAGTACACATACTGGCTTACACATGGTACCTCGCTTCTCCGCAGAATGACGAATAATGTCGAAGTGGGGGCTTCCCAACTTCACAAAAAATATAATTTGTAGCGTAGTGGGTACGTTGCTATTGTGCTTGTATTAGTAGCCACATGAGAGTTTATAACGGGCTCTAGAAATGCCGCTCTTCCAACTTTCGCTGTGACTGTGCTGCGCTTACCGCACAGGCCTGGCGTTTTTTTTTTTTTTTTTTTTTGACGGCCGAATATTTCAAGGGAAATGCCGTCACCCCTGATAAACGATAGCTTGATGGTGCGCGCGCCGGTTTCGCTCGAAGCACGCTTTAGAGCGCTGCAGTATGGCAGCGTATGAGCGCAGGCATTCATACTTCGCAGGCGTCCTTTAAACAGCTGCAAAACTCGCCACGCAGGATGTTTGTTTCTAGATGCGTAAAACCCCGGTGCATTATACCACGTACACCCGTGAGCAAAAGTATACAGATCATGCTCTCCACAGCAGACAGCTCACGACTGAACACCGAAGAAAGCGATTTCGGCTCGCGTATCTGGTGTCTGTATACTTTTGCTGACGGGTGTAGCTCAGGAAAATATTACTTGGGGCTGATAGTCTACTTAAAGGGCCCCTATACCACCGACGATATCCTCCTTAACATTTCAAGCAAACGAATGTAGCGTAGTGAAGGAAAAAGCGAAATTAGCTTGGGCCGCCTTTCGATCATAAAACGGGTGTAGCTCCGCTATGACGGCAACATTTCGAGAAATGCTCGTGGCTACCTGTTCGTTGTAGACTCCTGCACAACTGGAACACCAGAACTAAATTTCGACTTCTTGTTTGTTTACAAGTTCCAATAAATTAACACTGGTGGCGAAGGCAATCAAGATGGCGGTCTTCTGGCCATCCGAACCACACCGTCTTCCTCCTCGTCTTCACTACATCCACACTGGGGCGCTAGTTGTGTATCGCTTTTGAATGTGGTCATACTTATTATTGTTTTACACAGTGAAATCGAAGTTACGGAACTGTTGTTTGCCGTGGCCCATTTTCTGAAATCTGCCGCCTTGCAGGGTCCTTTCTCAATACCTGTATCTGAAAAGTCCTTAACTCAAATTCGGATTTTTTATTATTGTCTGTGGCTTCTGTTGCATTGTTTCTAAGGCCAAGTTCAAGTGTGTCAGCCTAGTGTTGGCGCAAACCGTGCTGCCGGCTAATCAATCCAAAGTGGACTGTCGATCGCTGATGTCTAAAATTTAAGACCCTTCGTACTCAGGTTTT
Organism: Rhipicephalus sanguineus; assembly: GCF_013339695.2. Taxonomy (NCBI): domain Eukaryota; kingdom Metazoa; phylum Arthropoda; class Arachnida; order Ixodida; family Ixodidae; genus Rhipicephalus; species Rhipicephalus sanguineus. The sequence goes on from NC_051176.1 coordinate 40,596,885, forward strand.
CCGTACTCTGTTAAACATCGTGGCAGAGTGTATATTTAGGTGATGTATGTCTTTGGCAATTGAAATTGTAGAATATAGGTGAGGTTGCAGAGGCATAACCTTCGTTTCTGCGCCCCCTGCTCGCAGCGTGCCCTGTTCTGTCGCTGTCCTTCTGGACGAATGGAAAGCGGCCAACAGCGCTGGTTGCCCTGCCACCTGAGCGTCTTCGGGAGCAGCGGAAGCACGCGACCGCTGAAACCGGTGCCGGTCGTTCTGGAACAGCGCTCTCCGGCGTGCAGCACCCATTCCCGCCTCTCTCCTGCCGTCGTCTGCCGAGGCGGCTGACGCAAGCTCCGCAGTCCGTAGCGTCGGGTGTAAAGACTGTGCCTCGATCACCAGCCGGTGATCGAGGCACAGTCTTCGGTCGCAAACTGGCGCGAAAATATGGCAACCGTATTTCGTCAGCATAAAACAATGTTTAGTTTTATTTATTTGATGTGCGCGCATTAAACAAAACGATATGATTTGCCAAACCTGTCTCACAGTCTGCTTTCCTTGCTGTCGCTATGAGTTGAGAAGAGGTGAGAGATCTTCGAACAGGGTGTTTTGTCGGAGCCAACCTTTTGATATGGGCTCTTGTCTGTTTTAAGACAGCAACTGGCTGCCTTAGCGCGTGTATGGGTGTGCTTCGTACATTCTCTCCAATCACAAAAGTGGAGGAGGAGAGGGCAAATGGGAAAACAGGATAGCCTATGGGAAGAGGGGGGAGAAACAAACATAGGAGCGGACATTGAGGTGAGCTTTCGAGCCCCTTTGGGTAGGTAAAAGGGAAACACATAACAAATAAAAATTGGGGGACGCTTGAGCTTCGCCTCTAAGAGCTGAACGCGATAGCGATATCCGGCCCCATCTTCATCGTGCTCTATTTCGCTTGTCATTATGTTGAGTCGCCCGGTTTCGCACACGCGCAGACACACACACACACTCGACATACTGATAGTAAAGGTTTCCACCCTCTTCAACAGCACTTTTAAGGCAACAGTGTACCCACTACCTGTGCGTAAGAGAACGCGCGCACTAATGTGTATGCCCTTTGTAATGGATGGCATGCTTTAAACCAGCAGCAATTATGCGCGTGGTACTTTTTCGAAGTTGCGATGCACCCACTACGTGTTCGTAAGGGAATACGCGCAGTAATGTGTGTGCCTTTTGTAATGGGTGGCCGGCTTTAAACCACCAACTCGTTATGCAGTTCACATGGTGTGACGCCCGATAGTAATAAACGCTTTTACCCCGTTTTACTGCGATATTACATCTCGTACTGTGAGACCTGTAGATAGGACGCGTATGTTTGTGAAGAATTAAAGTTAATTTCAGTGCGGTTCCAAGCAATGGAGTGGCTCTGTGGTAGAACACTTGCTTGCCGCGCAGACGGCTTGGGTTCGATTATCACTCGAACCTAAGAGATGATGATTTTTCGCTCAACACTAGCGACGCCGACACCGGAATTTCAGCGGAACGAGCTCTTTAACGCTATCGCGTTAAAAAGGGAGTGAGGGAGGGGCACTCTACCTGTGTAGTGGTTTCCTTCGCGTCGTTAGCGCAAAAGAGGGGGTATTCCGCCACGTCATCACTCTCGCATGTAAGCAGTAGCTAAAAGTGATAATTTTCACTGTGATAAAAGCCGTTAGAAATTCTTGGCGAAAATCCTTAAGTCTCATTAGTTTTTGCTGCAGAGCCACTATATCGGACACATTCGATAGCTCCCTTTGAAACGTTTTTCCTTTTTTGCTGGATGGCATGAAACATGCGATTAAACTTTTATATGATGGACGTAATGCTCGAGTGTTTTTAATTACGTCAATTTAAAGGTATCCGCTAGTCTTACATTTCAGGCAAGCACAAACAATTTTTTGGCAGTGGAAGGAGGCTTCTATTTCACGTGCATTCACATGTCTTTGCAAGTTTCTATTACATCGATAGGTGACGCTTGCGTCTTCAGGAAACGCTTTTCTAAAGCATTTGCTGCTTGCTAATATTCGATAATAATTACAGAGGCTACCTGAGTATTTCGTTATAAATGCTACCGGCCGGTTGGGCTGTGATTTTGGGGTCTGACCTGGCTAGTGAACATAGGCCCACCAAATAAAACAGCCACGCCTTAATCAAATTTGGCATTGGCTTAGGATCATCTTTTCATTCAACCAAGGCGGTGATGCGGGCTAGTTGGTTTGAGTCACTTGTAATCATATTCGTAGCGCAAAAAGCAGACGCAGACAGAAGCAAGGAACACATACGCAGGACTAGCGCCCGTCCTTTGTATGTGTTCCTTACTTGTGTCTGCGTCTGGTTTCTTGCGCTTCGAATATGATTACAAGCTCAATCAACCAGTTATCTATCCCAATGTGTAAGAGTCTTTCTGTAAGTTTTAGAAGATTAGCTGCTAGCGATTTGGGTCTGGTGTTTTCTGATGTAGGTCCAGCGCCGTGCTTTTGAATAAAGGAATCATTTTGGCAATTTTCCGATAAGGTGGAATCCATGAATTTCTAGTAGAGTGTTTAACGACTGCAAGTAGGTCCTGCGGTAGAACCTTAAGTTCAATTCTTCTTACCGATGTATTAATTCCGCCGGGACCTGGCGCAGAATTAGGCACAATTTTTACTACTTGCTCTAATTCTGAAGCTGTGACCTCTTCAGAGTCACCACTTTCATCAGGAGACCGTAAGTCGCATGACAAGGCAGTCGTGAAGCGACTTTCAAGCCATTTAGAAATATTTTCAAGAAGTCTAGAAAGTTCACTTGGCGTTGAAACCACCGATTCGACGTTTATGAGTGAAGGAATGACCTTTTTGGTTTTCAGGAAGTTAAAAAGTGTTTTCCTGTTGCCAAGTTTTGAAAGGAACTCAGAATGTTGGCTATAATAACAGTTCCTCGCACTGGTGACATTTCTCTTAAACATTGCAGCCGCATATTTATAATCACTCCAATTTGCTGGTCATTTGTTGTAAAGTAGTTTTCGCAGCGCAGCTTTCCTTAGTCGATAATCACGTGAACAGTCCGAGTTCCACCAAGAATTAGAAGAACCTCTTTTAGAGACCTTTACGGAGACTTTCGATTTATTTGGGCAATCTTTTATACCGAAACCTAAATTCATGCCATTTTGTTTTCCATTTCCATCTATCCAGATGGACAAAGCCGCACGTAGCAACTTTTCGAATGTATTGAAATTTACATGAGTGATCGAGTGGCTGGTTACTGAATCCAACAGGCATACAATCTCAAATAGTATAGGAAAATGGTCACTACTTGTAGCTCAGCTAAATGTAGACCATGAGATAGAGAGGCAAGGGGTATAGAAACTAACGTAAATGGCTGAAAGAGACTGGTTACAAACAAAAGTGGATGCGTTAATACATGGTAAATTATTCTTGCAAGCCCAATCCCACAAAAGCTTCCCACTCATATCGGTTCAGGATCCGCATGAAGTCTGATGGGAATTGGCCTCCCGCCTTTATAATTTCTTTCCTACAAGGCGAAATTACAGAGTCTAAAAGAGTACAACTTTGAACAGCTGCTGAAATATATGCATCGACTAACGAAAATTGAAGGAATCCCGGAGGAAAAATATCTAAGCCTGAAATTTAACTTTTTTTAAAATAATTACCTGACATCTTATATTAATCTGATGAGCATTTTTTGAAGAAATAAATGTTGCTAAGCCGCCATCTCGAGAGGGTCGGTCTAAACAAAATATGCGGTAATTTTAACAATAAAACACTTTTATTTTAAAAGCCAAGTTCCTGCAAACAATTTCATTGGCGAAGGCTACGTAGTGGAGAAAGACGAAGAACAGGAGCGGGGCTCAGAGGAAATCATCATCAAGATATGCGGCTCGCGCACTGCCAGCGAAGCAGCGTTCTAGAAGAAAGTTTGTGCAGGCCATCCACAACGTCGCATCAAAGGTTTCGTTCACTGTGGTATTGAGGACGCGATGATGCATACCTGGACTATTAGGAATGTGTTCATCGACTCCGGTAGTTCTATGAAGGAGGCACCATTACCCTTCGCCAGGGACAGCCTGCCAACGCCATATGAGGACGGCTACGTCTCCTCCCGCTCACCCACGCAGCAAGAGGAGGAACTCAGCCTGGGCGCCTTGGCTCACCTGAGGTTCGTTCCTGCAGCGAATGCCCCCGAAGGGACCGCCGCTCGATGCACCGCCGCACCGGCACTAGGCTACGCTGCCTTTATCGCTGTCCGTTGTGAGCCAAGCCTCATCAACCGTCACCATGCTGCGCGCAAGTTCAGCGTATCGGATCCTAAGGGCACACCTGCTGGCCATGGCCGAACCACTGAGGTTAGTGCAGTGCTAAATAGGCGCAGGCTTCCTGGCCCATGGCAGAGTGCATGTACCTAATAGTGCTGTAGACCACGCCACAATTCTGGTTATTGACTCCGCCTTTACACGTGTACTGAACGTCGCGTTTCGGTCTCTACTGTTTCAGTTAGCATTGTTTTACCGATATATACCTGTAAGAGAACGAAAACCGCTACTTATTACTGTTACTGCGCCTAATGACGCGCTCTAATGGGATGCTGCGAAAGAGTCTTCGGGAGCTGTATATTTGCAGTGGCGGTGAATATATTATTACGTATAGTATAATGTACAACCCTGTCCTGCATTTTCATTATCGGTGTTAGTAGATTTAGCTAACATGGTATCAAGGATTTATGGTCGGAGAGCCGGAAAATTTAGTAACTACTTTGACTGTACCTTAAAAGCGGCTGTGATAAAATGCATCTTGAAGCTGAAGCTTTGCCCGCAGCAGCGGTATGCCGGTTACGGTCATCGGCTGCCGACCTGAAGGTCGAGGGTTAGATCCCGGCCGTGGCGGTCTCATTTCGATAGAGGCAAAATGCTAGTGGCCCGTATACTGTGCGATGTCAGTGCACGTTAAAAACACCAGATGGTTGAAATTTCCGGAGTTCTTTGTGTATAGAACGTGAGCTTGGGCATGTTGGCATTTCATCTTAACACCTATACGCACAAACACATATCGTTTATCTGATGTACATCGTATATTTGGCACGTAAAACACAGAATGGTATGCTCTATGACAAAAGGGTGTTAAGAGGGTGTTTCGTTCGTCCGTTTGGGGACTAACAGGGCTTCCACAACAATTGATCCCTTTAAGGATTAACGGCACCGGGTCTAACATTTAGTCCCCATGCAGTTACTGCTACAAGCTTACTGTTTGTCCCCACAGATCACCTCAATGGACTAACATTTAGTCCTGACATTTACACCTTACGGGGCATCTATTAGTTCCCACAGTTGCACTGTAAAATGTCCAGTACAGATCGAGCCGGGTTGTCATATCGCGTAGAGTCCTTTTCGAGAAGCTGCACTAACAGAAGCGATAGTTGACTAGAATTTCATGCGCCTGCTCACACAAGAGCCTGCACGTTGTTGACAACGGCTGCGTCCTGCAAAGCACAAAAAGATTGCAAATAGTTAGTCACACGTGACAGAGAGGATGAAGATGCAAGCACCTGGCAAATACGTGCAAGGTGAAAGAAAAACACACATCTAAAAGGCGGCATGCAAATAATTTGACCGTGACATCATACATAATCACACACGCATATCGAGGGACAAAGCGGAGCAGCCCAAGCGCGGCAGCCGCAGCCATCACGCCAAGGCGCCGCCAACGTGTCGGCGAGTTTGCTGCGAGCGGCGTCGTGGAGCTCGAGGAAGTCTGCCGCCGCCGCTGCCGCCAGCGAACCGGCGAACCTCGAGCGAGCGAAGGCGGGGCCGCCGCCACGAACTGCGGCGAACTGCTTGCGAGCGAGCGACGGGGAAGGCGACCAATTTCCACAGAGTTCCGAAGCACAGCCGAAGTCGGCTAGCTATAGCCCACGCCAGCCAATGCGTCGCATACCGAGCGCGCGACATACAATCGAGGTTGTTGTTGGCCACCGCAATGCGTTTATTTATTTATTAATTAATTTATATATTTATTTATTTACTTATTTACATTACTCTCAGGGCGCAAACAGGCGTTACAGTGAGGGTGGGTATCATAACAAAAAATGCAGTAAAAATAAAGCATACAAATATAACAAATTAATGAGAACACGTGTTCAAACAATACAAGTAACTAGAAGCTCAAGATATAGTCAGTTAGTGCAGTCTTGAAAGATGACGCGTCCTCAACGCAGGTGATGGAGGTGGTTTCACTGGGCACTGATCTTTGGCAGAAAGAAGTCTGAAAAAAAAAAACATTTCTGCGGTAGAAAGGAATGATAGCGATGATCAACACGTGACGATGTATGAAGGTTCTGAGTTCCCGTTTGTGTGAATTATCTAGGTAATGGATTTTTTTTAAAAAGATGACAGCTGATAATGTTTTCTGACCGGGATCCCAAAGAGATGACGCATATTCAAGCTTAGGTCCTGTTAGTGCTTTGTAGAGTGCTAATTTTTAATGGAACGGGGCTTAAGAATAATTTCTGCGTATGTAGCAGAGGCATCTGTTGGCATTCTTAGTGATGGATGCAGTGTGCGCATGCCAAGAAAGGCTATTGGGTAGCTGAATTCCGATATAATAAAAGTAAAATGAAGCAAAATAGAAAGGCGAGCTAGTTGGTACTGATTCATTCTTGTATAACAGAAGTGTTGTCCACTTTCTTGTCATTGTCCTTTTTGCGCTTCTGTTAAACAAACATATTGATACTAACTTACATAATCAGAATTTGTCATTGTTAGCATAGCCGAAACATGTGGATGAGTCAGAGCGACGCGAGAAAGACATAATTTTGCATTTAGCGATACTTAAGAACATTAGCCAGTTTGAGCACCACTTTGATATGTTATCTAGGTCTGACTGAAGAATAAAGTTACCATGCTGATTAGGTATTTCGCAGTATAGGACACAACTGTCGGCAAATAGTTTGATGGAACTATTAATAACAGTGGGTAGGTCATCGATATAAATTAGAAATAGCAATGGGCCCATGACACAGCCTTGAGGAACGCCTGACTACGTCAGAGCGCGGGGATGCAGCATCATTAGCAGTTACAAATTGAGCACGGTCAGTTAGAAAGCATTCTATCCAGTTCAAAGGATTAGGGTCAATATTGCCACGGGGTCGTGACGTATACAGCAGTCGGCGTGTTCAACATGAAACTCTCTATTTGGCCGAACTTGTGAGCGGGAAATGCAAACTCAAGCTACAGCAATACACTCTGTACATTGATAGCGGCGAACAGGGCGTCGGCCGGCGATAAAACTGCTCAGCGGTAAGGCGTGTCGGCATTTATACATGCGGCATCGAACATTCGAACCTTATAGCTGGTGGCCGCGTTAGTTCCAGAATGAACAGAACTGCTCGCGTTTGCGCGCTCAAGCCTATAAGATGATTCTGAAATAATCTGGAAGGTTCCCAGGCATTCGGGAACGGTTTCCACAAGACAGTGGTTACACGTGTAACGGACCAGTTACATAAACATAGCAAAAGAAGCGCGCTTGGCAATATAAAAAAGAACTGAGATTAAGAAGCAGTAAGCGATGAGACACCTTGTCAAAAGCTTTAGCAAGACCTCAGAAAATACAGCCAATAACTTTACCTTCGTCTAAAGAGGAATAAATGTTATGCATCAACGACATTAGTTGTATTTCGCAGGAATAGTTCTTGCGAAACCCGTGCTGAAATGAAGGGAAAAAATAGGTAGATTAAGAAATGAAAGGAGATTAGAAAATAGGACATGTTCAAAGATTTTCCCACGTACGCTGATAAGTGAAATGGGTCTGCAATTGCGAGGAGAATGCGGGTTACCTGATCTCAACAGAGGCACCACCTTCCACGTCGAGCGCTCAATAGTCTGGGTGAAAAGGTACATGAAATAGGGAGGAGTACACAGCGGTATATCTCAGATATTTGGAATTATTTTGGTCGCGTCTCGGGAAAAAGGTAGTTTTAAACAATGAATCTACTTGAAAAGTTTGAGTTTTAGTTTCAGTTTATTTAGCAATCTTTTTTTCAGCAATCGTGTTAAAGCACAATGTTAAGGTACAATGAATTCAATATTTTCATACAATGGCAATGGTCAACACAAAACAAAATGCAAATCAGATTAAAAAAGTGAAAAAAAAAGATGCAAGAACAGGAATTAAAAGCTGCTAAAATGCAGCTTGACGGGATTCCTGACCCTAAGCAGATTGGCCGCAGACACGTTGTTATGTAGAAAAAAAAAAATAAAGTACAAGCAGTTAAACAGGAAAAGTACAAGAAAGCACAATACAAGCAAGCAAAATATCAGCAAAATTAGCACCAAATTTCAACTGCAGAGATAATGTAAAAAATCGGCAAACACTGAAGAATACGGTATAAATATGGGAAGAAATGGGAACAAAGGCCCGCATAATCGTTAACAAGTGGATCTATGGAATAAAGAAATCCTTTTTCTGCATGTACGGAAGTGTGTTAGTACCGCAATCAAAATGAGTTCGCAAAGGTGTCATTTAGAACCATGCAACACACTCCAGTGCTCATGGTGTAAGAATTTGACGACGAAGAGGTGATCTTACCTTCACGCTTATTTTAATGACTTAGAAGGCTGTCTGTCAGGAAAAGAGTGAGGTAGTCGTTTATTGGTCTTACATCCGCGATCACTGCAACAGAGGATCACGGGGATGGCGTGTGCTGACATGCTTTTTTTAGGCGAAAGCGTCATTTGGCGCAATGCGCGATCGCAGCGCCATCGGAAAATCGCCGCAGAAGAGCGGCACACTACTGAAGTCGTCTTAGAAACTGTGAATATGGTTGTATCAAAACCAAACGCACGGGTTTCCTACGTTCAGAATCCGAACGTCGATGGGGAAATGAGAAAATATAGCCGAAGTGCGAGGCAACGCGAACAACAGAGAGACAGCGAGGCAACATTGTGGCCCAGGCGAGTGAGCCGCATAGTCACCCCGCTGACGCCGCTTGAATGTGAGGAAGAACGGGGAACGCGCATTGAACTGTAAAATATATATGGCACCATGCACGCGGCATTCGTGAACATGTTCAGAAAGCTTGGGAACATTTCGCTACGCTCAGCGATAAAACTCTGCGACATAGGTGAGCGGCGAGTAAAGCTCTCGCGTTTCCATGTAAGAAGTTTCCTAGGTGCCCTGCTGGTTTGTGCACTACCTAACAAAACATGGAATTTAAATATATTCAAGCATACGTTTGCCAATGAAGGGACTCTAGGGTACCTAGGATTGAATTCTCTATGGGGTCAGACGGCCTCTCGTAGATCTTATGCTTTATTCCCAGCATGTGCATTGAAGTCACAATGTTAGAAGGATGTCTAAAAACTGCGACATAATGGATCCGGCACAATTGGAAATTTGCTATGGACAAAAGCATGCAGTCTCTTACAAGTAATAACCGAGTGATAATATTAATCAAATATGGAAATCAACCGCACACCAAAGCATGCTACTGCTATAAAGCTTTCAAGACTTTCAATGCTGATGTCAATCCTTTATATTGTTATTGGAGTCATCAGAAAAAAAGGACAGCCTGTTTCACAGGGAATAAGTTGTCAATTTTTTTTAGGCAGAAGCACCGTTCTTCCTTATTTAAGTGCTGCGTGCACGTACCCTTCTAGTAAGTGGCGTTGTTTGTCTCAATTTCAGACAACGAGAGTCCATCGGGAGATGTGGCCCTGCCCCCAGCTGGGACAAATGCAGAGGAGAGCGGGGACAAAGGTATGTGCCGTTTTGCTTCTTTGGTCGTCTGCATTGTTCATCTGTTCACTCGAAGATCGTGAAGAGAGCAGTTCATTCGTACACATTTAGTGAGATAACGTTTAGTAGAGGAATGTGTTTTCACAATTAGTATGTCTATGAATTTGAATATACGTGCCAGTGATTACTCCTACAACGATCATCACCAGGACACGTGTCCACACTTTTGTGTTGCTACTCCGCGCTTTTCCGCTGCGAGGCTGCAGACACGCTGATTTGTATTGCTTATGAGCGTCTGGCAAAGTAGCATTTCCTGAAGATATTTGTTTACTACTCTCTGTCGCTTTCTCCATATGTGTGCATGGATAGTTTTAGTGTTGCGTCTGGGCCACACTAGAGGCCAGGTAATTATCAACAGTTAACAGGTAATTATCAATCTCAAATCGCACTCGGCTGTCAACAGTTCCAGTTGTCCAGTTGTCAACAATTCCAGTTGATTTTCATCCAGTTGTCAAGTGGATGAAAAAAAAAAGGCTACCGTACTGTACGAAGGTACATTTCCTACTAAGACTTTGTCGCTACGAAAAAAGCAGCAAGAAACTTGTTTTGAACAATTGTTTTGTATCTCATATCTGAGCTTAAGCTGTACTGCTGCACGCACATGCCTCGTGCACTTAGAGTCCGTTATATTTATACGTGAGGTTGGCACAGTTCGGCTTTGACAGCTGTGTCGACAATTTAGGTCGAATTTTTCCGAGCGCACGTATCGCCGTGATCTCATTTTACAAAAAAAAATATTATGGAACCTTCGCACTGCTAGTGCCGAGCCTCAAGGAAGAGCGGATCTGGGTGGCATTTTTTTTTGTGTCATTTCTTCTGTCTTTGATCTTTTTCTTCTCTTTCTCGCTCTTTCTATCTTTATTTCTCTTTCTTCACTTTCTTTCTATTTCTCTTTGCTTTTCACTTTCTCTCTCTTCGTTTGTCCCCTTTTGTTTCTCTATTTCTTTCTCTTTAGTGCCGCACTCTGTTTTTCCTATCTTTTTTTGTTTCTGTTTCTTTCTATCTCTTAAGTATCTCTTTTTATGTCTTTATTTCCTTTATTTCTCGCTATTGTTCTCTTTCACTTTCTCTGTCTCTTTCTATTATTTTTTTTCTATCTCTATTTTTCTCTCCTGTGTGTTTCACGTGTTGCACGTGCTCCACTTCATCAGAACGGAAACGTGAGCGAATTGGTAGGCGTTCATGTTTGGTTGAAACAGCGCACGCAGGACGAGAACGAAGGAATAGGACCACAGGACAACGCCTGTCTTTTGCTCCTATTTCTTCGTCCTGCGTCCTGCTTGCGCTGTTTCAACCAAAGATGCTCCACCTCACCGAGAAGAGTTTTCGTTTAACGCTCGCACCTGCTGTACTCGCTAGTGGGGCTTGCCCAATTCCTATGACGCATACCCACCAGCGGCGTTTTGCGCGACGGAGCACAATTTACCGCTAGCCTAAACAGTGTCGCTGCTAAAAGAACGCTGCTATATTGAAGAACCACCGAAATACGGAGCTTTGTCTAAGGCCGATGCTGTTTCTCGCTGGAACGATGCCATGCTTTTCAGCGTACGCAATAACTTTTGCACGCGGCAGAGTACTTCGTTAGGTGCTTTCAGGCAGCTCTTCCTGGCTGACCGTAGTTGCCCTGTCAGTGGAGATGATAATATATTTGAAAGATATCTGAGTAGTTTCATTTGCTGTTTCAGGTAGAAAATCTAGTGGTGTGGATTCAAGTCCATTCTGGCTCCTACTCTAATTTTTAGGAAAGCTTTCAGTGCTTCAGCATTTTTGACGGCCGAACACTTCATGGAAAAGCCGTCACCCCTGATAAGCGATAGCTTGATGGTGCGCGCGACAGTTTCGCTCGAAGGACGATTTAGAGCGATGCAGTAAGGCAGCGTATGAGAGCAATCATTCATACTTCGAGGGCGTTCCTTAAATACCGGTAAAACTCACCACGCAGGATATTTGTTTCTAGATGCGTAAAACACCGTTGCATTATACCACGTACACCCGTGAGCAAAAGTATACGGACCATGCTCTCGACAGCAGACGGCTCGCGACTAGACGGCGAAGAAAGCGATTTCGGCTCGAGCTTCCGTGGTCCGTAAACTTTTGCGCACGAGTGTACCCCAGGAAAATATTACTTGTAGCTTATAGTCTATTGAAAGGACCCATAATGTACCGCCGATATTGTTTTTAACATTTTAAGCAAACGAACGTAGCGTAGGGAAGGAAATAGCGAAATTGGCGAGGACCGCCTTTCGATCATAAACGCGTGCAACTCCGCCATGACGGCACCGTTTCGAAAAAAGGTCGTGGCTGCCTGTTCGTTGTAGACTCCTGGTCAACTGGAACACCATAACTAAATTTCTACCTCTCGTTGGTTTACAACTTAGAATAGATTTACAGTTGTGGCGAAGGAAATCAAGATGGCGGTCTTCTGGCCATCCGAAACACGGCGTCTCCCTCCTCGTCTCCACTACAGCCACGCTGGGGTGCTTGTTGCGTATCCCTTTTGAAAGCGGTCATATTTTTTATTGCTTTAGAAAGTGAAATCGAAACGAAACTGATGTTTGCCTTGGCCCATTGTCCGAAATCTGCCGCCTTGCTGATCCTTTGTTCAATACCTGTATGCCACGAGTCCTTAATTTAAATTCGGATGTTTTATTATTATGTGTGGCCCTTTTTGCTTTGTTTTTAAGGCAACGTTCAAGTGTGTCAGCCTAGTGTAGGCGCAAACCCATGCTGCCGGCTTTTAAAGAGCCTTCGTACTCAGGTTTGCTGTACTTTGTTAGACATCGTGGCAGAGTGTATATTTGGATGATGTATGTCTTTGGCATTGAAATGACCTAATATAGGTGAGGTTGCAGAGACATGACCTTCGTTTTTGTGCTGCCTGCTCGCAGCGTGCCCTGTTGAGTCGCTGTCCATCTGGGCGAACGGAAAGCAGCCAGCAGCACTGGTAGCCCTGCCTCTTCAGCGTCTCCCGGAGCGGCTGAGGCACGCGACTGCTGAAACCGGCGCCGGTCGTTTTCGAGCAGCGCTTTCCGGTGTGCAGCACCCCTGCCCGCATGTGTGCTGCCTGCATCTGCCGCGTGGGCTGACACAAGCACCGGAGTCCGAAGTGTCGGGTGTAAAGAGTGTGCCTCGATCACCAGCGGGTGATCGAGGCACAGTTTTCTGTGGAAAACTGGCGCGAAAATAGGGCAACCGTATTTTGTTGGCATAAAAGTATGTTTGATTTTATTTATTTGATGTGCCCGTATTAAATAAAAAGGTATGAATTGCCAAACTTGTGTCAATCTGCTTTCCTTGCTGTCGCTATGAACTCAGAAGAGGTGAAATGTTTTTGAAGAGGGTGTTCCGTTGGAGCTAACGTTTCGACATGTGCTTTTGTCTGTTTTAAGACAGAACCTGGCTGCCTTGGCGCTTGTATGGGTGTGCTTCGTACATTCTCTAGTCACAAAAGTGGAGGAGGAGAGGGCAAATGGGAAAAGAGGAAAGCCCATAGGAAGAGGGGGGAGAAACAAACATAGGAGCGGTCATTGAGATGAGCTGGCGAGACCCATTGTGTAGATAAAAGGGAAACACATAAATAACAAATAAAAATGGAGTAGGCGTCGTTAGCGTTGAAGAGGGGGTATTCCGCTACGTCATCACGCTAGCATGTAAGCAGTAGCTAAATGTGATAATTTTGACGTAAGAAATTCTTGGAGGAAAGCCTTAAGTCTCACTGGTTTCTTTTGTAGAGCTACTATACCGGATACATTCGATAGCTCCCTTTGAAACGTTTATCCTTATTCGCTGGATGGCATTAAACATACGATTACACTTTCATATGATGGACGTAATGCTCGAGTGTTCTTATTTACTCCGCCAATACAAAGGTATTTGCAAGTCTTACATTTCAGGCACGCACAAGCATTTGTTTGGCGGAGGAATTAGGCTTCTATTTTTCGTGTATTCACATGTCTTTGGAAGTTTCTACTACGTCAATAGGTAACCCTTGTGTCTTCAGGGAACGCTTTTCTAAAGAATTTGTTGCTTGCTAATATTCCATAAAAATTGCAGAGGCCACTTGAGTACTTAGTTATAAATGCTAGCAGCCGGTTGGGCTGCGATATTGGGTCTCTCCTAGCTAGTCATGCTTTGGCATCTAATTTGCACGCTTTGGTGTAGGGCTTCTTTATGGCACCGTGGGGGTAATTTCTGTCAACTAATGTTCCTTATTCCTTATTTCGCCTCGCCTCATCCTTCTCTTACGCCTCGCCTTTCCGACAAATAACCCTTGCTGACAGAGTCACAGGTGATGACTAGTGCCACCTGGCTATTGTTGGCTACTCCAGAAATGTGCTGAACTAGAAGAGAAAGCAGCAGAACTTGGAAGGCTGCTGACACATTCGCAGTAGTGCTCACGAAATTCTAATCTAGAAATCCAGTGTTGTGAAGAAAGAGAATGAGGACCTTCCTACTATTTTGTCTCAAATAAGCAATTCAACCAATGAGCGGTCCGTTCATGTTATGATGAGTCCTTCCACCGTGTTCCAGCTCGCATCCTTGACAAAACATAGTTGTGCATTTAAAATTCAGAGCTCAATGTGACGCCGTGCTGTTGAAAGCAAGGAAAACTAGAATCACGAAGGGAGGCTTGAGACTAAAATCTCCGATTACGTGAAGAAACATCTGTGCCAAGCGTTGAAGAGGCTGCTTGGCATGGTAGTGAAAATCAATTAAGAACATAAACGGAAATCTGTGTGGACCAGCAACGGGAAAATGCTTTAGTTGGGACACGATACCTCCGACGCTGTGCTCGTGCTGGGATTAGGTCTGCTGTTTCTTGCGCTACTGGAGACACTCGCCGTGAAGCGCCATGGAGTATGACGATTTCATCTCACCGCTTCGTTTTCAGTTTCAACAAATCTCCAGCATTCCATTCAGCACATAAATGCTTGATGAGCAACCAGTAAACAAGAAACTATTACCAATTTTTAAAATCGATTCTCTTTCAAGTTCTATATTATTACGCTAACGGAAATATGCTACCATGACCCCAGTTCTCCGCTGGACCTTGATGGCTAAGATGATAACGTTGTAAACGAAGCTGATGGGCGAGGAGGGGAACACTCTATTTCGCATGAGGAATAAAATGGAAACAAGTATCATAATTTTATAAAACTACACACGACTATAAAATTTTAGCGCTTCAACATTTGTCCGATATAACTTCGACCGTATATACAGCTCACCAAATGGAATTTTTTTGGCTGTATGAATTTCTTCGATAATTTACTGGAACATGTCGCTGCTAAGGATTTTCGGCTTGTGTGTGGGGAGACACTAAAATAAATTTTGTTCAAAATACTGCTGGCATACTGGATTTGATATAAGACTTAACTGTGCTGGATTTATACACCTAATTAACACACCGACTGAAGTTAGGATGTCGTCGGCTACATTCTCGTTATGTCGATGATGATATATGGGGATTAGTGGCGGATGGTAAAGTGAAGGCAAAGGCTCGCGAAAACAACAGTTAGAGACTGATCAATGATAGTTTAAGCTTGCTCTATAGGGGCCTAAGATCCTGCGCATTAAAAGTGGATAAAGTTTAATATCAAAATCGTGGCAGTGAAGTGGAACGTGTTAAATGAGTTCATACGGTTCCATGGACGAAATAAACTAAAAAGTGAAACAATAAGAGGGCACCACTGCTTTGCAAAGACCCTTGCAAGCAAGGGCCCGCAGGGTAGGGCGTTAAAAATATTATTTTCCCGTAGCATTATCCCCTTTAGGAGGATGTGCAAATTACATAAAACGTGGCGGCGTATTTTAAGAAGTTTAAAACAGATTGACGATCAAAGAGTGGTTCATGGCTTTTGACTATTCTTCTTTGTGGGTTTTCTATGCCGGGTGTTTCAAGAAACGTGTCTGAAACCCCAAAACATCGTGTAAATGCGATATTTGATGAATGAATTCACAATTACTTCTATAGCCGCAGGCACTTAAAGATAGCTAAAGACATCATTTGGAACAGTAATTAAGAAAGGTAAATCACTCAACATTTCAATTAGTGGAGTTAGGTGGTTATATAAAACGGGAGAATTGAAGTCCTTCAGGCGAAGAGCCCATTGCAGCTTTCAGATTTCGGAAAAGTGGCCTGCAGTGATAATTGCAAGGTAATGAAATTCACCCAGATTCAGCGGCGAAACCTGAACTCGGAAGACAGAAACTGCCATATTCTTCTGAGACGTCCAGAATGAGTGAGGGTCGTTATATCAGTCATCAACCGACTTCACTGTGTGGATGTGCGGGCTGCGCTTGCAGTTATAGCACGCTTGCCGCACATACGTTAACGAACGCGGAAGGACAACGCTCTGTAATCGTTGTCTTGAACAGTGACGTCATTCTGGTCGTCCGGTTGTTCGGTGGTTCGGTTTCACTTTCGCTTTTGAATGTGGTTGAATTTCATTACGCCAGAATAATTACAAGAGGCCGCTTTTTCAATATCTCAAAGCTGCGATGGGTTCTCCGAATGAAGAATTGCAATTCTCCCATTTGCCATAACCGCTAACTCCAGTGCTTTAAAAGTTAGATAATTTAACTTTCTAATTTACTTTCCCAAATGATCTGTTCAACGATCTTAAGGTGCCTGCCGCTACAGAAAAATCAATAGACATTTTTCAAGCACACGAGCGCCACGAGCGGGCGCGCAAGCGCTTATGGGAAATGTGTGTACGCCGCAGCAGCCGCCGCGACGAGCGCGCGGGCCTCGCGCTGTAGCTTTCCGCTTGCGCCGTGCCGGGACTTCTTAGACACAGTGAATTTGACAAGGTGCAACATGTTACTGCACAATTCAATCACGAACTTCAGTGTTTAGCTGCGATGGCCTCTCGACGATTTCCATCTGTCCCACTGTTGGACCAGTTGAGCGGCTCAGAAGCGTCACCTTTTATATATTTTTTTGGCGCCAGTGCGCCTTACGGCATAAATGAAAAAAAAAAAATACAGCTCGGTTGCTTATGAAGTGCAGGAGCGGTCTATGATTCGCGGATGCATTTGGAATCAACGTCCATCGACACTGTCGACGAGTACAGTGTGAGGTTCTGATATTTAAAGAGTACACTAGAAAGTGTAGTCGGCATTTGGGGAAATGAGATACGTCCAGAGCGAAAAAAAGAAAGGAGCAGTACAAGGAAGGAAATGACAAAGCAGCGCTCACACACAACTGAAACTTTATTGCACGCGTGACAAAAGACATATATACAAAAATGGGAGTGCGTCGCGCGTGTCATAAAGAGGCACAAAAAGTCAAACAACCAAGGCGCGTGCTTACAGTCGATTAATAAAGTTGAATTGCTTGTCTTCTAACGACTGAGAAAGTTGACTGACACAAGAGTGGCGTTATTTGTCGCGTTGTCTGATTAGGTTGATGGTACAATATTACTGTGCTTCCGAAGATGGGAGAACATTTTCATGACTGACATATCGATGCGAGATCAGACGGCTCCATTCAATAAATTTCGATGCTCGCTGAGGCGCGTATTAATACATCGACCAGTCTGGCCGATGTACATGTGGACGCAAGAAAGATCAATTTGCGGTTAACTCCTACACAATTTGCAAAACAATTGGCATGCCTCTGACCGCATTTTTCTTTGCCCACCGCAGACCCCTGCGACCTTAATGCGACGAAGCTTATTTGGGGCGGCAAACACAACCTTCACCCCCACATCGCTTCCCTACGTTCTTCAGGCCATGCGACTTCTTATACAAATAACTGCAATATTTCTAGTTTCTTCATTATTTACGGATGCAGGACGTCCGTGTTAATCTTTCTTTACCATGCCAACAGATTTTCGAAAACCGATAAAACGATACGCAGGATATCCCGCCTCTTTGATCACTTTGCAGCTGGGAACTACTGCTCATCTTATGTTTTTTTTCAATGCAGTGCGTAATC
Organism: Rhipicephalus sanguineus; assembly: GCF_013339695.2. Taxonomy (NCBI): domain Eukaryota; kingdom Metazoa; phylum Arthropoda; class Arachnida; order Ixodida; family Ixodidae; genus Rhipicephalus; species Rhipicephalus sanguineus. Next base: position 40,614,606 of record NC_051176.1, read on the forward strand.
ATGACATCACAATTCCTCGTTTAACAACATTCAAATTCGCCGACGCGAAATTAAACACCGATTTCTCTGAACGCGGGCTCTAGTGCCCGCAAACATGCTCCGCAGTGAAACTTAAAAGCATGTATCAAGAAACTGCAAATTATCAGAGCGAGCAAGGCATCTCACAAGCGAATTCTAGTCCCATCGCTTTTTCTTTAAACACGTTTAGAATGTGCTCACTTCTTTGTACAACACTTGACTTGTCAGTTAAAATCAAATAAACATGTGTGTACCTGAACATTGCAACACCTCTCTACGATTTGGTTAAACCCGATCACGAGCCACTATGGCATTAAATGCAATAGTGGCTTGTGAACAAGTAATCATTGAATAAATACGAATTCAGTGTCCCAGCTCCATTGCTCACGATAGCAAGTTTTTACTGCATGTATCGGCCCGTGATAACTCGCATGCCGCTTAACTGCTACATCCGCTCGGTAATACCTACACTGACTGCATCATTCCTTTCGCATTTCATGCTTAGAGATACATTCAGGTGCGTTCAGACATGTGTAGTATTTAGGATTTAATAATAGTCAACCAGCGGCGGCGCGTTTTTTTCGTTTGGTGCTCCCATGGCGCCAACGAGTGACGGAACAGCCGGCGGGCCCGCCGTACACACTTTTCCCACAGTGCTTCGCGCGCCCGCAGGGGGTTCTGGGACTGCTTGAAAAAAGGTCTGTTGTGAAGGTAGCGAGCAAATATCGTCTTTTCCTGATTTTTGAGGGCTTTGGACACATTTCTTGAAACACCCGGTATATGTGCACATTCATATACATATACGGGACGCGACGGCGATGGCAAGAACCCGCCGAGAGTGTTTATACAATTGCTATAGCAATAATAGTGGTACAGGGTATCTGTAGGAGCCAACATTGCGCAAACTAGATTTTTTCTTCGTTAAGACAGCAGCCCGAAGGAAAAAGAAACAAAGGGAAGAGGCAGCTAGTGAGGAGTGAGTGGTTGGCGTGACAAGTGGGAATCTGTGGTGTAAGACAGGACGGGAGCAAAAAAAAGGGCAGAGGGATTCAGAGGGTGATTATCTGCGTTGGTCTCCTGATGAGGAGACTGGAAGGATGCATTATGCTTCTAGGACTGCAGAAAATAGTGTTATTGTTGTCTTCCATAGAACCCGAATTATAGAATGAGCACCTACTGGAAATAAATATTTCATCGAAGGCGCCGTGTCAAAGAAAAAAAAAAATATTTGCATCAGAGAGACTTGAACGTGTGCAGTGCTGGGCAGTATCGAAGATACATGTATCTTCGATACTATCTTAGATACTCTTTGGGTATCTTGTATCTGTATCGCGATACGTCTCGCAAGACGTGTATCAGTATCTGTACTTCCGATACATTGAAGAATGTATCGTGTATCTTAAGATACAAGATACTGCGATCGCAACACCGCGGTGCGAAACAATAAACGTTGGTTGAACTCCGCGTCTCAAGCTGATACTGCTCCCACTAAGCCACCAGATTAAAATTAAAGACAGTGACACTATTTTATGTTTCCGCCAGAGTTCTCCAGCGACGGCAAGTGATGAGCTCTGAGCGTCCCCATGGAGGGGGCAGAGTCACGTGGTGGCGCTAGCGTCGTCTCGACAAACGCGCGAACGTCTACGCCCAGACGCCATTTTGTTTTCGCGGCTTCTTTTTTTTTCTTTTTAGTTGTGTCGGTGCTATGGCACTTAGCTCTTAGCTACTATACTGTGCCGCGTACTCCAATGCACGCTGTGTTTTTTGCACAAATTCTGATGCCGCTGTAGTGTCGTTATCAAAATTTCTCTTGCGTTGTACGTTGTTGCGAAGTCTGAAGAATGCAAGAAAAGGAGTTGCTTTGCGTCTCATGGCTTTCACACATCGGCGATATGAAGGACTTCGTCGATGCAAGTATGACTTACATGCAATGACATTGACTTATATGCAAATAAGATTCTAACAGCTACAGCACCACCGGTACCGATGCTGGATTTAACAGAACAAGCATTCACTTAACAGAAGCTATCTTGGCGTACGTCTTCTTTTCTCTTATTCAATGAGTTTTCAAAATCATATTTGGATTGTTAGCGCAAGTACTTTCTAAGCTGTCCTTTTCCATCTCATACATTACCTATGTCACTGTGTTGCTTTTTTCGGCTCTGCTTACGGCAATATGTCTTTAACATGCTGGCAACCTAAGCTATCTGCATTATTCTTACTTTTAGCTGTCTGCATTATTTCTGCTACTGTTTACAGACCTATATTCTACTTAAGTTTACTGTTATGTCAAGGCGACGTGAGATCAAATATATAATAATCTGCGCGTGCTTGGAGTATACCGTAACAAAAGTTTTGCTTGCTGCTTAGTAAAATAGCGAAATTGAGTTTTCACGATAATAACGTAACTTATTAGGAGACATATCAAAGATGTTAGCAGAGGGATTGGAGAAACATTGTTATACGAAATGCTACGTTTTTCTAATGAGCGTCTCAACGAGTCAGTTGACGCTATTTTACATAGGCACTGAATTTTCTGTGGTCTTACCTTAAATGCCTAATTGTCATGGCTATTAGGGGTTACCCGCCGCGGGGGTCTAGTGGTTATGGTGCTTGACTGCTAATCCGTAGGTCGCGGTGGCCGCAATTCGATGCCCGTGTGCTTATATTTGAGTTTTATAACACCACGTGGTCGAAATTTCCGGAGCCCTCCACTATAGCGTCTATCATCATATCGTGGTTCTGTGGAACTTTAAACTGAACAATTATTATTAGCTCTTGGGAGTGCCGCCTGTATCGTATTTCTATACTAATTCGCTGTGTTTGATACAGAACCACTTTTCTATTTTACTTAGTTATATATTTTCTTTCTTAGTCTACTCTAAATATTTTTACTGTTACTAATCACGAGGTAATCGGAGGTTAAGCGGCAATATAGTGTGAATAGCGGCGGTGTCCTGCAGCACTTCATGCAACTGTAGAACACGTCTGACACGTTTTCTGGGCTGCAGATGTTCTCTCATAAAAGAAAATTCGTTAGTAGATCGCGCATTACTGAGTACGTCGCTAACGAACGCTTTACGCCAGCAGATAAGTAGAATATAAAAGTAGTTGCAGTTTTATGTCCTCTACGTAAACAAGATGCGTCGCAAATGTCACTACCAGCGTTCTCGCTGATGTACACCTGTCCGGTGATCGGGTATTGCGAAAACCGTGATACGTTTACGGGCAAGGTAGAACTTAACAACGGCATTTGCACCATTGTGCAGAGCATTCTTATTGAAGATGGGAGCCGCTAGCTGGTCGGCAAACAGAGCATCGACTCTGCCCAATTACAAAAGCGGCAAGCAAAAACCGTTATCAGCGAAGTGTATAAAGAGCTGTCATGGTAAGCAGCTAAAGCAACCCCATTAAGTTGTTTCGGAACAAAAGTAATATACCTTCAGCAAGAAATACAAAGATTTGGAGATACTAACATGCATTTCATACAATTGAAACATAATTGGTCGCAGTTGATAAACTTTCAAGCGAACATTTTTGTGCATCGGCGTTTAGTGCTACATTACCGTATATACAGATACATAATAACAAATTTCCGAATGTATCGAAGTATCTTAAGATAAAATTAGAATGTATCGTATCGGATACAGTCGGCGTTGTGGTATCTTGTATCTGTATCTCAAATACTTCTTACCTGAGTATCATGTATCGTATCGCGATACAATTTCGAAGTATCTTTGCCCAGCCCTGAACGTGTGACTGGTCCCAGTTGTTTTCTTTAGGTCGCCTAGACTCAGCAGCTTTCTTCGAAACGTTCATGCCAACTGACTCGAGTGCGCTCGAATTGTAAATGAGATACGACTCTATATCTTCTCTTTGTGGGAGAGCGAAAGTTTCATTAAAATACAGAAAACTTGACTTTACCGAAAATGTCACCTGCTTTGTTGAAATGCGGTGCGACTGCCTTCGATGCTGAGCCGTTTCTGCATGATGCCCGTGTAATCTGATATTAAATTGTTGCCCTCTTTATTCAATGTATTGAATGAGACACAGTCAGCCTTCCAGCATGTAAAAAATGGCTAGCTTTCAGATGTAAGGATGAAATCGCAGATGTAAGGATGAAATCGCTACCGGCAACGCAGATTGCTTGGACATGATAATAGCCACACTCTTAAGGGGGGACGCGGGGATCGAAATGCGAAAATAGCTAAAAAAAATAAACTTTTGGAAAACACTCGTTTTGGCATCCGCGGTCTCTTATTTATGCAGTATCTAAACGATCACGCTAAAAACGCAACTGCAACCATATCTTTGTTGTCCATTTTCTCAAAAAAAATTCTTCTGTACGTTATGCTGGGCCAGGTGGTGCATCGTTATTTGAAATACGTGGCGTAAGGTTCCAACTGAGAAGAAACTTCTCAGTTGCAACCTTGCGCCACGTATTTCAAGTTCTTTCTGCCTGCCACTTCGCTTGTGGAAAGCATAGCACAACTATGGCAGGACCGATTTTTATGCTGTTTGTTTTATTACAATCCATAGTCTGTGCTGTACTTGAACACTGTCTTGAAGTTTTCGTTTAGACTTTCATACTTCTCTTATTTCATAATTACTGCAACGCACGAGCAGCTGCGACACATACATTTGCATGTAATGTTCGACCGAAAATTATTAGAGCTCTAAAAAAAATCCAACACTGTCTTTAAGTAAAAACAGTATGTGAGCAGAGATACAAGGTAGTGGCAGCCTGCTAGCATGTTTCATGACTGTGCCACGCTTTCCACCAGCAAGGAACTTGTAAATCCTTATAAAACGAGAAATAATGAAGAAGAACTCATCAAAATTACTTTTAACTGTATAATATGAGTTTGAGTGTCGGTCCTAAATTTCAGCACTTTGTGTCAAGAAACAAAAAGTTAATAACGATTCCCGCGTCCCCCCTTAAAATGGCTACAGTCCACGTTCACATGGGCACACCAACCCGGACTGTGCACTTGTCCGCATGCACGCGGTTGCTTCCTGTGCCTGTGAGGCGTAAACTTTTGGGCATTGCCAAACGTCTGCAGCCAAGACGCGACGCAGGACTGAGAGCTTGCTCAGCTGGAACGAACCTGTTTCCAACTAAACCTCATGGAAGTCTCCTCTCGCCCAAACACAGTACGCGCGGTGTGGTCGTGCAACGTGGCGCCATCTTCGGAAGCAGCGAAAGTTATTTACCCGCGCCAGCCTCCGAGCACGGATAATTCGGTCTAAGCACCAAGAGGTGACAATAAATTGTACGGTTGCGTGTACCTGCCTTTGGCAAGTAGCTATTATCTGCTATGAAACGTCACAATTGGAAATCGCAGATGGAACCTCAGCGAACTAGACGCTACAACTTGAGCGATATCGTGAACAAACATTAAGAAGAACTCGGAAGCAATATTTTTTGTAACCTCTTTGGGCAGTAAATAGCTTAAGTAATGAAGTCCATTAGAAAGGCGCCGTGCCACACGATGCTATGTTTTAAATGTTTGGTCAGATGCCAAGATGCTTTCATTGTGTCTGAGTGCCTGGATATCTACTTTCAGTGCCCGCATAACGGCACTCGCTTTCGACCCTAGATCACTTAAAGGTCACGGACAACGGTAGCTGAAAGCGTTCCATGCTTATTAGTGTTTCGACTCGTGCAAGTAAATCTGGATTTTACGTGGTGGAGCAAGTTGCGGTGCTTTCAGCTTTAAATTCTCCCTAAACCACCCAGAGGTCGAAATTCCGTTATGGTGTTGCAGTTGTGGAGGAGTCTACATCGAACACGTAGCCGTGAACGTTTTTCGAAGTGGTGCCGTGTTCACGCGACCGAGGATCCAAAAGAGACCCTCGCTCGTTTCATTCTTCCTTCGCTATGTTCTCTTTGTCGGCTCCTCTCTTCTGCTGGTCGAGTGCTCTTCTTCACCGTGCGAGGAGAAAGAGCGGTGAGCACGGGTTTCTGCGAGCAGACAGACAGGTTCTTTTTGTGGATGACATGAGCAGACGAGAATGGTGACGTCATGGCAAAAACTGGGAATAACCGAAAGGCTTGGAGAGGAGAAGGGATTGTTCTTTGGAAATAGTGGGGCGCCCGCTGCTCGTAGCGCTGCCGTGTTTGGCATTGTTGACCGTGACGGCATTTTGTACTCGATGCTCGCGTTTACTTGAAACAGTAAAAATTATCGGAGGGGATTTAGAGGCCCTTTAATGCCATCTTGAAGGTGATAGCACGCATTACATGTGGGGCATGAACAACTGCTATGTCGGCGACACACTGGGGGTATACGTTTGCATCCGCTAAAAGCTCTCGAAACTTTACATTTCGTCGATAGATGAGTCATGGTGCTTCCCAAAGCGGTTCGCAAGGCTTACATTGCTTGATATCGTTCCATAATATTTACGCCGGAAATTAGTTGTGCTAGGCAGCCCGACATGCGTTTAGCCAGTCCGACATTTATTCCTTGATTGCAGTGTCGCGCGTGACGACTTGTGCTATCTATGTATTGTTGGCGATCTCTCGGGTTTCTGTAGAGCTTCGGCATTAATTTTCCTTTGTCTATAAAAAGCATCCTGCCGACGAAGTTGTTTTCCCTAGACGAATGGGGCATTGGAAACTAAACATATGTTTTGGCGCCTTGTGCGTTCTACGCTTGTGTCACGCAATTTTCAAATGCTTTAAGGACACTCCTCGCACTACATGACATTCGTATAGGGTTTGCTCCCAAAACAGTTTCAACCACTGGGGTGGCTCTGTGGTGTCACATGTGCTCACCGCGCAGAAGTCCTGGGTTCCATTCGTGTTCTAACCGAAGTTTTTTATTATTTCTTTATTTGCATGTATGTCCAATTTTCGCTCTCGGACAACGCTGATTTTTCGCTCACAACCAACGACGCCGACGCCGGAATTTCTGAGAAACGAGCTCTTTGACGCTCTCGCGTTAAAGTGTTCGCATATGTCGGTGCAAAAGGACCTCGCATGCTAAAGGCTAATATTTGTGTGTAGTAGGTACATTCGAATCCAAAATAGCTAAGTGTAAGGAATGATCTAAGTATAAGGAAAGATGCGTGCTGTACACTCTTACTGTACTCTCGAGTTGGTCGGAATTTAATTTCGATGATCGGCATAGTTAGCGAGTTATCGGGTAGCCCTGTATCATTTGCCGCGTCACCGATGCTTCAGTTCTCGATAGTCTCGGCTTATCGGAAGGTTAGCCAACTAGGTCTGCACAGGTGAAACATCGCCGTCAGCTGTCACTGTCGCTACTGCAAATACAGAGGTTGTAATCGAAATTTTTCACCGCTGTCATTGTTGCCCTTGACTGTCCTAAGGCAGCTATCGACATGAGGGCAACATGTGCCGACGTAACTTACTGATCACTTCATGCTTGGAGTATATTCTGAACTTATACGATGGCAAAAAATTCAACCAGCTCCGCTTCGCGGACACCGATGAAACATCGAAGCTGGTGAAGTTTCCATCGTCAGGCTAACGCATTTATATCTTTTGCAAGTCTTCCAGATATGTTATATCACTGCTCTTACTTAAACACTCTTTGTTAGGCTTTCAGGTGGTAGTATAGTTTTATTGCATCTTGACCATACCACCTTTATACACAGGTTTACAAAGAAGCATTCGCTTAAGACGCTACGATATGTTCTGTCACTGCTCTTTATTGAACAATTTCTGTTAATATTTGAGGTGGTAGTATAGACACCACCATTTATAACCAACAAGTATCACGTCACAGTGGTGTGACTATGGTAACGAGCACGCCATTTGTTGGGATAACTGTTGCCTTTTCCCCTTTTAGTGGACGTTGTGTGTAGTGGGATTTACCCAATTTCTATGGCACATACACGCTTATAATGATGATAGCTTTCTGATAGGCCGCACAGATTTCAGTGGCACATAGCCGTTTGTTGGGCTAACTGTTGCCTTCATTTTTACTGGACCAATGGTTAGTAGTGGCATTTACTCAATGCCTGCGGCGCACACCCGTTTATAATGCCCACAAGCGTTACCACGGATCGCGGACGTGAAAGGCCCGACCAAGAACAGCTCTTGATTTCAAGCTCATGAAGGGTTTCTTTAGCCTCCATAAATTAAACCCGTAATAGGTATCCGTATGTAACCAAATCAAGTCAGCTTCTCTACAAAGCCTAGCTCCTTTAAATAGTGAAGCTGTTTAAGCCGGTCGTAAAAACTAGACAGACGTAACCAGTAATTGAGGAATGCTTTAATAAATCGTCGAGATTGATCCAGTTACAAACACCGTGGCCGCAGATTTCAGCTTCGCTGAAGCATCTTTACGCAGTGCTTCAGCGGTGCGCAGAACGACAGAATACTAGGGAAGGGGAAAGGCAACGGCGGCTGCGAGAAGACCCCGAAGCAATGGAAGCCCTACGCGAACGACGACGTGTCTCTAGAATTATGATAGGTTCGACTGCTCCGTTTCAGCGCAAGTTCCTGCTTCTGGAGTTTGGACATCCGTGTCGTGTCGATGACTGTCTGTGGTTCAACTCGAACATCTTTGCGCTGAGAAGCAACCTACAAACAACCTAGCTAAACCTAGCAACAACCTAGAAGCAACCAGATTAGACTTCAGAATTGTCCATCTTCGCTTTTTGAAGCATTGCGCGACTTAGTGCAAGCTTCGCCATTTTTTTATTTATGTACTCTTCATGTTCAGTCAAAAAACTTGGAAGTCGCTTGAACTTTTCCTTCAAGAGTAGATCGCGATAGCGTAATCGGGCCCCGTGCTCATCGCATTCTCAACTGCTATGCTGGCTTCGATTCTCGGTGGGTGCCTCAAACGCGCAGAAAATGAACGACTGTGCGCGTAACATTGGCCGTTTCAACCAATCTTAGAATGCCTACTGCAAGTTCATTTTATAAGTGCCCACTATATACGCCATAATTCTTCATTTTGCTAATCAGCGAAGGGTCCACTACGCGTCCGTAAGGCAGTACCCGAATCTACGAATCTGCTCAATTTGTTGATGCTTTTGCAGCTGATGATGATTAAATATCTCTGAGCGCTTTGTAGTGGCTGGGCCTTTAAAACATCACATCGTTGCGCAATTGACATGTGTTGACGCTTGGCGCGATTCTACGCTTCTGCCACGCAGTATTACATGCGTTATGGAGACTCCTTTCCCTACAGGACATTCATATATGGTTTTTTTTCCGAAGGAGTTCCAAGCATTAGCGTAGCTCTATGGTTCTCACTCAAACCAAATATTTTATTATTTATTTTATTTGCATCTCTCTCGATTTTTCGGTCATGGACAAGATGATGATATTTCGCACACAGCCAATGCCAGCGACACCGGAATTTCTACGAAACGAGCTCTTTAACGCTATCGCGTTAAAACACACTTCGTTGCTTTCTTCACTTGAATAACACCTAAAAACGAAACTTAGGGGGCGATCGGAGATCTTTGTTCTGCGCCGTTCGTTCGCGTTCGTTCTGATGATCGCACGCGATTGGCTGAAGCCGGACAACTCGCGCCATTCTAAGGGGCGTGGCCATTTCTTTTTTTTCCTTGATGTTTTCTTTTTTGGTGACGTCATGCCGCGTCATAACGAGCATGTCGTCTGCTAAAAGTGAACGGAGAGCGAGCCCGTTCGCTCGCGTTCTCTCGAGCGAACAACGGCGTCGCACTGCATGTATTTCGAGTGATGCGGCGGTTGCGGCTGCCGCAACAGCTGATTTTTGAGAAAATAGCGCTTGCAACGGTGCTTCCTTGCTACGTTGGCGTTTCTCGAAGCAGATGCAGAATGGTAGGAGGTGCGAAATGCGTTTGAAGAGATGAGAGAGTGTGAATTCCGGCGTCGCTTTCGTTTCTCGAAACGTACTGTACCTTGATCTCGGCCTCGTCATCGGGTGCCAACGAACCAGTGGGATTTAAACAGAGCGGAAGGCGTTGTGCGCGCTGAGATTTTTGCGATCGGATGCTTCCAGCGAGCTGTCGGCTGCGAGGAATTCAGCGGCCTGTCGCAGTCGTCCGTCCGGAACACGCCATTACTGTCGTTCGCGGGCAAAAACGGTGGGTGGCCTTTTCCGGAGACCACAGACGCGAAGAGCGAACAAAGGCGGCGTTCGCGCGGCTCGGGCAGATTCCCGTTGTGGTCGGGTGCGTGGATGGTACGCTCATCGCAATCCCGAAGCCCCATGGCCTGAGCTCCGCGGACACGACGCATTACATGTCGGGGAAGGGACTCTACGCATTCAACACCATGATCGTGAGTATTATTCATGCATTGTATGCGTAGCGAATTGTTTCATTTATATCGCTTAAACTTTCCGCTTTACTGAGGCTGTTGCAACTGAGTATAAGTGGGAGCGGTATTTTCGATCTATCCAGAACGGGAATTGGTTCGTTTCAGGGCACTTCGCTTAGGATAAGCGATGAAATCATGTGACGCGGAGTACACTTTGGTTCAGCGGCCTGCACAGTGCATAATATTACCGTTGCTCGTTCGCCATGTGTACCCGAAGCTTGATTCTCGATTGTATTTGTTGAGATTAGCGCTCCCAGAATGTGCCGTAGTATGTCCTTATTGTTCATTGTCGTGATGTACGTTACATGGATCAATACGTGGATGGATGAATAAACTTTATTTCGGTCCCTCGGAACGCGCCCTAGCATGTACATTAAATACGCATTGTTTCATAACCCTTTTTTCAGTCGAAGTTTTTCGTGTTGTAGATATTTTGTGATACATTGCCTTAAACATACAGCAGTAATTTGGCTAAAAGGCTTTGGTGGCTGGAAGATGGGTTGTTCCAAGCAGTAAACATGCAGACTACCCTTTGACACTGCATCGTCCTCGTGTTAGAACTTATGGTACAAGTCCTACCCTGTCGATGATTTGTCCATAGCTATGTTTCAACAGTCAGTAACAGTGAAGACAGATGTAGTTACATTAACATAATACCCAACATTGTACCCAAGGTCATTTATGGGTACAATTTTGACTGAATTTAATTCTGCAGACATGTGATGCCGACCTCTGGATGTCAGTCCATGTTTCCTGGGGTCATGTCATGACTAGTGGGTATGGCGGGGCAGCCCTCTACGTCAGCACCTGGAAGCAAAACTTCGGCTTGCTTGGTAAGTGCTGTCAATGCTTGCTACATTCAAGACGTTATCACTACAGCTGTAATGCCGACCTCGTGCAGGAGACTCCAGCTATACATTAGAACCGTGGTTCTTGACACCAGTGCCCGGACGACCAGCTCGTGGCACCCCTGATAACCACTACAACAAGGCCCACACCGCCATGCGCAATGTTGTGGAGTGGTGCATCGCTGTAAGCTTGTGCACAGCTGCTCAAGCATCATTGCTGCTTGTGCAGCTCTGCACGACATTGCGTTGGCGGCACATGAGCCTGTTCTCGAAGGAAACGATGACGACACCGACGATGCTGACTGCTGCCAGCAGCAGCTGAGCTACCACCACCACCACAACGGGAGCCAGCAGCAGCGCAACCGTGTAGTGAACCTGTTTCGAGAACCACAGGGCCTGCATGCTTGAGCACCTGCGCAGAGTACGCCGCCGCCTGCAACGACCTCGGCAGCATTGTGTGGTGCGTGTTTGTCTTTGTTCATTGTGTTTGTCACTGTGTTTTTTTTTACTACACTTCAAATGTTTGCTACACACATCAACGAAACAGCGTTCTCCTATCAATGAATAACCCCCTTGAATAGGTTGGCAAAAAATGTGAAGCTCACCCTGACTCACTCGTGAAATATATTTTGCTCTTGGGGCTCACTCGAACTCAGACGCACCAAAATTTTCCTCAAGCGGATTCACTCGGACTCAGGCTCACTAAAATGTTTTCACCCGGACTCGAACTCACCAATGTATTACTCACTTGGACTCACAGCTCGATCTGAATCTGAGTGAGTCAACTCATGAGTGAGTTTGCCGACCTATGCCCCCTTGTCACACAACGCCATGCTGATGAAATGCTTCGACCAGGTTGTAAAATATGGCGCTTCACACTAAGCACAAGTGAGAGCTCAACTGTGAATGGCACATGGTGCCATTCACAGCCAAAGTGGTAACCGGAAAAGGCTGTTTGAATCAGGACAGCAAGATGCGGTAGCTTTAGTGCAACAAGAATCGTGCTTGTAAATGAAGTGAACAACAAGGGTGGTGTCAGAATTGAAATTTTATTACAAGTATCACGAGCAATGCACATAAAAAGCAAAATAAATAAATATCCTTTAAATTTAATGCCAAGGAAAAGAATATAAAAGTAGCTTCCTTTTATAATATACAAATGGAGTTATTACAAAGTGCCTGCTGCTCCTCTGCAACAACACACGCGTCTCGCAGCACGAAAGTCATTGTATTACATGAAAACAAGGCACAGTCGAACCGGTATTAATTGAACTCGCTAAAAAATGCAAGTTGTTGGTTGCTGATATGTCTTCCTCTATTATTGATTTCTGTTTGTACCCAATCCTGTTATCTAAACACTTCTAAGCAACAGAACACGTATTCGTCAACTATTTTTTGGTATTGCAATATTTCAAAATTGTTGTGCAACCTAGACCATTCACAAACGCTTTTCTTTTTTTCTAGGATGTGTAAAAATCGATAGAAAACGTACAGTGTGCCACAATATTCTACACGTATACACTATAAACATAAAGATACACTACAGTGCACTATGTGCATATACTACAAAATTGCTCAATGCATGACTTTGTATAATGAGATTTTAAAAAATGACATGGCAAAACATGATTTATAAATGAAACCACACTGTGCTATGCACATGTACTACAAAACTGCTGAATGCATCACCTCGCACGATGAGATTAAAAAGAAATGACATCGCAGGACACGATTTACCATTGAGCTACACTTTACTATGTACAATGAAACAGCACATCAGTGCTTCTGATATGCAGAAAAAGAAAATTAACTGAAAGAAAATTGCAGGGCACCATTGAAGCAAACCAGCGTATCATAGCTCGTGATGTGAACAAAAATAAATCTACATATATGTACAACTAGTCTTTACAAATCACTGTGCAGGTGCCTTCCGCTGCAATGAGGGCCCGGGCGAGGGTACCAACGCCTTGCAATTCGTGGACCGCGTCACCGAGAAGTTGAACCTGGCGCAGCTTTCCAATGATGCCTGGCCCTGCCGCCTGGTGTTTGCGGCTAGTAACTCCAGCGCCTCGGCCTGCCGGTTGCCCCCATCTCGCAGCTGCGGCATGAGCTGGAAACCAAGAAATGTGTTGCCATTATCATCTATAAATTTCCTGCTACCGACTCTTCGCTGGAAGCTTCTGTTCGTGAAGAATTTCAGTGTGTGCAACAATTTCCTCTCTGTTGAAAATCCACTGACCCAACGGCATCCATGAATGGTGCTTGGTTCACCGCACAACCAACGCACTTCGTTTGGACAGACCAAAGCGGTGCTGGAATTCATTTTCGCTCATCTCATCAAACGCATCTCACGCCTCTAAGCACCTCTGCATGAGAAGCAACCAAACAGCCCTTTTCAGGGCTACACAATAGTTTGCCCGGCTTTACACGATGACTGACACAATCTCCTTCCGAAACCCTAGCTGCTGCAGTATGCAAAACATACAGCAAGCAGGTGTAACACAGGTGCAAACATGTGCATTTGTGTATGATGGCTATGTGAAAAAGTTATATAACGAGCTTGCTTTTTGAACAGTATATTTAGCAATAGCACATTTTCAGTTTCACTTTTGAAGCAAGTGACAAAATAGGGAAACATTTCAAGATGTTGAACATTTTTGCAATGCTACCTTTTTGCTACATTTCACCATAACTGCAAGGCAGGACACCTGTTTATTCCATCTGACAGTTATGCATACAACTAGCTCCTGCAACCGTTTGCCAAATTTTTTTTGTGCAGCCTTTTGTCTTTATGCCCACAGATGTCATCTCTTCACAAACATATGTCTGCACGCATGAGCATCACCTGTGAGCATGTAACACCATCTACAGTTAATCAAAAACATCAGCGAAACTTACGAATTGGGGCACGGGAAAGATCCTGGGCCACATCCTCTTCAGCCACACCAGTAGCAGCTGGAGCAGGGCTCACCTGTTATAGTAAGAAGTTCCTTGATTGACACATTGAGTGCAATAAGAAGTATGGAGTGGAAGTGGACAATAGCAATGTTTTTTTAGAATGTTTCAACAGCGGCATGCTATGACACACAGACTTCGGAGAGAGGGGTGGAGGGAGGCAAGCCTACTGGCTACGCACCTCACTCGACTCGAGGGTCTGAGAAATGGGTTGGAACACGTAGGGTGCTCTAGTGAGCTTCGAAATATAGTTCGCGGCTGTTCTTTCGTCATCACCGCAAATGTGGCTGTTTCGCATTCTGTTCTGGGCGGCGCAACGTGTTAGCACCTCAGCTAACGCGGCGGCCGGGTGATCCACTCGATATTGTTTGAAAAAGTAAAACTAACAGCGCGTAATGGCTCGAAGCAAACGAGCCCACTTGTTCGCAGCATACAAGTAACAATGATATTCTAAGCCAGTGCTTACCGATTCAGACCACCCGAACTATGGGCCTCGCACACTCGTCCCTGTCAAGCACGACGCGGCCGCGGTAATCCGAAATCTGGCCGCCTCGGGTGCCGCTGCAAAGCACAAGCGGGACGTGTAAGATGACCGACCACAATACAATTGTGCTCGCACTCACCTCTGCTGCCCTCGGAGTTTGGCAAGACCCTGCTGCGAATAGTAGCGCTCATTCCTCCATCGGGCCTGCCACTGGGCCCTGGTGTTACGCGCAGGGACTTTTTCGTTCAAAAGCGCTACTAGCTCCTGCCACATGTCGTCCCGGTCCTCCCTCGTGAACGACGGCTCCAGCGGGCACGACAGCGTCGCGATCTGTGGGTGCTCTTTCACAAAAGCCAGCAGAAGCTCCTTTTGACGATCCGACACCCGAGAACAAAAGCAGACGTTGCGATCGGACGACATTTTGAAACTGCGTCAGCCGCTACTTTTCTCTTTTTTTTTTCGCGTGCGCGACACCATCTAGCGACGACGTCAAAAAAAACTAACATTATTAAATATCATCACTCAAGGCTGTTGCTGTTTGAAAGAGTGTTTGAGCTTGAGAAGCAAAAACAATAATTTTCTGTAAAGTAATTATATTTATTAAAAGGCGAGAAACGCTTCACGGTCCCTGTGCCGACGTCACAGGATGCGCGTCTACTTCCGGAAAGCCGTCCGCTTCACGATTGGCTGTTCTCTTCCTCTCGGCGGTTCTAGGCGGGAGAGCTGCGCCTCCTCTCACTTCTGTGACGTAGGCACCGCAGAACGAACGCGAACGAACAGAGATCTCCGATCGCCCCCTTATGCACTCATTTCTATTGTTATCGTGAATATTCCTCGATGGGCAAATTCTACGAAGTAGAGAAAGACAAAGAAGATAAGCGGGCCTCAGATGAAATCATCATCAACATGCACGGCTCGCGCACTACCTTCGAACCAGCAGCGTTCTAGAAGAAAGGGTGCGCAGGCCATCCAGAACGTCTCTTCGAAGGTGTCGTTCGCGGATGTTTCCATGGAGGATGCGCACACGGGGCCTAAGGAACCTGTTTTTCGGCTCCCGTACTTCGATCGTGGAAGCTCCATTACCTTTCACTGTCGACAGCCTGCCGACTGCAAAGGGTGACGGCTACATCAGCTTCAGCACACCCACGGAGCAAGAGTTGGAACATGGCGTCGCCGCGTTGTCTTATCTGAGCTTCGTTCCTGCATCGAATGCCCCGAAACAGACCGCCTTTGCAGCGCTGCACAGGCACTGGGCTACCTGGCCTTTGTCGCTGTCCATCGCGGTCACAGCCACTTCGCCCGGCACGATGCAGCGCGCAAGTCCAGGCGATCGGATTCCAAGGGCACAGCTGCTGACCATTGCCGAACCACAGATGTTAGTTGGTACAGTGCTAAGTAGGCGCAGCCTTCCCGGCACATGGCAGAGTGTATGTACAGGCTTTTTAATACATAAGGGAAAATTCAGAGCACGTTGCAATACGCTTCAACTTTTCCCCTAAGAGTGAAACAGCCTGTATGTGAGAGTGCAGAAGATAGTCACACCTCTGATTATTGCATCTGCCTGTACAGCTGCGCTCCACACCACTTTTCGATGTTTATAGACGCGCCGTAATGACATACTACGCAAGAGTTTTCAGGAGCTATATAACTGCAGTTGCTGTGAATGTACAAAATCCTGCAGTATAAGGTGCCGCTCTTTCCTGAAATTCCATTGCCATTGTTAATACATTTAGCTAGCAAATTACCTACGAATTAAAGTCACGGAAGACTCCCAAAATTTAGGAACTGTTGTGACTGTGTATTCATAATGGCGGTGATAAGATACATCTTGAAGCTGAAGCTTTGCCCGCCGGGACGGTGTTGTGGTTGCGGTGCTCGGCTGCTGGCCTCAAAGTCGAGGGTAAGATCCCGGTCGCGGCAGTCATATTCCGATGGAGGCGAAATGCTAGTTGCGCGTGTACTCTGCGATGTCGGTGCACGTTAAAAACACCAGATGGTTGAAATTTACGCAAATCCCCACTACAACCTGCCTCATAATGACACCGTTGATGTGGTACGTAAAATGCGATATATTATTATTATTCTTTAAGGTGAATCTTTCTTTGCCTGTTCTCTCCACTTTGCCCTTTGTGTCTGCATTGTCCTCCACGGCAACCTTCAGGCCACTCTGACGGTGCATCTGCACACTAGTAACGTGCATGCTGCTAGTCACCGCAGCTTGTCCTGAAGGAAATGTGAATGGGGAGACGTGGCCAGTTGCCAGCTTTATCTTCCCGGCATATACGGGCTGACCACCTTGTACAGCCTTAATACACACAGCCTTAAAATTCGTCCTGGTCCGGGTTTTTCGGCAATAGAGCTTTCTTTCTGAGAAATCCGTATGGATTTCCTTATGGCTTCGTGCTACAAACGGGTGGTTGTCTATTTTCTCTTTCTTAACCCTTCCGCCACCTTGCGGGATTCCGCAGAGTTGATTTGCAATATGTGTCCAGGGGGGCTATTTTGGAAGCGTTCTGTCACAGAATGGATGCGGTCCGTTCTATCGGGCTGCACGCGATTGGTGGAGGCTTGCTCGACGGTCAAGACGTAAGAATAGGTAAGAACGGTCATAGAACGGTCTCCGGCTCTGTTCTATCATAGGGTTTTTTACAATTACCTGGAGGGAACTCTGGCACTGCAATCGTTCAGTCACCATGGGAATGATGGGTAGTACGCGGAATTGCATAATCTTCGTGCTTACGGCTTCGAACGCACCTGCGGCTTTGTTTATTGCTGTGTTTAGGCGTTCGTTTCGGATAAAAGAATGGACCGTTGACCGTTGTGAACTTCGTGACCAGATTTGAATTGGTGATCCTAAAACGGTGAAAGTGGTGAAGTGGAACTGCTGACTTTTGCTAAACTTCGCCTTCCGACAAAGCGAACGCAGGCGACGCGGAGCCAAAACGGAGCAGAAAGAACGAAGTTTAGACAAATCCGTGTACTACCCATCATTCCCATGCTGGCTGAAGCGCCATGCGTTGCAGCTCCCATAGACACTAGCGCCAGAGTTCCCTCTGGCGTATCTATAGGAAACTGTATGCGTTATATCGATAGAACGAATACGAAACGGTTTCCAGGCGACTTGGATTTGATTGAAACGCAAGCGCTAGGGCTGGAGAATCAAATTTCGATCCAATCCAAGTCGTCCGGAGACCGTTTTGTATCCGTCCGGAGACCGTTCTATGACCGTTCTTGCCTATTCTCACGTCTTGACCGTCAAACGAGCCTCCACCAATCGCGTGCGGACCGATAGAACGGACCGCCTCCGTTCTGTGACAGAACGCTTACAAAATAGCCCCCCTGGTGCTTCCAGTTGTCGATGAATTCACCCTCGCGATGCCGATTGCTAACTTCTTGGTTAGCTCAATTGGTAGAACGACCACCCCGGAAAGGCGTTGGTCCCGGGTTCGAACCCCAGACCAGGACGAATTTTTCGGCGACTATGAGGCTTTCGTTCTGAAAAATCCGTATGTATTTCCTTGTGGCTTCGTGCTACAAGCGGGTGCTTGTCTATTTTGCCCTTTCTTACCACAAAATGAAGCCTGGAGAGTTAAAACAAAAATCAAGCGCTCAATACAACACAGCACCATGTCGCAAGGCTCATCTCACCGCTGCCTGCCAGTTGTAAGGGATGGGGTGCGGCTCGTCTCGCTACGGTATCTGGCTCCCGCCGTCGTCCGCATAGCCGATGTTTTCCAGTGAGGGGGCGCGTTCTTACAAGAACACAGAGTTTTATTTATAGTGTTAAAAGAGAGAGATAGAACATTTTTGTACAAAAGCCTTCGGCTTTTATAGCCCCGCCTCTACCAACATTGAGGCACTCGGGAAGCGGTGAAAGCAGCTTCCGTTAATTCATTCTGTTGCCTTCTCAGCGCTCCGCCCATCAAAAAGGATGAAAATGGGCCACTCAATACATCCGCTGATGAGGAGCACGGTCGAGATGTCCAATTTGGTTCACAAGTGCACCACACAATGGAGAGTTTTAGTGCTGGGGACCCCAAGCCACCTGCGTACGCACGCTCTTGCGTTCCTTTGTACTCCCAGCCGCATCCACGGAGAATACAAAAGAGCGCAAGGGCCCGCGCGCCCCCAAGCCCGCGGGAACCCAGCGATAAAACTCTAATAAAGACCTCCATTCTGACACCCTCGAAGAGTCGGTTCGGTAAACATCAGGCGAAGAGGTTGAGTCCGGAGGGTGGGGGGTCAGGGGTCGATGACTTCGTAGGAGATGGCGGCCGCTGTCTCGAACACCTGCAAACGCTAATGTCTGTGTTCAGGTGAAGACATGCACTGGTCCAATGTCAACGTCTCCAGCGGCGCCGTCCCACGGTGAGGATACCGCGCGAGAAAGGGGTGTTCACGACTCCCCCGTCTGGTTCCTCGTAACCCGTCCACGATGGAATGCCTGGTTCACTCGGCCACACGTGCAGAAGCCCCCTCCAGGAAAAGATGGAGCTCAGCGCCCCCGTCCGAGCACCGACCCGGGGAGAAAGCATCCCGGCCGACAGTTGCATGCACAATGGCTTCTGCCATAATGAATTGCAAGGGCCAAACGTAACAAACCATGCAAATTAAACAAGGACAAGATAGGTCCAACAGGATAAAGATAAGGGGCTGTCTTGGCGCTCCCCTTAGATGGCATGGGCGGGGTGGGCGAGAGGAGGCGCTCTTCCCCTCCCCCCCCATCTGTGTACACGCCTATGATAACACTCTGATGTTATCGCCAATATTCCTCTAGAGGTACCATGCAGTGGAGTTTTCCAGTGTGACTGAAGCGCCACGACACATAGCCTAGCGGATAAAAAAAGCAATATAGAGACGGGGCTGGTCAAAATGGAACGCGATGCGCGTCTCTGCGTGCCCCCAGCGGCCACTGTCAGCGAACTTGGAACGGGCCACAGGGAGCAAAGCAGCTCCCTGTGGTCAGTAGACGGTGCCTATGGGCAAGTGCTATGTAGAGGACAAAGACGAAGCAATGGAGCGGGCCCGCGAACAAATTATCGGTTTTATGATTCAATTCTATTCGAAATTATTATTAGTTGTATAATTTTAACTCTAATTCATTTATACTTCTTTCGTATTAGTTAAACAAAGTTTGAACTTCAATTTCAATTTTTCCTTTAAAAACTAACCGGTTCTTGGCCAATCCCCCAGTGTGGGTATGAGCCACGGCTTCCAGGGTCTACTCTAATCTACAATCATCATCAATATCCACGTGGCTCGTGCGCTGCCAGCGAAGCAGCGTAGTCCCAGAAGGACTTGAAGGTCAGCCACACCGTCTCTTCGAAGGCTTTCCTCGACTGCGTCTTCGAGAGTGGGAGTGAGTACGACGCTGCCTCGGATCTCAGCAACCGGCTTAGCGCGTCCAGCACAACGATGAGAGACGCGTCAGCATCGTTCGTCAGCGACAGCCTGCCGGGGACAGCCCAGGGCTCCTACGTCACTTCGAGCTCGCCGACACTGCAGGAGGCGGACAGTAGCTTGGACGCGTTCTTTCAGCTGAGCACTGCTCCTGCATCGAGTGCCGCCAAACGGAGCGCCCCTCGATGCAGAGTCGACCTGGCGTTCGGCTGCATGGCCGTTATTCCTAACGGCCAGGTTCGAATCGCCTACGCCGGGCACGATGCAGCGCCAATGCCTACCCGATCGGATGGACAACGCCGGTCTGCTAACGGTGGCCGGACTACTGAGGTTAGTGCCCTGCCATTTCTGCACAACCCACACATGTGTGAGTGCATAGTAATAGCTACTAACGTGGTAGGACTAGTCATACATCTCATTTGTGCCTCTGCTTTTACGCTTCCCTTCAACTTGACCTATCGGTCCTGACAGTTTTATCTATTACTCTTTCAACAAATTACATTTTTAAAACTACGATCTCTGCTAAATACTATTACTGAAACCTAATGATCCGCTGAATGAGATGGTACGCATCAGCCTTGAGAAAATATATTGGCAGTGTCCGTAAATATGGGATTAAATATATTATAGTATTCTCTGCTCAACTTACATTATCAGTCTGAGTAGCAATAGGTAATGGTATTTCAATGAATGATATTCGCTGGAGAAACGCAAGCTCTCCCACGAACTGTAAAACTGCGCTTTAATTATGCTTGCTGTAATACGTATGTGGAATAGAGTGTAGCTCTGTATTTACTGTTGTTTGTTTGTTATACTCTAATTTGTCTTGTAGAGCAACTCGAAACCCTAGTCAAGAAGTCTCTTGTTAATTTATTCGATAAAAAACATGCATTAGTTTGTATTTGCCACCACACGAATAAGGACTCTGCTTATATTTCTATGCTTTTAGTCATACTTCTGGTAGTTCTGTTCCACTATGGTACCCGTGTAAGATAACAGGTGATGTTGTAATTTTCTGCGTACTGTACGTACTGCATGTTTCTGCTTTGCTGCCAGGGTGGCACGGCCAAGTCAGGCATTTACTTAGCCTTTAGTCATGTCCCCAAAGGCAATCTTGTTCAATTTTGCCTTGAATAAAGCAAACCAAATCCTCCGTTTCCGTCGATTGTCCGCAACGGTTGCCTTCAGCGTATTCTGTCGGTGCATCTGCACGTTTTTCGTGTGCGTGCTGCCAGGAAGCATTCGCGAGTAGAAAGATTAGGAAAGCTTTAATTTGGGCTACTTGGTACGGCATTGTAATGTAGATGCGCTGAGCGAAATGCACAAACGAGTAACGGAACAAGAAGACAGGACTAGTGGTCCTGTCCACTAGTCCTGTCCTCTTGTTCCGGTGCTCGTTTGTGCATTTCGCTCAGCGCATCTACATTACAATAGAATGGAAAGTGGAAGCCAGTGCAAGATGTGCAGTAGCAGAAAACGTGCCGGTAGGGGTTTTAACAGCAGAGCTGTTTAATCTTGAGGCTGTGCCATCCGTCGTTTAAAAAAACTCGGCGGGTGTGCTGCTCCACAGAAAGCGGGCATGTGCCACGCAGATCCTAGCGTAGCATAGCCTTGGATAGTATAGACAGTATAGTCTAAAGGGTGCGAAAAGGAAATGAGGGTGAGTAGTAGTGATGTGAAGATGAGGAGGAAGGAAAAGAGGAGGGGAGAAGGTAAAGCATGACATAGCATTGCGTAGTATAGTTTAGCAAGGAGCATAGCATAGCATTGCATAATATTGTATAGCAAGGGAAATGGAAAGGCAAGTAAGAGTGAGGAAAAAGGAAAGGACGAGGGGAAAAGGTAAAGCATGACATAGCCTTGTATTTGAAATACCTTACAGGCCCGTTGGGCATTGTGTAAGGGGGGCTCTATAATCGCATCATTCAACACATAATAAAAAGGTATCAAAGACCAGAAAGGAAACGACTCTACATGATACAGAAACTTTGAACGCGCAAAACATAATGCGCACATAATACACAATACACACAGAATAAATACACAATACCGACATAATATATACAAATCTAGCCATGTTAATGGACGACTTTAGTGGAAATGTGCAATTAGTTGGTCATGGAGTGTGTCAGGGTCGGATAATGAAGCGATGTTGTCTGGCAGGCTATTCCATAATCTAATGCGCGTGGAAGTGCTGTTGAATTGAATGTTAAAGCGTCACCATATATGCGCGTAAAACTTAAATTATTATGCAATCTTTTGGGCGTTCGAGATGGGACATCGAGGTGAAATTAACATTACCTATTAGAGTGTACGTGCTTGTGGAATAATGTTGGTAGGGCATGTCACGGCACGTATTCAATGATTGTAGAGAAAGATCAGCTTTAATCCGCGTGACGCTTGAATGGTAACTATAGTTTTTCGAGATGAACTGTGCTGCCCTATTTTGGATGGATCCATCTTATGATATTGTCACGTGGTCGTGACGTTGACGAAGACAGCAGTCGGCGTTTTCAACATGAAACTGTTTATTTGGCCGAACTTCTGGCCGGGAAACGGAAAGTTAATTTACAGCAATACACACGGTATGCACTGATAGCGGCGAACAGAGCGCCGACCGTCGATCAACTGACAAGCGGTCAAGCGCGTCGGCTTTTATACAGGCGCTGTCGAACTTTCCAGCAATATCGCTGGTGGCGGCGTTATCTCTCGACAAAGCTGGAACATTCGACGTGCTGCGCGAAATCTTAACAAAACGATCTACTACAATCGCGAAGTTTCTCGAACACTGCTTCGCGGACAGCGTCGAGCGTTGATAACCGTCCTTGCTGGAACCACCAAGCGGGGCCAACACTGGAACCACTGACGATAATCTGATATGACGCCTGTATCGTAGGGGTACATATGTAGTGTTTATTGCTTTCTAGACCCCCGCAACGGTGGTGTAGTGGTTATGGCGCTCGACTGCTGACCCAAAAGTCGCGGGATCGAATCCCGGCCGCGGCGGCTACATTTTCGATGGAGGTGATAATGTTTGAGGCCCGTGTACTTAGATTTAGGTGCACGTTAAAGAACCCCAGGTGGTCGAAATTTTCGGAACCCTCCACTAGGGCGTCCCCCATAATCATATTGTGGTTTTGGGACGTTAAACCCCAGATATTATTATAAACTATTGTAGAATTAAATAGCCAGCACCACAACCACAATCGACGTTGCACCGGCGTTACGCCTGCATAGGCTGTTTATCCAAACCAGTTTATAGACCTGACGTGGCTCTGTGGTAGAATACCTGACTGCCACTGAGAATGCTTGGGTTCGATTCCTGCTGGGTTCCTAATTTTTATCCTTTCCATTTGTCGGGTCAACGCTGCCGATCTCGGTTTTTCTTAACGCTGTCGCAATGAAATTACCAATGTCTGTTCTCGCCTTTCCTAGGCAGATATAAACTGTCAATCACCTGTGGCGGATACCCGAACTCCGCGGCCCGTGGTAAACGGGTATGCGCCGCACGTGTCTGGAGGAAAGTGTTTGACGACGTACTCGACAGGATTTTCATGTTATTGATGTCATGACCGGTCAGTCATATTCGTCAAATCCTCTTACCCTCCCGTGCCAATTTTGGTCGACACCAAGTTGAGGAGCCGATCATGAGAGCACCCAGACGTAGGCGGCTAGATAGATAGATAGATAGATACGTAGATAGATAGAAACGCTCAAAGTGCCAAAGGTTCGCTAAGAAATGCTTCCCATTTAATAACGACCGGGCGTCACACAATGCGAATTATGTAACTAGTGAGTCGTTTAAAGCTTCCAACCCATTACGAAAGACTCAGCTACAATTCTTCATCGTCATCAACCGTCGCATCATCAAAGTACACATAATGCCTTACAGATGGTACCTCGCTTCTCTGCAGAATGACGAATAATGTCGTAGTGGGTGCTTCCCAACTTCACAAAAATTATGATTTTTGGCGTAGTCCGTACGTTGCCAGTGTGCTTGCATTAGTAGCCACATGAGTGTTTACAACGGGCTCTAGAAATGCCACTCTTCCAGCTTTCGCTGTGACTGTGCTGCGCTTTCCACGCAGGCCTGGCGTTTTTTTGGCGCCCATGAGAAATGCCGTTGCCCCTGATAAAAGATAGCTTGACAGTGCGCGCGCCAGTTTCGCTCGATCGCACGGTTTAGAGCGCTGCAGTACGGCAGCGTATGAGAGCAGGCATTCATACTTCGCGGGCGTTCTTTAAACACCAGCAAAACTCACCACGCGGGATGTTTGTTTCTAGATGCATAAAACACCGTTGCATTATACCACGTACACCCGTGAGCAAAAGTATACGGACCATGCTCTCGACTGCAGACGGCTCGCGACTAGATGGTGAAGAAAGCCATTTCGGCTCGCGCTTCCGTGGTCCGCAAACTTTTGCTAACGGGTGTACCTCACCAAAATGTTACTTGTAGCTTATAGTCTATTTAAAGGACCCATAAAGTACCGCCGATATTCTTTTTAACATTTGAAGCAAACGAACGTGGCGTATTGAAGGAAAAAGCGATATGAGCGAGGGCCGCCTTTCGATCATAAAACGCGTGTAACACCGCTATGACGGCGACATTTCGAGAAATCCTCGTGGTTTGTTGTAGACTCCTGCACAACTGAAACATCATAACTAAATTTCGGCCTTTGGGTGGTTTCCAGCTTAAAATAGATTTACACCGGTGGAGAAGGGAATCAAGATGGAGGTTGTCTGGCCATCCGAACCACGGCGTCTTACTCCTCGTCTTCACTTCAGCCACGCTGGGGCGCTTGTTGCGTGTCACAATTGAAAGCGGTGATATTATTGTTATAAAGAGTGAAATCGAAATTACGAAACTGATGTTTGCCTTGGCCCATTCTCCGAAATCCGCCGCCTTGCTGATCCTTTACTCAATACCTGTATGTCACGAGTCCTTAATTTAAATTTGGATGTTTTATTGTCATGTGTGGCTTCTGTTGCATTGTTTCTCAGGCCACGCCTAGTGTGGGTGCAAATCATTCTGAAGGCTGATCAATGCAAAGGGGACTGTCGATCGTTGATGTCTAAAATTTAAGAGCCTTCGCACTCAGGTTTGCCGTACTTTGTTAGACACCGTGGCAGAGTGTATATTTGGATGATGTATGTGTTTGGAAATTGAAATGACTCAATACAGGTGAGGTTGCACAGGCATGACCCTCGTTTTTTCTCCCCCTGCTCGCAGCGTGCCCTGTTGTGTCGCCGTCCGTCTGGGCGAACGGAAAGCGGCCAACAGCGCTGGTTGCCCTGCCACTTGAGCGTCTACCGGAGCAGCGGAAGCACGCGACCGCTGAAACCGGCGCCGGTCGTTCTGGAACAGCGCTTTCCGGTGGGCAGCACCCGTTCCCGCGTCTCTCCTGCCTCGTCTCTCCTGCCATCGGCTGACGCAAGCACCGCAGACTGTAGTGTCGGGTGTTAAGACTGTGCCTCGATCACCAGCCGGTGATCGAGGCACAGTCTTCGGTCGGGAACTGGTAGGACCATATGGCAACTGTATTTCGTTAGCATAAAAACATGTTTAGTTTGATTTATTTCATATGTGCGTATTAAACAAAGAGATATGATTTGCCAAACCTGTCTCGCAGTCTCCTTTCCTTGCTGTCGCTATGAGCTGAGATGAGGTGAAAGATCTTCGAACGGAGTGTTTTGTCGGAGCCAACCTTTTGATGTGGGCTCTTGTCTGTTTTAAGACAGCAACTGGCTGCCTTAGCGCGTGTATGGGTGTGCTTCGTACATTCTCTCCAATGACAAAAGTGGAGGAGGAGAGGGTAAATGGGAAAACAGGAAAGCCCATAGGAAGAGGGGGGAGAAACAAACATAGGAGCGGGCATTGAGGTGAGCTGGCGAACCTCTTTGGTTAGGTAAAGGGAAACACACAACAAAAATTGGGGGACGCTTAAGCTTTGCCTCTAAGAGTTCAATGCGATAGAGATATCCGGCCCCATCCTCATCGCGCTCTATTTCGCTCGTCATTATGTTCGCCCGGTCACACACACACGCTGGACACACCTATAGTAACGGTTTCCGCCCTCTTCAACAGCACTTTTATGACAACAGTTTTAAGAGAATGCGCACACTAATGTGTATGCCTTTTGTAGCGGGTGGCATGCTTCAAACCAGCAGCAATTACGCGCGTGATACTTTTCCGAAGTTGCGATGCACCCACTACGTGTTCGTAAGAGAATACGCTCAGTAATGTGCGTGCCTTTTGTAATGGGTGGCCGGCTTTAAACCGCGAACTCGTTATGCAGTTCACATGGTGTGACGGCCGATGGCAACATACGCTTGTACCCTGTTGTACTGCTATATTAAATCTCGTACTGTGACACCTGTACACAGGACGCGTATCATATGTTTCGTGAAGCATTAAAGTTAATTTCAATGCAGTTCCAAGCAATGGAGTGGCAGAACACCTGCTTGCCACGGAGACGGCCTGGGTTCGATTCCCGCTCGAACCTAAGATTTTTTTTGTTATTTATTTTTTTCGGTCACGGACAAGATTTTTCGCTCACAATCAGCGACACCGACGCCGACACCGGAATTTCTGCGGAACGAGCTCTTTAGCGCTATCGCGTTAAAAATGGAGTAGGGGCTAGGGGCACTCTGGCTGTGTCGTTGTTTCCTTCGCGTCGTTAGCGTAGAAGAGGGGGTGTTCCGCTGCGTGATCACTCTCGTATGTAAGCAATAGCTTTAATTTTGACTGTGATATAAAGCCGTTTGAAATTCTTGGCGAAAACCCTTAAGTCTCGTTAGTTTTTGCTGCACAGCCTCTATATCGGATATATTCAATAGCTCCCTTTGAAACGTTTATCCTTATTCGCTGGAGTACATTAAACATGCGATTAAACTTTTCTATGCTGGACGTAATGCTCGAGTGCTTTTAATTACGTCAATTTAAAGGTATTTGCAAGTCTTACATTTCCGGCAAGCACAAGCAATTCTTTGGCGGTGGAAGGAGGCTTCTACTTCACGTGCATTCACATGTCTTTGGAAGTTTCTATTACGTCGATAGGGGACCCTTTTTTCTTCAGGAAACGCTTTTCTAAAGCATTTGTTGCTTGCTAATATTCGATAATAATTACAGAGGCTACCTGAAGGAAGGAACGGAAGCTTTATTGTCAAATCAATGAGATTTGAGTCCAGCGTCTTTTTAGTGGGCCTGGGCACCCACCGCGGACGCCGTTGCGAGACGCGGTTCCGATACATGGGTATTTCGTTATAAATGCTAGCGGCTGGTTGGGCTGTGATTTTGGGTCTGTCATGGCTAGTGAACATAGGCGCACCAAATAGAACAGCCACGCCTGAATCCAATTTGGCATTGGCTCAAGATCATGTTTTCATTCAAGCAAGGCGGTGATGCGCGGGCTAGTTGGTTTGAGTCACATGTCATCATATTCATAACGCAAAAAACACCAGACGCAGACACAAGCAAGGAACACATACATAGGACTAGCGCCCGTCCTGTGTATGTGTTCCTTAGTTGTGCCAGCTTATGGTTTCTTGCGCTTCGAATATGATTACAAGTTCAATCAACCAGTTATCTATCCCAATGTGTAAGAGTCTTTCTGTAAGTTTTACCAGATTAGCTGCTAACGATTTGGGCCTGGTGTTTCCTAATCTAGGTCCAGCGCCTTGCTTTTTTAATAAAGGAATTATTTTGACAATTGTCCCATAAAGCGGAATCCATGCATTTCTAATAGAGTGTTTAACGATTGCAAGTAGGTCCTGTGGTAAAACCTTAAGTTCAATTCTTATTAACGATGTATTAATGCCATCGGGAACTGACGCAGAATTAGGCACTATTTTTACTACTTGCTCTAGTTCTGAAGCTGCGACCTCTTCAGAGTCACCACTTTCATCAGGAGACCGTAAGTTGTATGAGAAGGCAGTCGTGAAGTGACTTTCAAGCGCTTTAGAAATATTATTAAGAACTCTAGACAGATCACTTGGCGTTGAAACCAGCGATTCGACGTTTATGAATGAAGGAATGACCTTTTTGGTTTTCAGGAAGGTAAAAAGTGTTTTCCTGTTGCCAGGTTTTGAATGGAACTCAGAATGTTGGCTATTATAACAGTTCTTCGCAGTGGTGACTGCTCTCTTAAACATTGGAGCCGCATATTTATTATCACTCCAATTTCCTGGTCAATGATTGTGAAGTAGTTTTCGCCCCGCAGCTTTCCTTAGTCGATAATCACGTGAACAGCCAGAGTTCCACCATGAATTAGAAGAACCTCTTTTAGAGACCTTTACGGCGAATTTAGATTTATTTAAGGAGTCTTTTATAGCATAACATAAATTCACGGTATTTTGTTCTGCATTTCCATCTATCCAGATGGACAAAGGCGCACGTAGCAGCTTTTCGAATGTATTGAAATTTACATGACTGATCGAGTGGCTGCTTGCTGAAGTCAAGAGGCATACAATCTCAAACAGTATAGGAAAATGGCCACTACTTTAAGCTCAGCAAAAAGTGGACCATGAGATAGACAGGTAAGGAGTATAGAAAATAACGTCAATCGCTGAAAGAGACTGCTTACAAACAAAAGTGGGTGCGTTAATACCTGGTAAATTATTATTGCATGCCAAATCCCACAAACGCTTCTCACTCATATTGGTACAGGATCCGCATGAAGTCTGATGGGAATTGAAGTGTCCCGCCAATATAATTTCTTACCTACTGTCACTGATCCCGTTAATCGGGCTGGCAATCGCCGGGCGGATTCTAAGGGCTGGCGTCAAGGCCCTCCGAAAACGCACCACGAAAGCGCGGACAATTTAGAGTTGGTCCTTTGGTGCGCCAGCGAACGCCGGTAGTGATCCAAAGACCGAGTCAGAGCCGAGAGTCGATAACACAAACGAAAACGAAATATATTCTCAGTTAAGGCAATACAAATATCACAAACACATGCACACTCGGCTGGTACCAGTTACAACTTCACAATATAATTCAGATGGTGTTTACACAACGGGAGCTAAACAAACAGATCACACGCTACGAATGCAATCGCATGCATTACAACTACTCAACGACAGTTAAAGTCCTGAATAGATAACGGCGTATCCAGTCCACAATACTTGGACGGTAATCGAATGCTTCTCTTCAAGGAAACACTCACGCCAGCTCCAGCGTTGATCGTCGTAGCTAAGCGTCGTCGTGACTTGTCACGGCTCACACGGTGTCGTCATCGGATTCTTCCAGATCGACGAGCGACTGACCGCACACCATCATAAACACGTCTTCTTTGGCTAACGGAGCCACACTTAGCGTAACTTCACCATATCCGGGCCGACTGACTCGCTCACTCCTTCGCTGACTGTCTCCTTCCTGTCTGACCTCACTTCTTCTCGACCGACTCCCTCACTGACTGCCTGTCGTCGATTGCACGCTTTTATCCCTTCTCCCCCGGTTTCTAGAAGCGTCGGGATGTTTCTTCGGCGTGCAGTACAGCTAAGCCTGGGGAAAGGGCGAGAGCTTTCTCGTAGGTTCGAATCGCGGCGGCATCGCTCGCGGATGCGTCCCCCCCTCCTTCTAGAAACATCCAGGATTTGCCGGGCGTTTGATCGCGTCGTCTGCGCCTGGCTCGATTGGGTGAGGAGGATGCGGCGCGCCAGCGGCTTTTGATGCTTGTTTTTTCGTCTTTTCGCGCTTCTTGGCGAGCGGTTCGCGCCGTTCTGTCTCGTAGCAGTTTGAAAGCGGCCTCGCGCGCGCTTTATAACCCGCTAATTTGTGACACCTACAAGACAAAATTACGGAATCTAGCACTGTAAAACTTTGAACAGCTGCTGAAATATATGCGTTGACTAACGAAAATGGAAGGAATCCCGGAAGAAAAATATCTCAGGCTGAAATTTCTCTTTGTCTAAATTCGTTACTTGACATCTAATATTAACCTGATGAGCATTTTTTGAAGCAATAAATACTGCTAAGTTGCCACCCGGAAAGAGTCGGTCTAAACGAAATACCGGTAATTTTTAAGATTAAAAAACTTTTATTTTAAAAGCCAAGTCCCCGGAAAACAATTTCATTGGCGAAAGCTGCGTAGTGGAGAAAGACGAAGAACAGGAGCGGGGCTCTGATGAAATCATCATCAACATATACGGCTCGCGCATCACCAGCGAAACAGCGTTCTAGCAAAAAGGCTGTGAAGGCCATCCATCCATCAAAGGTATCGTTCATGGTGATATTGAGGACGCGATGATGCATACCTGGACTATTAGGAATGTGTTCATCGACTCCGGTGCTCCTATGAAGCAAGCGCCATTACCCCTTGCCGGCGACAGCCTGCCGATGGCATATGAGGACGGCTACGTCACCTCCCGCTCACCCAGGATGCAAGAGGAGGAACACAGCCTGGGCGCCATGCGTCACCTGAGGTTCATTCCTGCAGCGAATGCCCCTGAAGGGACCGCCGCTCGATGCAGCGCCACACCGGCACTGGGCTACGCTGCCTTTATCGCTGTCCATCGCGGTCCTAGCCTCTTCCCCTGGCACAATGCTGTGCGCAACTTCAGCCGATCGGATCCTAAGGGCACACCTGCTCACCATGGCCGAACCACTGAGGTTAGTGCTGTGCTAAATAGGCGCAGCCTT
This sequence comes from Rhipicephalus sanguineus, assembly GCF_013339695.2. NCBI lineage: Eukaryota > Metazoa > Arthropoda > Arachnida > Ixodida > Ixodidae > Rhipicephalus > Rhipicephalus sanguineus. The sequence goes on from NC_051176.1 coordinate 40,645,241, forward strand.
CCTGGCACAAGGCAGAGTGCATGTACCTACCCAGGCAGCACAGCACATTGGTCCAATATTGTTTATACGTTGGGAAACGATGGCCCAATGATGGCCCATACAAACCACTATAAAACCAATGTTGGCAAGCCAGCCTACAAGGATGCCAATAATGGTCCATCTTTGCCAGCCAACATACAATATTGGTCGTGCCATTCTTTGAGGTTGGCAACAACGGTCCATGGTAGCCGATGTACATGCAATATTGGCAGAACCAGGCCGTATGGATGGCAATATTGGGCCAGCTTATCCGTTGGTAAAACAATATTGGTTAAGTAATGGCATTAGATCGGATATATTGTCCAGTCAATCTGACTGGTTAAACAATATTGGATGGCCAATGCTACGCGCCGGACAATATTGTCCAGACTTACACGTTGTCGCTCCAATGTCTTAAACACTGGCAAGCATATGCATGATATATCGGCAAGAATGTTTTTTTTTTCCCTTTTACCATCACTGAGTGAAGGTTAGCCCGAATCGAGCCACCACCTGCGCATGCACGCTAATATGAAAATCACTTTGTCCGGCATCCAGCGCACCTCAAAGAAGATTTCTGGTTACTTATCACATTGCTTTATTCTACAAATATTCTACAAAAGCCCCGCGTTACACGGCGGCGTAGGCATCACGCCGTCCAACTGGGAGGCTGCATGTTTTTACTAGCCCCGGACTCGAGAACAGCTATGGGCCGTCCAACGGGCCCGCGACGCAAAAGAGACTTGGTATTTCTGTTCCGACGTGGGAGCGGCCCGGTCGAGTCCTAATCCGAAACGTGCTCTGAACCCATTCCTTATTACGTATAACAACGCGATTGTAGATTACGACCCCGCATTTCTGAAAGCCAGCGGCCGTTTCGGCCGTCTGCGAGTGCCGTTTTCGCTCCTTTGCATCGCATATTTGCGGCGCTTCGCGCTCGGCGCGTTCCGAGGTTCGTCCGAATTAACCCACTTGCGCCCCAATATGACCGAATTAACGAGAGTTCGGTGCCATTAAACAATAAACATGCTTGGCGGGACCAGAGAACACGTTGTAATTGTCTGATTTTCCGAAATAATGATTGTGGAATTAACGAGCTTTTACTGTATAAATATGGCAAAAACAGTCCATTGCTGTCAGTCAACAAACAAAACTGGAAATTCCATTCTATAGGAAAGGGAACATTGGCGCACACAGGGTCTTGATTTTTAAGTTGGCATTTAGTGTGGCCCAAAATATATCAAACAGTTGGACAAAATTTGTTTTAGAGATGTTGAGCAATGTAAAATAAGTACCAAGTTTTCAAGTGAGTTTCGCGCTGCTGGAAATACATCTATGAGAAAGGAAACACAACACAACATCTCACTTTGCAATGCTTGTTAAAAGTTGAGTGATACAGCCAGCGTACACAACGCAACTGTATAAAAAAAAACCCTGCCTTTACATTGATTGAAGCTATAGAATTCTAGTCTGCTTCGCAATGGGCCTCTGCGCTGGTGCGCCTTGAGCGCACGCGCACCGAAATTTTTCTGACGGCTTTATTAGCGGCGAACAATCAAAACATTTCATGTCACTTCAACCACACCACGCATTTTTGTGTTTGCTACACGACTGGTTGGATTACAGGATTGTAACTTCTTTGTGTGCGTGCTACAACGACGTGCTGTCCAAGACTACAGTATCGCCCGCGGAATCTCCAGATGAGCGATCAGTTATGTTTGCACTCTCAACGCTTCATGCAACCAGACGTGTTGTTCACTTCGAACAAATGTTCTCGGTGATCGGGAGGCCGGAGAAGCCGCGCGACGCCATGTTTTGCTCAGGAATTTTACATACTCTCCTCCCGGCAGTTGCGCGGGGGTGGCTGGTCATAAAACACTTGTCACTTGACGGCTGCTCCGCCCACGACGGTTCAAACGTGGCTCCGGGCTTTCAATGCCTTAGAAAACGAGAGGGTGGGGGGTGAGGAGATCGCGGGAGACGACGGCACCTCGGAAGATGCGTACGCTTTTCGGCCCCTTCTGGCCGGCGGCTATTCTTCGTCAGTCAGTGGTGGTTACTTTCCCTCGTTCGGGCTCCAAGCATCGGCGGGCGCCGCGCGCGCGCCCCTCAGTATTCAGTCAAGAGTCATCGGGAAAAAACAAAGTCGGATATCGAGACAGGATGCCGCGATTCTATGGATACGGAGATTCGACGACGATGCCACAGTGAGAAGGCAGCTGTCCTGTTCTTCATCAGACTTGATTGTTTTGACTTTTGAAGAGCGATCCGCAGATGAGCGCCGATGTGTCCTGACAAATCGCAAACTTTCCGCCGGATTTTTGTGTACGTATCGCGTTCAGTAAGTCGTTTCGTTCCTTAGTCGCATGTTACTTTCCGTGTTTTTCGTACGTGAAATATGTGCTGCGTTTATTAACGTATACATTACCGCGTACTTTCTCTAAAATTGTTACTTTGTGAATACCCATGTGGTGGGCTTTGCTGTGCGCGTCGAAGCAGGTTAGTTAAGTCCTCGCCCTTAGCGATGTTTCAGCATTTGCGATTGTTGTTTTGTTCTTTTATCGCGTTGTCGTGCGCCAGCTAAATATCCGTTTTTGATTTTCCCTTCGCCGCTCGTTTCGCGCAAAAAAATGATCGATCTGTAACACACAAATTTTCATTAGTTTTGAAGTTGTTGCAGTCTTTCAAGCTCTTGCCTCAGTTACCTTTTAATTAACAAATAGGCTATGAACATTCCGGTAGTTCAAGATGGTTATAGATTTCATCTGTGTCGAATGTTTGTTCGCATGTAGATGTTCATTTATTTCATTTTGCATTACGCTTCGCTTTTCACTCATTTCCTTTTGAACCTTCGGTGAACTGACAACTTAAATAAGCGCTAACAGGGAGGCTGTGTGTGCTTGTGAGGGGTCCCGTTTCCGCGATTTCTAATATAAGAGCGTTATTCAAGGTAATTAGTGTAGGTTCTGTGCAAGCGGTCAGCAGAACAAAGCGTGAAATGCGAAATTATTTTCAATACTTGCAGTATCTTTGCCATATGTATACATGCAGAATAAAGTTGTGTGTACTCTCAGCTTTTCTACGCTGATTATCCCTGCTGCTTGCCAAAAAGCAAAAGCGTGGGCAACATGCATTTATTTACGTGCACAAAATTCTACCTCATGTTAAACTACAGATTCAGTGAAAAATGTCGTAAAGATGTTGACATAGCCAACAAAAAGGCTGGCAAGAACCAGTGTGAAACGCTGAAAAAGAAAGAACGATGGTGCAGCCAACGATAAAGGCTGGCAAAAAACATTGGAGCTGCCAATGTTTATACAATGTTGGCGATACGTACGACGGACAATGTTGGCTACAGCCATCCTTGCCATTATTGGCGATATGTTGGACGGACAATGTTGGCTCCAGCCATCCTTGCCATTATTGGAAAATCATTGGCATCCAATATTGGACCAATGCACATTTAGGTGTAGCAAACCCCCAAAAGCCAACGCAGGACCAATATTTCTTCCAATGTTTACCAACGTTGTTCCGACATTGGTCCAATGCCGGCGTGCTGCCTGGGTAATAGTGTAGTAGATCAAGTCAGAATTCTGATTATTGACTCCGTCTTTACACATGTACTGAACTTGGCGTTTCGGTTTCTACAGTTTCAGTTAGCAATGTTTTAACGATATATATCTGTAAGAGAACCAAATCCCTACTTATTACTGTTACTGCGCTTAATGACGCTCTAATGAGATGCTACGCAAGAGTCTTCGGGAGCTATATATTTGCAGTGGCTTTGAATATAGTATTGAGTATAGTATATTGTAGAGCCCTCTCCTGCATTTTTATTATCGGTGTTAGTATATTTAGCTAACATGGTGTCAAGGAATTATGATTACAGGAGAGCCGGAAAGTTTAGTAACTACTGTGACTGTACCTTGAAAGCGGCTGTGATAAAATGCATCTTGAAGCTGAAGCTTTGCCCGCAGCAGCGGTATTGTGGTTACGGTGATCGGCTGCCGACCTGAAGGTCGAGGGTTAGATCCCGGCCTTGGCGGTCACATTTCGATAGAGGCCAAATACTAGTGGCCCGTATACTGTGCGATGTCAGTGCACGTTAAAAACACCAGATGGTTGAAATTTCCGCAGTTCTTTATTGATATAACGTGAGCTTGGGCATTTTGCTATTCCATCTCAACACCTATGTCGCACAGACAGATGTCGTTTATGTGATGTATATCGTTTATATGGCACGTAAAACACCGAATGGTATGCTCTATGGCAAAAGGGTGTTAAGAGGGTGTGTCGTTCGTCCGTTTGGGGACTAACGGGGCTTCTACAACAATTGATCTCTTTAAGCGCTAACGGCACCGGGTCTAACAGTTAGTCCCCATGCAGTTAGTGCTACAAGCTTACTGTTAGTCCCCACAGGTCACCTCAATGGACAAACATTTAGTCTTCACATTTACACCTTACCGAGCATCTATTAGTTCCCACAGTTGCAGCTCGCCGGACGAACGGTCGGTCTACTCAAATGCTCCATGCGGATAATGATTTTATCTCCAGTTCAGGGGATCCGTTAATCCCTAGAGATAATTTTATGCAGTTACTCTGCGCAAGGCTTGATACTTTTATTGCGTGGTTTTTTCCGTGGTGAGCAACAAATGGCGCGGAATAGAAAACGCCAAAAATATTTAGTCATGCGTGCTTCATTGCTTTCGCAGTCGATGCGACAACGAAAGACAAAAGTGAGATGTTTTATTCTTCTATATACATAGGAAGTAGCTGCTTATTTGAGTGAATTCACTGTAAACTGTCCAATACAGATCGAGCCGCGTTGTCATGTCTCGTAGAGTTCTTTTCGTGAAGCTGCTCTAACGGAAGCGATAGATGACTAGCATTGCACGCGTCTTCTCACACAAAAGCCTGCACGTTGTGGAGAACGGCTGCCCCCTGCAAAGAACAAAAATGTTGCAAATAGTTATTGAATCGTGACAGAAAGGATGAAGACGCACGCACATGGCAAATACGTGCAAGGTGAAATAGGAGCACACTTCTAAAATGTGGCATGCAAATAATTTGACCGTGACATCATACATAATCACACACGTATATCGAGCGACATAGCGGAGCAACCCAAGTGCGGCAGCCGCAGCCATCACGCCAAGGCACCGCCAACATGTCGGCGAGTTTTTTGCGAGCGGCGTCGTGCAGCTCGAGAAAGTCTGCCGCCGCCGCTGCCGCCAGCGAACCGGCGAACCTCGAGCGAGCGGCAGTAGAGCGAGCGAAAGCGGGGCCGCCGCCACGAGGCTGAGGGGAACTGCTTGCGAGCGAGCGACGGGGAAGGCGACCAATTTCCACAGAGTTCCGAAGCACAGCCGAAGTCGGCTAGTTAAGGCCCACGCCAGCCTATGCGGTGCATTCCGAGTGTGCGACATACAATCGAGGTTGTTGTTGGCCACCGCAATGCGTTTATTTATTTATTTATTTATTTATTTATTCATTCATTCATTTATTTATTTATTTATTTATTTACATTACTCTCAGGGCGCAAACAGGCGTTACAGTGATATTTGGTATTACAATAAAAAATGCAGTAAAAATAAGGCATGCAAATGTAACAAATTACTGAGAATACGTGTTCAAACAAAAAATTCGGCAGATCCCACGTACCGTGGGAATCGCCGTTATATGCGAAGCATGCGCGGGACGGTGACTGTGGAGGAATTTTTCACAATGAGCGAAACGTTACGGAATGACGCTACAGAAATGTGGAAGTGGTATACGCACACTCATATGTTCAAGAGTAGCATATGTATTATGTAACCAGTTGTTTACAGTTGCGTAACGATGCCCACTGCAACATGGGTGTTACCAACACCAGACGCGGTAAGCTGATATGTAGGGCTTACATTCTTCAATACTGGAATCCGAACAGGACAAAGACGGAAAATAGATGCACAAGACAGGCGTTACTCGCAACTAAGCTTCATTCAGGAAAGTTTCCCTACATATATACACAGCCGAGTGGCACGCGCACTGCACGTACGTTACAGTCACAGTTACAATTGTTATGCTTATACTTGTCCGTTACCACGGAGAACGCACGCACGTTTGACGAACCCGTGTGTACGTGTAGAAGGGGTTCTTGACAGTTCTTGAACAAGGTCATTATCACCGTGTTCAGTGAGCACCAGCAGCTGGACCGGACTTGTTAATCGGATCGATTCGTGATTGCGGTTATGAGGAGTCTAAGTGTAGTCAAGTGCGAGGTATAGTGCAGTTGGTGGAAATCCGGGATGTCTCTTACGATGAAAGGATCGATGATCCTTTCATCGTGTCGTGGACGTGGCAGCGAGGTCTCTTGATGCCCTGTCCACCTCCAAGCCGTGTTTCACGCAGTATAAGGGCCACGCGTTGCTGGGTCTTGATAAGTCAATGTTAAAGTCACCGGTAATGTTTAGAGGGCTGGTTCTCTCAGCAGGTTTATTGTAGGAAGCACTGACCCCGGTTAATGCGTAATCCACGTAGTCTACGTTGCGGACCACGTGCATGAGTGGATGGTAGTTGAGCATCTTACAGGGGTGTTCTGTCTTCAGCTTCCTCTCTTTCCTTGCGTCCGCCGCGGTGGTGTAGCGGTTACGGTGCTCGACTGCTGATACGAAGGTCGCGGGTTCGATCCCAGCCGCGGCGGTCGCATTACGAAGGAAACAAAATGCTAAACGCCCATGTACTGCTGTGCGATCTCGGTACACGTTGAAGAATACCCGATAGTCAAAATTTCCGGAGCCCTTCGCTACGGCGTCTCTCATAATCATATCGTGGTTTTGGGACATAAAATCCCAACTATTATTATTATCACTTTCCTTGCGTGTCAATGTGTGTGTTCGCAGTTACTGTGTTGGTTGAGACTCTGTATCACCTGTGGCACATACCCGCATAACATGAGCTCTGGTATACGGGTATGTGCCACACGTGAGTGAGAGAAAGGGTTTCATGACGTACGCGACAGCTATTTTGCATTATTCATGTCATGACTAGTGAATCGTGTTTGTCATACACTGATCCCCTGCTATGCCAATTTTGGTATATTACAAGTTATGGAGACGACCAGGAGAGCGACCAGAGGTAGGCGGCTAGATAGATAGATAGATAGATAGATAGATAGATACGTAGATAGAAACGGCCAAAGTGCCTGAGGTTCGCTAAGAAATGCTTCGCATTTAATACAAGTAACTAAAAGATCAAGATATAGTTAGTGCAGCCTTGAAAGATGACGCGTCCTCAACGCAGGTGATGGAGGGGGTTCCACTGGCCACTGAATCTTTGGCAGAAAGGAGTCTGAAAAAAACATTACTGCGCCAGAAAGGAATGACACTGATGATGAACACGTGACGGTACGAAGATTCTGATACGAGTTGTTGTTTGTGTGAATTATCTAGGTAATGCATTTTTAAAAAGAAATATTATAGCTGATAATGTTTTTTGACCGGGTTCCCAAAGAGGTGACGCATACTCAGGCTTAGGTCTGATTAGTGTTTTGTAGAGTACTGATTTTTAATGGCACGGGGCTTAAGAAAAAATTCTGCGTATGTAGCCGAGGCATCTGTTGGCATTGTTAGTGATGTATGCAATATGCGCATGCCAAGAAAGGTTATTGGTTAGCTGAATTCCCAGATATTAATACTAAAATGAAGCAAAACAGAAAGGCGAGCTAGTTGGTACTGATTCATTCTTGTATAACACAAGTGTTGTCCACTTTCTTGTTCTTGCAGTTTTTGCGCTTCTGTTGTACAAAAATATTGACACTAAGTTACGTAATCAAGGTTTATGTTTTTGATAGCACAGCCGGGACATGTGGATGAGTCAGAGCGACGCGAGAAAGACATAATTTTGCATTTAGCGGATCTGACTGAAGAATAAAGTTACCATGCTGATTAGGTATTTCGCAGTATAGGACACAATTGTCGGCAAGTAGTTTGATGGAACTATTAATAACAATCGGTAAGTCATCAATATAAATTAGAAATAGCAATGGGCCCAAGACGGCGCCTTGAGGAACGCCTGACTTTACGTCACAGCGCAGGGATGCAGCATCATTGGCAGTTACAAATAAGTACGGTTAGTTAGGAAGCAATCTATCCAGTTCAAAGGGTTAGGGTCAATATTGTCACGGGGCCGCGACGTCGACGAAGACAGCATTCAGTGTGTTCAAGATGAAACTTTTTATTTGGTCGACCTTGTGGCCGGGAAATGAAAACTCAAGCTACAGCAATACACTCTGTACATTGATAGCGGCGAACAGGGCGTCGGCCGGCGATAAAACAGCTCAGCAGTAAGGCGTGTCGGCATTTATACATGCGGCATCGAACATTCGAACCTTATAGCTGGTGGCCGCGTTAGTTCCAGAATGAACTGAACTGCTCGCGTTTGCGCGCTCAAGCCTATAACAAGATTCTGAAATAATCTGGAAGGTTCCCAGGCATTCGGAAGCGGTTTGCAGAAGACAGTGGTTACACGTGTGACGGACCAGTTACATAAACATAGCAAAAGAAGCGCGCTTGGGAATATAAAAAAGCACTGAGATTAAGAAGCAGTAAGCGATGAGACACGTTGTCAAAAGCTTTAGCAAGACCTCAGAAAATACAGCCAATAACTTGACCTTTGTCTAAAGAGGAAGAAATATTATGCATCAGCGATATTAGTTGTGTTTCAGAGGAGTAATTCTTGCGAAACCCGTGCTGAAATGAAGGGAAAAAAGAGGTAGATTAAGAAATGAAAGGAGATTAGAAAATATGACATGTTCAAGGATTTTGCCAAGTAGGCTGATAAGTGAAATGGGTCTGCAATTGAGAGGAGAATGCGGGTTACCTGATCTCAACAGAGGCGCCACCTTCCAAGTCGAGCACTCAATAGTCTGGGTGAAAAGGTACATGAAATAGGGAGGAGTACACAGCAGTATATCTCAGAAATTTGGAATTAATTTCGTCCGGGCCTCAGGAAGAAGATAGTTTTAAACAATGAATCTACTTGAAAAGTTTGAGTTTTAGTTTCAGTTTATTTAGCAATCTTTTTTTCAACAATCGTGTTAAAGCGCAATCTTAAGGTACAATGAATTCAATATTTTCATAAAATGGTAATGGTCAACACAAAACAAAATGCAAATCAGATTAAAAAAAGTGAAAAAAAAAAGATGCAAAGACAGGAATTAAAAGCTGCTAAAATGCAGCTTGACGGGATTCCTGACCCTAAGCAGATTGGCCGCACACACGTTATGTAGAAAAAAAAATAAATAAAGTACAAGCAGGTAAACAGGAAAAGTACAAGAAAGCACAATACAAGCAAGCAAAATATCAGCAAAATTAGCAGCAAATTTCAACTGCTGAGATAATGTAAAAATCGGCAAACACTGAAGAATACGGTATAAATATGGGAAGAAATGGGAACAAAGGCCCGCATAATCGTTAACAAGTGGATCCATGGAATAAAGAAATCTTTTTTCTGCATGTACGGAAGTGTGTTGGTACCGCAATCAAAATGAGTTCGCAAAGGTGTCATTTAGAACCATGCAACACACTCCAGTGCTCATGGTGCAAGAATTTGACGACGAAGAGATGATCTTACCATTACGCTTATTTTAATGACTTAGAAAGCTGTCTGTCAGGAAAAGAGATAGGTAGTCTTTTATTGGGCTTACATCCGCGATCACTGCAACAAAGGATCAAGGGATGGCGTGTGCTGACAAGCTTTTTTTAGGCGAAAGCGTCATTTGGCGGAATGCGCGTTCGCACTGCATCGGAAAATCGCCGCAGAAAAGCAGCACACAACTGAAGTCGTCTTCGAAACTGTGAATGTGGTTGTATCGACTCCAAGCGCACGGTTTTCCAATGTTTAGAAACCGAACGTCGAGGGGGAAATGACAAAATATCGCCGAAGTGCGAGGAAACGCGAACTACAGAGAGACAGCGAGGCAACATTGTGGCCCAGGAGAGTGAGCCGCACAGTCACCACGCTGATGCCGCTCCAGTGTGCAGAAGAACGTGGAACGCACATCGAACTGTAAAATATATACGACACCATGCACGCGGCATTCGTGAACATGATCTGAAAGCTTAGGAACATATCGCTACACTCAGCGATAAAACTCTGCGGCATAGGTGAGCGGCGAGTAAAGCTCTCGCGTTTCGATGTAAGAAGTTTCCTAGGTCCCCTGCTGGTTTGTGCACTGGCTAACAAAACATGGCATTTAAATAGATTCAAGCATACGTGTGCCAGTGAAGGGACTCTAGGGTACCTAGGGTAGAATTCTCTGCTAAGGGGGCAGACAGCCACTCGTAGATCTTGTTTTATTCTCAGCATGTGCATTGATGTCTGAATGTTTGAAGGATGTCTAGAAATTGCAACATAATGGATCCGGCACAGTTGTGAATCTGCTATGGACAAAAGCATGAAGTCTCTTACAAGTAATAAGAGAGTGACAATATTAATCAAATATGGAAATCAACCGCACACCAAAGCATGCTACTGCTTATAAAGCGTTCAAGACTTTCAATGCTGATGTCAATCCTTTATATTGTTATTGGAGTCATCAGAAAAAAGGACAGCCTGTTTCACAGGGAATAAGTTGTCAATTTTTTTAGGCAGAAGCACCGTTCTTCCTTATTTAAGTGCTGCGTGCACGTAGCCTTCTAGTAAGTGGCGTTGTTTGTCTCAATTTCAGACAACGAGAGTCCATCGGGAGATGTGGCCCTGCCCCCCGCTGGGACAAAGGCAGAGGAGAGCTGGGACAAAGATATGTGCCGTTTTGCTTCTTCGGTCGTCTGCATTCTTAATCTGTTCACTCGAAGATCGTGAAGAGAGCAGTTCATTCGTACACATTTAACGAGATAACGTTTAGTAGAGGAATGTGTTTTCACAATTAGTATGGCTATGAATATACGTGCCAGTGATTACTCCTACAACAATTATCACCAGGACACGTGTCCACACTTTTGTGTTGCTGCTCCGCGCTTTTCCGCTGCGAGGCTGCACACACGCTGAGTTGCATTGCTTATGAACGTCTGGCAAAGTACCGTTGCACGAATATATTTAATTACTACTCTCTATCACTTTCTCCAAATGTGTGCATGGATGGTTTTAGTTTTGCCTCTGGGCCACACTAGAGGCCAGGTAATCATCAATAGTTAAGTCTTATATCGCAAATCGCACCCGGCTGTCAACAGTTTCGGTTGTCCACTTGTCAACAATTCCAGTTGATTTTCATCCAGTTGTCAAGTGGATGAAAAAAAAAAAGGCTACCGTACTGTACGAAGGTACACTTCCTACTAAGACTTTGTCGCTAAGAAAAAAGCAGAAAGAAACTTGTTTTCAACAATTGTTTGGTATCTCATATCTGAGCTTAAGCTGTACTGCTGCACGCACATGCCTCGTACACCTAGAGTCCGTCATATTTATACGTAAGGTTCGCACAGTTCGGCTTTGACAGCTGTGTCGACAATTTCGGTCGAATTTTTACGAGCGCACGTATCGCCGTGATCTCATTTTACAAAAAAAAAAAAAAAAGATTATGGAACCTTCGCACTAGTAGTGCCGAGCCTCAAGGAAGACCGGATCTGGGTGGCCTTTTTTTTAAAGCTTCATTTCTTCTTTCTTTGATCTTTTTCCTTCTCTTTCTCGCTCTTTCTATGTTTATTTCTCTTTCTTCCCTTTCTTTCTATTTCTCTTTGCTTTTCACTTTCTCTCTCTTCGTTTGTTCCCTTTTTTTTCTCTATTTCTTTCTCTTTGAGTGCCTATCTTTTTTTGTTTCTGTTTCTATCTCCTAACTCTCTCTTTTTATGTCTTTTAATCTCTTTATTTCTTTGTTCCCTTTATTTCCCGCCATTTTTTTTCTTTCTATCTCGATTTTTCTCTCTCTCTCTCTTTCACGTGTTGCACGTGCTCCACTTCATAAGAACGGAAACGTGAGCGAATTGGTAGGCGTTCATCTTTGGTTGAAGCAGCGCACGCAGGACGAGAACGAAGAAATAGAACCACAGGACAGCGCCTGTCCCTTGCTCCTATTTCTTCGCCCTCCTCCTGCGTGCGCTGTTTCAACCAAAGATGCTCCACCTCACCGAGAGGAGTTTTCGTTTAACGCTCGCACCTGCTGTACTCGCTAGTGGGGCTTGCCCAATTCCTATGACGCATACCCACCAGCGGCGTTTTGCGCGACGGAGCACAATTTACCGCTAGCCTAAACAGTGTCGCTGCTAAAAGAACGCTGCTATTTTGAAGAACCATTGAAATACGGAGCTTTGTCTAAAGCCGATGCTGTTTCTCGCTGGAAAGATGCCATGCTTTTCAGCGTACGCAATAACTTGTGCATGCAGCAGAGTACTTCATTAGGTGCTTTCAGGCAGCTCTTCCTGGCTGACCGTAGTTGCCCTGCCAGTGGAGATCATAATATATTTGAAAGACATCTGAGTGGTTTCATTTGCTGTTTGAGGTAGAAAATCTGGGGGTATGGCTTCGCCTCCATTCTGGCTCCTACTCTAATTTTTACGAATGCTTTCGTTGCTTCAGCATTTTTGACGGCCGAACACTTCATGGAAAACCGTCACCCCTGATAAGCGATAGCTTGATGGTGCGCGCGACAGTTTCGCTCGAAGGACGATTTAGAGCGATGCAGTAAGGCAGCGTATGAGAGCAATCATTCATACTTCGCGGGCGTTCCTTAAACACCGGTAAAACTCACCGCACAGGATATTTGTTTCTAGATGCGTAAAACACCGTCGCATTATACCACGTACACCCGTGAGCAAAAGTATACGGACCATGCTCTCGACAGCAGACGGCTCGCGACAGACGGCGAAGAAAGCCATTTCGGCTCGAGCTTCCGTGGTCCGTAAACTTTTGCGCACGGGTGTACCCCAGGAGAATATTACTTAAGCTTATAGTCTATTGAAAGGACCTGTGGGATGCCGTGTCGATGGAAGGACGCATCCCAACATAAAACATAACGACTGTTTATTAACGTAGTAGTAGCAGCGGGGCGAGCATAGCGACGCTGCGCTTAGTCGGGTGGCGAAGGAATGATAACCTCCGAGCTTAGCAGCTCGGGTTTATAACAGCCGTCGGTGACGTCAGCCTCCGGTGACGCTGCGGTGGCGCTGTCCCTTATCGGAGGCGTGGTGCAGCATGCGGCCAGGTCACGCCGAGCTGGCTAATGGCGAGGCGGTGTCTGCGCCGGTTTGTGCGCAGTGTGTCGCCACATCACCCCCCGCGGAGTGCAGAGCCCTCAGGGTCTGTAGAAATCTGGGAGGCGTACCAGACGTCCAGAGCGTGTTGTGAAAGGAGCGGGCTGTGACGTCGGCGTCTGTGGATAGATGCCTGTGGATGGAGTGGCACTGCCCGGTTCGTTCGCAGCGATGTATGCGGGCTTGAGCCGGTCAATTGAGACGCGGACGTCGTTCCCGTTCAGGCGCAGAGTGAAGTTTTTGTCGTCGCGATGGACGACCAGGTAGGGTCCGCTGTAGGGTGGCTGGAAAGGCCTGCGGACGGTGTCGTCGCGGAGGAAAGCGTGCGTGCACGATGCTAGCTCCTTGAACACGAACGGTGTAGGCTTGCTGTGGTGGGCTGCAGGTGACGGGCGTAAGGCGGCGATGGTGCGACGGAGCCGGGCGACGAAGTCGGTGGGATCTGACGTCGTAGTACTGGATGGCGGTGCAGCGAGAAATTCACCTGGGAGGCGGAGAGGTTCCCCGTAGACGAGCTCTGCTGGTGTAGCGTGGATGCCCGGCTTGAAGGTGGCGCGAAGACCAAGGATGACGGCTGGGATGGTCTCGAGCCAGGTTGAGTCCGGGTGGCACATAATGGCTGCCTTGAACTGTCGGTGGAAACGCTCGATCATTCCGTTGGCGCAGGGGTGGTAACTGGTGGTCCTTAAGCGTTGAAAACCGATGGTCAGCCCGAGCAACCTGAAAAGATGCGACTCGAACTGCCGTCCTTGGTCGGTGGTTACGCGGCGGGGGGCGCCGAAACGAGCAATCCAGCCGGTGAAGAAAGCTGAGGCGACGTCTTCCGCGGTGATTCCCTCGAGGGGCCATGCCTCGGGCCATCGAGTGTACCGGTCGATGGCGGTGAGGCAGTAGCGGTAGGGTCCAGCCAGGGGGAAGGGTCCTATGATGTCGAGGTGGACGTGCTCAAACCGACCAGAGGGCTGAGGGAATGTTCCGAGCGGTGACGTGACGTGCCTGGTGACTTTAGCGCGTTGGCATTGAATGCAGGAGCGCGCCCAGGTACGACAATCCCGCTGCATGGAGGGCCAGACATAGCGGTCAGCCACGAGGCGTGTAGAGGCGCGTATGCCGGGATGGCTGAGGTTGTGGAGCTGGTTGAAAAGACCACGGCGATGGGCCAGGGGCACATAGGGCCTGCTTCGTCCTGTCGACATGTCGCAGCAGATTGTGGTTGTCGACCCTGGAATGGGGACTTGTTGCAGCTGTAGTGAGGACGTGCCCTTGAGAAGTTCCTGCAGTTCGGGGTCTGTAGTCTGGGCCTCGGCGAGGACGTCCGCTGTTATCTGCACAGAGCTGATGGCTGATACACGTGAAAGCGCGTCGGCGACCACGTTGTCTTTCCCGCTGACATGTTGGATGTCGGTGGTGAACTGTGCGATGAACGAGAGTTGGTTCTGCTGTACAGGCGGGAGTTTGTCGCGACGTTGGGAGAAGGCGTAGGTAAGAGGCTTGTGGTCGGTATAGATGGTGCAATTCTGTGCTTCGAGAATATGGCGAAAGTGTTGCACTGCTTCGTATATCGCCAGAAGTTCTCTGTAGTAGGCTGGCAAAGTTGTCGGGGTGGTTGTCGTGGTTTCGTTAGCGGAACTGGCGATTGAAGGGGCCGTTTTCCGAGCTGCGAGTTTCTTGGAGAAGAACGCCAAGGGATGCCAGGTGTTGTCCACGCGTTGCATGAGGGCGGCGCCGATGGCGAAACCAGATGCGTCCGTGAAGAGTCCCAAGGGAGCGTCTGGCACGGGATGGGTGAGAAGCGTGGCGGTGCAGAGGGCGGCTTTGCATTCTTCGAACGTTTTCGTTAACGTCGGTGTCCACGTAACAGATTGGTTTCCTCGTAGCCCAGTCAAAGCGTCATGGAGGGGAGCCTGGTAGTCGGCTGCGTGTGGCAAGAAACGCCTGTAGAAGTTCAGCATGCCAAGGAAACGGCGAAGGTCTTTAGCGGTGGTGGGTTGAGGGTAACTTTGCAGGTCAGAGTGCGTTCGGGTAAGGGCCGAGTTCCCTCAGATGAAACTTCGTGGCCGAGGAAGTGGACGACGGAAGCGCCTAGCGTACTCTTTTGAGTATTCACGAGTAGACCGTGGTCATCGAGGCGCTGGAACAGCAGACGAAGGTGCGTGTAGTGCTCTTCGGCGTCGCGGGAAAATACCAGTATGTCGTCAAGGTAAACGAAGCAGAAGTCGAGGCCGCGGTCGACTTCGTCGATGAAGCGCTGAAAGGTTTGTCCAGCGTTCCTCAGGCCGAAGCTCATGAAGGGAAACTCGAACAAGCCAAAGGGAGTGATGATTGCCGTTTTCGGGACGTCATCCGGATTGACGGGTATCTGTGTGTAGGCCTTCACCAAGTCTAGCACGGAGAACACGTGGCAGCCATGAATGCGATGGGCGAAGTCCTGTATGTGGTGGACGGGGTACCTGTCCGGGATGGTGCGTGCGTTGAGGGCACGGTAGTCCCCACAGGGCCGCCAGCCTTCGGTCTTCTTTGGAACAAGGTGAAGTGGCGAGGCCCATGGACCGTCAGAGCGGCGGGCGATTCCTTCGCAGAGCATGGCCTCGAACTCTGCTTTGGCTATGCGCATGCGGTCCGGGGCGAGGCGACGGGCGCGGCAGAAAACCGGGGGGCCTGAAGTGGTCCGGATGTAGTGCACGGTGGTGTGCTGCACTTTGCGTGGCAGTCCGCTGGGGCGCGTCAATCCGGGAAATTCGGCGAGGATGGCGTGGTACGGCGAATGGTTGTCAACACTGAGTACCCTGATGCTTGGCTGTTGGGCGGTCGTTCGCTGGCCTGGTGTGGAATGTCCCGTCGTCGCGTCGATGAGGAGGTCGTTGCGGCAGTCCGGAAGGAGGTTGTAGTGGGCCAGAAAGTCTGAGCCGATGATTGGCTCGGCGACGTCGGCGATGACAAAGTTCCAGTGAAGGTCACGGCGTAAGTTTCTGAGCTGGATGTGCAGGCGGAGCGAGCCGTAGGTCTTGATTGTAGAGCGGTTTGCCGCGCTGAGCTCGAAAGACGTAGGCGGACGAGGACCTTGAAGATGGGATCGTGGGTAGCAGCAGATGTCGGAACCGCTGTCGACAAGGAACCGCTGCTTCGTGATTTGGTCAGTGACGAAGATGCGACGGCCTCTGGGTTGGCAGCTTGCGGCCGTCTCTACGAGCTGCCGTTGGCGTTTTCCGCATGCCCAGCGGAACAGGGTGGTCGACATTGCCGGGCTCTGTCCCCGAAGCGTCGGTGGTAGTAACACGGGCGGCCGTTGTTGTCGGGTTACCGCGACGAAGTGGTGTTACGGTCGCGGCTTTGCGAGTGCCGGCGCTGGTGCATCGGAAGACCTTCACCGAGGCATTGTTCAATGAAGGTGAGCTGCCGGTCGATGTCGTTTATACGGCGTGCAAGCTCGGTGGTGTTCAGCGGTGCGGCGACAGCCTGGATGGTGGGCGACAACTGCGGCAAGGAGACCTCGATGACGCAATCAGCGACCTCGGCAAGTTGGTCGAGAGGTAGCGTCAGCTGAGCCCGCAGAATTGCCTGAACGTGCAGTGGAAGTCGTTGGAGCCAGAGTGATCGCAGGAAAGATTCCTGGACTTCCATGTTACCCGCGAGAGCACGCATGTGGCGGAGTAACTGCGAAGGTTTGCGCTCGGCAAGTTCTGCGGACTGAAGTTGTCGCAATTTCTGGTCTTCCGAGAGTGACAGCCGGCGGATGAGTTCGGTCTTGAGGTATTCGTACAGGTTGGCCGTTGGTGGGTTGGCGAGGATATCCCGGACCTCGTTGGCGTAGCGGGCGTCCAGGTGGGCGACGACGTAGTCGTAGCGGGTCCGGTCTTGTGTGATGCGCGCAAGGGAGAACTGGGCCTCGACTTGGGCGAACCATACCTCGGGCGAGTCCGCCCAAAATGGCGGAAGCTTGACAGAGACACGCCAGACGTTCAGGTCGGTAGCGGCCGCAGTGGTAGCAGCATCTGCGTTGACAGCGACCGTTGGAACGGAGCTTTGGGGGGCGAAGTCCACAAGAGGCTGCGCGGAATCGCCGGGCGAGTGCGGTCCGTTTTACATGCGCTGCTGCTGTTCCTGAAGTTGCTGTTGAATTTGGTCCACCTGCTGCAGAAGAGCGGCAAGGGCTTCCGTGTCGGCCATAGCGGTGCGGTTTGTTCGGTTTCCGGGTCACCAGATGTGGGATGCCGTGTCGATGGAAGGACGCATCCCAACATAAAACATAACGACTGTTTATTAACGTAGTAGTAGCAGCGGGGCGAGCATAGCGACGCTGCGCTTAGTCGGGTGGCGAAGGAATGATAACCTCCGAGCTTAGCAGCTCGGGTTTATGACAGCCGTCGGTGACGTCAGCCTCCGGTGACGCTGCGGTGGCGCTGTCCCTTATCGGAGGCGTGGTGCAGCATGCGGCCAGGTCACGCCGAGCTGGCTAATGACGAGGCGGTGTCTGCGCCGGTTTGTGCGCAGTGTGTCGCCACAGACCCATAATGTACCGCCGATATTCTTTTTAACATTTCAAGCAAACGAACGTAGCGTAGGGAAGGAAATAGCGAAATTTGCGAGGACCGCCTTTCGATCATAAACGCGTGCAATTCTGCCATGACGGCACCGTTTCGAAGAAAGGTCGTGGCTGCCTGTTCGTTGTAGACTCCTGGTCAACTGGAACACCATAACTAAATTTCTACCTCTCGTTGGTTTACAACTTAAAATAGATTTACAGTTGTGGCGAAGGAAATCAAGATGGCGGTCTTCTGGCCATCCGAACCACTGCGTCTTCCTCCTCGTCTCCACTGCAGCCACGCTGGGGCGATTGTTGCGTATCCCTTTTGAAAGCGTTCATATTTATTATTGCTTTAGAAAGTGAAATCGAAATTACGAAACTGATGTTTGCCTTGGCCCATTGTCCGAAATCTGCCGCCTTGCTGATCCTTTGTTCAATACCTGTATGCCACGAGTCCTTAATTCAAATTCGGATGTTTTATTATTATGTGTGGCCCTTTTTGCATTGTTTTTAAGGCAACGTTCAAGTGTGCCATCCTAGTGTAGGGGCAAACCATGCTGCCGGCTTTTAAAGAGCCTTCGTACACAGGTTTGCTGTACTGTGTTAGACATCGTGGCAGAGTGTATATTTGGATGATGTATGTCTTTGGAAATTGAAATGACTCAATACAGGTGAGGTTGCAGAGGCATGACCTTCGCTTTTGCGCCCCCTGCTCGCAGCGTGCCCTGTTGTGTCGCCGTCCGTCTGGGCGAACGGAAAGCGGCCAACAGCGCTGGTTGCCCTGCCTCTTCAGCGTCTCCTGTTGCGGCAGAAGGACGCGACTTCTGAAACCGGCGCCGGCCGTTTTCGAGCAGCGCTTTCCGGTGTGCGGCACGCGTTCCCGCATGTGTGCTGCCTGCATCAGCCGCATCGGCTGACACAAGCACCGCAGTCCGAAGTGTCGGGTGTAAAGACTGTGCCTCTATCACCAGCGGGTGATCGAGGCACAGTTTTCTGTCGTAAACTGGCGCGAAAATACGGCAACCGTATTTTGTTGGCATAAAAGTCTGTTTGATTTTATTTATTTGATGTGCGCGTATTAAACAAAAAGATATGATTTGCCAAACCTGTCTCACAGTCTGCTTTCCTTGCTGTCGCTGTCAGCTGAGAAGAGGTGAAATATATTTGAAGAGGGTGTGCTGTCGGAATAAACCCTTCAACATGTGCTCTTGTCTGTTTTAAGACAGCAACTGGCTGCCTTGGCGTGTGTATGGATGTGCTTCGTACATTCTCTCCAATCACAAAAGTGGAGGAGGAGAGGGCAAATGCGCAAACAGGAAAGCCTACAAACATAGGAGCGGTCATTGAGATGAGCTGGC
Organism: Rhipicephalus sanguineus; assembly: GCF_013339695.2. Taxonomy (NCBI): domain Eukaryota; kingdom Metazoa; phylum Arthropoda; class Arachnida; order Ixodida; family Ixodidae; genus Rhipicephalus; species Rhipicephalus sanguineus. Next base: position 40,664,365 of record NC_051176.1, read on the forward strand.
GAGACCCATTGTGTAGGTAAAAGGGAAACACATAAATAACAAAGAAAAATGGAGTAGGCGTCGTTAGCGTAGAAGAGGGGGTATTCCGCTGCGTCATCACGCTAGCATGTAAGCAGTTGTGCATTTAAAATTCAGAGCTCAATGTGACGCCGTGCTGTTGAAAGCAAGGAAAACTAGAATCACGAAGGGAGGCTTGAGACTACAATCGCCGATTACGTGAAGAAACATCTGTGGCAAGCGTTGAAGAGGCTGCTTGGCATGGTAGTGAAAATCAAATAAGAACATAAACGGAAATCTGTGTGGACCAGCAACGGGAAAATGCTTTAGCTGGGACACGATACCTCCGACGCTGTGCTCGTGCTGGGATTAGGTCTGCTGTTTCTTGCGCTACTGGAGACACTCGCCGTGAAGCGCCATGGAGTATGACGATTTCATCTCACCGCTTCGTTTTCAGTTTCAACAAATCTCCAGCATTCCATTCAGCACATAAATGCTTGATGAGCAACCAGTAAACAAGAAACTATTACCAATTTTTAAAATCGATTCTCTTTCAAGTTCTATATTATTACGCTAACGGAAATATGCTACCATGACCCCAGTTCTCCGCTGGACCTTGATGGCTAAGATGATAACGTTTTAAACGAAGCTGATGGGCGAGGAGGGGAACACTCTATTTCGCATGAGGAATAAAATGGAAACAAGTATTATAATTTTATAAAACTACACACGACTATAAAATTTTAGCGCTTCAACATTTGTCCGATATAACTTCGACCGTATATACAGCTCACCAAATGGAATTTTTTTGGCTGTATGAATTTCTTCGATAATTTACTGGAACATGTCGCTGCTAAGGATTTTCGGCTTGTGTGTGGGGAGACACTAAAATAAATTTTGTTCAAAATACTGATGGCATACTGGATTTGATATAAGACTTAACTATGCTGGATTTATACACCTAATTAGCACACCGACTGAAGTTATGATGTCGTCGGCTACATTCTCGTTATGTCGATGATGATATACGGTGATTAGTGGCGGATGGTACAGTGAAGGCAAAGGCTCGCGAAAACAACAGTTAGAGACTGATCAATGATAGTTTAAGGTTGCTCTATAGGGGCCTAAAATCCTGCGCATTAAAAGTGCATAAAGTTTAATATCAAAATCATGGCAGTGAAGTGGAACGTGTTAAATGAGTTCATACGGTTCCATGGACGAAATAAACTAAAAAGTGAAACAATAAGAGGGCACCACTGCTTTGCAAAGACCCTTGCAAGCAAGGGCCCGCAGGGTAGTGCGTTAAAAATATTATTTTCCCGTAGCATTATCCCCTTTAGGAGGATGTGCAAATTACATATAATGTGGCGGCGTATTTTAAGAAGTTTAAAACAGATTGATGATCAAAGAGTAGCTCATGGCTTTAGACTATTCTTCTTTGTGGGTTTTCTATGCCGGGTGTTTCAAGAAACGTGTCTGAAGCCCCAAAACATCGTGTAAATGCGATATTTGATGAATGAATTCACAATTACTTCTATAGCCGCAGGCACTTAAAGATAGCTAAAGACATCATTTGGAACAGTAATTAAGAAAGGTAAATTACTCAACATTTCAATTAGTGGAGTTAGGTGGTTATGTAAAACGGGAGAATTGAAGTCCTTCAGGCGAAGAGCCCATTGCAGCTTTCAGATTTCGGAAAAGTGGCCTGCAGTGATAATTGCAAGGTAATGAAATTCACCCAGATTCAGCGGCGAAACCTAAACTCGGAAGAGCGCAACTGCCATATTCTTCTGAGACGTCCAGAATGAGTGAGGGTCGTTATATCAACCACCAACCGACTTCATTGTGTGGGTATGCGGGCTGCGCTTGCAATTATAGCACGCTTGCCGCACCTACGTTAACGAACGCGGAAGAACAACGCTCTGTAATTGTTGTCTTGAACGGTGACGTCATTCTGGTCGTCCGGTTGTTCAGTGATTCGGTTTCACTTTCGCTTTTGAATTTGGTTGAATTTCATTACGCCAGAATAATTACAAGAGGCCGCTTTTCCAATATCTCAAAGCTGCGATGGGTTCTCCGAATGAGGAATTGCAATTCTCCCATTTGCCATAACCGCTAACTCCAGTGCTTAAAAAGTTAGATAATTTAACTTTCTAATTTACTTTCCCAAATGATCTGTTCAACGATCTTAAGATGCCTGCCGCTACAGAAAAAGCAATAGACCTTTTTCAAGCACACGAGCGCCACGAGCGGGCGCGCAAGCGCTTATGGGAAATGTGTGTACGCCGCAGCAGCCGCCGCGACGAGCGCGTGGGCCTCGCGCTGTAGCTTTCCGCTTGCGCCGTGCCGGGACTTCTTAGACACAGTCAATTTGGGAAGGTGCAGCATGTTACTGCACAATTCAATCACGAACTTCAGTGTTTAGCTGCGATGGCCTCTCGACGATTTCCATCTGTCCCACTGTTGGACCAGTTGAGCGGCTCAGAATCGTCACCTTTTATATATTTTTTTGGCGCCAGTGCGCCTTACGGCATAAATGAAAAAAAAAAACAGCTCGGTTGCTTATGAAGTGCGGGAGCGGTCTATGATTCGCGGATGCATTTGGAATCAACGTCCATCGACACTGTCGACGAGTACAGTGTGAGGTTCTGATATTTAAAGAGTACACTAGAAAGTGTAGTCGGCATTTGCGGAAATGAGAAACATTCGTTGCGTCGCTCGCACCCTATATGTAACGAACGATAAGTGCTTACTAACCTTCGTTGGTGCTATAACTACAGGTTGGAATAATAGTTAGAGCGAAAAAAGAAAGGAGCAGTACAAGGAAGGAAATGACAAAGCAGCGCTCACACACAACTGAAAGTTTATTGCACGCGTGACAAAAGACATATATACAAAAATGGGAGTGCGTCGCGCGTGTCATAAAGAGGCACAAAAAGTCAAACAACCAAGGCGCGTGCTTACAGTCGATTAATAAAGTTGAATTCCTTGTCTTGTAACGACTGAGAAGGTTGACTGACACAGAGTGTGGCGTTACTTGTGACATGATATGCCTCCGAAATTTCTGGCGTTGTCTGATTATGTTGATGGTACAAAATTACTCTGCTTTCGAAGATGAGATTACATTTTCATGACTGACATAGCGATGCGAGATGAGACAGTTCCATTCAATAAATTTCGATGCTCGCTGAGGCGCGTAATAATATATCGACCAGTCTGGCCGGTGTACATGTGGCGCAAGAAAGATCAATTTGCGGTTAACTCCTACACAATTTACAAAACCATCGGCATGCCTCTGACCGCATTTTTCTTTGCCCACCGCAGACCCCTGCGACTTTAACGCGACTAAGCTTATTTGGGGCGGCAAACACAACCTTCACCCCCACATCGCTTCCCTACGTTCTTCAGGCCATGCGACTTCTTATACAAATAACTGCAATATTTCCAGTTTCTTCATTATTTACGGATGCATGACGTCCGTGTTAATCTTTCTTTACCGTGCCAACAGATTTTCGCAAACCGATACAACGATACGCAGTATATCCCGCCTCTTTGATCACTTTGCAGCTGGGAACTACTGCTCATCTTATGTTTTTTTCAATGCAGTGCGTAATCATGACATCAGAATTCCTCGTTTAACAACATTCGAATTCGCCGACGCGAAATGAAACACCGATTTCTCTGAACGCGGGCTCTAGTGCCCGCAAACATGCTCCGCAGCGAAACTTAAAAGCATGTATCAAGAAACTGCAAATTATCAGAGCGAGCAAGGCATCTCGCAAGCGAATTCTAGTCCCATCCATTTTTCTTTAAACACGTTTAGAATCTGCTCACGTCTTTGTACAACACTTGACTTGTCAATTAAAATCAAATAAACATGTGTGTACCTGAACACTGCAACACCTCTCTACGATTTGGTTAAACCCGATCACGAGCCACTATGACATTAAATGCCATAGTGGCTTGTGAACAAGTAATCATTGAATAAATAAGAATTCAGTGTTCCAGCTCCATTGCTCACGACAGCACGTTTTTACTGCATGTATCGGCACGTGACAACTCGCATGCCGCTTAACTGCTACATCCGCTCGGTAATACATACACTGACTCCATCATTCCTTTCGCATTTCATGCTTAGAGATACATTCAGGTGCGTTCAGACATGTGTAGTATTTAGGATTCAATAATAGTCAACCAGCGGCGGCGCGTTTTTTTCGTTTGGTGCTCCCACGGCGCAAACGAGTGACGGAACAGCCGGCGGGCCCGCCGTACACACTTTTCCCACAGTGCTTCGCGCGCCCGCAGGGGGTTCTGGGATTGCTTGAAAAAGGTCTATTGTGAAGGTAGCGAGCAAATATCGTCTTTTCCTGATTTTTGAGGGCTTTGGACACATTTCTTGAAACACCCGGTATATGTGCACATTCATATACATATACGGGACGCGACGGCGACGGCAAGAACCCGCCGAGAGTGTTTATATAATTGCTATAGCAATTATATTAGCTATAGCAATTATAGCAAACAGGGAATCTGTAGGAGCCAACATTGGCAAACTAGATTTATTTCTTCCTTAAGACAGCAGCCCGAAGGAAAAATAATCAAAGGGAAGAGGCGGCTAGTGAGGAGTGAGTGCGTGGCGGGGCAAGTGGGAATGGGTGGCGTAACACAGGAAGGGAGCAAAAAAAAGGGGCAGATGCATTCAGAGGGTGAATATCTGTGTGGTCTCCTAATGAGGAGACTGGAAGGATGCATTATGCTTCTAGGACTGCAGAAAATAGTGTTATTGTTGTCTTCCATAGAACCCGAATTATAAGATGAGCACCAACTGGAAATAAATATTTCATCGAAGGCACCGTGTCAAAGAAAAAAATATATTTGCGTCAGAGAGACTTGAACGTGTGACTGGTCCTAGTTGTGTTCTTTAGGTCGCCTAGACTCAGCAGTTTTCTTCGAAGCGTTTATACCAACTGACTCGAGTGCGTTCGAATTGTAAATGAGATATTACTCTATATCTTCTCTTTGTGGGAGAGCGGAAGTTTCATTAAAATACAGAAAACTTGCCTTTACCGAAAATGTCACCTGCTTTGTTGAAATGCGGTGCGACTGCCTTCGATGCTGAGCCGTTTTGCATGATGCCCGTGTAATGTGATATTAAATTGTTGCCCTCTCTATTCAATGTATTGAATGAGACACAGTCAGCCTTCCAGCATGTAAAAAGTGGCTGGCTTTCGCGTAATCGAGAGCAGATATAGGGATGAAATCGCTACCGGCAAAGCAGATTGCTTGGAGGTGATAATAGCACACTCTTAAGGGGGGACGCGGGGATGAAATCGAGAAAATAGCTTAAAAAATAAACTTTTGCAAAACACTCGTTTTGGCATCCATGTTTTCTCATTTACGCAGTATCTAAACGATCACGCTAAAAACGCAACTGCAACCAAATCTTTGTTGTCGATTTTCTCAAAAAAATTCTTCTGTACGTTATGTTGGGGTAGTCGGTGCATCGCGACTTGAAATACTTGGCGCAAGGTTGCAACTGAGAAGAAACAACTGAGAAGAAACTTCTCAGTTGCAACCTTGCGCCACGTATTTCAAGTTTTTTCTGCCTGCCACTTCGCTTGTGGAAAGCATTGCACAACTATGGCTGGACCGATTTTTATGGTGTTTGTTTTATTTCAATCCATAGTCTGTGTTGTACTTCAGCACAGTCTTCAAATTTTCATTTCGACTTTCATACTTTTCTTATTTCATAATTACTGCAACGCACGAGCAGCTGCGACACATACATTTGCATGTAATGTTCAGCAGAAAATTATTAGAGCTCTAAAAAAAAAATCCAACACTGTCTTTAAGTAAAAACAGTATGTGAGCAAGGATACAAAGTAGTGGCAGCCTGCTAGTATGTTTGATGACTGTGCCACGCTTTCCACCGGCAAGGAACTTGTAAATCCTTATAAAACGAGAACTAATGAAGAACTCATCAAAATTACTGTTAACTCTATAATATGATTTTGAGTGTCGGTCCTAAATTTCAGCAATTTGTGTCAAGAAACAAAAAGTTAATAACGATTCCCGCGTCCCCCCTTAAAATGGCTATAGTCCACGTTCACATGGGCACACCAACCCGTACTCTGCACTGGTCCGCATGCACGCGGTTGCTTCCTGTGCCTGTGAGGCGTAAACTTTTGGGCATTGCCAAACGTCTGCAGCCAAGACGCGACGCAGGACTGAGAGCTTGCTCAGCTGGAATGAACCTGTTTCGAACTAAACCTCATGGAAGTCTCCTCTCGCCCAAACACAGTACGCGCGGTGTGGTCGTGCATCGTGGCGCCATCATCGGAGGCAGCGAAAGTTATTTACCCGCACCAGCCTCCGAGCGCGGATAATTCGGTCTAAGCACCAAGAGGTGACAATAAATTGTACGATTGCGTGTACCTGCCTTTGGCAAGTAGCTATTATCTGCTATGAAACGTCACAATTGGAAATCGCAGATGGAACCTCAGCGAACTAGACGCTACAACTTGAGCGATATCGTTAACAAACATTAAGAACTCGGAAGCAATATTTTTTGTAACCTCTTTGGGGAGTAAATAGCTTAAGTAATGAAGTCCATTAGAAAGGCGCCGTGCCACACGATGCTATGTTTTAAATGTTTGGTCAGATGCCAAGATGCTTTCATTGTGTCTGAGTGCCTGGATATCTACTTTCAGTGCCCGCATAACGGCACTCGCTTTCGACTCTAGATCACTTAAAGGTCACGGACAACGGTAGCTGAAAGCGTTCCATGCTTATTAGTGTTTCGACTCGTGCAAGTAAATCTGGATTTTACGTGGTGGAGCAAGTTGCGGTGCTTTCAGCTTTAACGTCTCCCTAAACCACCCAGAGGTCGAAATTCCGTTATGGTGTTGCAGTTGTGGAGGAGTCTACATCGAACACGTAGCCGTGAACGTTTCTCGAAGTGGTGCCGTGTTCACGCGACCGAGGATCCAAAAGAGACCCTCGCTCGTTTCATTCTTCCTTCGCTATGTTCTCTTTGTCGGCTCCTCTCTTCTGCTGGTCGAGTGCTCTTCTTCACCGTGCGAGGAGAAAGAGCGGTGAGCACGGGTTTCTGCGAGCAGACAGACAGGTTCTTTTTGTGGATGACATGAGCAGACGAGAATGGTGACGTCATGGCGAAAACTGGGAATAACCGAAAGGCTTGGAGAGGAGAAGGGATTGTTCTTTGGAAATAGTGGGGCGCCCGCTGCTCGTAGCGCTGCCGTGTTTGGCATTGTTAATCGTGACGGCATTTTGTACTCGATGCTCGCGTTTACTTGAAACAGTAAAAATTATCGGCTAAAACACGTTGGCGGGCTAGTTGGTTTGCATCCATGAAGAGTGGTAAGCGCGACTAGACAGGGACGAAGAAGCGCTGCGTCCTTGTCTGTTTTCTTACCACTCTTCATGGAAAAATTATATGAGGGGATTTAGAGGCCCTTTAATGCAATCTTGAAGGTGATAGCACGCATTACATGTGGGGCATGAACAACTGCTATGTCGGCGACACACTGGGGGTATACGTTTGCATCCGCTAAAAGCTCTCGAAACTTTACATTTCGTCGATAGATGAGTCATGGTGCTTCTCAAAGCGGTTCGCAAGGCTTACATTGCTTGATATCGTTCCATAATATTTACGCCGGAAATTAGTTGTGCTAGGCAGCCCGACATGCGTTTAGCCAGTCCGACATTTATTCCTTGCTTGCAGTGTCGCGCGTGACGACTTGTGCTATCTATGTATTGTTGGCGATCCCTCGGGTTTCTGTAGAGCTTCGGCATTAATTTTCCTTTGTCTATAAAAACCATCCTGCCGAAGAAGTTGTTTTCCCTAGACGAATGGGGCATTGGAAACTAAACATATGTTTTGGCGCCTGGTGCGTTATACGCTTTTGTCACGCAATTTTCAAATGCGTTACGGACACTCCTCGCACTACATGACATTCGTATAGGGTTTGCTCCCAAAACAGTTTCAACCACTGGGGTGGCTCTGTGGTGTCACATGTGCTCACCGCGCAGAAGTCCTGGGTTCCATTCGTGTTCTAACCGAAGTTTTTTATTATTTCTTTATTTGCATGTATGTCCAATTTTCGCTCTCGGACAACGCTGATTTTTCGCTCACAACCAATGACGCCGACGCCGACGCCGGAATTTCTGAGAAACGAGCTCTTTGACGCTCTCGCGTTAAAGTGTTCGCATATGTCGGTGCAAAAGGACCTCGTATGCTAAAGGCTAATATTTGTATGTAGTAGGTACATTCGAATCGAAAATATCTAAGTGTAACAGGGGCGTAGCCAGAAATTTTTTTCGGGGGGGGGGGGTTCAACCATACTTTTTGTACGTTCGTGCGTGCGTTTGTATGTGTGCGTGCCTATATACGCAAGCAAAACTGAAAAATTTCGGGGGGGGGGGGGGTTGAACCCCCCCAACCCCCCCTTGGCTACGCCCCTGAAGTGTAAGGAATGATCTAAGTGTAAGGAAAGATGCGCGCTGTACACTCTTACTGTACTCTCGAGTTGGTCGGAATTTAATTTCGATGATCGGCATAGTTAGCGAGTTATCGGGTAGCCCTGTATCATTTGCCGCGTCACCGATGCTTCAGTTCTCGATAGTCTCGGCTTATCGAAAGGTTAGCCAACTAGGTCTGCACAGGTGAAACATCGCCGTCATCTGTCACTGTCCCTACTGCAAATACAGAGGTTGTGATCGAAATTTTTCACCGCTGTCATTGTTGCCCTTGACTGTCCTAAGGGAGCTATCGACATGAGGGCAACATGTGCCGACGTAACTTACTGCTCACTTCATGCTTGGAGTATATTCTGAACTTATACGATGGCAAAAAATTCAAACAGCTCCGCTTCGCGGACACGGATGAAACATCGAAGCTGGTGAAGTTTCCATCGTCAGGCTAACGCATTTATATCTTTTGCAAGTCTTCCAGATATGTTATATCACTGCTCTTACTTAAACACTCTTGTTAGGCTTTCAGGTGGTAGTATAGTTTTATTGCATCTTGACCATACCACCTTTATACACAGGTTTACAAAGAAGCATTCGCTTAAGACGCTACGATATGTTCTGTCACTGCTCTTTATTGAACAATTTTTGTTAATATTTGAGGTGGTAGTATAGCCGCCACCATTTATAACCACCAAGTATCACGTCACAGTGGTGTGACTATGCTTACGAGCACGCCATTTGTTGGGATAACTGTTGCCTTTTCCCCTTTTAGTGGACGTTGTGTGTAGTGGGATTTACCCAATTTCTATGGCACATACACGCTTATAATGATGATAGCTTTCTGATAGGCCGCACAGATTTCAGTGGCACATAGCCGTTTGTTGGGCTAACTGTTGCCTTCATTTTTACTGGACCAATGGTTAGTAGTGGCGTTTACTCAATGCCTGCGGCGCACACCCGTTTATAATGCCCACAAGCGTCACCACGGATCGCGGACGTGAAAGGCCCGACCAAGAACAGCTCTTGATTTCAAGCTCATGAAGGGTTTCTTTAGCCTCCATAAATTAAACCCGTAATAGGTATCCGTATGTAACCAAATCAAGTCAGCTTCTCTACAAAGCCTAGCTCCTTTAAATAGTGAAGCTGTTTAAGCCGGTCGTAAAAACTAGACAGACGTAACCAGTAATTGAGGAATGCTTTAATAAATCGTCGAGATTGATCCAGTTACAAACACCGTGGCCGCAGATTTCAGCTTCGCTGAAGCATCTTTACGCAGTGCTTCAGCGGTGCGCAGAACGACAGAATACTAGGGAAGGGGAAAGGCAACGGCGGCTACGAGAAGACCCCGAATCAATGGAAGCCCTGCGCGAACGACGACGTTTGCCTAGAACTATAGTAGGTTCGACTGCTCCGTTTCAGCGCCACTTCGTGCCTCTGGAGTTTGGACATTCGTGTCCTGTCGGTGACTGTCTGTGGTTTAACTCGAACATCTCTGCGCTGAGAAGCAACCTAGAAACAACCAGATTAGACTTCAGAATTGTCCATCTTCGCTTTTTGAAGCATTGCGCGACTTAGTGCAAGCTTCACCATTTTTTATTTATGTACACTTCATGTTCAGTCAAAAAACTTGGAGGCCGCTTGAACTTTTCCTTCAAGAGTAGAGCGCGATAGCGTAATCGGGCCCCGTGCTCATCGCATTCTCAATTGCTATGCTGGCTTCGATTCTCGGTGGGTGCCTCAACCGCGCAGGAAATGGACGACTGTGCGCGTAACATTGGCCGTTTCAAACAATCCTAGAATGCCTTCTGCAAGTTCATTTGTTAAGTGACCACTACGCCATAAATCTTCCTTTTGCTAATCAGCGAAGGGTCCACTACGCGTCCGTAAGGCAGTACCCGAATCTACGAATCTGCTCAATTTGTTGATGCTTTTGCAGCTGATGATGATTAAATATCTCTGAGCGCTTTGTAATGGCTGGGCCTTTAAAACATCACATCGTTGCGCAATTGACATGTGTTGACGCTTGGCGCGATTCTACGCTTCTGCCACGCAGTATTACTTGCGTTATGGAGACTCCTTTCCCTACAGGACATTCATATATGGTTTTTTTTTTCCGAAGGAGTTCCAAGCATTAGCGTAGCTCTATGGTTCTCACTCAAACCAAATATTTTATTATTTACTTTATTTGCATCTCTCTCGATTTTTCGGTCATGGACAAGATGATAATATTTCGCACACAGCCAACGACAGCGGCACCCAAATTTCTACGAAACGAGCTCTTTAACGCTATCGCGTTAAAACACACTTCGTTGCTTTCTTCACTTGAATAACACCTAAAAACGAAACTTATGCACTCATTTCTATTGTTATCGTGAATATTCCTCGATGGGCAAATTCTACGATGTAGAGAAAGACGAAGAAGATAAGCGGGCCTCAGAGGAAATAATAATCAACAAGCACGGCTCGCGCACTACCCTCGAAGCAGCAGCGTTCTAGAAGAAAGGGTGCGCCGGCCATCCAGAACGTCTCTTCGAAGGTTTCCTTCACGGATGTTTCCATGGAGGATGCGCACACGGGGCCTAAGGAACCTGTTTTTCGGCTCCCGTACTTCGATCGTGGAAGCTCCATTACCTTTCACTGTCGACAGCCTGCCGACTGCAAAGGGTGACGGCTACATCAGCTTCAGCACGCCCACGGAGCAAGAGTTGTAACATGGCGTCGGCGCGTTGTCTTATCTGAGCTTCGTTCCTGCATCGAATGCCCCGAAACGGACCGCCTTTGCAGCGCTGCACAGGCACTGGGCTACCTGGCCTTTGTCGCTGTCCATCGCGGTCACAGCCACTTCGCCCGGCACGATTCAGCGCGCAAGTCCAGGTGATCGGATTCCAAGGGCACAGCTGCTGACCATTGCCGAACCACAGAGGTTAGTTGGTACAGTGCTAAGTAGGCGCAGCCTTCCCGGCACATGGCAGAGTGTATGTACAGGCTGTTTAATACATAAGGGAAAATTCAGAGCACGTTCCAATACGCTTCAACTTTTCCCCTAAGAGTGAAACAGCCTGTACGTGAGAGTGCAGAAGATAGTCGCACTTGTGATTATTGCATCTGCCTGTACAGCTGTGCTCCACACCACTTTTCGGTGTTTATAGACGCGCCGTAATGACATACTACGCAAGAGTTTTCAGGAGCTATATAACTGCAGTTGCTGTGAATGTACAAAATCCTGCAGTATAAGGTGCCGCTCTTTCCTGAAATTCCATTGCCATTTTTAATACCTTTAGCTAGCAAATTACCTACGAATTAAAGTCACGGAAGACTCCCAAAATTTAGGAACTGTTGTGACTGTGTCTTCATAATGGCGGTGATAAGATACATCTTGAAGCTGAAGCTTTGCCCGCCGGGGCGGTGTTGTGGTTGCGGTGCTCGGCTGCTGGCCTCAAAGTCGAGGGTAAGATCCCGGTCGCGGCAGTCACATTCCGATGGAGGCGAAATGCTAGTTGCGCGTGTACTCTGCGATGTCGGTGCACGTTAAAAACACCAGATGGTCGAAATTTACGCAAATCCCCACTACAACCTGCCTCATAATGACGCCGTTGATGTGGTACGTAAAATGCGATATATTATTATTGTTATTTAAGCTGAATCTTTCTTTGCCTGTTCTCTCCACTTTGCCCTTTGTGTCTGCATTGTCCTCCACGGCAACATTCAGGCCACTCTGACGGTGCATCTGCACACTAGTAACGTGCATGCTGCTAGTCACCGCAGCTTGTCCTGAAGGAAATGTGAATGGGGAGACGTGGCCAGTTGCCAGCAGTAGAGGACCACAGAATGAAACGAAACTCGCTCATTAGCGTCTTATCGCAATGCATAATTCCTGGGCATACACCAAATAGCAAACCCTGCTTCTGTGACGTAAGGTGGTTTCGGCTTCTTCGCACTTTCGGTGGTTAGCCTACACAAAGTATTAACTTACGCAGCCACCCAAAATTAAAACTCTCCATTATGCGCCCAACAAATCCTTTTAGCGTGGTGGAGGCCCAGATGATAAAGAAACGATGAGTGGATCTGGCGCACCTTGGTTGGGCTACAGCGACCTAAAATATATTAGTATTTCTGGCTCACTATTCTGATTTGACATGCACTGCGAAAATGAGCTTTGACTCGAATGGAGAGGCCCTATGTGCGTGATACAGGAAATTAAGGTTTCTGTCGCATCTATGTGGGCGCCGCATTCACATACAACAGTATTATATGCGTAGACGTTTGTGCGATCATCTAAATAAGCTTCGATAAACACTGGTCGTCATAGGTCAGTTGAATTTTTTTATCTGGGGTTTAACGTCCCAAAAGATCAGTGGAATGCGTTGCAACTTCCTAATGTCAAGCATATCTTGGCGAGTAAGAACCCGCTACGGGGCTCTAGTGGTTATGGCGGTCGACTGCTGCCCCGAAGGTCGCGGGATCGAATGCCGGCTGGGGCGGCTGCACTTTCGTCGGAGGCGAAAATGCTTGGGGCCCATGTACTTAGAGTTAAGTGCACGTTAAAGAACCTCAGGTGGTCGAAATTTCCGGAGCCCTCCCCTACAGCGTCCCTCATACACATATCGTGGTTTTGGGACGTTAAATCTCAGCAACATCATGCACTTCTGTATGTACCAACTCGCCCAAGGAAAAAGTAATTGAGAAACGAAAGCACGATAGGAAACCAATTAGGACACAAATGAAACAGATTGGATACGGCCATGCTGGTTGTTTTGGTCACGATCATTGACGTAGCGCAGGTTTAAAATATTTTGCTCAGTTTGATACAAACAGATGCAGGATTTGGCTCATTTTACATTCAAAACTGCTTTTTTTTAGTTCGAGTTACAATAAAGAATTGCCTCATTTTGATTACAATTGTTTTAACTGTGAAATATACTTAGCCGCGCTTCACGCTCCCGTGAAATTTAGCCCAAATTCGGTTTGTGGATTTCGCTCTTTTAGAAAAAAAGAAAAATGCCACATGTAGATAAACTGCAACATAATGGATCCGACAGAGTTGTAGATATATTCTGAACAAACGTATGTCGTCTCTTACAAGTTATTAAGAAGTGTTCTTAATAATGAAATAATGAAATTAACCACACATCAAAGCATGATACTGCTGATAAAGCTTGGACGATTTCCGCTGCTTATGTGAATGCTTTGTATTTTTTGTTAGACCCATCAAAAAACAAACAAACAAACGAAAGCCTATTTCATAGAAAATGTTTTACTGGACAAGCACCGTTCTTTCTTATTTAAGTCCTCTTTACACGCAGCCTCCTAATAAGTGGCATTGTTTGTGGCAATTTCAGACAAGAGGAAGCCAATGGGAGACGCTGTCCTGCCACCCACTGCCGAAGATGTGCAGAGGAGAACCGGGAGAATGGTATTTGCCTCCTAGCTTGTTTCGTCTTGTGCCTCCTGAATCTATTAACTCGAAGATCGTGAAGAGTGCAGTTCATTCTTGTATATTTTAACAGGACAACGTTTAATTGAGGAAGGTGATTTCACATTTCCTGTATAGATAAGAGTGGGAAGATGCGTGGTAATATTTACTCCAATAACAATTATTGCCGGGACACGTGTTCACATTTTTTTGTAGCTGGTCCGCACGTTTACACTGCGAAGCTGTACACACGCTTAGTTGCACTGCTTATGACAGTCTGGCAGAGTACCATTTCCCTAAACTATTTCCTTACTGCTATCACTTTCACCAGATGTGTGTATGGATGGCTTTAGTTTTGCCTATGTGCCACACTCGAGGCCAGGTAGTTAATAGTTAAACCTGATATCGGAAATCGCACCCTGCTGTCAGCAATTTCCCGCAAATTCCTGAACTATATCAAAAAAGCGTGCCATACTGTACAAAGATGCATTTCCCACTACAACTTTATTGCTAAGAAAAAAGCAGCAAAAAATTTGCTTTCAAGAATAGCTTTGTATCTCATATCTGAGGTCAAGCGGAATTAGTGGTCACGCTTATCTCGTACGTTTTGCGTCCGTTATATTTATCTGTAAGCGTCACACAGTTCGGCTTTCACAGCTGTTTCGACTATTCTGTCCAATTTTTTCGAGCATACCTATTGCCGTGATGTCCTTTAAACAAAAACGAAACTGCCATCTTGAAGGACCACTGATGTACACAGATTCATCCATAGCTGACGGTGTTGCTTGCTGGAAGGATACCGTGCTTTTCAGTGTAGGGAAGAATTTCTGCATGCGGCAGATTCGTTCTTTTAGTGATTTCTCGCAGGTTTGCTCCGTAATAGGGTTCACCGAAGTGCTCGGGGAAAGCAGCTGTTTATATTACTGAAAAATATTGGACAGGTTTTATTTGTTGTTTGAGGTAGAAGAGCTAGGGCAGTGGCTTCAACTGCATTTCGGCTCCTACTCGAATTTGTACGAAAGCAGCCTAGTTTAACCACAAGCAATTTATCAATTTATAAGAAAAGATAGCGTGGCTTACTGATGGGTGTTACGTATGCGCAATACGTTAATCACTTTATGATATTTGTAATTATCAGCCGTACTTCGGCTTTCGGCCTCATTACTTTGTTGAACAATTTGACGTGAATTCCGGCCATATACTTCAGGTACGAAATCATCAATCTTGCGCGAATGGTTGTCTTCTCCCGGCCGTTGCTACATCGGCGAATGACTCATATAACAGCGCGCTTCACGTAGCACGAACCAAATATTGTTAAAAGTGGCAACACAATGCCGCCGAGAACATGTGGTTTACTGTCAAGGGTCGCTATGTAGTGTATATGTATTGCAACTAATTAGTTAATTAACTAAGGCTCACTTCATAACTAATTTCAGTTCGTTACATTGTACAGAGCATTCCAAAATGGCCGATCAAATGTGTCGGATCGGTGGTTTTGGAAATAAAACCAAGTGATGGGGCTCGTACACTACCGTACTTCAGCGCACACAAACGTGCCTTGAGCGAGCAACCGGCGCGCGGACCCTTGCGAAATTAGCAGGCGCGGTTCTATGCATCGGCTTCCCAGTGCGTCAGCATTTTTGACGGCCGTAGATGGCAGAGAGACGCCGTCGTCTCTGATAAGCGATAGGTTGGCGGTCCGCGCACCAATGGATTTGCTCGAAGCACGGTCGCACGGTTTAGAGCGCCTTTGAGAAACATACGGTAGTGCATACGGTAGCGTAATAGCGCAGTGACCTGATTTTACTTCATAGTTTATGGGCGTTGTTTAAACCTTGGAAAAAATGACCTCGAAGAACATTTCGTTCCAGTTACGTGAACCACCCTTACAATCTACCACCTACCTGATCAGAAAGTTATTTGTAGCTTATAGCCACAACTCTGTTTACACGACCCCCAAACCACCTCCGATATTCTTATGAACATTTCAGTGCAACGAGCGGAGAGGAGCAAAGGAAATAGTGAAAAGAGCGAGGACCGCATTTTCATCACCAAACACGTGTCATTCCGCTATTACGGCACTTTTCCAAAAGATTCACATGGCTACACGTTGGTCGCAGAGTCGTTCGTGCACAACTGCAACAAAATAACTATATTTCAACCTCTGGGTTGTATGCGAGCGCTTTAAAATATATTTACACAGGGGGCAAAGACAGGCAAAAATTGGGGGACCCTTAAGCTTCGCTTTTAAGAGTTGAACGCAATAGCGAAATCCGGCCCCTAGTGCGCATTTCAACCACTAAGTGCATACTTATAATGTGTTTTGTTACACACACGCACACACACACACACACACACACACACACACACACACACACACACACACACACACACACACACACACACACACACACACACACACACACACACACACACACACACACACACGCACGCACACACACGCACGCACGCACACACACGCACGCGCGTGCGAATGGCACAGGTTTTCGATCTAAAGCGAGAGTCGCATGGCCTCTAAGATACACGCCGCGCGCTCGCCATCTCGGAGGCCATGAAGAGTCTCACAATGCCTCACAGATGGCAGCACATTATCTAGCGTTTGCTGTTTGCTTGTTGATATGTTTTCCGCTAGATGGACATAGTTGTCCATCTTTAAAGCTGTTTGAAAGTTCGTGTGTGTTTTTAGCGGCGATGGCTGCACTATCCCGGCCTTTTTCGACGAAAATTGTTAAGAAGTAGAACCATGAAATAAAAAAAATCCTTTTGGTGCATGTACGGAAGTGTGTTAGTACCGCAATCAGAAAATGATTTCGCAAAGGTGTCGTTTAGAACCATGCAACATTCTCCAGTGCTCATGGTGCAAGAATTTAACGACGAAGAGATGATCTTACCTTCAAGCTTATTTTAATGACTTAAAAAGCTGTCAGGAAAAGAGGGAGCTGGTATTTTATTGGTCTTACATGCGCGATCACTGCAACAGAGTATCACGGGGGTGGCGTGTGCTGACAAGCTTTTTTAAGGCGACATTTGGCGCAATGCGGGATCGGACCGCCATCGGAAAATCGCCGCAGAAAAGCGCCACAGAACTGAAGTCGTCTTTGAAACTGTGAAAGTGGTTGTATCAAAACCAAACGCACGGTTTTTCTACGTTCAGAAAGCGAACGTCGATGGGGATAATGACAAAATATGCCTAAGTGCGAGGCAACGCGAACTACAGAGAGACAACGAGGCAACACTGTGGCCCAGGCGAGTGAGCCGCACAGTCACCACGCTGATGCCGCTCGAGTGTGCGGAAGAACGGGGAACGCACATCGAACTGTAAAATATATACGGCACCATGCACGCGGCATTCCTGAACATGATCAGAAAGCTTAGGAACATATCGCTACACTCAGCGATAAAACTCTGCGACATAGCTGAGCGCCGAGTGAAGCATCGATGTAAGAAGTTTGCTAGGTGCCCTGCTGGTATGTGCACTAGCTAACAAAATAGAGCATTTAAATATATTCGAGCATACGTTTGCCAATGAAGGGACTCTAGTGTGCCTAGGATTGAATTCTGTATGGGGCCAGAGGGCCTGTCGTAGATCTTATGCTTTATTCCCAACGTGTGCATTGAAGTCAGAAGGTTTGAAGGCTGTCTAGAAATTCCAACATAATGAATCCGGCACAATTGTGAATCTGCTATGGACGAAATCATGTAATAAGTCATAAAAGAATAATCAAGTAATAAAAGAGTCATAAATTTAATCAAATAAGGAAATCAACCGCACACCAAAGCATGCTACTGCTTATAAAGCTTTCAAGATTTTCAATGCTGATGTCAATCCTCTATCTTGTTATTGTAGTCATCAGAAAAAAAGGACAGCCTGTTTCACAGGGAATAAGATGTCAATTTTTTTTTAGGGAGGAGCACCGTTCTTTCTTATTTAAGTGCTGCGTGCACGTAGCCTTCTAATAAGTGGCGTTGTTTGTCTCAATTCCAGACAACGAGATTCCATCGGGAGATGTGGCCCTGCCACCCGCTGAGACAAAGGCAGAGGAGAGCTGGGACAAAGGTATGTGCCGTTTTGCTTCTTTGGTCATCTGCATTGTTAATCTGTTCACTCGAAGATCGCGAAGAGAGTAGTTCATTCGTACGCATTTAGCGAAATAACGTTTAATAGAGGAAGGTGTTTTCACATTAAGTGTGTCTATGACCTTGTATATACATACCAGTGATTACTCCAATAACACGTATTACCGGGACACGTCTCCACACTTTTGTGTTGCTGCTCTTCGCTTTTCCGCTGCGAGGCTCTACACACGCTGAGTTGCACTGCTTGCAGGCTTCTGGGAAAGTACCGTTTCTCGAATATATTTCTTTACTGCTCTCTATCACTTTCCACAAATGTGTGTATGCATGGTTTTAGTTTTGCCTCTGGTCCACACTAGAGGCCAGGTAAGCGTCAACAGTTAAGTATTATATCGCAAAACGCACTCAGCTGTCAACAATTTATCGCAAATTCTTGAACTGAATGAAAAGAAGCCTCCCGTACTGTACGAAGGTACATTTCCTGCGAAGACTTTGTCGATAAGAAAAAAAAAGCAGCAATAATCTTGTTTTCAAGAACTGTTTTGTATCTCATATTTGAGGTTAAGCTGTATTGGTGCACGCACATGCCTCGTACACTTAGAGTCCATAATATTTATACGCGAGCTTGGCACAGTTCGGCTTTGACAGCTGTGTCGACCATTTCGGTCGAATTTGTTCCGAGCACACGTATCCCCGTGACCTCCTTTTACAAAAAAAATGTTACGGAAGCTTTGCACTACTAGTGCCAAGCCTTAAGGAGGAGCGGAGCTGGGTGGCCTTCTTTTGTTTAAGTTTCATCTCTTCTTTCTTTGATCTTTTTCTTTCTTTTTCTCTCTCTCTCGCTGCTTTTCTCTCTCTGTCTTTGTTTCCTTTAATTTCTCTATTTCTTTCTCTTTGTGTCCCGCTATCTTTTTTTCGTTTTTGTTTCTTTCTATCTCTCCTCCCTCCTTTTTTATGTCTTTATTCCCTTTATTTTGCTGTGTTATTCTCTTTCTTTCTTTCTGTCTTTACTCTCGTATCACGTGCTCCACATCGCCGATAAGAGTTTTCGTTTAACGCTCGCACCTGTGGTGTTGTGTACGACGGAGCACAAGTTACCGCTAGCCTAAAGAGCTTCGCTGTTAAATGAACGCTGCTGTTTTGAAAGACACCGAAATACGCAGCCTTATCTAAAGGCGATGCTGTTTCTCGCTGGAAAGATTCCATGCTTTTCAGCGTAGGCAATAACTTCTGCATGCAGCAGAGTCCTTCGCTTGGTGCTTTATAACAACTTTTCCTAGCTGACCAGAGTTGCCTTGCCAATGGAGATCTTAATGTATATGAAAGATATTTGAGTGGTTTCATTTGCTGTTTCGGGTAGAAAATCTAGTGGTGTGGATTGGACTCCATTCTGGCTCCTGCTTTAATTTTTACGAATGCTTCCAGTGCTTCAGCATTTTTGCCGGCCGAGCACTTCATGGAAACGTCGTCGCCCCTGATAAGCGATGGCGGTGCGCGCGCCCGTTTCGCTCGAAGCACAGTTTAGAGCGCTGCACTACGGTAGCGTATGAGAGCAATCATTCCTACTTCGCGGGCGTTCTTTAAACACTGACAAAGTCGTCACGCAAAATGTTTGTTTCTAGATGCCTAAAACACCGCTGCTTTACACCACGTACACCCGTGAGCAAAAGTATACGGACCATGCTTTCGACAGCTGACGGCTCGCGACTAGATGGCGAAGAAAGCGATATCGGCGCTTCCGTGGTCCGTATACTCTTGCTCACGGGTGTACCTCAGCGAAATATTACTTGTAGCTTATAGTCTATTTAAAGGACCCACAAAGTCCCGCCAATATTATTTTTAATATTTCAAGCAAACGTACGTAGCGGAGCGATGGAAAAAGCGAAACTAGCGAGGGCCGCCTTTTGATCGCAAAACGCGTGTAACTCCGCTATGACGGCACCATTTCGAAAAATGCTTGTTGCTGCCTGTTCGTTGTAGACTCCTGCACAAATGCAACAAAATAACTAAATTTCGACATCTGGGTGGTTTCGACCTGTGGTTGGGTTACAAGTTCAAATAGATTTACACCGGCGGCAAAGGCAATCAAGAAGGCGGTTGTCTGTTCACCCGAAACATGGCGTCTTTCTCCTCGTCTTCCCGTCACTAACGCTGGGGCGCTTTTTGTGTATCGCTTTTGAATGCTGTCATATTTATTATTGTTTTACAGAGTGAAATGTAAACTACGAAACTGATGTTCACCGTGACCCATTGTCCGAAATCTGCCGCCTTGCTGATCCTTTACTCAATACCCCTAAGTCACGAGTCCTGAATTTAAATTCGGGTGTTTTATTAATATGTGTGGCCTCCGTTGCGTTGTTTCTAAGGCCAAGTTCAAGTGTTTGAGCCTAGTGTAGGCGCAAACCATGCTGCCGGCTAATCAATGCAAAGGGGACTGTTGATCGCTGATGTGTAACATTTAAGAACCTTCGTACTCAGGTTTGCCGTACTTTGTTAGACATCGTGGCAGAGTGTATATTTAGATGACGTATGCCTTTGGCAATTGAAATGACCTAATATAGGCGAGATTGCAGAGGCATCACCTTCGTTTTTGCGCCCCCTGCTCGCAGCGTGCCCCGCTGTGTCGCTGTCCATCTGGGCGAACGGAAAGCGGCCAGCAGCGCTGGTTGCCCTGCCTCTTCAGAGTCTCCCGGAGCGGCAGAAGGACGCGACTTCTGAAACCGGCGCCGGCCGTTTTCGAGCAGCGCTTTCCGGTGTGCGGCACGCGTTCCCGCATGTGTGCTGCCTGCATCAGCCGCGTCGGCTGACACAAGCACCGCAGTCCGTAGTGGCGGGTGTAAAGACTGTGCCTCGATCACCAGCCTGTGATCGAGGCACAGTCTTCGGTCGGGGACTGGTACGACCATATGGCAACCGTATTTTGGCCGCAAGAAACATGTTTAGTTTTATTTAATTGACGTGGGCGTATTAAACAAAGAGATATGATTTGCCAAACCTGTCTCATAGTCTGGTTTCCTTGCTGTCGCTATGAGCTGAGAAGAGGTGAAATATTTTTGAAGGGGGTGTTTTCTCGGAACCAACCTTTCAAAATGTGCTCTTTTCTGTTTTAAGACAGCAACTGGCTGCCTTGGCGTGTGTATGGATGTGCTTCGTACATTCTCTCCAATCACAAAAGTGGAGGAGGAGAGGGCAAAGGCAAAAACAGGAAACCCTATGGGAAAAGGGGGGAGAAACAAACATAGGAACGGGCATTGAGGTGAGCTGGCGAGCCGCATTGTGTAGGTAAAAGGGAAACATATAACAAATAAAAATGGAGTAGGGATGAGGGGCACTCTGCCTGCGTCGTGGTTTGCTTCGCGTCGTTAGCGTAGAAGAGGGGGTATTCCGCTGCGTCATCACGATAGCATGTAAGCAGTAGCTAAAGGTGATAGTTTTAACTTAGAAATTCTTGGAGAAAAGCCTTAAGTCTGACTGGTTTCTGTTGTAGAGCCACTATATCGGATACATTCGATAGCTCCCTTTCAAACGTTTATCCTTATTCGCTGGATGGCATTAAACATACGATTAAGCTTTTATATGATGGACGTAATGCTCGAGTGTTTTCATATGCAACGCCAATTTAAAAGTATGTGCAAGTTTTACATTTCAGGCAAGCACAAGCAATTATTTGGCGGAGGAATGAGGCTTCTATTTTGCGTGTATTCACATGCCTTGGAAGTTTCTACTACGTCGACAGGTGACCCTTGTGTCTTCAGGAAACGCTTTTCTAAAGCATTTGTTGCTTGCTAATATCCGATAATAATTATAGAGGCCACTTGAGTACTTAGTTAAAAAACATTGCAGTGGCTTAGCTCGGCTATGCCAGGATATACGTAGCGTTAACAAAGGTTCAGCTGATTATTCTGAGCTTTCCAGATTGTCTAGGATTAGCTTGATTGTCATGCTTACTGCTGCTCCAATGACACACATTCGGCCACATCGTTCAGAACCGGTAGACCTGGCGGCATGGCCGGGTAACGATACCCATTGGTAACGCTAAAGAGCGGAATGTTCTGCTTAAAGGCCAACTCCGGCGATTTTTCGAGGTCGATGGATCTCAATGAAATTCGCTGGGTACGTTCCTTTGCACGTTTCCGTCATTTATGCCAAATTACAGGCTTGAGACATGCGCAGATTGTTTGCAAATGAATTTTAAAGATTGTCTGCAAACGCCTTCCTGGCTTCTTACAATTATTGGCAACATTGCGTATATGACGTCAATATTGGGAAGGCAGCGGAAGTGACGCAGCCGAGGGCACCGCTAACTTCGGCGCTTCGGCCGCTACAGCGAGCGTCTGCTGTGCACAAGGCGACAGACAGCGTTGGTTTGGCCGGCGCTTCGCTGGTCGTCCCGGCTGTCACAGTTTTCATACTCGGCGCCGGCGTGAGCGGCATGCCTTGCATGACTTCCGGTTCGTTCGTAACAACATCTACGTCATACGTAGACAGCACACTCGGTTGGTTTTCGGTTTCGGTGTTGCGCTTTTTGGCTTATTTAAAATTATTCTCCAATTTGCCGAGTATTTCTGCTATCGGGCCCGTAACAGGAGCGTCTCAGGAACATAAAAGCACCATTACTTTGAAATGGCAAAAAAATCGCCGGAGTTGGCCTTTAACAAGAAAGTTCTTGCACGTTGTACAAACCCGTGCCACGGTTTCACGCCACTCAGGCGCCGCCACTAAACTCAACGTTTCACGCATGGCTCTACTTCGCGGTGTCAAGTCTTTCATGTGCCATACTCTTTCACACACGTCGCACACGTATCCAAACGGATTGTTTACGAAGTCCGTCTCGAAGGTCCGAGTCGCACTGGCGCTTTCGCTAAGTTTCACAGTATAGGCAGTCGATCGGCGAGCCACGACGTCATCGACGGTGTCTTGTTGCTGCTGCAGAGATGGTCGGGCACGTCGCTCAGCATCCTGGCGATGCCGCTTTGCTAGACGTTCCTCCCTTTCCTCCAGTGTCTCCGCAGCGCGTTTAGCCTTCCTCTGTTCATTCTTCGTACGCTGAACCGCTAATTGCCAGGCAACTACTTCGGGATCCGATGACATAAACTTCTCGGCTCTTCTGCGCCGTTGAGCAGCATTTGCGCTCTCCTTCTCCATGGCGTTACCCACCTGCAAACGCCAGTCAGAGGCGCTATCAAGCGGCACCAGCGCACTGTCAGACGGCGACTGCACAGCGAAGGCGAACAGCTGCGCGCGCCATGGCTACGGCGTCACCCCTCTCGAATGCTCAGAGCAGCAGCGGCGAGTCGCGCGCGCTGGCGCCAGTCTGTCTGCCCGGCGACGACGCCACTACTCCTGCTCTCCGCCACCAGCATCGGCGAGCCGCGCGCGGCGGTGGCGGAGACGCGCGTGAGATGCCGCCTACGCACTCATCCTCACGCATGCGCAGCACGCCTCATGATGACCCACGCGAAACCGGCTCCGGCTAGGCAAGTGTAGCTAACGCTACAAAATGCTAGCAGCCGGTTGTGCTGTGATTTTGGGTCACTCCTAGTTAGTCATGCTTTGGCATCTAATTTACACGCTTTGGTGTAGCGCTTGTTTATCGCGCCGTGGGGGTAATTTCTGTCAACTAATGTTGCTTTTGGAATGCTCAAAGTGGTGAACGCCCCCTACGTCGTCGCTACAGATGCTTCTTTTACGCCTCGTTTTTCCGACAAATAACTCTTGCTGACCCAGTCACAAGTGATGACTAGTGCCACCTGGCTGTTTTTGTCTACTTGAGAAATGTGCTGAACTAGATGAGAAAGCAGCAGAACATGGAAGGCTGCTCACGCATTCGGAGTAGTGCTCACGAAATTCTAATCTAGAAATCCAGGGTATTGTGAAGAAAGAAAATGAGGACCTCGCTACAATTGCGACTCAAATAGACAATTCAATCAATGAGCTATCCAGCTCGCATCCTTGAGAAACCATAGTTGTGCAGTTGAAAATTCAGAGCTAAACGTGACGCCGCGCTGATTATAGCAACAAAACTAGAGCCATGAAGGGAGGCTTGAGACTACAATCGCCGTTTACGTGAAGGAACATCTGTGCCAAGCGTTGAAGAGGCTGCTTGGCATGGTAGTGCAAAGCAAATAAGAATATAAACGGAAATCTGTGTGGACCAGCAACGGGAAAATGGATGCATGGGAACACGATACCTCCGACGCTGTGCATATATCGGAAGAACGTGCTCGTGCTGGGATTACGTCTGCTGCTTCTTGCGCTACTGGAGACACTCGCCTTGAAGCGCCATGGAGTATGACGATTTCATCTCACCGCTTCGTTTTCAGTTTCAACAAATCTCCAGCATTCCGTTCTGCACATGAATGCTTGATGAGCTGCCAGTAAACAGAAAATATTACCAATTTTTAAAATCGAATTTCTTTCATGCTCTATATTATTACGCTAACGGAAATATGCTACCATGACAGCAGTTCTCCGCTGTACCTTGATGGTTATGATGACGACGTTTTAAATGGAGCTGATGGGTGAGGAGGGGAGCACTATTTCGCATGAGGAATAAAATGCAAACAACTGTCAGAATTTTATAAAACAACACACGACTATGAAATTTGAGCACTTCAACATTTGTCCGATATAACTTGGGCCGTACATAGCCCACCAGTTGAATTTTTTTTTGGCTTTATGAATTTCTTTGATAATTTACCGGTATATGTCGCCGCTAAGGATTTTCGGCTTCTGTTTTGGGAGGCACTAAAATTAATTTTGTTCAAAATACTGCTGGTATACTGGATTTGATATAAGACTTAATTGTGCTCGATTTGTACACCTAATTAGCCCACCGTCTCAAGTTAGGATGTCTTCGGCTACATTCTCAATATACTGACGACGATATATGGGTGTTTAAACGATGGCGTTCCAGACACTGCGATCAGACTCAACTCCGTCATAAAGGCACAAGGTAAAATATACTTTTATTTGAGCTGCGTGTGGAAGCGCTCTGCTTTCAGTTCTGAGCGTCCCCGCCGCTCGTCCTCTCGCGCTCTTCTTCTTCCTCAGTTCCTTGACCCAGCCCGGAACGTGCAAATAATCAACATTCCCGGCCACTCCAAAGTTAGGTAGGCAATTCAAGCGGGTAGAGTCTTTGTACCGGCCTGATCACAAGAAGACCTCCTTGCAACTTGATCTTGCAGGAACGAATGAGGCCGTCGGCACTATGGTACACTTCCATGACCCTTGCAAGCTTCCATAGCTGGCGTGACGCGTTGTCAGCATGCACGAGCACGACGTCCCCTTGTTTCACTGCTTTGGTTGATCTGGTGTCAGTACAGTGCGCAGATCATAGTTGCAACAGGTATTCCTTTTGCCACCGCTTCCAAAATGTTTCAACTAGTAGCTTTCTATAGGTGTGTCTGCGTATGGCATCTGCTCGTTTGGAACTACCGGCGATTTCATCGACGGTCGCATACGGAATAGAAGTCAACCTTCGTCCAAGGAGAAGCTCAGCTGGCGTCAACGTACAAGGTTCTCCAGCATCTGTCTCGATGAAAGTCAAATGCCTAGAGTTTATGACTCCTTCAACCTCAGCCACCACTGTCGATATTTCCTCGAAGTTTAGACGAGCTTTTCCGATAATTTTTCGCAGAGGAAACTTCACTGATCGTATGAGGCGCTCCCACCATCCACCCCACCAAGGGGCATTTGGCGCTATAAACTTCCACGAAATGCCGTTGGTGCTGAGGTGACCAGCTACTTCCTCTTCAGAGACCATTCGGTGTAGTCGTCTCATGTCTGCCGATGCCTTGCGAAAGGTTCGTGCGTTGTCCGAGTAGATCACGCTAGGTATTCCTCTTCTAGCTATGAATCGCGTAGGCACAGTAGGAAAGCCTCGGATGTCATTTTCGAAACGAGTTCGAGGGGTACGGCTCTAGATGCGGCGCACGTGAAAAGCGCTATGTAACACTTCGTGTCGCCTGTTTCCTTACGGGCATAAAGGGGGCCGGCGAAGTCGACTCCTACCACTTCCAACGGGTTCGTCGGTGACAGTCGATGGCTTGCCATTGGAGCAGTCTCAGCTCTTCCTGGGCCCACACTGAAGCGCTTGCATACGTTGCAGTCGTGCAACACTCTCTTCATGGTACGGTCATACGTTTCGAACAGTCCCTTCTTGGCGCTGAGACGGTTGACAAGCTTTTCTAGTCGAGTAATGGCGACTTGCCTGTTGCTTGCAAGCTCGAATCCATCCTTCCAAGGGAGGGCCACTTCATATCTTCCGTTGCGAAAGCTGATGGTTTTCTCAAATTGTATCATGGTCTTGCTCGTTTCAGGAAGCTTGCCTATCGTGTCTGTAATTCCTATGTTCTCAAGTTCCCAAAAGGAACGCAGAAACTCGTCGGAATCGGTAGCTTGAACTTTGAGCACGCACACCATCATTCGTGTAGCTGTTGTTTGAGACATCAAGTGCGATGTGCTCCCCTGGAAGGTCCATCCAAACTTGGAGTTCAGTGCAATCAAGGATTCGTTGCCTTCGCATCTTGAAACTTCGCCGGTCAATATTTTCCACATCTGATCGGAACCGATCAGTACGCTGATACCATTGTTCGTTATGACAGATGGGTGTATCAGCTCATCGGCGACATCCTTTCCAAGCTTCTTGAAAGAAGCGACGAAGGCTGCGTCCATTGTTGTCTCTTCGATGTCCTGACAGATGTGTGGGATCTCTATTGCTGCTATGACTATCTCCTGGTCGGAAAATTGACTCCGCAGTCGCAGTTCGACGATCCGACGCCTCTTAGCCTCTTGGTCTGATGCACTCGCGAAAGTATTGAGTGCTATCCGAGTAGTTCCCACACTTTTCAGCCGAAGGTGCTTGGACAAGGCTTCAGTTATGAAGGTCCTCTGACTGCCGCCATCAAATACTCCTCGTATGTAGCGACACGTGTCATCATTTATGGCCCATGCTCGGAAAGTCTGGAGAAAGACGCAAGCGATGGAACCTTCATTTGGTGGTCGTTTTCCAAGTGATGCGCAGACTGTCGTAGTTTTTCCGTCGTTCTTGTTGACATAGTCTGTCTTCCGCGAACACCCGTCGGGATCACACATGCTTGTAGCGTGTCGCGCTTGGCATCTCGAGCAGGAGATCTTCCTTTTGCAGTCCCGTGCCCGATGTCCTTTGGTGGTGCAGCGGAAACACCTCTTGTCATTGGACAGTAGTTCTTTTTTCTGCGTCAGTGGTAACTCAGCTGTGCACAGTTCAGATTTGTGTTGACTGGACGAGCAGAAGACGC
Source organism: Rhipicephalus sanguineus (assembly GCF_013339695.2). Taxonomy (NCBI): domain Eukaryota; kingdom Metazoa; phylum Arthropoda; class Arachnida; order Ixodida; family Ixodidae; genus Rhipicephalus; species Rhipicephalus sanguineus. The sequence continues at coordinate 40,691,644 of NC_051176.1, forward strand.
AGTTGTCCTTTTTTGGTTCCCTTGACGCGTTGCTGTGAAGAACAGATGACGTAGGTTTCCCACGGCGAGAATACGTCAACTGACTTGCCGCGGGCGTTGTTCCGAATTCTCGTCTTCCAGCGTCATTGAAATCGCTCTTCTCTAAGCTTTCCAGCTCAATGCCCAGGAAGTTGAGCAGACCATCCAGTCCCACGGGTGTAGCATCACTTCTCGAGTCACATGCCACCTGGACGGCACACGACCGATGATACTGAACGACTATGTCCCGTGGAAGAGCACGCAATAGGATGTCGCAGAGCATAGATGAGAAGGATGACTTGTGCACACCCAGAGTCTCGAGTCCGCGGATATTGACGAGAACGTAGTCGTACAAGTTGCGTAGGGCTTTCGTGTCATTTGTTGAACGAACAGGGGTCAACATCCGTAGTTTAGCAAAGTACTCTTGTTCCAGGCGCGTCTTGTCACCAAAGCGCTTCTGTAGCATGGTGATGGCGTCGTTGTAGCAACTCGCAGTCGTCGGAAGTCCCGCAATCACTGATGCAGCATCTCCTGTCAGATACAGTCGTAGGTAATGGAACTTCTCTGTTGCAGTGATTCGGACGTTACTGTGAACAATGTGGTCGAACTGTTCCCAAAATTCCGTCCACTTGCATAGGTCTCCAGAGAAAGGAGCTATTGTCAGTTTAGGCAATCTGACTCCAGTTCCGTCTAATGATGCTGCGACCGTTTGGGCGACCGTTCCTTCGGTTAGTGTCGACGACTGTAGCATGCGATCTTTTTTACTGAGAATCTCTGCGAGAGTTCGCGTCGCATTATCTTCATATTCCAGGACGGCGTTATACTCGGCCTCGAACTCTTCGTCGGGAATGTGCTGCTCGATCTGGTTGTTCAAGTTCTGAAGCTCGTCGTTGTTAGCCTTCAGCCTCTCATATATGGAATTGAGCTGGTCATAAGATGCAGAGTCGTTAGCGAGAAGAGCACTTGCCTCGTTTATAATCCTCGTGTTCTGTGCTCGCCGCGACGTCCGCTTCGACTTCAGTCGGTCCATGCCTGTGCAGTTGACTGGTAGCCGTCCGCTGTTTCCTGGCTTTCAATCCCGGTTCTTCGGCACCAAATGTTTAAACGATGGCGTTCCAGACACTGCGATCAGACTCAACTCCGTCATAAAGGCACAAGGTAAAATATACTTTTATTTGAGCTGCGTGTGGAAGCGCTCTGCTTTCAGTTCTGAGCGTCCCCGCCGCTCGTCCTCTCGCGCTCTTCTTCTTCCTCAGTTCCTTGACCCAGCCCGGAACGTGCAAATAATCAACATGGGGATTAGTGGTGGAAGGTACAGTGAAGGCGAAGGCTCGCCAAAACAACAGTTAGAGACTGATCAATGATAGTGTAAGGTTGCTCATAGGGGCCTGAGATCCTGCGCACTTAAAGTGCATAAAGTTTATATATTTAACAAAATGATGACAGTGAAGTGAAACGTGTTAAATGAGTTCATACCGTTCCATGGATGAAATACACTAAAAGGAGAAACAATAAAAGGGCACCACTGCTTTCCAAAGGCCCTTGCAAACAAGCGCCCGCAGGGTAGTGCGTTAAAAATGTGATTCTCCCGTAGCATTATTCCCTTGAGGAGGATGTGCAAATTACATAAAATACGGAAGTTTAAAGAAGTTTAAAACAGATTGATGATCAAAGAGTGGTTCATGGCTCAAAAACATTGCATGATAAAATGGAATATTCTCACAATATGTTTTAAAGAAGTGCTATTTTTCCGGCTCTATCTCACGACACTATAGTAGGACGTCAAGCATGGTCAGTGTCTCCCCACATCGACTACAGTTCGGAGGTTCACTTTTAGGCAAGAGGTGGCTGGGCGTGACACAAGTGTGTGCTCTTCTCCGTCTCGAGTATAGAGCATCACCTAGACTTCGTAATGGATGTCTAGTTACCTGTTATTCCCCTAATTCAACGAGCCTTCTTGTCAGTTCGGGCATGTCGCAAGCGCTCCCAGTAGGTTATAAGCATTTTATGTAAAACGAGACTTCATGTCTTTTAACTGCAGGAACAGGTGAGAATGCTTTGCAAATGTCTGCGCGGACGGATGCGGCCAAATGGTCGGCCAATACACTGCCTTCGATGTCCTGGTGCATTGGGACCCAGCATATGACGACGTGCTGTTTGGAAACGTAAATGACGTGCAAAATGCAACATAAAAAACGGTACATTCGAAGGGTTTTTGTGCGTTTTGAGAGATTTCAAGGCTTTTACCGCACTATACAGTCTGTGTATATAACTGCGTTCGGTATATTTAATCATTTAATGCGTTTAGCAGCTGCGAATATCGCGCAACCTTCGGCTCTAAAGATGCTTGTATTAGGATGCAAACCTCCGGCATCAATAAAGGACCGGCCGACAGCTGCGTAGGATTCGCCATCATAAAACTTAGAAGGGTCTGTAAAAATTCAGGACGAGAATGTATGTGTTGGAAAGTTCTGGAACGAACATATAGACATGTGCAACATCTGCAAAAGACAGATTATGCCTAAGAGCTGGTGTTGCATTTTACATGTAAATGCAGACCGTGCAGGTCAATGTTGCAGTCGCGGAACAGGCCAGTTTTTCTAGACAATTGGACGCAGGTTGCTTTTTGGCAATTGAGCGTGAATCATTTGTCCTCCTGTAGCGAAGAGGAATGTCCAGCGCTGCAGCCACATCGCCAGCTCTGCTCGAGGCACGAGCTGGAGCTGCCCAGCCTGTGTTTGCTGAAACACTGCCTGCGCCTGTACAGCTCTTGCTGTCTCTGCTCGGATGCTCCCGGCCCAGTGTTTTTGTTATATTTTTAGTGGAGGTTGCTGCCGTTTTCCCCGGCCCTGGAATTACGCAGTCGAAAGTTACCGCCCGTCATGCCTGACAACGCCAACTCGACACCCCTCACGGCTTCGCCGCCCATGGCATGTCCCGGTGCCCAACTTCTGCGCGAACCCGAGATCTTCAGCGACACCGATGAGAAAGACGTGGAGGATTGGCTTGAATCTTACGAACGAGCTAGCGCTACCAACAAATTGGACGATCTTATGAAGCTCGGCGCCGTAATGTTTTATTTAACGGATGTCGCCAAGCTGTGGTATAAAAACCACGAGGCTGATATCCTCACTTGGACGACCTTCAAAACCAACATTGCAGCACTTTTTGGACGCCCTGGAGTGCGCAAACTTCGGGCAGAACAACGCCTACGAAGCCGGTCCCAGCAAGCAGGTGAAACGTTCACCAGCTACATCAAGGATATTCTCGACCTCTGCCGCCGGGTCAACCCGACGATGGCGGAAGCGGACAAGGTGTGCCACATCATGAAGTGTATTTCCGATGATGCCTTTCAAATGCTGCTCTCTAAGAACCCTGACACTGTCTCTGAACTCACTGAGCTTTGCCAGAGTTTTGAGGAGCTCCGAAGACAGCATCTTCTCACGCACCGCCAACACGTATCTGACGAAGCCATCTCGAGGGTAACTAGCGCTCCTTACCTCGAGTCACTGTTCTCCCAGATAAAGGAGTTTGTCCGTGCTGAGGCCGCTCGTCAGCTTTCGCTGCTATCCAAAGCCGGAAAACCATCATCGCCTTTGCCAGCAAACATACGCCAGGTGATACAGGAGCAAGTTTGCGCGGCTCTGCCTTCAGTCCGTGTTGCCCTGTTGCCTGTGCCACGGTCGCCGCCTCAGTCCTTTGCACCATTACCATCTGCCGTACCCCTGCGACCAACACCCCGCCTCGATCAGGCCATGTATCGCCAGGGTAGCGGACAATGGCGCACTTTCGACAACCGGCCAATATGCTTTGCATGTGGGCTACCTGGCCACGTCGCCCGATATTGCCGTCGTCGAGTACGTCCCTACCACCAGACCTTCGAACCTGACCCATATGTGTCACCGTGGCCATCGTTCTCAGCGTCTCGGAACCCTGGCCAGATGTGTTCATATACCGACCACCATCCTCCTGCCAACCGCCGCTCGCCATTGCCTCGACGCCGCTCGCCATCGCCGATGCGCCGTCGTCCATCTACGCCGGAGCGGGAAAACTAATTGCCGCAGTTCCAGAGGCAGGAACTGCGTCACCCGCGAAAAGAACAAGGCCTCACCCTTCACCGACGAACGTTGTTGACGTGTATGTGGATGGCGTCGCTGAACTCGCCCTTGTCGATACAGGTGCAGCAGTTTCAGTTATCAGTGCCAAACTCTGCGGCTTGTACAAAAAAGTTACGACGCCGCTGTCCAACCTATCGCTTCGCACCGCCAGCGCAGACCGCGTCACGCCGGCTGCTGCATGTTCTGCTCGCGTCATAATTAAGGATCTCCTCTACGCCGTCGAATTTTTAGTCCTGCATTCTTGTTCACATGGCGTCATTTTGGGCTGGGACTTTCTATCCGCTAATAAATCCGTTATCGACTGTTCTCGTGCTGAAGTGGCATTTGAAGCGCTTTGCGATGCTAGGTTATTTGACTCTCGTGAAGCCGAGGACCAGCTATTTGTCGCGGAAGACGTTACAATACCGCCGCACTCCTTTGCCCTTGCCACTGTGTCCTGCAACAGTATCGCCAAGTCAAGCGCACTTTTTACGCCATCTCCTATCTTCGTCCGCCGCAAATATTCACCGCTGCCTTTTGCCCTTTTGGAAATTTGTGACGGTGTCAGCGCACTGCTTGTCTCCAACCTTTTGTCATGGCCTCTAACACTACTTCATGGAGAGTGCGTCGGACGTGTGCACGGTGTCGATCCTTCGACCATCACTGACATGCAAACTGCTTCCACCGCCGAACACGAAGTCGTCGGAGTGACCTGTGTCTCCTCGCAGCAGACGCCTACGCCTGATGTCCTGAGCAGCTCCGTTGCCGACACGTTGACTGTTCCACAACGCGTCCAGCTCCTACGTCTCCTCGACAGATTCCGTTCGTTCTTTGACTGCCAGCACGCTTCCCTAGGTCGTACGTCAGCTGTGAGTCACCGCATCGACACGGGTACCAGCGCGCCACTGCGACAAAGACCGTATCGCGTGTCTACGACAGAGCGCCAGGTAATCGACGACCAAGTAGCTGACATGCTGAAGCGTGGCGTCATCCAGCCTTCGAATAGCCCATGGGCATCTCCAGTTGTCCTCGTTAAGAAGAAGGATGGGTCGATTCGCTTCTGCGTTGATTACCGCCGTCTCAACAAAATCACTCGAAAAGACGTTTATCCCTTACCGAGAATTGCGATGACCTTGACTGCCTTCACGGCGCGGAGTTCTTCTCTTCTATTGACTTACGAAGCGGCTATTGGCAAGTCCCCGTGGCGCCTGACGACCGACCTAAAACAGCCTTCATCACAGCCGATGGCCTTTATGAATTCCGTGTCATGCCGTTTGGTTTTTGCAACGCGCCCGCAACATTCGAGCGCATGATGGACAACATTTTGCAAGTCTTAAGTGGAAAACATGCCTCTGCTACCTAGACGACGTGGTTGTATTTTTATCAGATTTTCCTACGCACCTCCGTAGGCTAGAGGAAGTACTTCAGTGCCTAACTGACGCTGGCCTTCAGCTCAACCTGAAGAAATGCCGCTTTGGCGCAAGGCAGCTCACCATCCTTGGCCATGTTGTATCCAAAGACGGTATTCTTCCCGACACCGCCAAGCTTCGGGCAGTTGCTGACTTTCCTAAGCCTTCGTCTCTCAAAAAACTTCGTAGCTTCCTTAGCCTCTGTTCCTATTTTCGCCGCTTCATCCGGAATTTTGCGACCATAACCGCTCCCTTGAATCAGCTCCTACGAAGCGACTCGAAAAGTTACGCTTGGACGCCCGCTTGTGACGATGCTTTTCAAGAGTTGCGCCGTCTGCTCACCTCACCACCAATCCTGCGTCCTTTCGACCCTACTGCTCCGACTGAGGTCCACACCGACGCCAGGGGTGTTGGACTCGGCGCCGTGCTCCCGCAGCGTAAATCTGGATTCCAAGTGTACGTCGTCGCATACGCAAGCCGCACCCTCACTAAAGCAGATACCAATTATTCTGTTACAGAGAAGGAATGTTTGGCCATAATTTGGGCTCTTGCTCAATTTCGACCTTATCTGTATGGCCGCCCCTTCGACG